>NC_135477.1:63113172-63772338 GCF_052094955.1 Ictidomys tridecemlineatus
AGGACGAGGACCCACGATGGAGCCAAGATATCCATGGTGGTCCTTTTTCACTGGTTCTAGCAATCATGCCAAAAAGATTTCAAACATGTAGCTCAGAGTAGCAGGCATGAGTTTATTAGGGAAAGAAAAAAAAAGAAAGAAATAGAAAAGGAAAAGGGAAAACTCTCAAAGGAGAGAGTCGGTCCTCTCAGAAGAATAAAAGGATCTCATGCTTTCCTGGCCTCCAGTATTATTCGCGGTCTCAGGCAAGTTTCCAGAATGTCCTGCCCAAATCCACCTCTTGTTCTTTGACTGATAACAGGGTGATATTAGTCCCCTCTGTGCATGAGAACTCTAGGTCACTTTGGTCCATGTTGACTGGTTCTAACTGAAACCTGTTGTTGCATATTTCATGGTTGGGGAGAATTATTCTTATCCTCCTGAGTTCTTAGAACCTGGTCTTTATAAGAGTCACAAAAGCCTCCCCTTCCAGGATAACTTGTGCTCTTCTTGTCAGCATTTTGGGCCTCCATTTTTCCTGCAGATAATGCAGTTTGCTGAGAAATGTAACATACCCTATTGACTTCAACAATGTTGTTTTTTAAAAAGAAAACATGGAGGTATCAACCCAGTGGGCCCAGTTTATAGAATTAGACCCTTAATTCCTATGTTACCACCACTCATGTCTGTCTGCTACTTATCAATTTAGAGTCTTACTAAAGCAGATAGAACCAAATTAACATTATTAAATACAAATTGGCCATATAAAAAATGAAATCCTGTCATTTGCAACAATTTGGAATGACCTGGAGGACATTAAGTTATGTGAAATAAGCCAGGCTCAAAAAGTCAAATACTATGATTTCCAGTCATATGTGGAATATATAAAAGTTGGCCAGAGACAACTTGTGGAAGGAAGGAAGGATGAAGAGAGGTTGGTGAAGAAATGTTTTTGAATGCTCTCAGCACACTAAATTAATTAGTTAATTAATTAATAACAGATAAGTACATGGCATGATAGATATGCTAGGTACCCCGATGTGATCATTGTGCAGTATATACCTATATTGAAACATCATAATTTACCCCATACATACACAAGAACAATTAAATTATTATGTGTCAGTTTAAAACAAATAAAACTCTATATATTCCTCAGTTTTACCTCTTTTTAATAAAAAATATATAACTGTGGCATGAAACCCCTTATTGGAAATGTTTTAATAATCCAGAACATTAAGAAACAATTATATATTTGATTTCTCTCCTACTTAAATTTGGTCTTATATTTTAGTTGTTCATAACATGAGTCAGATTTTTCCTTTTCTATTTCTTTTCCCATTCTTATATTTAGATAAGAATTTACACTTAATTTTAAATGATGATCAGATTGTCAAACAAAATAATTACAGTAAGTAGACAAATATAGTTGAGTGATGACACCACCAAAAGAATAAAAATACCTTAAGTTAAATAAAAAACAGATACAGTATATAATCATTCCCAAATAATTTTTCATTATTTTTAGACAAAAATATGGAATAGGAGGTACACATTAAGTTGGATTAAATGGTAATGAAATCTCTAAAGTGTTACCCAAGAATTAAATGAATAAAATATTACTGAAAATGTTATCATATGATTTTAATGCTAACATCTTATTATTTTTCAAATTTTTATTAAAATTCAATTATAAACCAGGAAACATTGCAGTCTTGACATTTAATTTTTGATAAGGCAAAGTACAGTTTTTGAATATACTGTAATGTGTCTAGATATAGGAAGAGA
Organism: Ictidomys tridecemlineatus; assembly: GCF_052094955.1. Taxonomy (NCBI): domain Eukaryota; kingdom Metazoa; phylum Chordata; class Mammalia; order Rodentia; family Sciuridae; genus Ictidomys; species Ictidomys tridecemlineatus. The sequence continues at coordinate 63,114,940 of NC_135477.1, forward strand.
AAATATGAGGTTAAGGCAATTATCATACACAAAGTCAGCCATAATTATCATGATGAACTAAGTACCACCACAATTTACTAGATAATTATTCCATTCTCAATGAGTTCTTCACATAAAGTGCAATATTATATTTATTTTTTTCTAGAATTCTAGTTATACAAGATTTATAACATGCATCCTTGTGTGTTTATGTGTGGGTGTGTGTGTTTGTATGTGTGTGTGTATTTCCCATTCATGGTGTTGAAATGTAAAAGAAACATTTGTTAAAATATTCATCTCTTTTATAAATATCACTTTACTTGGCTGCTTAGACATGAAATTTATTTGTTAACTCAAGAAATCTTTGTAGAGGTCCATCTATGGCTGGTACAAAAGAGACAAAATGATATTGTCTTTAAATTAGTCTAATCCTCAAGTTGATCTAATTGATAGACAGGTCAGTAAAATTCTTTCATAGTTACTTAATAGTCAAATTCCACCATCACATTCCTTGAAGAAAGGTAATATAGCAAGAGATGACAAAACCATTTACAATCTGTCTTAATTTTTGTTCTTGGATAAAAAATGCACAGCAATGAAATAAGAACCACAAGTACAAGCACATGCAAATCTTGAAAATAAGGAAATAAATTATTTGCATGATATTTTATACTTATTTTTATAGGATTAATTGGTGAAACCTTAAAACCATGATTCTGGGATATATCAGAAACAAAAAAGGACAACTACATTGATGAAATGATTTTTCATTACAAAGCAATTTCTTTCAAAACAAGGATTTTTATGCACAGAGTTAAATGCTGGCTTTGTTTCTGAATATTCATTAAGACACTAACTTCAGATTAGCAAGAATAATAATATTAAAAAAAAATAAAAGTAATATTGCCTCCTTTATTCTTTGATAATTAGGGATTCTTTTGAAAAAAGAGAGAGAGAATTTTTTAATATTTATTTTTCAGTTTTTGGTGGACACAATATCTTTATATTATTTTTATGTTGTGCTGAGGATCGAACCCAGCGCCACACACATGCCAGGAGAGCGCGTTACTGCTTGAGCCACATCCCCAGCCCAATTAGGGCTCTTTTGAACTGGCAAATGAAACTGTAGTTTAACCCAGTTTGTTTCTGTTGTTTTTAAAACCTAATTGGCATTTCATCTTTTTCAAAGGGGAGTAAAGTGACATCTGTCAAATGCCCTACAAAGTTTAGCTTCATGATTTTGTCTCAATAAATGACAATTTAAAATATAAACAAAATATCATATTTGATAGTATAGGAAATTTGTGTTACTGTACTATGGAGAAGTTGTATGACAAATATACCCAAATAAATTATGTTGTTGTAAAACTTGCCATCATGGTTTGTCCATGTTGCAGATATACTGTTCTTGAAAATGTGGTTTGAATTCATTTCTTGAGTGGCCAGGAAGATGAATTTTCATCAGAAATGAAAATATGCATGTTGAATATTTCCATGACAAGTGAATGCATTTAATTTTTTTAATCTATATGTGTATTTTGGTGTAGTGCCTTTTAAACATCTGTTTTTTATAACCATGGTGTAGGGAAACCCAGCTAAGATCTTCACAGTATTATTTTTGTCAACAAAGCTACCAATGGTATGTTCTGCCACACATTTCTTCCCAGCAGTGAAATGCTATGTATTTCTGATATGATGTTAATGCCATGACAAGCATTGAAATGTCAGGCAAAATTCAATTTAACCTAGTACTTTTTCTCCTTTCTTTTAGATTTCTGGCTTGAAACATGAACATAGCACAATGCTTCTGTGATGTCAATATATCAGCCAACATCTCAGTCAAAAGTACTAACATGGTTTTTAGGTGACTTTTAGGAGCCAATATTTCAACACATGAAATTGAATAAAATAAGCATACTGGAGTTCTGATATATTTTAATCATCTCTCAAAGAGTCAATTTGTTAACTTTCTCTGGCAAGTAGCCTCTCTCTTAGAAATACAGTTTCATTAAACCTTCTTTTGAAACACTATGGATTTCATGACATAGTGAAAATACTTATACTTGAATGACAGGTATAAATGAGAAAATCCAATGTTCTGTTTCATTTTGCAAATATTTTTAGGAATATTAAAGTCCAGAGATTTTTTTTGAGTTCATATGATAGCCTGGTAGTGATTTCACAACAGATTCTTCCACAAAGGGTAAAGAATGATATTATCTGGGTGTGTCCTTGTGGAAAGTTTAAATTCAGTTGACAACTATTTAATTAAAATATAATCTCCATATAGCACTAGTATATAGGAACAGACTCATATGATCCCCCTTAACTCACCATGAAGTACCCACAGGAACTAGTGAAAATTGTATACACTTTTTTTTTGGTTATATTCATATTGGAGAAAACCTCAAAACAATTTTCCATGCTGTAAATTTTAAGCCATAATTCTTTATAATAAATGCCCCAATATTTTTTTTAAACTCAGATAAATCACACATGTTTAAGACTTTGAGTATGTTTGGTTGAATTTCTAGATGAACAGCTCTGTAGGAACACAATTTGGTATAAGCTTATTACCTATTATATACTTCTTTCTTAATGATAACAATTTTTTATTGAGAATTAATTAAAAGAAATCTTTTAACTTGTGGAATGGGAAGAAATAAAATTAGAGATGAGTTAATGAAACTTAAGAAAAAAGTTGAGTAAACAACATATGTAATTACACTGTAGGGAAGTGTTGCTTAATTAAAACACAGAGTCATTCAATTAGCATATACACCTGCTGCTTACAGAACTTATTTTTTTAATAGCTAAATAACTTCATTCATAAACAAGATTTGCTCTCTAGTTTATCTCCTGGAAGAAACTCCATAACAGTGTTCTGCCTTAGTCTTGCTCATGTTGATGCCTCTCACAGTAATTATATAGAATGTATGGGCTGAGCAAAATTTTACAATGATTGATGTCCCTGCCAACTTTATACCTTTGTGTTTCACTTTGGAAGGTAGGAGGAGAAATGATTCTTATCAAAATATTCCAAATCTGGTCACAGAGATCTGAGATCACAGTAATTCTTTAAGAAATCAAAGTGTAACCTCAGCATTATAATCAAACAAGTATCATTTAATTTTGGGTCAGAAGTTTGGATGATACCTTTTGGAGAACATGATGCTTTTGATAAACTTTGTAGATGAGTGAGCTACTGGTAAAGTCATGATGTGCAAAAGCATAAAACAAAAAAAGCAAGAGTAAAAGAAATGGACATGGAATCTCACTGTATACAAGCAGCATGGTAGAATTTTGGTACAAATAGAACACATACTTAGATAGATATTAGAGAGATGAACTCAGATAAGTATGTGGTATATGAATTATATTGTTTGTAATGTAATTACATACAATGTATGTTCCCGCTCATCACTATTTTTGTGTTCCTTTACATATGTCTCTTTGCTCAGGTCAAGACACTTAAGAATCTATACCTTCTCCCTCCTCATCCTCCTTCTTCTCTCATCCTCCTCCTCTATCTCCATCTCCATCTCTATCTCTATCTTTATCTCTATCTCTATCTCTATCCATATCTCTCTTTTATTGCTATGGCCATGGTGAGGCTGTGGTCATAGCCCTGAAGGTCATTTGCTACAGTTGACATGATTAAAATAAGAACATCTGCATGACCAACTCTGTATTGTGACCGTATATGACTTAATCGAAGCTGATGTTTCATGGGCTGTATGTATAGCAGAATAGACTATGACTGCATTGTCATGAAGAATACAATGTAAGATACTTCTGTCTTTGTCATTTTCCTCACCTCCAAAAAGTGTCTGCACATCATGGGTGTTTCCCTCTGACTTCCAGAGCTGCATAAAACCAGCACCATGTCTCCTCTCAGGACTGCCTCCAGTGAAAACACATTTAGGAATCTGCTCTTCAGGTTTCTATCTTTTCAGGGCTCATTGTCTGTTTGTAAGATTTCATATATGATCCTTCCCAGATGAAACTTTACTGAACTTTCTGAGAAGAACAGCTATCTTAACCAAAAAGGAAGCATGATATGAATGGGGATACAGCAAGAGGAAAGAATAATGGAAAACCAGAATAGAAAGTGAGCTCCTAGGTGTCCAACCACATGGCCCTGAAGCGGCCTACACACATGATAAGTGTTACAGGGCAAGAGTCTGCCCCAGAGATGAGGAAATCCCAGAGGCCCTTTCTCATTAGTTCTTGCAGTTGTACCATAGAGATTTCAGACATGTCACTCACAGGAATGAGTTTACTAGAAAGGATAAAAAGAGAGAGAGAGAAAAATAGACACACTCTCAAGGGAGAGAGTGAGTCCTCTTAGAGAGAAGGACATAACAATCTTCCTGCCATCCAGCTTTGTTGGAGGTCCCAGGAAATTTTCGAGACTCCTTCCCAGGTCTACCCCTTGACTTCTGACTGATAGAAGGAGTGCATCACATTTCCAAATCCCTACTGTGCCTGGTAAAGTTATGAGATACCTCTGAATCACTTTGGTCCAAAGTGAGCAGTTCTAATTGGAAGTTGTTCTTTCATATTTTTTTGGTTAGGAGAAATTATCCATATCATCCTGGATTCTGGGATCTGGTCTGTATAAGGGTCATGGAAGTTCCCTCTCCAAGATAACTTGAGTTCTTCTTATCATAATTCCAGGCCCACATTTTTCTTGCAAGATAACAGATTGCTTGCTGAGGAATGTAACATATCTTGTTGACTTAAGCCAGACAGGTCTGCAGATAAATTGCTTTTTAAAAGAAAGCATGTGTGGGTCAGCAAAATGGGCCAAGTTTATATAATTATCCATTTAACCTCATGTTTCCACCACTCATACCCTTTTGTCACCTATCAGACTCATAATGGAATTCATAATTGCAAAGAAAGAAGTTGTTATAGCTCCCTAGAGGAGAAAAGGAAAGGTTTATGAAGGAGGTAATGCTTGGAGATAAGAGTAGATTTGTCCCCTCCCCCAACCCTGCCAACAGAAAGGGAAAGTTATTATAAGCAAAAGAAACTCTGAGAAAGGAAATAACAGTCTGAAAAAAAATTAAGGTCAATATACACAGATAAAAATGTGACAATGGAGACCTCATTATAAATATGACTGGAGAAAAAGTGCAGGGCCAAGTATTATACCACACTATAGATTGTATTTTCAAAAAATAAACATTAAGGAGTTCTAGTTGGGAAAGCAATATTGATTCCAAAGTTGAGAAAAATGTCCTACCATGTGGTGTGCACAAGGCCTTTAGGATACAAGACCTCATGATGTCTATGCCCTAGAGAATCAGAAGCCTCCACAGCCTCATGATCACATGAAGGTATGTCTGTTTTCCAATGATTAACCTGACATTGTGATGGAGAGTGGAAGTTCCCACACTGTGATACAAATATAAGTATTAACCAAAAAGGCCCTTTCTCATTAGTTCAGTTTAGGCAGCAGTCCCTCAACCATTGGTGAGACACCTCTTCCCTATAGGATTATTTTAACACCCTTTTCTTCGTTCTGGCTTTATCTCCCCCTAGGGTATTCACCTCAGTGCTATGGAAGGAGACTGGCTTCAGTTCCAGTGGGTAGGAGGTGGGGAAAAAAAGAAGGTAAGGGATAGTAACTTACTGAAAATATAAAATCCAAATTTCTATATCTCTTCCATTCCATATTCTGGAAAAATTCATTATATACAATTTTAAGGGGATCTATGAAAAGGAACCTCTAGTTGGGTTTTTATAGGCCCAGCTAAAAATTCAAGATTCTTTTACTGAAAGGAGAAAAATAAATAAAGGAATAAAATAAAGACATGAAGAAAAATTAACAATTCCTAATCAAATTAGTAGATGAAGGAGAAGTAATGGATATGGGATATTGAATATGGTGTTTTTTTATTGAAATCAAGACTGTAAAGAAAAACATTGAAGAAAATAATGGATTATTTAAACAGATTAAATTCAATGTTATTCTGGTATATCCTGGATATAGGTGTCAAGAAGGCAACTTAACATATTATTTTGACAGTTATAATTAAGTTTACCTTAGATATATTTAAGAATCACAAATATATAGATGATGCTTAACTAAGGATACTAATCTGCCTTGGAAATAGATAACTTAAGGAAAAGATGTAGAAAAAGGAGAGAAATAAATAATGTGTGGAAATTTTTATAGCTATAATAGTCTCTCATCTTAAAATAAAAAGCTATTAAAATATAAAAAGGAAAGAATAAAGTTAATATTCAGATTTAGTTGACACAACATAATGAAGAAATTAACTTATTAAATTAAAACTGATTATAATTTTTTATTCCATGTCTAAAACTGTAATTTTAATGTCATCTCTAGAAAGTGACAAAATTAACACTAGTTGAAAAATAAAGCTATATTACACTGCTCCCATCCATTTGCAGAAACTGATATGAGAGCAAAACAAGTGCAGAAAAGCATTTCAGTGTACATTTGTTGCTGGAATAGCAATTAACTATGTGTGCTGCTGGTCCCAGAATAATAGGACTTTAGTTTAGCAAAAATACTATAATTTTTTGGATATGCAAAAGTGGAACTAGAACTGAGATTTGAGACTGAAATATCTTTAAAACAAGAAAGAGAAACTGAATGCATGGGAAGAGAGAGCTTAAAGAAAAAAAAATGTACTAAACAGGAGATTGAAACTAATGGAGAAATTTTTAAGAACAGGTAATGGGAAAAAGGAAAAACATTTTATAATAGGGATTTTCAGTTTTCTCTTTTAAGACATCTAATATGCTGCAATGTTAAGTTGGAATTTTTGGTAGAATAACCTCACCAGGAGGGTAAATTCCTTGAGCAGATTGGCACACAGTACAGGAAAGAAAACCATAACATGGGCAATATTACTCTCATTTCACTTTAAACATGAACAGAGAAAATGACAACAGTAAACTCTCCCCTAACTTGGCTGAATTTTTAGGGGTGGTGCCCAGTTGCCCACAGAACCTGAGAACAGAGGACTGTAGAACACTCTATATATTTCCCCAAATCACTGTGACCCTGATAACACTGGGATTTAAAAGATAATAAAGCACCTAAGGAAAAAAAATCTTACAATTGAGATGGAGAAATATAGGCAAGGAGGTAAATGGATAGTTCAGAGAAAACCATAAACACCAACAAAGCAGATTAAGTGCATGATGAGTGGAACCTGATTGCTAGTGACTGACAAGTAAATTAGAGATGAATATGTGCATAAAATCACCCTACGGGAGATTTTGTGTCATAGTATACTAGTCATGAAGAGCCAGCCCGTAAAGACTAAAGGAGCTGACTGCTTTTATTTTCTCCATTAACTATTTACCTCCATTTTCCAAAAGAGTACTTTTCAGAGTCTGCAAGTTAATTTACTATGCTAATTTTCTCTCTAATGCTTTATCATGTTCCACAATTTTTTTAATGATTTAATCCTTACCATAGTCTCTATGACATGTTGAAATCTTACAGAGAATCACAGTGAATATCATATTGAATGGCATGAAATTCAACCATTTTTTTATGTTTCTATGGCCACATTCTCTTTAAATTCATTAATTTTCCCAGGCTTTTATTATTTATGAGCTATTTTATTCCAAGTTAGCATGTTGATGTTCTCTCCCCCAGTTTATCATGTATTTGAGTAATTTTATCAAATATCTGCATCTCAGAGGGCTTGTCATAATGACTCTATCTAAAATGGCTTTCCATTCTTGCTTTCTATGATTTCAGTCTCTTCTCTCTTTCAAAACAGACATTACAGTATGAAAACATACCTCTCATGCATTTATTGCCAATAAAGTGCAATATTCAATGGAGCTCAAATACTGTTTACAAATGTCCCGATACAAGTAAGTTAATCAATAATTGTCGATTAATTAATTAATACATTAACTTCAAAAATCTCAATGAAGAAGGCACTCTTAGTGGCCATGTTTAATAAGGAAAACTAAGGCTTTGAATATCTTCATAAACTTTCTGAAGTTCATAATGCTGGTCAATGGCAGAGTTATATTTCAAACACAGATCTGTCTAATGTCAGATCTTTAATGCTAATCAGTAATCAGATTGACCTTGTGTTTTAGATAAAATCAACCTTCCTGATAACTAAACACTGAAATAACATCTATCAGACACTCACAACCTTAGCTTATACTGCACTGAGAATCAATTCTCAAGGAAAAGTCATTATGCCTACCTAGTTAAGAAAGCTCGTGAAATTCAGTGCCTATTATCTTGAGTGCCAATTTGAGCCAATTTGAGTGCCTGTGATGACAGCTTCTCTCCTCCTGCAGAGCACTAAGCCCTGAGTGACCACTTTATTTCCCCGGTCATCACTAACCTGGACAGCCTGGATCTGCAGGGAACTCTGATAGATTTACTTGTCATAATAATGAGCCACCTTCTTACAGTAGCACACAGTGAAGAAAAAAGTCTTTTTCCATTAAACTTCTAGTGAATTATTACTACAAATACACACAATATTATTTCAGGCTGTAGTAAATCACATAACAGCACAAAACCTGACAAAATACACATAAATACCATAATAGTTTGGGTAGCTACAGAAGCATATTCTTACCTCTGCCAAAAACAGAATGAGTTTTCAAATATACCCTCAATACAGCTTCCATGTGTACTATAGTAGATGTTCTGTGAATGCTGCAATAGGTTTCATCAGAAAATTTTATGACTCATATGAAATTATTCATTTTTTAAAGTGTTAATTTGATTAATTTTTCTACTTCTTTAAATATAGGACACATTTCATAGTAGTTTTGAGAAAATAAAAATTTAATTTAAAAAAAAGAGTGAGAACAAGTGATATTGAAATTTTCAATTGCAAATAACACTGTTTCTAAAAGGAGGTATCCATACAAACAGCCTTGCTTATGGAAGCACAGTGGACTGGAGTCAGGAATTCTAAATTTTACTCTCAAATCTAATGGTAGTTATCTTTCTTCAATCAGACACAAAATGACTAATTTGTATTCCAGATGAATTAATTCCAAACTTACTGGCTCTCTTAGAGTAAAATAAAAAGTCATGTTATATTTTTCAGTAGTAATGAGCATTGGTTTAATGGGATTCCCCATTTGTACATCCGTTTATAGGTACATGTGATACTTATACTCAGTGTAGATCTTGTTGTACTACATTGTAATTGTATTTCCTTATCTCTGTTTATATTAGATGATATATTACTTAAAACCAGAGTTCTGATCTGTACTTTATTGTGTTGGCTTAATGTCTTGTCTATTATATTTGTTAACAAAATAAATATTCACATTCTGCCATGCTGCAGTAATCTAATACTATCTTGATCTAAAAGATTTAGTAAAGTTTAAGGAATATGGGTGTCAGTTACAAAATCAAACACTTTATATTATTGTATTTTTCTCATGTCAGTAAACTAGGTTAAAGTGAGCTTACTTGAATTGATTTTAATTAGTGGTGATTCTTGGGCATTTAAACCACGTGGTTTATATGGTTGCTTCTCATTATCTTGCATCGTTTCCTCTTTGGCTCCATTTAGTTATAAGATACCGAAACAATTTTCTCAAAAGAAGTATAAAATGAATTAGAAAAAAAATATTTTTTTTTCTGCTGTGCTCTGGAAGCACTTCAGTGAGAGATTTCTATCTCACCCCTTATCTAAAAGTGTGTATTCACAGTCTTAGGGAGCCAACAGTGAACAGAATCAAACTTTGAAAATAAATCTCTGACAACTCAGTAGCAGAGGGCCTATCTCTGCATCCCGAGACAAGAATCAAACCTTGTTGGCTTGTTTCATTACTGATGGTGTTCACTTTGCTCAATTGAAAAGGTAAATATTTCCATTGCATAGCTATCATTTTCACATTTGTGGGTAATAAGCAATTTGGGGGGACATGCTTTATACTTGCAAAATGTACTTTTATTCACCAAATGTTATTCCTCTAGACTTAGCACTTCTGATTTTTGCTTGAATCAATTACTAATGTGATGGCAAAAGTGTTGTATAAATCCATTATCACTTCTAATTTTATTAGTTGTCATTTTACTATAAACAAAAGCCTTAATTAATTCATTTAATCACTATGAACTGAATATTTTAATTAGATTCAGTGATATTCCATTACTGTTTTGGATTTTGATGCTTAATTTTTATCTCACTTAGAAAGTAGGATGCCTTCCAGTATCCTCTCTCCCCTTTTCGATGTATATAACTCCTTTTTTCAACTGTTAGAAGACTGATTCTAATTTACCTTGTAATAAATACTCACTTGTTCGATTTTGAAATAAAACACTGATAAAATGATTTTAGATTTGCTAACTCATACCAATTTAAATATATAGAATTTAATAATTGGGTACTTACTTTTTTATCTTTAAACTGAGGGTACATATTCAAAGTACTACAAACTCAATTTTTTAAATAAAACAACTGGTAGTCAAATAGAAATTTATTACATTAAGTATCACATGATTAATTGAAGGTAAAACCCAGAGGAAAGATTCTAAAGTAAAAGAAAGATTTTTCAAGAAAGAAGACTCATGATCCCGGAAAGATGCTAAGAGAGGCCAAGGCACACGGAAAGTGAGAGCCAACTTCTGTGTAACTGGTGATTAATCTGTCCATTCAATGTTCAATGATTACAATGAATTGTGTTTGCACAAAAATTAACTTAGACTTGCACATGATCTATGGCCCTCTTATCTATTTGTAGAGATAAATAAATTTTTCTGGATTATGTGCTTTGGCATCCATAAAAGCCTGAAAACAACCTTTTCCCCTCACTCTTTACAGCCGTGCAACTATAGTTACAACTGAATTATCTAGATGCCACATTTTGTTTCCTCTGATGCACTTCAAAGACTTGTTGCTTTCACAAGATCTCTAATTTTCATATTCCAAATACCAAGAACTGTGATCTGGAGAGAGTCCCATAATATTATAGAGACCCATTATATAGCATCAGTAAGCTCTGTGCCTGAGGAGCTTCACAGAGAAGATTTCAAATAGAGAACTGGTATCTGTCATGCAGCATTCCATCCCACAACCTCAGTAAATTGAGGTTTTTGCGGCCGGTTATATGAATGGCATGCTGAGTTTAAGCTAATGTGTTTTCCATTTCAAATGGCACAGCTTCTCTTTTCCCCTTGCATTAAGCATTGAGCAGGTGGTGTTTTCTAATCATTTATGTTCATTCCGTCTGCCGTCATGAGCAAGCGAGATCATAGATGTGCTCAGCAGCTCTTGCAGTCAAATAGTGATGAATAGAACAGTGAGAATCTGCTTTGGCCATAGAAGCATCTAATTTGAAAACCATGGTGTCAGAAGTGTGTGAGGTGGGTCTGAGCCCTCTATTCCCTCATCCAGAAGTGATTTACATAATCTGGGAGCCATTTGTCTTTGCTCTGGTTATTGTGGAGAGATGACAAATGAGAGCATAGAATACACTGCCATAAGTGGGACAATTTTCTCTAGCTGAAAGAACACAGTGTGTCAAAAATAATTTGCAAATACTTTACTGTTTTTACATTCATTAGAACAGTAAGGACAGTGCAATAATGACAACCATACTTCCACACTGGAAATATCAGCTAATGGTGTCTCCATTATTTTGAGCATTACCTGCAAAGACACTTTCTCATCCATTCACAGCCGCTAAAATTCTCTTTTCCATCTCGAGGCAAAATTGAGAAACAGATAATGCAGGAAAATGATATCACTCAATCATCAAATTTTGTGATTCTCTTAAATTATACTTTTAAAAAGTATAATTTAAGAGAATAGAAGTTCATGCCAGTGCGATATGAATTGCAGGTTGATGTTTATATATGAAGAAAGATGTGAAAAAAAATTGCAATAAATGAAATTGAACTTGGGGAAGAAATTTATGGACATTTCTGATTTTATTTATCTTCAATCTCTTTTACCCTGCCATTCTAAATATGTCATTTTGAATTTGTTTCTATCGAAGACAGCCTAGAACACTGATTCAGGAAAACTGAAAACAAGAGTTCAGTTATGGCCCAGGGAAGAGGCAAAGGTGCAAACTGGAGAGGTAGTATGGAAATAAAAGAATGAATAAATGCAAAAGTGAGAAAAGGGGAAACTGTGGGGGACATGTGGGACAAGAGGGGCTAGGAAAAGAATGGTAGAAAACTGGATATTGCACATACTGTAGACCCATCTCACAAAACAAATAAACATTGAGTAGCAATGAACTTTATATTAGTTAGGTTTCGTTGGTTTGTTTTTTCATTACTCATTCAGTCTGTTTTTTCTGATATTTTAAATTTCTAAATTTACATATACTATTTGTACCTATATTAATGACTCGTATTTAAAAAAAAAAGAAATGGATTCTGCTGAAGGGAGAAGGTTCTTAAATTTATACCTTCTTTTTTCAATTTTTACCAGAATCAACACAATTGCATTTTCTCATAAATCTACAGAGAAATACTTACATAATCATCCTTTTTAGTTTTCTATTTAAATGTTTTTTTTTCTTTTTTCATCAATGGAATACTGTTTTGGTTTGGATCTTAAATGTCCTCAAAGACTCATGTCATTAAAGGCTTGGTCTCCAGCCTAGGGTGCTATTGGGAGGTGGTAGAAATTTAGAAGAAAGAATCTTGTGGAAGAAAGGTCACTAGTGTTGTGCTCTTGGAACCTGGTCCCTTCCTGCCTATCATTCTTTGCTTCCTGAATACTATGAGGTGAGCAACTTTATCCACCATGTATTCTGTGCCCCAATGTTCTGTCTTGTCACAGACAGACATTGTGATAAGGTTAAAGTGACTGTGGATTGAAACCTCTAAAACTGTGAACCAAAATAAATATTTCCTGTTTAAATTTTTTTTAGTTATACATGGACATAATATTCTTATTTTATTTTTATGTAGTGCTAAGGATCAAACCCAGTGCTTCACACATGTGAAGCAAGCGCTCTACCACTGAGCTTCTACCCCAGCCCAATATTTCATTTTTTTTTTAAGTTGTTTATCTCAGGTATTTTGTTACAGTGATGAAATACTGACTAACACAAATACTTTGATCATACAGCTACAAGAAAGAAAATGAAATGGTTGAGAATGAGTGTATCTCATATTTCTTATATAAACCTTGGTCAGTTTAAGATTTTTAATAATAAGTCAAGTTGTAAATTCCATTTTTAAGAACTTGCTCTCAAAGTTGAGCCACTTAAAAGCTGGTTAATATTAGACAGATCAGGACTCAAATTTTTCATCTCTAAAACCAGCCTAATGATACCATATACTTCATAGAATCGCTGTAAGTGAGAAATGACTACCTACTAGAGCTTGATATTACAGTGACAGGACTATAGTACCTTTTTTATGACAAATTAGATATTATCACTCCATTATTATTTCGAATGTTGAAAATTAAGAACATTTGGGAAATTTGCATATTGTTAAAATGGAAGTGATCTGAGAAGTATGAAATTTTATATTCAAACGGAGTGTTGAGCTGGGGATGTAGCTCAGTGGTAGAGCACTGGCCTGCATTTGATCATCAGTAACATACACACACACACACACACACACACACACACACACACACACACACAAAAGTCCTGGGCCGCTGGTGTTATTGCTTATCCCTTTGAATTAAAAATAATATAATGAACACATATTGATAGATTGTATTTATTTGTATCATATTGTATCCTTGTATGAACATACTTTTTATATTAACAATAGAAATGGAAATTAAAAAGAATAAAATGCAAATAATCATAGGCAGGTATTTACAAATAAAATCCATGTGGACGTTTTCTTCTATATGGCAAATTGACACCAATGGCACTTTGTAGATTCAGACTAGTCCTCCAGGTTCCCTAAGCACTACTATGTTTACAGGAAAATACTGAAAGTAAAGGCACATTGGGTAAACATTTATTGAACGCAGTCTGTATAATATCGACTTGGGAAATATAGAGGTGCTCCAAAGAGAACAGAAACATGTTTATAAATGTGACTGAGAATTTTCCTTCAAAACTCAGCTCCTCGCTGAGAAATATTAACATGCTTTCTTATGTAGATTGTGATTTAATTTTATTTTATTTAACAATTATCTTCACAAACACACTCAGCCACCTGACTTCTAAACAATAAGCTACTTGCAGGAAAAATCACTTGCTTTTGTTTCTTTATTACCTAGCATATATTAGGCAGATAGTAGGTAGTCCAAAATATGTTCAATTGAACATAATACACATATGAATACAATGACATAGATGAGGTATGATTTGCTGAGGTATGAAACCTCCTCAAAACTTTGAATGTATTATGTCCAACCATTTCAATTATTTTCAATTATTTTTGAATGTCTTTCTTTATTGGAGGAGGTGGACACATCAACCCTTTAACACAGCTATAATTTCCTGTTCATTAAATCAATAAGGTAATGAACAATGGCAAAGTTGATGCTTTTATCTCAGGACTAACATTGTAAGTTACAACTGACCTATTTTCTAAAGCTCAAATGATAGATAAAAATACACAATTTTATATTTGGAAGTGCAAGCACTTTACCCTCCATTGCTGTTATAAAGGTTTTGGGGCAACATTGGCCATGTGAGGGGTAAGTCTGTGATTGGCACATGACTGTGTGAACAAAGGGAATGAGATATTAGGAAAATTAGCTGTTTACTGAAAAGTCATTTAGACTATACCAAGGAAGCAATTTATATACAAAACACTTCCTGAAATGTAAGTGATGTTTCTAAGCAACCTCAACGACTTGTAAGACTCAATATAAACATTTAACTAAGACATGCTATATTTATTCTAATTTCTGACAAGATATACATTTATTTGTCAGTATAATGATGGTTTATAGAGAAAATAGACCTGAAAATTGTCTCAATGAATGATGTAATTATTCTAAAATGGCCACTGGATCAAAGGCCATGACAGTGTTAGGACAAACGCAGTTTTGTGGTTTCTACTCTTACCTACAAAGTCAAATATATAACATTTTTATTCACTTTTTAAAGTTTAGTGATTTTTTAGACTATTACTAAATTAAATTATTTAAGTATGTAACAAATATATGGCATTTTCAAAAAACAGTTATCAATAAAGAAGACATACATCCCAGGTACTTGGGAAACTGAGGCAGGAATATTGCAAGTTCCATGCCAGTCTGGGTAATTTTGTGAGATTCTGTCTCAAAGTAAAATTTTAAAAAGGGCTGGGGATATAGCTCAGTGGTAGAGCAAGGCCCTAGGTACAATCCTGAATTCTTTATTAAAAAAAAAAAGATATATACATATAGACTGCATTTTCCTACATGTAATGCTAAAGCATTTTATATGAGAAATTCATTAGTTTAATCATGTATTTCTATAAATTTAACATCTGCAAGAGATGTTAAATAGGATGCAATAATGTAAAATAAATAAATCTGTTCTTTCAATGATATAAAAAGTTTAATTAAAGAAACAAAATGTATATATAAATATATACAGTTATTATTGTTAAGACCCAGGTTAGATGGGATGAATTAGGAAAACCATTTGAAAAGAAGATTATTTTAAAAGGCTAATAAGAGCACAAGTTGAAGGAAAGAGGAAGGGGATTCAGATAGACTGAAAAGGTATTTGTACAGGCAAGAAAACATGACGAACAAGTTTGGTTCAGCTGTCCATGAGTTGGACCAGCTTGTGTAAGTCACTTAAAGGACTGATGAAAAGCAATAATTATAGAATGTAGCTCTTGATGAGGGTTGGGATGAACTCTGCCATAAATTTTATATAGATTATTTATATAAAGAAAAAGAATTATGAAATTATAGTTAACTTTTATTAAGTTCATGCTGTTATCTGAATGTTTCTATCATTTTATTTAATCCTCACGATAATCATATGCAAGAAATGCTATTATACCTATAATCTGTATAAGAGGGAACAGATGCAAAAGGAATCAAATCATTCACCCATTGCTAGATAGATAATTATACAGTGTGGACTTGTATCTATAAAAATCTGGCTCCAGGACTCATTCTCACAAGGATTAAACTGTTCTGACAAATTAAGAAGGTTTTCTAGAAGTCCAAAGGAATGTGTCCTATCTCGATAAAATGAAACCAATTTAAATCCCCAAACAGGCCGTTTTCAATGAAAACCACCTGTGACAGGAAGTATCCTCTTCTCCACCCCTCATGTTTTCAAATCACTTCTGCTAAATGGCTCTGCCTCTTAAAATAATGGTAGAATATCTATTCATACTCAGAAACAATGAATTGAAAATAGACCTTGATTTAGTTTGAGCAAAAGTAAATATGGGGTACGTGTAACAAATTTGTTCCCAAGTAGTGTCTATTCTCTCCCTACATTCAGACATACACAGTGCAACTTCATGCTCAAGTTGGCAATGAACTGTCTCATAAAAACATATTTCTTTAGAAAAAAGCCTGAAGGTAGGCGAAAAGGAGATTAAAAAGTTGGACATGGAAGAATGTTCTGGAGAGAGAACTTTTAGGTTTTCCGTGTTGTATAAATGTTAAGAAAATGAGAGCCTCCTGACATCTCAACATTTGGTGATAAAATGCAAAGCAACTCTGGGGTAATGCAGCATCTAATTCTTGCCAATTGCCATCATTAGAGGCTTTATATCAAAGCAGTAAATCTATTATTTATACAAGTAGCTATGAGAGTTTAATAGGGCAGAATCTTATTTATGTTTAGATATTGGATTAATGATTTGGTCTTGTATAATTTTCAAAACACTGTATTTCACCTGCTCTAGTTTCTTTTTATAATGTAATATTTTACTGAAGATTTCTGTTTTTATGCTTTTTTTTGCTTTATTCCAAGACCCCAAGTAACACAATTTTGTGTTTGCGTTAATCTTTTCTTCAATATCTTAATTTTCATGTTTTTGA
Source organism: Ictidomys tridecemlineatus (assembly GCF_052094955.1). NCBI lineage: Eukaryota > Metazoa > Chordata > Mammalia > Rodentia > Sciuridae > Ictidomys > Ictidomys tridecemlineatus. Next base: position 63,131,841 of record NC_135477.1, read on the forward strand.
AATTTCTGGATATTGAAATCTGTATTCGTTTTCCAATGTGCTATAACAAACTACCATAAACTTAGTAGTTTAGAAGAGCATATAAATTTGAAAATACTTTGTGTACAAATCGGTGTCTTGAAAAATTGTGCACTCTATGTGTAATATGAAATGAATTGCATTCTGCCATCATGTATAACAAATAAGAATGATTTTAAAAAATAAAAAAGAAAAAAAGAAAGTGAATGTCTATTTAGCATGACAAATATCCAAGATAGTCATCACAGAACCAATCTGTTGCTGCACAATGATGTAAAAATAAAAATTTGACTAATGTATTTTAATAATTTCTAATAAAAATTAAATTACTTGATAATTTTTTTTTAAATATTACTTCACAGTTTCTGTAGGTCAGAAGTTTGAGTGGGCTCAACTGGATCTTCTGCTTAGAATCTAGTGATACTAAAATCAAGAAGTCACCAGTACTGTCATCTTTACTGGAGCCTCCAGGTAAGAATCAGCTTCCAAGTTAAATCAGGCAGTTGGCCAACTTCAGTTCCTTTCAGCTGTGGGACATAAGTCCTCTTCTGTAAGCCAATCTGCATTGTTTCTTAGGATTTCTATATGGCTCCCTTTAGCAAGAAGTCGAAACTATTTTATACTTTAATCTTCCCTGAGTCAGTTTCTCATTTCTTTGATTCATCCTGAGTAAATTATAGTATCCTGCTTTTAATAAGATTTGTCTAATTGATAATGCTTGTAATGATATTATAAAAGCTTTAATGATATTATTAAATACTGGTAAATTAAGTCTTAATTCTTAATTTATTGATTATCCAATGGAAATATGGGTACAAGGGAAATACCACATTAGATAGGAGGCAGCTAGGAAAAACCGACAGTTCACATCCTGCTTAATGGCGAAATATTAGTCATTTTTTATAAGATTTTGAGCAATGCAAGGATGTCTGGTGTTGTGAATTCTATATAAATTACAAGAGAATATAACTTCTGCAATAAGAGAATAAACACTAATAGGTGGAATAAAGAGTAAAAAGAAAAAAATCAACTATTTCTACTTTAAAATCACATCATTATTAATAGAAAATTCAAACAAAGCTGAAAATTAATATAAGAACTATGTACTGAGTTAATAAGATTAGAGAACACATGTTGATATACAAAAATTAAATATATTTCTAGTCAGTAACAATAACCCAATCAAATTTTTTTTTAATATTTTTTAAGTTGTAGATGAACACAATATACTTATTTATTTATTTTTATGTGGTGCTGAGGATCAAACCCAGTGCCTCATGTGTGCAAGGCAAGTGCTCTACCACTGAGCCACAACCCCAGCCCCCAATCAATTTTTTAAATATTCTATTTCCAACAATGAAATAACATGAAGCTAAAATACTCCAAAAGCATGGAATACATAGGCGCATTCTAATAGGATCCAGGAAGTCAGAAGTCACAGGCAAAATATAGTCAATAAATGAAAGAAGACAAATTTACCAATATTGGGAATAAAAAGAAGATATCATTAAAGATTTTTATAACATCACTACAATTTTTTTATGTAACTTTGTCCTTAAGTAGTGCCTGAATGTGTAATAACAAAAGTTCTGGTAATAACAAAATATAATAAAGCACAACGATCTAAAAACTTTTGCAATCATATGATTATATAAGGCTTGTTAACACTGTGTTGGCTTAAGCACATTTAATGGCCAAGTCCAAAATTAAGGGGCAAAGAAGAACACTTTGGGCATAGAGATTGTGGGAAAGAGATAAATATTAATAAACAATAATATAACTTACATAGATGTATTGAATTTATATGATGTTCTCCAAAGCAATTGCCCTCCAATGCATGTATATGAATACCTGAGAGATTTAAGGAGTGTCAATAATAGCAACAGCACAACTCCTCCTTGTGTCCAGAGAGAAGTTACTGAATCTTATCTCACTTAAACAGTAATTCTTGCATGAATAAAGAAACATATTTGTGCATATTCTCACAGTTAGCAAATAATGTTGTTAGAGGTGCATTCCAGGAATTGTTAATTCTGCATCCAGGGTTGATCCTTTATACCATTCTTCTGCACCATAAAGACAAATTTACCTTTCTTATCATATAAACTCAAATTTCAATTTTCATAGATGTTTCATTTTTTTTCTTTTTTGGAAAGATTTTATGGCAGATTTATAATATTTTTAATCAAACATTTATATATCTATTGTGTAACAGGCATGTTCCTACTTATTGAGGATACAGTGGCAAACAAAAAATGTTTCCTTCATCAAGGATATTACATTATAGTGGGGAAGATTGATGAGATGCAGATGAATAAACAAAATGGTTTATATTTATTTATAAGTGTTCTATATATTATTTAAGCACATATATTTTCATACTGTGTGCATGTGAATAGATATTTGAAAGAGAGAGACAACTGTTATATAAGAAAACAAAGTAAGATAAAGGAAAAGAAAGGCTAAATCACAGGAATGCAAGTTTAGGCTAGCCAGGTATCAGGATTTCCTGCTTGAGTATGTGAAAATTGAATATCAATCTGAATGGTATCAAGGAGCCAGCTGTTATAAATATCTGGGGAAAGAGCTTCCCATGGAGAGAAGGTGAAAGAGGCCTGAGACAAAAAGTAGCTTCCCGTGTTACAGGAGGGACTCTCAAAGTGGGATCCTCAAGGTAGCAATGTCACCATAATCTGAAAATCTTTTAGGCAAACTTTTGACTCCTACCTCAAATATGCTAAATTTTGAGGAATGAAGCCGGGCGGGGCTAAATAATGTAAAATTTTGCAAGTCTTTAGGAAAAATTTTGAATTTTACAAACAACAGTATATTTTCCAGTAATACTCATATAGTATATCTTTTACATCAAGATAACACACACATAAGTTATTTCTATGTAAGTATTTTGTGTGCTAAATGGAACAAAGCTATGTCTCTTTGCAGGTGAAGTAAATAAGTCATGTCTACTAAATTCATGATAAATGCTGATGAAGAAAATTTTATATAAAGGGGTGAGTTGGAAGGAAACTATTGACTCCATCCCCTAATTTCAGCATTAAAAATATTAACATGTAATATAAAATTTACATTATAGATTCAAACAAACTAACCATGGATAAATACTTGTGCTTGAGTGTTCAGCTTCCGAAAGTATATTACAGTCTCATATCTGGCTCAGATTTATACAGATTTAATGAACACACAAATCCTTGAGATCTTAGCTTACAAAAAACAACTTTCATTGAAACTTGAAACAAACTATCCAGTGCCAAGACAATCTCATCTCTTATATGTTGCATTGCCTGACTGCCTTCAGAAGCAAATGATATTTTCCTTGGTTTCTAAGTTGTCTCTCTAACTTAGAAAACTTTGTTTTCTTATATAACAGTTGTCTCTCTCTCTCTTTCAAATACCTTTTCCAACAATTTAAAACAACTTTTTTTCTAAAGTATCTCAACAATGACAATCTTCACAGAGAGAGAAAGAACATTGTGAGAAAGGATTTATTCAAGTTGGATGGCAGTAAAATGAGTGGTTTTTTTTTTTTTTTTTGGTTTTCCAATGATGGCTGCATAAGGTACCAGAGATTACAAAAAGGAAAACAAAGAAGCTCTCCATGTCTCAAATCCAGCCTCTCATCTCTTACATTCTTTCAGGCATATACATGTCCTATTCTGTCAAATGAAGGCATGTTCATTAACCTCATGCTAAGTAATATACGTTCCAACTACGTTCACCTGAATAGCCTCTGGTCATCTTTTCTGCCATTCATTCATTTATATTTAAAAAATTCATATACATATTTATACCAACTCAATCAAAATTTATTTTGTAAAAATAATTCTGCTACAAAGATATTTAGGAAACATACATTTAATAGAAATAATTGTTCTTTTGGAATATCCATCTCTCCAATAGCAAGGCAACTTTAATTTGAGTGCTATAACTAATCTTAGGAATTCCCTTTCATTAATGATCCAAAGAGAAAAATGAAAGAAAAGAAGCCTTAAAAAAAAAACAAAAACACCTCTTCCAATGAATAGAGATGGAGTAAAAAACAATTTTAACCAATCAGCTGATAGTACATATTATTTTTGCAGTTTTACAATTTTTCTTTAAACAGGTTCCATAAGAAATGATTGTTCTATATTTTATTTTTACAATCTGTAGAAGATTCTTAACACACCAGTACAAACCTTTTATTGTGCAAACCATCTCTTCAAAGGGAAGCCTCAATTGTTCAAAAAATTGTTCAAGGAAAGAAGGGAATGGAAATCAATAAGGAAGTCTAACGTCAACAGAATGGCTGCAATGACAGCTGCTGTGAAATAGAACAGTAATATATATATATATATATATATATATATATATATATATATATGCTGAATAATAAAGGAAAAAGTTCTTATAAAAGAGAACATAGAATTCTGTAGAATTCTATAGAATGTACAAAGCAGCCTTCCTCCAGTGAGCAAATTCCTGGGGGCAACTGGCACCCTGTTTCCCAAGGTTGAAATATTTTGCGGTCTTTCCCAGGCACTCTTGAGATAACCAATGCATGCTTGGCTGGAGCACATGTCTAGTCATAAGCAAAACATATTACATTGTGACAGAAAGTAGCCTATTTATATAAATAAAGCCAGCAGCTCAGATAAGCAGCCATTTTGCCACTTAACCATTGCTGCCTCTGCGTCTTGCTTCTGTCTCCTTTTGTTTTCTTTGCAGATTTCTAAATGGAAATGATAATAACCATTCTAAGTAATGCAAAATTCAATAGTTGAGGGAAAAAATCTCTTTATTGGTTACCTCCTGTGAACATTTTAAATTCCAGATGATGCTCAGGCACTTTATCACTAGAACCAACCTAATCACTCCCTGTCAGGTCCTCTTCTCAGCTGTAGCATTTTCTGAAGGTCCACTGTGAAACACCCATAGGAACCTCCTGAGCACTGACAGACAAGCAAGCTGCAACTATGAGGAATTCATGTTAATTGGAAGACCCCCATCAATACAAAATAAGAGATAATAGATAAATGCTTCTTTTGTTTTTCTTCAGGAAGACATCCCTGAAGAATTCCAAATTCAAGGATTGTTTTTAAGGTGTTGAATGAAGAGATGTCTTTTTGCATTGTCTAGAGAGAAACTAAACCGTGATGTTCAAGTTAATATCACAAAGAACATATTTTTGACTAATTGCTTTCTCAGTTTGATATTGTTTAATCTATTTACATTTTCAGGTTTATAGTCTGTCTTTTTGAAATTGTGAAGAAAAGAAACAAAAAACAAAACAAAACAAACAAAAAACACAAGCCGTGTATCATATAAATAGAAATAACAATAACAGCAGAACTTCCCTTAGAAGCAGTACAAGTGAGAGGGCAGTAGGAGCATGAGAGGGGTAATATCAGTCCACATTCAAGAGACACTAAATAAAAATTAGGGAATATTATAAATAATTTTATTCCAAAACAACGTTTAAAACTAAGAGGAATAAACACATTTCTCAAAAGACACAAATGATCCATGTTCACTAAGAAGTAATAGATATGTGAGAAACCCTTGACCTATTACAGAAATTCAATCTAGAATTAAAGTTACTTCACAAATAAAATTCCAAGCCCAGATGGCTTCGTTGGTGTATTCTACCACCTATTTACTTTAAGTAAATTTAATATTAGTTCTATGCAAATTTGTACATATAACGAAGAAATATTCCTTCTCATTTCATTCTAAAAGGCTAGAATCTTTGTGCTACAAACCAGAGACATTATGAGCAAATTACATACCAAATACCCTTCTCAAATACAGCTATAAAATTCTAAAACTTATTTTAGCAAACCAAATCCAACAAGAATTGTACATAGTTATCTGCTTTGACCAATGGAGTTCATTCTGTGAATTAAAGATTATATTGCCATTTAAAAATATCTTGATGTAATTCATCACACTAACAAACTAAAATAGAAAAACATTAGGTCCTTATAATATACTCAGAAAAAGGACTCAATTAAAATGTGACAGCAATCAAGAAAGTGAAAGATGCTTCTTTCAATCTGATAAAAGAAAACTAATACAAAATGCCTACAAATATTTAATGGTGAAAGACTGAAATCTTTCCCCCTATAATCAGGAACAATATTTAGCAGAACAAAAATACCAAAAAAGTAAACCAGTCATTCCTATGGACTGAATTATGTTGCCCCAAAATTCATATGTTGATGGCCAAATCCACAATTTAGAAATGAGGGCTTTGGAAGATGGTTAGAATTCATGAGGGTAGAACTTGGGTGATGGTACTAGTGCCTTTGGAAAGGGAAAGAAAAAGAAGGAAAGAAGGAAAAGGAATGAAAGAGATGAAAAGAGAAAGGAAGAAGGAAAAATGTTAAAACTATTTTGGATAACAACTTGACAATGTCTTAAAATGTTAAACATACTTATGACCCAGTCATTGCACTTCTGAGTATTTAATCAAAAAAAAGTAAAACCACTGATTCATAGAAACTTATGTACGTATGTACAGTAGTTGAAAACTATGAACAACCTATCCACAACAATGAATGACTAATCAACTGTGTCTCAGCCATACATTGCAATATTAGTCATCCATTAAATAAATGAACTATTGATAGTGTGAATTATATATTTGAATCTGGAAATATGCTAAGTTAAAGTAGTCAGAAAAACAAATATTTGCTCTATGATTTTATTAACATAAAAGTCCACAAAATGCAAAGTAATATATAGTGGCAGAAAATAGGGGACAGTAACTACCTTGGAACAGGGTAAGAGATTACCATTTGGAACCAGTAAACTTTGGGAAGTGATGTATATGTTCATTTCTTCATTGTGGTGATTATTTTACAGGTAGAAAGTTCCATCAAATATTGTCAGATTGCACATTTTAGCTATGTGAAGTTTATTCAATATCAATTATATCTTAATAATACTGTTTGAATTACATACTAAAGAGAATAATGCAGAAATAAAGCATCTTTCCTAAATTATCCTAAGATTTGTTCTCCAAGTATTGAAGCAAATAAGGTGTTACTATAACATATTAAAAAATATAAACTCTTGCTATCTTTCGATTATTTTTAGGAAATTTCTCAACCATAGTCTCTGTTTATATAAACTTGTGCTTTAAAAATTAACAATTAATTCACTTAAGGTTGTATTGTTTTTAACTCAGTGTTTTGTGCTATAAACTAATTATCACTTTTTCTTTATAGTAATTTTTTCATGAATAAGATTTAACAATCTATATTATATTTGAGTGCAATGGTTCCCTAGTGAAACTCAAATCTAATTATTTGTTTATTTGTATTTAAAATAATTATTTTAATATGGGCTCTTTCCTAAGCACTTTGAAAATCGGTCCTCTGAAGACTTCTGTTTTACATAAGTTTCTCTCTAGTGTTTTGGACAAATATTATTATATAGTAGTATGATTTAAAGGGGAAATTTTTAGTAAACCTATATAGATTCTTAATTATTATTATTATTCCTAATAGCACTACAAGTTTTATCAGATGAGAATAGGGAATTGGCATTGAATATGGGTATTTGCATATGACATTGTCATAAAATGTCAGTTTGTCCTTTTTTACTCAAGGTAGAAGTGCCCCGAAATGGACAGATCTTGAGATTTACCAAGACATGTTTTATTAATGCACAGAGTTACTGTGTCAAGTAAAACTTGGTTTCTGGCTCCTTTTTTGCTCTCCTGTATGGATTCATTAGCCTCTTTTCTAGTTTCTGTCACCAGAGAAGGACTTACCACCATAGGGTGTAGGCATCTACCTTTCTTTCTCTTTCACTCTCTTTCTCAGTCTCTCTTGGGACCTGAACATTCTGGCTACTCTGCCAGTAAAAAAGAGATCAAGTCAGCTTCTACTTAATTTTTTTCAGATTGCAAGAACTGAAAGATCTCATTTTGGTTCTTTATCCACCCTTGACCATATCTTCCAATGCAATTTTTACCAGGATAAAAGTTCTCTTTTACATTTGCTTTTTTTGTATATGGTACTGGGGATTGAACCCAGATGCATTCTATCACTGAGCTACATCCCCTTTTCGTTGTTTTTAATTTGGGGAGAGAGTTTGCTAAGTTGCCAAGGCTGGCCTTGAATTGGAGATCTTCCTGCCCCAGCCTTCCAAGTAGCTGGGATTTCTGACGTGCACCACCATGCCTAGTTGATAAAGTAATTTTCAATTTTTATAAACCAGGTATTTATTTCCCCACTTTATTTTCTTTCTTTTTTTATGCTTTCATTTGTAGCAATCTCAAAGAGAAGAAAATCCTAAATCTTGAGTGGAGTACAAGTTAAGGATCCTCTTTTTTTTTTTTTTTTTTTTTTTTAAAGAGAGAGTGAGAGGAGAGAGAGAGAGAGAGAGAGAGAGAGAGAGAGAGAATTTTTAATCTTTATTTTTTAGTTCTCGGCGGACACAACATCTTTGTTGGTATGTGGTGCTGAGGATCGAACCCAGGCCGCACGCATGCCAGGCGAGCGCGCTACCGCTTGAGCCACATCCCCAGCCCCAAGGATCCTCTTTTAATACAGCAACAAGGTGTCTTACCTGAAGGACGGACTGTGCCTAGCACTGTGCTGTAAATTGCATATGGACTGAATTTTAGTTCATTCACTATTTTGCTGAAAAATATTGTTCTTTAGAATCCCCTTTTCAGTATGGTTCTAGGGAAGAACTATCTAAAACAAGGAATCTTAGCTGCAGATTTTAAAAAGAAAATTAAGCAGCAATTTTTATTATGTGAAGGGCTTCATGGCCAGATAGTGGAGGGTTGATGCAAATATGCTCATGGACTTCAGCTAGATATAGCTTTCTTTCTTCTCACATCCACCTCTTCCCCATGGGTTGGCTTACCACCAGACACTTGGCCAAGAATCCTCAGAGACAGAGAAGTTATTACGATCAGACAGAATTTTCCCATTAACCTCTCTAAAACCTAATCTAAACCTGAAACCTTTCAGGAGCTCACTTCAGCAGCTAGAAATTTATAGCTCTAAGAATTATTGACAAACATGAACTTTTCCACCCAGACCAGTGAGTTAATTATGGTTAGTGGCTCTCTTGTTCTTCTAACTCCTCCTTCTAGATTTTTGTAGTACTTGCTCAGTACTTTCTTCCATAGCTGTTTGGAATCTTATATATATATGTATATGTGTATACGCACACACACGCATATATACATACATATGCATATATATATATATATATATATATATATATATATATGAGAATGTGAAGTCAAGAATCTCTTAATAACAGGACTCACATACTAGAAAGCATCCCTCCTGCCATGGGCAGTTCGAAAGCTCATCCACATTCAGGAGGAAAGACATGAATCTAAGCTCTTGATAAGAATAGTGTCTAAGAATGTGTGGCCATTTTTCATCTATCACACCTTATAACAGAACCCTGGCTCTGTTTCAGCAGGATTTGTAAGTGAGTCAATAGAGTCAAGAATCAAATCAACTCTGCATAGACTTGGGTTTTCATTTTTGAAAAACATATCAAGTGGGTGTCTAGCAATATGCTACTTACGTATGCAGGTTTTCGCTTCATGCAAACATTGAAACATATATATATATATATATATTATATACACACACACACATACAAAAGACATTAAGGTTCAACAAAAATAAACTCATTTCAAGTCAGACAATTTGTCAATACAAGAGCTGGAATTCAAATCTAGCCTCTTCAGGCAGCAAAACTCTTGTGCATTTGGTCATTCAGCATTGCTCCTTCATCGTATTTGCTGCTTGGCAGCAGATCATTTCCTGAATAATAAGAAACATTTATCCTTCATAAAGCAGAAGGATACTTAATATTATGTAAAAAATCCTCTAAAAAGAAATACATGTCAGCTTTTCCCATGGAGAAGATTAGGAATAAAACATCTCTCAGTTTCACAGGATTTTCCATGCCTTTGGCTCAAAGCATTGAGGCCCTGAAGCTGGATTGCCTCTTCACTCCCTTTCAGTCCACATGAGAGAATTGGTTTCCCACCTGAGATAACAGGCTCTGTGAATGAGGTAGTAGAAAAATTCATTCAGAACATAACATCCAAGAATTTGATTCTTGCTTCTATCATTTTGTAGCAAAATGGACTAGCCAAATTATATTAGCCCTTCAATTTTGTCTCTGTAAGAGGAAAATCATGACATAATTAACAACAGAATAGTTGTAGGTATTAATTTTCACCAGTTGAGATGCTTATTGACTGCTTTGAATGTGAAAACAGAGGAATGCTTTTTATTTTGTTTTGTTTTGTTCCCTGCTTTTTATTTTGTTTTGTTTTGTTTTAACAAATCACTTGGCTTCTCCCAATCTCTGAAATGGATATTGAGAAAGACATCTACAATACCCAATTTGTTGTTATTTCCATGTACTAAGCTTAATGGGAAATGCCAATACATCACAGGGCCTCTGATCAAAGTCTGAAATGTCATTAAGCAGTAACCATTATAGAAATGCCTCAACCAATTGATGGGGCAGAGAGCAAGAGTGTATGTTGCACTGTCTTTAAAGACTAGATAAATCAAGGACGATAGAACTCTCCTATAAAGTATTACCACTTTGTCTGGCTGAAGATTTTTTATTTTATTTCAAGAGTGAAAGTGCTTAAAGCATGTTGAATGCTGTGGGGTTTTGTTCCCAACTGTTAATTTTTCTGACCTCTTTTATCTAAAATATTGTACAATCTTATCTTACTATTATAAATTTCCCATTTCTTCATTTCTGGTTTAACAAAACAATATTTTCACTCAAAGCAAATAGCAATAAAAGAGAAAAAAATCTATTTTTTCCTTCAATTTCTTTATTGAATTAAATTATAATTGGGGTTAATTTACATCGGGCTGGTGTTTGCTGTTGAATAACTTCAGAGCAGAAGCTGAAGCATTAAATTGTGTGTAAAAATAGCTTACAACAAATAATAAGAAAGCACATTCTGCCAAATGATTCATTTGTAATTGAAATCTTTGGAGCTTTTCTGCTTGTGTTGGATTTAAAGTTCTGACAGGGAGATAGTAAGTATTTGACCTTGGCTTTTTGTTTCCATATCCTGGAATCAATTACATTTGAAACAATGACTTTGTTGCAAAGACTGGGAAGATAGGGGGTAAACTTGGCCAGCTACATGCAAAGATAATTTCATACAATTTGTAATTAGGGTTTAGCCAAGAATACTTTCACTTCTTATTTTTCTAAGTTTTTAGCAGCGTAAGACAATTATGTGCTTGCATATCACTAACCAGCAAATAGTAGAAAAGTTTCAAGACAGGTTGAAAGGCAAGTTTTTACTGATGAGCTCAAGAAAAACTCCTAAGTCTTTATACTTTCAATAAGTTGGCTTCATCTGTAGAAACTTAAGTCCATGAACTCATGTAACTTGATCTTTGATCCCTCCCAATTGTCTGACTGACTTCAAGAGGGCTCAGAGAGGGAACCAGTCAGCACCTACCATTAGTCCTGGGTCCATAACAATAACTTAATATTCAAGCTCACATGTATAAATTAATGTTTTGTTCATTTTTATATTTGCATTCATTATCTCAGAAGTCATATTTAGAAACACAACATATAAGTAATTCATATGGATAAAGTCCACATGCTCAGAATTCAGAAATTAGCCTTTGGTTTTCCTCTCTTTATTGTCACATTTAGTTAGTGATGTTTATGTTTAAAATGGCAAAAGCACTTCCATATATTTTATTTCTTTATACTATCAACCTTTCACACAGAGATAATAAATAAGAGTATACACTTAATGAACAACTAAAATTTCTAGGTTTTTTTCTTGTATATTAAATAATTATATTATATATGAAATAACTATATTTCCTCCAAGCACATTTTTTAATTTATTCTAATTTGTTATATATGACAGCATAATGCATTACAATTAATATTATACATATAGAGCATAATTTTTCATATCTCTGGTTATACACAAAGTAGAGTTACACCATTCATGACTTCATACATGTACTTGGGGTAATGATTTCCATCTTATTACATTGTCTTTACTACTCCCAATTGTCCCTCCCTTTCCCTTCTACTCCTTTTCCCTATCTAGGGTTGGTCTAATCCTCTAATGTTCCACCAAAACTCCATCATGAATCAACATTCATATATCAGAGAAAACATTCAACATTTGGATTTTTGGGATTTGCTAACTTCACTTAGTATTATATTATCTAACTCTATTCATTTACCTGAAAATTCCATGATTTTATTCTCTTTTAAGGCTGAATAATGTTCCATTGTGTATGTATACCCCTTCTTTATCCATTCATCTACTGAAGGGCATCTAGGTTGGTTCCACAGTTTAACTATTGTGAATTGTGCTGCTATAAACATTGATGTGGCTGTGTCCCTGAAGTATGCAGTTTTTAAGTCCTTTGGGTATAGACTGAAGAATGGGATAGCTGGGTCAAATGTTGGTTCCATTCCAAGTTTTCCAAGGAATCTCCATACTGTTTTCCAAATTGCCTGTGCCAATTTGCAGTCCCACCAGCAATGTAAGAGTGCACCTTTCTTTCCTACATCCTCATCAATATTTATTATTGTTCTTAATAGCTGCCATTCTGACTAGAGTGAGATGAAATGTTGAAGTGGTTTTGATTTGCATTTCTCTAACTGCTAGAGATGTTGAACATTTTTTCATACATTTGTTGATTGACTGTATATCCTCTTCTGAGAAGTATCTGTTCAGGTCCTTGGTTCATTTATTGATTATGTTATTTGTTTTTTTGGTGTAAAGATTTTTGAGTTCTTTATATATCCTAGAGAATAGTGCTCTGATGTGTGTGTGATAAAAATTTTCCAAGACATTTTTGATTGAAGTAATTCTCTTAAGTTTAATGTTAAAGAGCGATACTACATATATACACACACATATCAAATATCTATAGAAATTAAATGTTGTGAATTATGATCTTTTTACATTGAAAAGTTTGAATATGGAAAACTTGTTATCTAAGTTCATCAAATTTAGTTTTATTTCCTGTCTATTATGGAAAGTTAGCATATAGGTTCATTATTTCAGCCTTGGACATAATTGGTTGGTTTTATTAGCTTCTTTTATCAGCAGAAAGAAATAGTTTATTAAATGAAATCTCAACAGTGTATTTAAATCCAAGCCACTTGTTTTATATCATATTTTTAATGCTAAACTCTGTTTAGAAAGGTTCACAAGTCTGATTTTTTTTTATTTTAATTGATCAAAGAATTTGTGCACATTATTGTTATCCATTTTCCATAGCAAAATAAACAAACAAACAAAAATAACCAGACATTTAGAAAAGAAAACAAAGTTCCATAACCCGTTTCTAGCTACTTGAGCAAAGGTAAAATTCTTAATCACTCTGAACCTCATTTTCAATTGCAATGATTAATGATAGATAACAACAGAATATTCCTCTAGTATTGCTTGGGTGAATAAGATGAAATAAACCCAAATATAAATTGTTTGGTATAGTTTCTAGAACATAATAATCAATGAATAATGATTATTTTTTTAAATTATTTTTAGTATATACCATCCTCTTTTAGGAATATTTTTAAGGAGAATTTCTTCTGCTTTAAGTACCACATATAGACATCCTTCTAAGCACACAGCATCCTCTGATCACTACATCTGTTATTGTGTAACTACGCCATTTGCCTCCCTACTGGAAATCTTAAAGCAAGGTTGGAGCCGGAACCCACAAACATATTTGTATAAATCAAAATGGGCTAGGTTATTTTACAGTAGCAGAGACAATATTCTAGTAGTTTAACATAATAATATTGCAATTTGTTTCTTGCTCATGCAAAGAAAGACCACTGGTGAACCCTTCATTAAAAAATGTAAGCCATGAGGTGTTCCAATTCTGCAAGCTGCTTCAGTATTTTGGTTCCTTCCTGAGCTATTGCTGACTCGTACTAACCTGCCAGATGATTGTTAGCATCTCTACCCAACTTCAGGCTCAGGATATAATGTTGGTAATTTGAAATTGTAAGATTTGCAAATGCTTTCAGGTCTCTCTCTCTCTCTCTCTCTCTCTCTCTCTCTCTCTCTCTCTCTCTCTCTCTCTCTCTCCCCCCTCCGGTCTCTCTCTGTCTCTCTCTTTCTTTCCTGGTTTTAGAGCCAGTTTATTAAACATTTACCAGCACTTTTCATTTTAATGAGTCCTCTCAATGAGCTACCTTGCAAAGTACAAAAAAAAAACAAAAACAAAAAAAACAGAGATTTATATATCTGCTTTGAAATTCTTCCAGCTGAAATTTAAATGGTGCAAAATAAATGAATAGCATTATGGAAGTAAGATTTTAGATAAGTTGAATAAGAAAAGCTTCTCTGGAAAGGATATATTTAAGTGAGAAAGCAAGTCTAGTGGCTAAAGCGGAAGCAGCAAATGCAAAGCCCTGAGGCATGTTTGAGAAGCCACCTGGAGGCCAGAGTGCCAAGGCATAAGACAAAGTAAGAAATTTAGACTTTTAAGTGAGATGAAAAAATTTTTGACTGTGTTGATTAGGGGAGAAACATTACCCAATTAAAACTTTATCACTTAGATTGTCCTTATTTTTTATTTTTAAAATATTTTTTAGTTGTCAATGGACCTTTATTTTATTTATTTTTATGTGGTACTGAGAATTGAACCCAGGGCCTCATACATGCTTGACAAGTGCTCTACCATTGAGTCATAACCTGTAGTAGAATATAGGCCTTGCTATCACAATTCGTTCTTTTTTTCTTTCTCATACTATCCACTTAAAGAGTGACATCTGTGTTTCTGAATTGAGCAATGGGAGGACGTTTAGTTATAATTTACTGATCAAAAAACACTGGTGTCGGAGAGAGGTTTGGACGACAGAGCTGCAGGGAATTCACAAGTTCTGTTTTTTTGTAACTGTCCAACTAGGATCTGAGTATTGCACAGAAATAGAAAACTAAGTATGTTGATATGTTTTATTCATGTATGTTGGCCTACTTTGGTTTGAGGTATATAATGTGATGAGAATAAAAACGAGAAAGATGTCGCAAATTTGTACAAGGGGTGAGATTTGTATGCAGTATTTTTAAGACAATTTTCTGCAATGACCTTCATAGGAAAGGAAAGAGATTGAAACCTGTGAGCTTAGAAACTCAGTGGCTCTGAGGCCATTCAATCAGGAAAATAGACTATTTCAGATACATCCCAGAATAAGTATGCAGGATGATTTTCCTTGTTAAAGAATTTGTCACAGCCTGCAGTCCAGTTTTTGCTCTGTCTAGGATGTGTTTTCTAGCATCCTTCATTTAAAAAAAAAAAAACAAAAAACCTTTTTTTTCCAGCTTTCATCATGTATTTATTCAATTTATTTGAGTTTTATCTTATGAAATCCTTACCAAGCTTTGTCAGGGATCATTTTATCAGTTCAATGAATTAATGGACAAATTGTTGTCTGGTTCTTATTGATGCCAAAACTATACACTTTTCCCTTCCACAGGATCATTAAAACGTTTTGATGTTTTTATCATTAAGTAGCTTAGCTGACCATAATTAATTGTGTGACATTTGCACAGACACTTTTGAGAATATTCTCAAGGTTTGCTTTTATTTAAAGTATTTATATATAATTGTCAATTCAAATATTATTTTCTAGTTACAAATTTTGGTTAAATACAATTTTGAATTATGACTTCAGTTTCAAAATTTTGTGTGACAGGGTAACTAATTAATCCTCTGATCCCAATTTTCCCAGTTTGGAATTTGAAAAAAAAATTAATATAGCAAATAACAGGCTACAATTTTCAAAAACTGAAGTTCAATTCTCTTTGATGTAAAGAATCATAAGAGATTCCCTGTTTTGCGTGCAGCCCAGTCTTTCTCTGAGTGGAAAGGGTACTAGGAATGGACTTGATTGTCTCTCCAAGAGGTCAGAGTTCTAGTTCACTTTTTATAGTGGGAAATGTAGGAGTGTGAGCTTTTTAGTTTTGACTCTTCATTATTATTGTGATTTGATTCTTTTCTGTGGTTCTTTGTGGTAAAATATAAATTAAGAGACATAATGGATATTAGTGCTGTTTTTCTCTCTGCGAAATGTGAGCATAATCACAGGAGCAGCAGTATAAGCTGAATTAATTGACCAATTCTAAGTGCCTTTAATGCTATACTATTCCTGATATCAAACCTATGAAATGGTTTCTATTATTATCAGTACTATCGTAATGCTGCAGTCTGGCTCGGCACAAAATAACCGAGCCCAAGGCACTTATAGGTTCAAACAGGAACTCCTTTATTGCCCGAACTCCATGGGAACTCTCCCAGCTCTCCACGGGGGGGGGGGGGGGGGGGGGGGGGGACACGGACTCAAAAGTAGTTGGCGGAGAGGCAGCAGGAGCCTTCCTATTGCTGGATAGCAGGGGTCTACATACAACTGAATACACAGCCTGTTTCAATCCAGCATCATCCAGTCACAGCAATTATACACAGTTTAACTTAATTATCATCATCTTAATGGTCTGCTGGCATCACCTCTCAACCATTCCTTCTGGCAAAATGCCAGGCGCCATCCCGACTGGGCTGTGGCTCTCAACACCATAAGCCCATAAAACCAGGTCCTTCTGCTCATATACCTTCTTATGATTATACAGCATCTACTTAAACCATTTCTCATAACATTTTTTTCATTTTTCTTTCTGAGACCCAGCTTCCCAAGTTACACAAAGTTTCACTGACAATGATACAATGATTTCCAGTTAAGTCCAGCTCTACTATATTTACCTTGTTTTATAATTCCACTTTCTTACTGCCTAAGCAATCCTTCCAATCCCTATGTGCCCACCTTTAAGCAAAAAGCCTGGTGTTGAACCAAACTAAAAACAACTATTTCAGTGACCTCTGGTAAATGGATACATGTTGACCAAGAAAATAGAAGCATCTCTTAAATCACTATCTTGGTTATTGTTTAGCAAGAGCTTTACCATGAAGTCATATACTAATATCCTAAAGTTAACTTTTAGTTATGTTTTTTAAGTTCTTGAAAATATTTAGATCTCAGTTGTATTGCAGAAGAGTGCAATTCGTTTGTCGATATCATATGATTTTATATTGGTTTTTAATCTTACAACTTAATATAGTCTTAAGAGTCAAAATTTATACACTCGACAAGATATAGCAAGATTTCTCTTGTTGGATAATTATTAAGAATAAATATTAATAATAATAGAAATAATGATAGTATGACTACACATTTATTTAACTAAAATTTGAAAATTAAAAATATATAAAAGTTGGAAAGTTTGACAAAACTCATATGGAGAAGTTTGCTTTGAAAAAATATGAAATTACCCATAGTTTTAATTTTTCCCAGTTTGTATAAACACTCCTGAATTTTAATAAAAAAATTCAATAGACTTGATTACAGGATGCTGTCCAGGACCCTGTCAGGAATGTTATCTAATACAAAATTTAAACTGCATTGTGTTCCTACAATCTCAAAATTTCTCAATTTTGAAACCCATCTAGCATCCATCTATTACTAATTCAATTGTTGTTCTCTTTTTATTTCTTCAAGAAGAGGACAAAGGTGAGTACATAAAAGAGTAGGATGCCTTGAGGCCAGCTCATATAGGTCCAGGACCGAATGCCACAATTCCCATGCAATGCTCCTGATTCCATCTATAGAGGATAGAAGACCATGTGTACAAACAATTACTGAGTCAGAGCCAACATAGCCTGTATGAGTGGCTCTTTAACAAACATGGATTATAACTGACTTGAAAACTGGAGGAATAACAAGCTCCCAGCAGTAATTTCTGAAGTTCTCTCAAGCAGGAAGCCTCCATTTATCCCTTTTACATAGCTTAAGTGTTCATGCTATGCCTTTTAATGTGTGTAGCACAAGTGTCTTCCAAACAACTTTCTAGACCTGTCTCTAATGTGGAAGAGTTAGACCTCATGTGGTTCCATACTTAATTCGCTCCATGCTAACATCCCTTGGAGTGGAGTAGGACTCTCTGTGGTATTTGCTCAAGCCACAGCTGTGCCCTTCATTCACTCCTTCCTTGATCATCTAATTCACATTTTATGTTTTTTAGATTTTACTCAAGACTGTTTCATTTTTATTTTTTATTTTTTTTATTGATTGTTCGAAACATTACAGAGCTCTTGATAAATCATCTTTCATACATTTGACTCAATTGGGTTTTGAACTCCCATTTCTACCCCAAATACATATTGCAGAATCACATCTGTTACATACTCTCATTTTTACATAATGGCATATTAGTGACTGTTGTATTCTGCTACCTTTCCTATCCCCTACTATCCCCCCCTCCCCTCTCCTCCCATCTTCCCTCTCTGCCTCCTCTGCTGTTGTTCAATTCTCTCCCTTTTTTTCCCCCTCCCCCTTGCCCATCATAACCTCTTATACTTTTGTGTATCATTGAAGGTCTCATACCATTTCCATATGCTTTCCCTTCTCTCTCCCTTTCTCTCCCCCCATTCATCTTTGTTTACTGTTAGTCTTTTCCTCATGCTCTTCCTTCCTGTTCTGTTCCATTTTTAAATTTAACATATCCTCACAGATTAACGAATATTTGTTTTCATAAAAATAATTTATTATTAAACATCAATTTACTTTTCTAAATTAGAGGCAAAACAACAATGTTAATCTCTATAAAAATTGCATACATCAATTTATGTTCTCACTTTTAATGAGTAGCTTTTTATTACTCGTATAATAATTGCATTTAACTTATTTAAATTTAAGATTAATAACATCACCACTAAATTTCACATAAATTCCTCCATTACAGCCATCTCCTGTCAACTATTGAACATTTGAGATAACTACATTGATTTCTAGAAAATAAACCTTACCTTTTTTAAAGAAAAAATATTATATTTTCTTAAAAATTTTTCTTAATGAAAAGATAACATGGTATACAATATTAACCTCAGAAAGAAAAAAAAGAATAAAATATGATATGCTATATATAAAAATATAACTTTCTTTTCTTTCAAAGGAAACAATTTTCAAGAAACTTCTTAAACTTATAATGATTCAACATAAAATATTCATTCAGTTTGATAGCATATAACATATTTATTGTTATTGGCAAATTCTGTCTGGCTTGGATTATTATATATTTTCAGGCACACTAGCAATTTATTAGATTGCTTTGGTTTTTAAAATTTTTTTTTAGTTATAGATGGACATAATATCTTTTGTTTTATTTTTATGTGATGCTGAAGATTGAATCCAGTGCCTCACGCATGCTAGGCAAGCGTTCTACCTCTGAGCCACAACTCCAGCCCCTGGATTGCTTTGTTTTAATACTTCAATAGTATCAGTTAATTAACACACTCTCTGTTTTATGTATTTCTGAAAACTTGTTTTGAAAACCTCTCAAGTATTATTTTGATTTAAAATATGATTTAGACTATTTCTCTTTATGTGGCTATTCTCAGAAAGAGAAATTCAAAAAGGCATTCCAATAAATCCCATTAAATTTGGATAATAATATGGGCATAATTTTGCTTTCTGTAAAATAAAGTCTTAAAAATTGTGTGTCTCTTTAGTGAAAAACTGAAAACATTATTGTAACAATTAATAAATTGTATCATTTGATTAATCTTATTTTTGAGAACTTTATACTTAGGAATATTGTTTTTGGAGTGGATGCAATTCAGTACCCTCACTAATGACTCAGAGTTGGATAGTCTCACCTTAGACACCAGTTGTAAGTACCATTTCTCAAACCTCCTGACTATAAACTTAATAATTCACTAGAATAACTAGCAGAATGCAGAAAGCATGTTGCCTATGATTACAGTTTATCATAAAAGATACTAATCAGGACAGTCAAAAAGATCCTAGGATGAACTCTGGGAGGTTCCAAATGGGATGCTCCTTGTCCTCAGGATGGGTCATCTTCCAGGAACATTGATGGTATTACTGATAGGATGCTATTAGATCTTGCTGTTTAAGGTTTTTCATTGAGGTTTTAGTACTTAGATCTGATTTATGTAATCATTGACCACATGTTGGTTTGCTGCCAGTCTTTTTGTCTTTCTCAGAGGTCAGACTGATATCATCGGACTCAAAGTCAGACACCTATCATCACATGGTTGATCTTTCTGACAAGACGCATCCTGAGTCACTTCATTGTAAACTCAGGTTTATACCAAGAACAAAAAATCTCATTACTAGGAAAATTCCAAGGACTTTTGAAATCACTTCCAAAGACCCAGGGCCAAGAGTCAACTGAAGTTGTTATTATACATCAAAAGGATCACCTCTATATCCAAAAAAAAAATTCTTTGAAAACGTTTCCTACATTTTAAGCTCTCTCTTTGGATAGTTGGGAGTCAGAGAGTATGTTAATATGCATTTTGTCTCTGTGACAAAATTCCTAAGAAAATAAGCTTAGAGGAAGAAAGATTTATTTTGGGTCATAGTTTCAGAGATTTCAGAACGTGGTCAACTAGCTCATTGCAATGGGCCTGTGATAAGGCAGAGGATCATGGTGGGGAGGGTGTTGCTGGGACAGAGCTGCTTACATCATAGTGGCTGGGAATCAGAGAAGGAGACCTGGGATAAAACACCATCCCCAAGGGAATATCCTCAGGGATCCAGTCACTTAAACTAGGTTATATCTTTTATAGTTTCCACTACTTCCCAATAGTTGATTCAGCTATGAATATATCAGTGGGTTAATCCATTGATGAGGCTGGCACCTCCATAATCCATTCACTTCTCAGAAGCCCCATCTCTGAAAATTGCTGCTTTGGGAATCAAGTGTTCAGTACATAGGTCTTTGGGGACACTTCATATCCAAACCATAACAAGAATATTCCAAGTGAATGTATTAATTGTGCATGATTGGAAATAGTATTGTTGTCTTGTTTTTCCTATCAGCTCATCAGTCCATTAGCTCTATGGTTGCCTATTGGCTTCATTGATTTTTTAATTTAAATAACAAACTTAAATATCTACATTGAGTAGAATCAAAATATATAAGACAGAATTCATCAATGCCATCTAATTTGATGAATTCTATTATCTCTCTATATGCAAATGTACATTTGGTATCTCTGTAGCATCTACAGAGTCTTATTGAACTACAAATAAAATTGGAACAGTATTTTTTATAAAGAGAGAGAGAAGAGAGAGAGAAAGAATTTTTTAACATTTATTTTTAAGTTTTTAGTGGACACACCATCTTTATTTTATGTGGTGCTGAGAATCGAACCCAGCGCCCCGCGCATGTCAGGCCAGCACGTTACTGCTTGAACCACATCCCCAGCCCCAATGAACAGTATTTTTTAAAATAATATTCCTATACACCAACTTTAAGATACTTAAAACCGGCCAGGTATAATATTAAAGTTTTCATATATAATTCATATGCTTCTTGTAAAAAGGAATGTCAATAAAATTCTCCCCAATTATTTTTAATTGTGGTAAGATACAAATAATACAAATTTACTGTCCTATACACTATAAGTATACAAGTCAGTGGAATTAATCACATTAATAATAATGTTGTACCATTCTCACTACCATCCACTTCATTACTCCTTTCACCTTGTCAAACTGAAACCTTATGCTCAGTAAACAATAATTTTCTATTTGCTCTGATCAACCCAGGGCCTGTTAACCATTATGCTACTTTCTATCTCTAAGAATTTGACTAAATGCCTCATGCATATGGATTCATATGACATTTACCATTTTGTAACTGACTTATTTTACTAAGTCATCTAAGTTTATCCAGGTTGTGGCCTATATCAGAATGTTGTTTCCTTTTAAGCCCAACCAATAACTATGGTATGCACATAGAATATTTGCTATGGATGATGTCCATTCATCTCTCAGTGGACACTTGGGTTGCTTCCATGTTTTAGCTATTGTGAATAATGTTGTTGTGAGCATGTGTGCACAAATACCTAGACTCTATTTTAAATTCCTATGCATATGTATCCAGATGTGGAATTGCTGAATTATGTGCAAATCTGATTTTTAATGACTTTGAGGAATAGTCATGTTTTTTCTATGGTGGCTAGGCCATTTGACATTCTTACCAAGAGTGCAAAGGGATTCTAATTTCTCTACATTCTCACCAACACATTATTATTATCAACTGGTTATAGTCATAATCTTAGTGGGTATGTGGTGATATCCCACTATAGGTTTGTTTGGCATTTCACTAATGAACAGTGATATTGATGGCTTTTTCCACATGCTTATCAGCCATTTGTTTATATTCTTTGGAGAAATGTTCATTCCTTTGTCCATTTTTCAGAAACTTTGTTTACTTTGTTGTTGACTTTTAGGAATTCTCAATGTATTCTGAATATAAACCCCTTATCAGATTTATGATTTACAAATATATCATTAAATAGGCTGCCTTTAAACTCTGTTGACATTGCATTTTGTTGCAGAATTGTGAAATTTTCATGAAGTTCAATTTGTCTGTTTTTTTTTTTATTTTGCTACATATGTCTTTGGTGTCATATTCAAGAAATTATTGCCAAATCCAATGTTCTAAAACCTTTTTTCTGTTTTTCTCCTAGAATTTATAGTTTTTAGTCTTACATTGTGGTCTTAGATCCAATTTAAATGAATTTTTTGTATATGGTGTTAGGTAAAGGTTCAACTTCACTTGCATGTAGATATCAATTTTTTGGGTATTGTTATTGAAAAGGTTATCTTTTTTCCTATTGAATTGTTGTGACATCCTTGTGAACAATCATTTAACCATATATATGAGGGGTTCTTTCTGTGTTCTTTATTCTTTCCATTGGTTTTCCTGTTCTTCTTTATGATAGTGCTATACCATTTTGGTTGTTGTAGATTTGTAATGAAACTTAAAATCAGGAAGATGACTCCACTCCTTGTGTTCTTTGTTGCTGAGGGCCATTACCAAGTAGGAATGACGCATCGAAATTTCCTTGCCAAGCGTACCCCATGCTGCTTAGAGGACATTTGATGGGACATTGCATGCATGCTTTAATAAGGTGACCTTGCTCAAGGACCAAGGCGGATCCAGGTTTAGAGCTGATCAGGTTTGAGGAAGTAACCGGCTCCTTGAGTTTAAGGCGTTGCCAGTTTAAGATAATGGGTTTTAGGGAAGTTGGAAGTTGAAGATTATTGCTGGGATTAGGGTGTTCCTGCTGCTTGTTCCCGTTGTGTTCTCGTGAGATTAAAATGGGATTTGGAGATAGCCTCGTGGAGTAGGTGAATGGTGCGGGAGACTGCAGAACGCGATTGCCCCTGGACCTGTGTGGAGGTGGTGTGAGAGCTGGAATAAAGAATTGCTGTTTGAATCTACAAAGCTGTGAGTGCCTTGTGATTCTGGTGCCAAGCCGAGACATTGGCCTTTTGGCATTTTGGTGGCCCGTACTTGGGATGTCTGAAGCTTGGGGGTAAGTGAATTTGCTCGATCCTGAAGGAGACCAAAAAAATGGGTGACCATTTCAAAAAACAACGTGTTCTTGTTTTGATTTATTTTGTTTTTATTTCAAGTTGCCTGTTCCTAGAACTTTCTCAGGCAAACTGGGGAAAATGGTTGACTCAAGGTTTGAAGTTTTTCGCCTCCGAGGAAGAGAGATTGTTAGAGGAAGGAGGCACCCCAGTAAGACCAAGAAAAATTAGGGCATATGTTGATATGATACAAAAATGTAGCCCATGGCTTTTTAAAGACGAGTTATTAAGTATATCAAAGGGGCCATCATGGTATCCTGTAGAAGGATTTTTCTTCAACAAGAAAGAGATGGCTAGTTCTGTTTACCAGACTTGTTTAAGATTTTGGTTTTTACAGACATCTGATTAATTTACAAAGCTAAAGTGTTAAAATATCAACCACTAGATATGAAATCAAGTACTCTTTACTTATTAAGTTCCATAAGGTTATATATTTAAACATTGTGTGTTTTCATAAATTGGTGAATGGAAAAAGGTTTAATATTGCTTTGGTCTGTGTCTTTGCTGAAACAAGGTTACTAAGTGTTAAGATTCTATCATGTGTAATTTATATACAAAGAGTATAAGAAGTTTCAGTTGGGTTTCAATTACAGTATAATAGTACCTTAAAAAACATGAAAGTATTTCATCTTATTAAAGTGGAGTAATTTGTCTAAATCAGAAATTTTTTAAGGGTTGTTTCAGAATGTGAATTTATAAAAAGCGTTAACGGTTAAAAAAGGGATATAAAAAGGTTCAAGATGTGAAAATATATTTTAATATAAAAGGTTAAAGGTTAAATAAATGTTTCTAGATGAGATAATCTCTGTATGGTAAAGTAAAAAGTTGTAAATGCCATTTAAAAAGATTTTGAGGAAACTAGACTTACTTTATAAGCTTGAGAAAGGAAGAAAGAAGAAAAAGGTATTTGTACATGGCAGATTGAGACAAAGCTTCTCAATGGAGTAAAAAAAAAGCCTTTGGTTGAAGGGCAGCCATGTAAACTAATATTAAGTGATTTATACAGAATCTAAGCCTTGTTTAAAAGAGTAAAGCGGTAGGTGGTGAAAAAGTACATTTAAAAGTACAGTATAGAAGATAAGGCTTTGAAAGGTTAAATTGAAGGTGGTCGAGATACCTTCATGGCGGAAAAAAGATTGCTTTACTCATCAAACTATTAAAATTTACTTATTAAACTAAAAAGAGGGAGATGAGATAATCTTTGTGTGGTAAAGTAAAAAGTTGTAAAATGTCTAAGTACATTGCAAAAGGCTTTAAAAGGTTAAATTGAAGGTGGTTAAGATGCCTTCATGACGAAGGAAAAAAATATAACCCATGAAAATGGGAAGATAATAAGATAAAAGATTTACATAAAGAAGATTAAAAATTTGAAGTGGAAAACTTCAAAAACAGAAGTACAAAAAGGTAAAAAAAAAAAGAGAGAAGATGTAGAAAGATAAAAAAGATATAGGAAGATAAAAAGATGTAGAAAGACAAGAATTTTATACCCACAAAATAGGAAACAAAAGAAAACTAGGAGAGAAAAAAGCAACTAAGGGTAAATATAAAAACCTTAGAAGAAAAGTAGAAGATAGAAATAAGATAAAAAATGGTTGAAAATGTCAAGTAAAGGTATTTCAGATAGAAAATGCAAAAGGCTAAGACAACTATGGTTTAAAACCACATCTAAACATTATAAGGACTAAAATAATTCTAAAAAGTAAGGCAGAATGCTTTTGAAAGACTTAAATTTAAAAGGATCTTAAAGGGGTATATATCCCCCAAAGATAAACTTAAAATAACCCTTTTTTTTTTTACTCTAAACTTTCTAAATTTGGATTCATCAGGACTTAGTGCTGCGGAAAGACATATGTATCCGAAAAATGTACATAAGCCTAAGGTACTTTGGAAAAATATTCTAACAGGACAATGGAAAGGTCCCGACCCAGTTATTGTCTGGAGTTGGGGTTCCGTTTGTGTGTTCCCACAGGGAGAACAGCAGCCAATTTGGATTCCAGAGAGGTTAACCAAAACAATTTCTACAGAAAAAGAAGATGATTTGACTGAAATCCATAACAGCTGAAATCCAGAGCTCCAGCTTGGCTATTCTTACATCTGCGACAGTGATTAACCACGGTGCCTTTTTTTTCAATATCTATTTTATTATTGCATTTTTCCCACATCGTAAAGTTCTATTTTATTTTTTGAGCTCATACAAACCTAGGTTAATGTTTTTCTGATCAGTTTTGTTTTTTGACTGTTTTTTATTTTTTGACTGTGGAGTTTTTAAACATTGCAATGGAGATTTTACCTAGGTAAAGCTACAAGGCCGTTATTATTGTCTTATGTGTTGTATGTTATATCTGCACTGTTTTGTGTTGCATGTCAGTATGTGTGTATGTCCATATTTTTATATGAGGAGCGCTCATGAAAAAATGGATCCGAATTTTCTTTTTTTTTATTCACGTGATTTAAGTGGTTTAATCTAATTAGGTAAACAGCTGTTAATGATTGTTTTCAAAGGTGGTTAATAGATCTGTTTGCTTACTATTGTTTTTAAAGGTGATTAACAGATCTGTTTGTTTACTTTCACTTTTCCTTTTCATTATATTTAATAATTCTGTTCAGGATAATGTCTCTTTAACATCATTACCAGAATTCCCATCTCCATCCCAGTGCCGGTGAAGACTAAGAAAACCAAACTATAGCTTCTATGATAGCTACCACAGGAAACTGTATAAACTGATGCATCAATGAATATAACTCAACAAGTAATGCTCAATCAAGGACTTGATTTACTTTGGGAGGAAATGGACATATTGATAGACTCCTCCGATTTGAACTGCCTGCAGAACTTGCCTGGACTATATATCAGTTGCATGCATTGTGAACTATCGTCTGGTGCAGCGAATTGTGGTACTGCTGGCATATTTTTGCTGATGGTGTCACCAGTGATGCAATTTCCTTGCCAGCGCACCCCATGTTAATTGTGGTAATGCTGGCATCTTTGCTGATGGTGTCACCAGTGATGCAATTTTTCCAAAGGAGCCGTCAATTGGCTTGGTGTCGTGGCATTTCTGTATCTTCCTCCCTTCTACTAGTGATGGTCTAAAATTTGGGGGCCAACAGAGGTGAGGCAAGAACCTCACCCCCCCACTGGCACCAAGGTTAAATTTGGGGGCCAACAGAGGTGAGGCAAGAACCTCACCCCCCCCACTGGTGCTTAGGCCTATCCACAAGCATGGCTGAATGCTGGACCGGTAGTCAGCGACGGGTTGATCTGATTGCAGTGGATTCAACCTAAGACAGGAAATTGACGTGTAAAGGTCAGTTCTCCCATGACGGGTAAGAACCACATGTTGAATTGGACAACCTACCAGGCACGGTCCTAAGCCACATTGCTTGTTGTTTAATTAATCAGAAAGGGGGAGATGCTGAGGGCCATTAACCAAGTAGGAATGACGCATCGAAATTTCCTTGCCAAGCGTACCCCATGCTGCTTAGAGGACATTCGATGGGACATTGCATGCATGCTTTAATAAGGTGACCTTGCTCAAGGACCAAGGCGGATCCAGGTTTAGAGCTGATCAGGTTTGAGGAAGTAACCGGCTCCTTGAGTTTAAGGCGTTGCCAGTTTAAGATAATGGGTTTTAGGGAAGTTGGAAGTTGAAGATTATTGCTGGGATTAGGGTGTTCCTGCTGCTTGTTCCCGTTGTGTTCTCGTGAGATTAAAATGGGATTTGGAGATAGCCTCGTGGAGTAGGTGAATGGTGCGGGAGACTGCAGAACGCGATTGCCCCTGGACCTGTGTGGAGGTGGTGTGAGAGCTGGAATAAAGAATTGCTGTTTGAATCTACAAAGCTGTGAGTGCCTTGTGATTCTGGTGCCAAGCCGAGACATTGGCCTTTTGGCACTTTGTCAAGATAGTTTAGCTATTCAAGATCACTCAAGATTTCATTTTCATTTTAATTTTTTCATGTGTTCAAAAATTATCTTTGGGATCTTGAAAAGAATTCCATGAAATCTATAATTAATTTAGGTAGTACTGACATTCTAACAATATTAAATACTCTATCATTAAATATGGAAAGTGTTTCCATTTATTTTCCATTTCTTTTATTTATTTCAACAGTTTTCATTGTATAGGTTCTTCACCTCCTTGATTGACTTCTAAATATTTTATAATTTTTATATTATTTAAATGGGATTGTTTTACTAATTTCCATTTCAGATTATTCATTCTTAGTGTATGGAAGAGCAATTGTTGTTTGAATGACTTTATGCCCTGCTACTATGGTAAATTCATTTATTAATTAAAACGTGTGTGTGTGTGTGTGTGTGTGTGTGTGCATTTATGTGTATATTGTTTAGGATTTTCTACATATAAGATCACATCATCTGTGAATAGAGATAATATTAGCTCTTTTTCCCAGTTTGGATACCTTTCATTTACCTTTCTGGCCTAATAGTTTTGGCTCATTTCTGGTATTGTTAAATTTCTATAAATGTTAAAAGCAGGCATCTTTGTCTAGTTCCTGCTCTATCTTGCAAAGGGTGTCAACAGAAGTCTGTTAAAATATAAGTGGGTAAAAAGAATGAATGAGAGAAAGAGAAGAAAGAAAGAAATAGACCTTACAATAAAGTCAGAAATTTTCCACTTATGTCACATTTTAATCATGATTAAGTCTATGAGGGAAATAATATCTTTCCCAGAATGCAATCACATACTTTAAGGTAAATGGGAAAAAATATTCAAACCCAACACTTTCCTGACCATGTTGGCCTATCATGGTGCTCAAGACACACCAACATGGAGAAAAGACATTTTTTGTTGGTCCTCACATAGGCTAGGCAAGTGCTCTACCATTGAGCTATACCTCCAGCCCCAGGAAAAGCCATTCTGAGGACAATATTCCTTATATGTAGATTTCCTTGTTAGCATCAATTAATCTGCAGGTTAAATCTTAGAAGTTTCAATTAATACATACCACACTGATTGCCTAAACTTGTGTCCATCTATAGATGATTAGAGTTGAGATTTCCAATAGGTTAAAAATTTTGTGAAAATGTAGAAGGTAGTATTACAATAGCTCATCATTACTCATTAAATATTATAATGAACATATGTTGTCTAGGATGACAAGACAGCAACCTAAGAAATATTCAGTTTTATAGCCCTATGTATTATTTTATTCTCTTTAATCTTGGATAATTCATAAAATTACTTTAGAGACATTTCTAGCTAATACTGTAGTCTTAAGATATCCCTGTCATATGATCTAATTAGAAATAACTAGTTCATTTTATTTAACATTCATAACTTTGACATTTTCTAAACTCATAGAGTCGTTTTGTATTAGACTTTTTTAGGTCATTTGATAAACTTAAATTCATTTATTCTAATGTTTCCCAAACCATTACCTTATAGATTCTTTTTTCCTTAATAATATCCCTGAAGCTCAAAATTTTCATCTTTCAACTATTGCTTTTGGATTTTCTGACATAGTTATTTATATATTAAGTTTGAACCTAAGTAGTGTTTAAATAAATAAACCTATTATTAAATAAATGTAATAATGAAAGAGTCTTAGTATACTCAAACATCAAAGTAAATGGTTAAAACAGCATATTTTCCCAGCTTTATTGATATATATCAAGCAAATATTTGTATCGGCTAAGGTTATAGATGATGATTTGATGCAGTTTTACACTTTGAAGTGATAACACAATGAACTAATTAACACACCCATCATCTCACATTATCTTTTTTAAGTATAGTGAGAATATTTAAGATCTACTCGTAGCAAATTTCAAGAATATAATAGAGAATTATTAACTATAGGGCCATGCTGTTCATTAAGATTTCCAGTACATATGAATTTTGCAACTGAAACTTCTTATGCCTCTGACCAACATTACTGCATTTTCTCCAACTTTCAGCAGCTGGCAAGTACCATTCTACCCTCTGTTTCTATGAATTAGACTTTTTGATTTCACCAATAAGAGATCATGCAGAATTTGTCATTATGCATCTGGTTTTTACTCACATAGCATAAAAGCCCACTTTAGAATGAGTGTTACTGTTTGTTATTATCTTCATTTCTACTTGAAACTTTGCCCACTTCCTCCTGATTGTATTTTTCCTCTTCAAGAATCAATGAACAAAATCTTCAGAAAATTTCAGTCCACCAAATCTGACTCAGGAAAGAAGTACAGATTTTTTTCAGAAGCAGTAGCCTAACAGTGTTCAGGTCCTGATTCTTCAAATTTAAGCCCAGTTGCTTTTCTTCAGTCACCCAAATGTTTTGATTTCAGCAGGTGCACTATACAGCTCTCTTCTCTAAATGGGCAAGTAACCAACGCTAGGTGAAGTTTTAATGTTGACCTTTACATTTCTCTATACAGGATTAAGAAATGTATAAACTCTTAATACCACAATAGTGCAGGTAAGATCTCTGGGAAAAGCACCTGGATTTTATTTTAACACTTCTTATATAAAAGAAATTATCAGAGTTTGCCTATGTCTATCATGTTGTAATTTGTGTCTCCATCTGTTGGCTTTAAACAATAAACACATGACCTTGATCCAGTTGAGCATCCCCTGCATCTTGAAATACTTCAGACTAGAGTTTCATGTCTGTTACTTTTATCTGATAATAATAATTTAATTAAATCTTACAAAGTTCAAAATTTCATACATTCTTGAATTACTCCTTACTGACACTTTCATACAGCATTTCACGTTTTCTCTTTTTCTCCTTCTAACAACAGTTTGGCCCTTCTAAATAAACATTCAGCCATTTCTTAAGGTGATTGCTACTTTGTTCTATTCAACTGACCCCTGCTGAGTTCCTGCTACCATGCAGCTGAACATGATTACAGAAAAGCACAAAATGACTCTGATTTACCTTACTTCAAATTTATGACCACATGAGAACGCTTAAGGATGTTCAGAACTCATGCTATATTTATCAAGTGCGTCCAATAATTCTCCTCCTTTTCTGAACAACCATCACATACTTGCTCTTTTTTCTCCTAAACTCAACTGAATCATTTCTTTGCTAATCTTTATTTTAATTGATGTGAATGTTTCCTACCTATTGAGAAAATTGGAGCCATCAGAAGAGAACTTTTAGACACTAATCGCTATACCCACCTACTTACTCTCATTTCCATCCCTGAATTTTGCTTTCCTAACTATTCTTCAAGTAAAATATGTGTCACTTCCAAAGCCTCTTCTGTATTTGCACTACTGATCCCTTTCCTATCCAGCTACTCCAGGATGCTGCTTTAATATTTTCCTCTCTCTTTCTGTTACTACTAATTATTTTCTTTTCTACTGATTATTCCCTAATAAAATTCTTATTTCTTTCATATAAAAGGGCACACTTACTTACATCCCACTTTCCCACTAGCTACCAACCTTTATCTGCTCCTCTTTCATGTCTTGATATATCCTCACTGTCTCTGTTTTCTTATTTCTGCCTTAAACTCAAAACAATTAACAGTTTTTCCTTTAAGTCTCCAGTAAAACTGGAGGCTGTGTGGAAAGAGAGGAATGGTGTCTAGACACCTCCCCTCCCCCATGATTCTTCCAGTATTTTATTTGTGCATAGGGAAATCATTTTTCTTATTCAACTTCAAATGACTTTAGCTTAGCTGACATCTAACTCCAAGTGAATGAGAGGCCCCCAAAAGAACTTTATATACAGGAGGATGGCAAGTTTAAGGCCAGCCTCAGTAATTTTGTGAGGCCCTAAGCAACTTAGTAAGACCCTGTTTCAAAATAAAAATTAAAAGGGCTGAGGATGTGACCCAATAGTTAAGTGCTCTTGGGTTCAATCCCTGGTACCAAACAACAACAACAACAACAATGTCTAAGGAGCCTAGTTAACCAAATAATAGTGAGGAATAATAAAAAAAGTTATTTTAAGTCATTAAGTTTAGGGTTAAAATATAGCAATAAATAACAGGAACACATGGTTTCTGTTATTGGGCAAAGAATCCTTGAGGCAACATATTAATTATAATCAAAGAACTCCTGAAATTATTGAGAAGGAGAAAATATTTTTAATAACTATGTTTTAATTTAAAAGTTGCATTTCTGTGAAAGTACATCATAGGAAAAAAAATAATGTATCATGATTGATGTAACTATGAGATATAGATAAGACATAAGTATAAATAAATGGAGAGTAAGAATGTTGCAATGCTAGTTTGCAATGCCAAAATAAATAAGAACATACACACCCACAGAGGTACAAATTAGAAATGGCCCTAAGTACCATAGCTGATAATTATGTATAAACAGCTATAATATTCTTGTACTAGTCACTGTGGAGACATACTTTCATTTTTATTCCTTTTTTTTTAATTCCTAAGGACTGTAGGTATAGGTATATATATGTTTAATTTTGTAAGTAAATGTTAACCAATTCTCTAAAATGGTTTTATTATTTTATATATTCCCTAATAATGTCTGAGAAACTTACTAGCTCTTCAGTTAACTAGAACTTTGCATTTTTGCCTTTCATAATACTAGCCTTTCTAAAGGCTTCTGATGTTATTTTATTGTCATTTTAACATGCATTGGCTGATGATTAATTATCCTGAAAAACTTTATTTCTTTATTGGTCATTTGAATGTATTGTTTATTGTAGTATGATTTCTACAAATATCATTTTTATTGGAACATGAAGCCTTCCATTGTCTTATGCAAGCCAAGTAACATTTTGCGATAGGAATCAAATTCAGCACCAGTTCTTACAGAAGTTGAGGATGTTTTGAAAGTCCTCTTAGACATGTAATTCTACTCAATTGGATATGCTGCAAAAAAATCTTTGATTTCCATGTTAAAACAAATGTATAGTTCAAACTTCTCTTGAAAATTATTTTGACTTGACAAGCTATGAGATACATTGGCAATGATAGGCAATTCATGCAAAGGAAATCTTCTACCACTTACAGAACTTTGGCTATCAATTAACTTCCATCCAGATGTACCTAAAAGTAGAGAAAAATATAAACATTTAATCTCAGCACATATTTGGAATAGATATAAGGATGCTATTACTATATTATTTAATGACTGAGATATGTTGATATATTATTAACTTTATATTTAAATGCTTGCTATCTCTACATACAGAAGTATTTACTGTTCCTGCATGATGCACAGTACAGAAATAATAATAATAAAACTCTCTTTTTAATGTAAGTTAGAACAGATGACATTTAACAATGTCTTCTATGGCATAATGATTTTGTTTTTGAGTTGGTTTTTGGTTGGTCAATTACTTACTGATAATATCAATAAACTATTTTCAAGGAATTTAGTAAGGAAGATACTTATTGAAATTAAGAAGTACTTCCTTGAAAACTTACAATCATTTACTTTATATTTTTTCAGCTATAAACAGTTATACAAATCATGTGGGATATTGGTCTTGATATTTTAAGCTTCAGATAAAGAAAAACGTTTATGAGCTTTTTCTCATTTGATACTGCTCAGTGTAACTTTTATTTCCTAACAAATAATTATCAAAATATATGGAATGTTCTAGTTTAAGGTTATCTTTATATTTCATAAGTTGTTCTACTTTGACAACACAAGTGCACTAGGTAAAAAATAGTACCAGTAGAATAAAATAAGCAAAAGTTTGCAACTTGATAAATTAAATGTGAGTAATTTGCCCATCTGAATTTCTAGTTACAATGTTAATTAATTTTTTGTTGTTGCTGGAAATAGGGATTGAACCCAGAGGTGCTTAACCACCAAGCATATCCACTGCCTGCCCCCCACTTTTAATGTTTTTTTGTAGTTGTTGCATGCCTTTATTTTATTTGTTTATTTTTATGTGGTGCTGACCCAGTGCCTGAGCCACAGTGCCCAACAAAATGTTTATTTTTTTAAAGTAAGCAATTTGAAAACAAAATCTTTACCTAAAGTCTTTCTGAATACTGATAGTGTCAACAGTTCTCCAAACAATAAAACTATGATATAAAACAAAGATACCATTGACATTTCATAATAACCATAGCTTCTTTTAAATAATTGAAACAATTATTTCATATTAAAGGGGAAAGCTATAGAGAATCACTTTCATTTTCACAATATACACAATTACACGAAATTATAATTAGAGACTACAAATATTAAATGTTAAATTATTGCTTTAACTAAGTCTGTTCAAAGGCAAAGAGTGTATTATCTTCTTATTCTCACAAAATAATGTGAAAACTACTTGGAGACAAGTTAGAATAGGGCGTAAGGTTTGTGGAATTTTTTTTTAATCCTGCCTCTACTTCCAAATACAGGTATGATTATAACAGAGTATTCTCTGATCCTGAATTCCCTTATATATAATTTGCTATAATAATGATCTCGAAAGACTACCCCAGAAATTACAGTAAGTTGTACATGTAAAAAAATTAACATGGTCCCTGACACATCTTAATAACCCAGAAAATATGAATTATTATATTTTTAATACCTTGCAATTTAAAAACTTCTAAAGCACTTGCTTCTAATAGGAAAGCCTTGTTCCATTATCAAATTTATTTTAAGCATGCTCAATTTAGCTACAAATGTCCTTACCAATTAGACAGGATATGAACTACCCTGGGCTCAGGAAAGCTATGAAGGGTGTTGCCTGAAAGGAAGCGTTAAATAAAATACAGAAGCACTGATTGTGATTTATTTATTGATTGAGGTGCTATTACTTGGATGTGATCAGTTTCTTAATAAATTGAGCTTCACATATGAGTAATGTTCACTCTTGTATATGTGTATTGTAAATCCAAGATGTAGCTTTTCCCTGGCTCATAATAATGAACACGTTGGAAATTGAAAATAGTATTAAGTCAATAATGCATTTAATATACCTAGTCTGCTGAACCTGCCCCAATCACACACAGGAGTGTACAGTTAGACATAAGGAGAAAGTATTGTATAGTACATTACTAGCCTGGAGATACATTAAAATTCAAAATGTGACATATATTTCCAATTGAATGCATACTACTTTTACACCATTAAAACTAAAAAATTATAAGTTGAACCATTATAAATAGGACTAACAGCATAATATTAAAATTACATTATTTTAAAATTTATTTATTTTGTCATTTATTTGACAGTGTATTTATTTTGCAGTTGTGATAAAAGTGCTGAATTGCACGTTTTTTCATAAAAACACATTTACAATATTTTTTTCTGAGATGAATAATCATTTACCCAAAATTATTATTACACTTAAGTTGATCAAGTGTATAAAATTAAAATTATAATAATGTACTTTTAATAACAATGAATTTTTAAATTGGAGACATGAACACTATTGGGTATTAAATTTTAATGAATATGCATTTTATTTGTTATAGAATTATGATAGGGTAGTGAATAATAGATCTAAAAAACATTAAAAAGGCAGGAAGATTGCTAGTTTGAGGCCAGCTTTGGCAACTTTGTGAGACCCTATCTCGAAATAAAAAATAAAAAGACTGAGGATGTAAATCAGTACCAGAGTGCCCCTGGGTTCAATATCCATAATTAAAAGGAGAAAAGAGAAAAAAGAAGGAAGGAAGAAATGGAGGAAGAGAGGGAGGGAGGGAACATAAGAAAGAAAAGAAAACAGAAATAAAAAAGAAAGAAAGGATGGATAAACAGTATGTCAGAAAATCTCCGTGGGAAGTGAAATGTTTATGTGAGTTCATAACATATAGTACATTTGAAATGCTTAGCCAATTATGTAAACAACAACAACAATTAAATCTTCATGAGTTTTGGACTAATGCCATAGTTCTCTCACACAGAATTAATTTCTTGAGATACACCAATTTATTGACTCTGTTTCATTCCTTTCCTGTTGTAGTCATGTACCTTTTTCCTTAATTGCAATAAAATCATTATCTCAACTCTACATTAAGGATTAGTGTTATGCTAGTTATGGTTCCATGGCCCTTCAGCTTTGGCTCCCTCTTGGAATTGGACCTGATGAAGGCAGGTTTCAGAGTCTCCTAAAGCAACAGATATGCTCTACACACAGTAAATGGACAGCTCTCTTCAGCCACAAAAACCTGGATTCATCTCCTCTTAACTATCAGGCATGCCATATTGTGCAATAATTACAATGTTTCCTCTCATGCTTTCAACTGTGCACTATTATGTTGTTATCCCATTAATGGGACAATTTGGCATCCTAGCATTTTATACTAACAAATTCCTAGCAACAACAAAACTTCATAATTTGCCAGGGTCTGACTTACTATTGGCCTCTTTTGAAAGAGATTTTCTTGAATGAAAACAGAATTATTCATTCTGGATGCAAAGCTAAAGAAATTTATCATAAAAACAAATGAAATGTCAACTAATGAAAGTTGATAATGAAATGTGGAACTATCAAGTGTTCATACTTTTGTAATAATTTGAATTAAATGACTGATGTTAGTGTGATATAGGCATATTTATTCTCAACTTAGAGTCATTGCTTGATTAGCTTATTTTATCAACTAAACAGTTATATTAGAATGGGTATAGTTCATTTATTGTGATTATAATAATCACAACAATTTGGCAAAAAAGCTCTGAAAATAACAAAAACAATTTTATTTCTAAAACTCAAATATGAAAGTGTAACTATATGCTTAATAAATCTCTTCCTCATTTTTCTCTCCTCTATTGCCTATTTAAGTAACAAAATATATCATACATTATTGTATGGCTCTATTTCTTAATGTAAAATATAAGCTATTTGAGGGGACAACTCTGCTTCTTAATCATTTTTGACTCTGCAGATTCTTTTCTCACTGAAATTTGGTGCTCCTGAAACATCTCTTTAATGTGTAGCTGGATAAATGTATGGATGGCATACAAATGTGAACTTTACTGAATTCTCTCTCTTTTCTGTTTTACTTCACTCCATTACCTTTGAATATTATAAAAGACACAAGTGTTATCTTCTTTGTATCTATAAGGATTACTTAAACTTACAGGGGTTAAAGAAAAAGTCTGAGTATCCCAGATTATATGTTCTTATGTACTTTTACCCATAAATTGTAGAATAATTCTAAGGAATTCATCAATATGTAAATCTAGCTTTGAAAAGACAGAAACTATTTGTTTTATGTAAAACTATACACTACAGAACACAAGAAATAATTTAAATTCAGATTTGGAATGCATTAATGACATACAATAATTTAACACATTTTTTGTTGATGTTAGAATGGGCTTAGGAATCATTTCACTTTAATAAAATTGATCCTGGTAATTGCTCAATCTACACTTGGTTTGTATTAAATAGTAAGAGGAACAGGACTGAAAGGAACTTGAAGCTTATTTATTTCAAGATGTGGAAACAAGGTCAAGAGAGATGAAGGGGTGGGGCGTTATAAAGATCAGAATCTTTTTAATGGAAACATTACCATAACTTACTCACCTTTCCGATTTGCTTTTTATTACAGTATTCTTCACTATTTCATCACCAAATTCCTCCAGCCACAAGTTTTTGTTTTAAAAAGAATTTAAAATAATTATATGTACAAGATACATAATTTAAAGATATAAGATATATTAATATTAACTGTAGAACTCAATTTTATACACCCATGTGCACATGCACATCCATGTTACCACCATCTATCAGGATATAGAAAATTCCAGTTTTCATTTATTTCTTCAAACATATGTAGTATAACTTTCACATAGTGTAGTAACTGACTCCAAACTCCCTGAATCCATACTCCTTTATTTTCTGGGTCAAAAATTTATATATATATATATATATATATATATATATATATATATATATATATATATTTTTAGTTCAGAGTTTGTGTAACCAGTTGCAAGATCCAAATCTGACCTGGTATGTATTGAAAATTGTTACCACTTGGTAATTGTAATTGCTCATCCTTATGTATCAGTGGTTGCAATCTGTAACAGGTGATTATGCTGTGGTTAGTAGCTGGTATTGTCAGGAGCATGACTAGGCTTTCAAGAGCCTTGGAAATAATCCATGCTTATGGGAATGATCTCAAGAGAATAAGTCACAGAATAAGAGCATTTGAAGATTCATCTCAACCACTTATTTCCAGAGTGGTAGTTGGTTTCCATTGCTTGATCTACCCTAACTTTCCCTTCTTTCTTATCATTTAATTCCACCTCCCAGAAATGGGTGCAGGATATGAATGCCCATTGTTGATCACAGTTTAACTTATTAAACATCAAACAGGTAATGTTATTAAAAGATGTTCATTTCTAAACATCAGAATGTTTACAAACTTTAGAAACAGTGATTATAATGCAAGTCATCTTTTATAAGAGAATATTTTGTGTTCTTTTTTAAGAAAAATTATCTTTTCAGGCTGAAAAAGAATATTACTTTAACCTCCAATTAAATACACACACATACACACACACAGTGCTTGCTTTATTCGTAATTCTACTTTTCTATATCTATCCCAATATACCTATTCTATCTTGATATACAAAATAGATATTTACGTATGTACAGAGACACAGATAGCAATCTATATGTATGTGGAGACAAATATATACATATACACCAATATCTATATCTGTATATTTATATCCATATGTACAATACTTATTTCTGGAGTGACTTAAATAAATGAACTTAATTGCAAACTCCTTAGTAATAATGACCACTCATTTTTTTTTGTTCCTACCACTCTTATCTTTGCTCTAGCTGGTAGTTATTAGCATTTTATACTAACAAGGTTGTCGAGTGATATGTCAATAGATCAGTTAATATAGAATTTCTACATTGTCACCTCTCCAGCATATTGTAAGATCTTGATGCAAACTTTTTTTGTATGCTCTGTTTTGCATTTACAGTCAACAAGCATCTTCATAGATATACAAATACAGTAAATATGGTAACACCAGTTTTGACACAGGCAAGTTATAATGGGCTGTTTTATTCTGGTAAAATATTCTATCTGCAAGGAGCCGGAAAGTGGACAAGACGGGCAAGTGACTGCCTCCTGAAAACCGAACCCTGTGAAACTCTTGTTTCATTATATGATTAGGTGATTTTCTATATTTCCGTATTTTTAGTGACATACTGAAAACAAGTCATTGGTATTTTTAAGTTCATATCATTGTGATCTTGAGATTATAGGACTGTTTTTCAATATCCACTTATGGAGATATATTTTCCAAGTGAACAAAGATGTTAAACGGAACTGATCATACCTCACTATCTACTCCCCAGGATACTCACCCCCTGAAGGTTGAAAGGATTAGAATAATCAAAACATATTACAATGTCTATAAATATCTGTGCCATGTAGCCAGGTGGATGGGAACTCTGTGCACATACGAGGAAATACAAAGGAGTAGCATGGGCTGAGGGCACTTGGGAACTGATAGGAAGTAGGACAGCAGTGAAGCACAGGAGAGAAAAGCCCTGCTACAAACAGCAAAGTTTCAAGAATATTTGGGTAATTCAGGTTTGAAGTCCCAATATTGCAGAGGTAGATATTTGTACGAGTGTGTTTTGTTCTTCTATAAATCATCACAAATAGAATTATATCTGTGTATCTTTTCTTTAATATTTTTTTAAATTGTCACTTTACCTTTTTCCTTCCATTTCATGTTAATTTAATTCCATATTTGAATAATCTCAGGAATAACAAAAATAGAAGCCACCTTTTTCAGTCAAGCCAGGTATTTTAGTTGCTGGATTTTTACCCTCTAATTCTTTAGCATTTAAAATCCTGCAAAGGAATGCAGATAAGCCAACAATACACCCACTTATTCTAAATGTCAAATTGACCTCAGTTATTGAAATATGAAAGCTGGCTTTGTATTGCCCTTTTCAATTAATTTGTGATTGTCACTCAAGAAAGCAGTCATGAATGTTATGTAGCCAAAGAAGTAGAAGCCACAAACCCATCTGCCTGTTACCACCTGAAGCACTATTCAGTCAAAGGAAGCTGGAAATGAAGCCATAGTCTATGCACATAATGAATAAATACCTGACAGATAAAATATCTTAAATATGGAGAGTCCTAAGTTCAATGATAATATTTTGTATAAAATTTATTAATAGTTCTTGTCACACTCTTTATTCATGATACATTCCTGTTAAAATACCTGCATCTGAAAAGGTAGCCAAGAATACGCAATATCTTGAACTTATTTATCATTAGGCAGATGGGTTTGTGGCTTCCTAGGCACAACCCTTTTCATAAAGTTTAGATGGGATCTTTCCTGATTAGCTGTGGAAAGATGGGCCTATAACTGAGGCCGAGTCTAAGCCAAGTTATTATCACTCAGATCACAATACCTATTTTAGTAATGGACAGGAAAATTGAGAATAATCAAATTTCCCAAATGTTAATTATATGAATGTTGTATGTATGTGTATAGTTGCTTTCTTTCCTGCTACTTAGGAAGAATCTATATGGTAGAAAAATGAGGCCAATGAATGAAACAAATTGAATCCCAGAGATGAAAAGAGAGACAGAGTCTTATAGGGGCAGCTGGGGAGTGCCAGGGAGTGGACTTAGTGAAACTTGTCCACTGAGCCTCATCCCCGACCTATATTGTATTTTATTTAGAGACAGGGTCTCACTGATTGCTTAGTGCCTCATCATTGCTAAAGCTGGCTTTGAACTGGTGATCCACCTTCCGCACCCTCCCAAGTCGATGGGATTACAGGCATGTACCACCATGCCCAGCAGAGAGACAGAGTATTAACCTTACCATTGATGTCTTTGCATTTAGCATTCTCCTAAGATTCTTAGTTATGGGAGCTAATATTTCTCTTCTTTGCTTAAGTTAGTTTAGGTTGGGTGTTGATAATTTGTAGCAAAATATTTTAAATTAATAATTTTTTTTCCAAATTCACTTTGAGCCTTCATGGCACTGTTCCTTCATTCACCCTTTTCCTCTGCTGTAATACACTCCTCTCTTCCCTCTACCAAAACAAACATGTAATCCTTAAGAGGCAGATATTCCCTTCATATTGTGCAAAGATGTCCCTGACCATTTTCATCCCACAGAAATATCTTCACCTTTGGTCTTATATGGATATAAGCCTTATGATTATAAAATAAAGTTGTATAACATACTAGTTATTTGAATAGTAACTATATATATATATCAAGCTACTTAATGAAAAAAATGGTGAAATTTACTTATATGAATTCAACAAAGTATGTGAAATGGTACCTTGGAATAATTTTTATCATTATTAAGAAACTAACATCTACGGATAACAAGAGAAGAATTATCATGTTTGATTTGTTACTTAAGGATAAACATTAAAAAAAAGAGAGTGCACCATGATCAAGTGGGGTTCATTCCAGAGATACAGAGTTGGCTCAACATATGGAAATAAATACATGTAGCTCACCATATCGACAAACTTAAAGACAAGAACCACATGAGTATCACAAGGATGAAGAAAAGATTTTGACAATATTCAGATCCATTCATGTTGAAAACACTTGAAAAACTAAGGATAGTAAGAACACACCTCATAAAAACTGTATATGCTAAACCTAAGACCAATATCATTTTAAATGGAGAAAAATTGGAAGCATTCCCTCTAAAAACTGGAATAAGACAGGGATGTCCTCTTTTACCACTTCTATTAAAAATAATCCTTGAAGCCCTAATCAAAGCAAATTATACAAAAGAAGAAAATTAAAGGGATACAAAACATATTATTATAATTTTAATTTATATTTAATTATATTTTATAATTTTATATATAATTTTATTTAATTATATTTTCTGACAATATAATTCTATATTTAGAAGATCTAAAATATTCCACCGAAACCTTCTTAAATGAATTCTTAAATGAAAAGTAACAGGAAATAAAATTAACATCCATAAATCAATGATGAATCAGCTGAAAGAGAAATCAGGTAAACTATTACATTCACAATAGCCTCAAAAATTAAAAAAAAAAAACTTGGAAATCAATCTAACAAAATAATTTAAAGATCTCTACAATGAAATCTACAGAACACTAAAGAAAAAAATATAAAAATACCTTAGAAAAATAAATAGATCTTTCACATTCCTGGATAGGCAGAACTAACAATGTCAAAATGGGCACATAATACAGATTTAATACAATTTCTATTAAAATTGTATTAAATTAAAATATGTCATAATATGCACTTGGAAAAAATAAAAGACCCAGAATAGCCAAAGAAAATTTTAGCAAGAAAAAATAGTGCAGAAGGCATCACAAGACCAGACTTTATACTACAGAGCTATTGTAACAGAAACAGCATGGTATTGGGGCCATAAATATACATTGGAGAAAAGATAAGTGCTGGAAAAACTGAAAATCCATAGGTAGTAGATTGAAATTGAACCCCTATCTCTCACCCTACACAAAACTCACCTCAAACTGGATCAAGGACCTTGGCATTAGACCAAAGACCCTATGCATAATAAAAGAAAAACTAAGTCTAACTTTCCATCATATTGGCTCAGGGAGAGATTTCCTCACTAAGACTCCTAAAGGAAAAGAAAAAAAAAATCAAGAATTAATAAATGGGATGTCATCAAAGTAAAAAGCTTCTTCACAGCAAAGGAAACAACCAAGGATAAGACGAGAGAGCTTACAGAATGGGAGAAAATTTTTACCAACTGCACCTCAGATAGCTCATTAATCTCCAAGATATATGAAGAACTCAAAAAACTTAACACCACAAAACCCCAAATAACCCTATCAGTAAATGGGTAAAGAAACTGAACATATGCTTCACATAAGAAGAAATAGAAATGGTCAAAAAAATATATGAGGGCTGGGGATGTGGCTCAAGCGGTAGCGCGCTCGCCTGGCATGCGTGCGGCCCGGGTTCGATCCTCAGCACCACATACCAACAAAGATGTGTGTCTGCCGAGAACTAAAAAATAAAAATATTAAAAAAAATTCTCTCTATCTCTCTCTCCCTCCTCTCTCACTCTCTCTTAAAAAATATATATATATATATATGAAAAAATGTTCAACATCTCTAGCAAATAGAGAAATGCAAATCAAAACTTCACTGAGATTCCATCTCACTTCAGTCAGAATGGCAATTATCAAGAATACAAGTAATAATAAATGTTGATGAGGATGTAGGGAGAAAGGTACACTCATGCATTATTGGTGGGACTGCAAATTGGTGCAACCACTGTGGAAAACAGTATAGTAATTCCTTAGAAAACTTGGAATGGAGCCACCATTTGCCCCAGTTATCCCACGCCTCAGCTTATACCCAAAGGACTTAAAATCAACTACAGTGACACAGCCACTTCAATGTTTATAGCAGCTCAATTCAAAATAGAAAAGTTATGGAACCAGCTTGGGTGCCCTTCAAAAGATGGATGGATAAAGAAAATGTGGTACATATACACAATGAAATATTACTTAGCCATAAAGAAGAATGAAATTATGGCATTTGCCAGTAAATGGATGGAACTGGAGAATACTGTGCTAAGTGAAATAAGCTAGTCCTAAAAATACAAAGTTCAAATGTTCTCTTTGATTTGTGAATTCTAACTTATAACAAAGTATAGAAGCTCATTGGATTAGACAAAGTGGAATGGAGGGAAGAAAGGAGAAGGGGAATAAGAAAGACTGTAGAATGAGTCAGACATAACTTTCCTATGTTCATATGTGAAAACACCAACCAGCGTAACTCCACATCATGTTCAACCAAAGAATAGGATCAAAATTCTAATGGGTTGCACCCCATGTATGTATAATATATCAAAATACACCCTACTTCGTGTATTTCTAAAAACAACAAATAAAAATATATAATTATTACTCTTTATTCAAATGTGACCACTTGTCCCTATAATCTTAGGCCTTTACAGTAACTGAAGCTTATTATCTAGAGATGGTATACCTTACAATGGAAATGTGTGATTTTTATAC
The DNA here is from genome assembly GCF_052094955.1 of Ictidomys tridecemlineatus. Lineage (NCBI taxonomy): Eukaryota > Metazoa > Chordata > Mammalia > Rodentia > Sciuridae > Ictidomys > Ictidomys tridecemlineatus. The sequence goes on from NC_135477.1 coordinate 63,175,250, forward strand.
AGCCATTTTATAAAACATCATAAAGTTCTTTTTAAAAATGATTAACCAAACTTAACTTCAATTAATAACTATCAAGATTTAGTTTCATATGAACTCATTAAAAACATTGTAATAACTTCCCTTAAATTACTTTAAAATTAAACTCTTATTTTAGCAATTTTACTAACTTTTTTACTGTATGGCATAAAACAATTTTTCATCTTTATTTTGATGCATGGTATAAGTAAATTAAAGCGGGATTGGGAACATTTTACTTAATAGTTGTTATGGTGGTTAGACATAGGCTAAATTCAAAATGTTGTAGTTTTACATGTCCAAAAACAGAACAACTTGTCATAGACATGGAAATTGAGAAAACTATTAAAATTCTAGAGTTAGCCTGTAAAGGTATAAATTTCAGTGTCCATATTATTTGGTAAAAAAAGTATAAGTGAGAACAAAAACAGGCTTGGAGACTTTTAACCAACTTCACTTTAAATCTAATAATCCCCCCAGCTTACCATTCCACTTTGAATAATGATGGAATCTGATGGAATGGCAGGATTATGCTATCTGATGTTTCAAGACAAGCCTTTCAATTCTCTTCCAAGCAAACTGTCACTGCTAAGTGATTCCTGTATAGAATCTGTTGGGTTTCTCTTAATTAGTTGCTTAATACATATATATGGAATTCCATGCTAATAAAGGGCTGATGGACTAAAGAAAGAAGGTACAGATGGAATGATAAAGAAGGATCTATTGTGGGGAAAAATACAAAACTAACCCAATCAAATGTGAGAATATCTAATCTTTTTTCATTTAAACTTTAAAGATTCTGTAATAGAATTGTTTATTAAGCCTTATTTTTTCTTTCATCTTGGAGTATCTAAAGACCTTTTTGATCAGTATTTCTTGGTGTCAAATGTTACTATGGAAATGATTTAAACAACTTTAGAGTGAACAGGGGTAATGGGTGCCCTTCGAGGACTGGCTCAGATAAAAATAAAACCCTGCTCACCACAACTCCTCAATGGTCTCTCCTAATTTTATCTACACAATTCAAATTAGCATTGTGCACATGAAAGCTACATGAAAAAATGAAATTAAAAATCAAATAATTGTTTTACTCTATTACTATCTTTTGACTTTTCCTGGTCAAGTTGAAGTATCTCTTTTTTTCAGTTTAATAGAAAACTCCTCTGGAAGCAATAATAAGAAGAATGAAGAAGCAATAATATGAAGAAGCAATAATATATAAAGATGCTAAAAAGAAGTTTGGAGTTGGAAATCCTCAATTTGTTAAAACAATAAGTCAGTAAATTTTCTAGAAGTGATAGTGATAATGAATATTAGGTTACCAGATGGATCAGTCAAGATGGAAATAATTTGGTATTATCAGCTATTGTATTATAAAGAGAAAATATTTTAGTTTGCTCTGAGATCATAAAAATTAAATTGGTAATCAAGATGCATTATTCCTCTATCCTCTTACTTTCTTTTTTTATTAGTTGTTCAAAACATTACAAAGTTCTTGACATATCATATTTCATACATTTGATTCAAGTGGATTATGATCTCCCATTTTTACCCTATATACATATTGCAGATTCACATCAGTTACATATCCACTTTTTTATCTACTGCCATACTAGTGTATGTTGTATTCTGCTGCCTTTCCTATCCTCTACTATCCCCAATCCCCTTCCCTCTCCTCCCCTCCCTTCCCTTCTTCTCTCCCTACCCTATCTACTGTAATTCATTTCTCTCTCTTGTTTATTTTTCCCCTTTCCCCTCACTTCCTCTTATATGTAATTTTGTATAACAATGAGGGTCTCCTTCCATTTCCATGAAATTTCCCTTTTCTATCTCTTTCCCTCCCCCCCCCATCCCTGTTTAGTGGTGATCTTCTTCTCATGCTCTTCCTCTTTATTCTATTCTTAGTTGCTCTCCTTATATCAATGAAGACATTGGCATTTATTTTTAAGGGATTGGATAGCTTCACTTAGCATAATCTGCTCTAGGGCCATCCATTAACCTGCAAATTCCATGATTTTGTCATTTTTTAGTGCAGAGTAATACTCCATTGGGTATAAATGCCACATTATTTTATCCATTCATCTATTGAAGGGCATCTAGGTTGGTTCCACAGTCTAGCTATGGAATTGTGAATTGTGCTGCTATGAACATTGGTGTAGCAGTGTCCCTATAGTATGCTCTTTTAAGGTCTTTAGGGAATAGTCCAAGAAGGGGAATAGCTGGGTCAAATGGTGTTCCATTCCCAGCTTTCCAAGGAATCTCCAAACTGCTTTCCAAATTGGCCACACCAATTTTGAGTCCCACCAGCAATGTACAAGTATACCCTTTTCCCCACATCCTCGCCAGCACTTGTTGTTGTTTGACTTCATAATGGCTGCCAATCTTACTGGAGTGAGATGGTATCTTAGGGTGGTTTTGATTTGCATTTCTCTGACTGCTAGAGATGGTGAGCATTTTTTCATGTACTTGTTGATTGACTGTATGTCCTCCTCTGAGAAGTGTCTGTTCAGGTCCTTGGCCCATTTGTTGATTGGGTTATTTGTTATCTTATTGTCTAATTTTTTGAGTTCTTTTTATACTCTGGATATTAGGGCTCTATCTGAAGTGTGAGGAGTAAAAATTTGTTCCCAGGATGTAGGCTCCCTATTTACCTCTCTTATTGTGTCTCTTGCTGAGAAAAAACTTTTTAGTTTAAGTAAGTCCCATTTGTTGATTCTTGTTGTTAACTCTTATGCTATGGGTGTCCTATTAAGAAATTTGGAACCCAACCCCACAATATGTAGATCAGAGCCAACTTTTTCTTCTATCAGATGCAGAGTCTCTGATTTTATATCAAGCTCCTTAATCCATTTTGAGTTAACTTTTGTGCATGGTGAGAGAAGGGGATTTAGTTTCATTTTGTTGCATATGGATTTCCAGTTTTCCCAGCACCATTTGTTGAAGATGCTATCCTTCCTCCACTGCATGCTTTTAGCCCCTTTATCAAATATAAGATAGTTGTAACTTTGTGGATTAGTCTCTGTGTCCTCTATTCTGTACCATTGGTCCACCTGCCTGTTTTGGTACCAGTACTATGCTGTTTTTGTTACTATTGCTCTGTAGTATAGGTTGAGGTCTGGTATCGCTATACCTCCTGATTCACACTTCCTGCTTAGCATTGCTTTTGCTATTCTGGGTCTTTTATTTTTCCATATGATTTTCATAATTGCTTTATCTATTTCTACAAGAAATGTCATTGGGATTTTGATTGGCACTGCATTGAACCTATAGAGAACTTTGGGTAATATCACCATTTTGATGATGCTAGTTCTGCCTATCCATGAACAGGGTATATTTTTCCATCTTCTAAGATCTTCTTCTATTTCTCTCTTTAGGGTTCTGTAGTTTTCATTATATAAATCTTTCACCTATTTTCTTAGGTTGATTCCAAAGTATTTTTTTTTTTTGAGGATATTGTGAATGCGGTGTTTTTTCTCATTTCCATTTCAGAAGTTTTCTCACTGATATACAGGAATTCCTTTGATTTATGCGTGTTGATTTTATATCCTGCCATTTTGCTGAATTCATTTATTACTTCTAGTAGTTTCTTTGTAGACCCTTTTGGGTCTTCTAGGAATACAATCATATGGTCCTCAAATAGTGATAATTTAAGTTTTTCTTTTCCTATTTTTATGCCTTTAATTTCTTTCATCTGTCTAATTGCTCTGGCCAGTATTTCCAGGACTATATTGAATAGAAATGGTAATAGATGCCATCCCTGTCATGCTCCAGATTTTAGAGAGAATGCCTTCAATTTTTCTCCATTCAGAATGATGCTAGCCTGAGGCTTAGCATAGATAGCTTTTACAATGTTGAGGTAAGTTCCTGTTATCCCTAGTTTTTCTAGTGTTTTGAACATAAAGGGATGCTGCACTTTGTTGAATGCTTTTTCTGCGTCTATCGAGATGATCATATGGTTCTTATCTTTAAGTCTATTGATGTGGTGAATAACACTTATTGATTTCCGTATATTGAACTTTCCTTGCATCCCAGGGATGAATCCTACTTGATCATGGTGCACAATTTTTTTGATGTGTTTTTGTATCCGATTCACCAGAATTTTATTGAGGATTTTTGCATCTAGGTTCATTAGAGATATTGGTCTGTAGTTTTCTTTCTTTGAGGTGTCTTTGTCTGGTTTCAGAATCAGGGTGATGTTGGCCTCATAGAATGAATTTGGAAGGGCTCCCTCTTTTTCTATTTCCTGAAATAACTTGAAAAGTATTGGTTTTAATTCTTCTTTAAAGGTTTTGTAAAACTCCGCTGTATACCCATCCGGTCCTGAGCTTTTCTTGGTTGGTAGTCCTTTGATTACTTCTTTCATCTATTGATATTGGTCTGTTTAAATTGTGTGTATCCTCCTGATTCAGTCTGGGCAAATCATATGACTTATGAAATTTATTGATGTCTTCACTATCTTCTATTTTATTGGAATATAGTGTTTCAAAATAATTTCTAATTGTCTTCTTTATTTCTGTAGCATCTGTTGTGATATTACCTTTTTATCCTGTATGTTAGTAATTTGAATTCTCTCTCTTATTCTCTTTGTTAGCATGGCTATGGGTCTGTTGATCTTATTTATTTTTTTCAAAGAGCCAACTTTTAGTTTTGTCAATTTTTTCAATAGTTTCTTTTGTTTTAATTTCATTGATTTCTGCTCTATTTTAATTATTTCTTGCCTTCTGCTCTATTAGCTGTTGTTTTGTTCTTCCTTTTCTAGGGCTTTGAAATGAAGTGTGAGCTCATTTATTTGTTGTTTTTTTCTTTTTTTGAGGAATGACCTCCAGGCAATGAATTTCCCTCTTAAAATTGCTTTCATTGTGTCCCATAGATTCCAATATGTTGTGTCTGTATTTCCATTTGTCTCTAAGAATTTTTTTATTTCCTCCTATATGTCTTCTGTAACCCATTGATCATTCAGTAACATATTGTTCATTTTCCATGAGATGTAGGATTTTTCCTTCCTTCTTTTATCATTGATTTCCAGTTTTATTCCATTATGATCAGATAAAATGCATGGTATTATCTCCATACCTTTATATTTACTGAGGGTTGCCCTATGGCATAATATATGGTCTATTTTTGAGAAGGATCCATGTGCTACTGAGAAAAAAGTATATCCACTTGATGATGTTTGATATATTCTATATAAGTCAGTTAAGTCTAGGTTATTGATTGTGATATTGATTTCTATAGTTTTTTTATTCAACTTTTGTTTGGAGGATCTGTCCAATGGTGAGAGAGGAGTGTTGAAGTCACCCATAATTATTGTGTTGTGGTCTATTTGATTCTTGAACTTGAGGAGAGTGTTTTATGAATGTCGCAGCACCATTATTTGGTGCATAAATATTGATAATTGTTATGTCTTGTTGGTGAATGGTTCCTTTTAACAGTATATAATGTCCTTCCTTATCCCTATTGATTAACTTAGTCTTGAAGTCGATTTTATTTGATATGAGGATGGCCACCTCTGCTTGCTTATGAGGACCGTGTACGTGGTATGTTTTTTCCCAACCTTTCACCTTCAGCCTGTATATGTCTTTTCCAATAAAATGTGCCTCCTGGAGGCAGCATATTGTTAGATTTGTTTTTTTAATCCATGTTACCAGCCTATGTCGCTTTATTGGTGAGTTTAAGCCATTTACGTTTAGAGTTACTATTAATATATGATTTGTACTTCCAGCCATGTTTGATTATTTATCTTTTTTTCAAATTTGGTTTGTTTCTCCATGATTATCTTTCCCCCCAATCTCTGGCTTTACTGAGGTACTTCCTACTGTTGGTTTTGGTTATTGTTTTTCATTTCTTCCTTGTGTAGTGTCTTGCTCAAGATGCTTTGCAATGCTGGTTTTCTGGCTGCAAATTCTTTTAACTTTTGTTTATCATGAAAGATTTTTATTTCGTTGTCATACCTGAAGCTTAATTTTGCTGGATACCAAATTCTTGGTTGGCATCCAATGACTTTCAGAGTTTGAAATATGTTGTTCCAGGATCTTCTCGCTTTCAGCGTCTATGATGAAAAATTCGTTGTTAACCTTATTGGTTTACCCCTAAATGTAATCTGCCTCCTTTCTCTTGTAGCTTTTAATATTTTCTCTTTGTTCTGTATATTGGATATCTTCATAACAAAGTGTCTTGGCATTGGTCTACTGTGATTTTGTATGCTCAGTATCCTGTATGCGTCTACAATTTGTACATCCATTTCCTTTTTTTATCTGGAAAGTTTTCTATAATTATTTCATTCAACAGGTTGTTCATTCCCTTGGTTTGAATCTCTATACCTTCCTCTATCTCGATGACTCTTAAGTTTGTTTTTTTATGTTATCCAATATCTCTTGGATGTTTTTCTCATGATTTTTTACCAGCCTTCCTGAGTTGCCTAGACTCTTTTCAAGATGATATATTTTGTCTTCATTATCTGATGTTCTGGCTTCTCCTTGTTCCACTCTGTTAGTGATACTCTCATTTGAGTTTTTAATTTGGTTTATAGTTTCCTTCATTTCTAAAATTATTGTTTTATTTTTTTTATAATCTCTATCTCCTGACAAAGATGCTTGTTTGCTTCTTTTATTTGTTTGTGTATTTCATTTTCAGTGAGTTCTTTCATAGTTTGAATTTACCGTCTCATATCCTCTTTAAGATTCCATTCCATTTGTCTAAGGTATTCCTTGAGTCCTTTATTTGGCCATTTATCTGATGCCTCTAGGTCCTCTTGCATATTTAGGCTGTCCTGCATTGTTTGTACTCCTTTTCTTCCTTGCTTTTTCATGCTGCTTATGTTACTTCTTGGTCTGTTTGACTGCTGAGTTACTGTTTACTCCTATAAACTTATTTGGTTTTGTGTGTCTCTAGGGTCTCTCTTTTGTGATGGGAGACTATGACTAGAGATGATGAGTTTCGTTGCACTTTAGTGTAGATTCATTCATTTCCTAAACTGTGTACAGAGTCTGATGGCATATAGCGGTCTGCAGTTTGGTCTTGGGACTTATATTTAGGTCAAATGATGTGATGGTATTGAGGTTGGTATCTCTTGGCAACCTTGAAATGTTGCTCTAGTGACAAGGGATATTAACAGGAGAATGGTCTGGAGTATTTGGGGGAAGTTAGGGTCTTGGTAGCACTATATAATGTCTTGGAACATTGACCTATACATTTTTAGTAAATTACACATAAACAGCATTGTATTGCTTGGGAGGAAAGGTATTAGAAGGGAAGAAGTCACTAAAGAGAATGAGAGTAAACAGATAGAATTCAAGGAAAGGGGAATAAGGAAATTGAAAATAAATGAAAAGACAAAAGAAAAAAATAGAAAAGAAAAAAAGAAAAAAATTTTAAAAAATGATCAAAAAAAGTGAAAATAAAAAAATACAAAAAATATTTTAAAAAATTTAAAAAAGAAAAAAATTAAAATTAAAAAAAAATTAAAAATGCAGTCTTGGAGTTTGATTAACTTCTCTCCCAGTGGATGGAGCTGTGCCCTCTGGGCCAATCTTCTCCTCTCAGTGCGCGGGAAGCCCCATTCACAGGTGACGCTCACCACAATACTGGTTATGCGCCAGGTCTGCTGCTCCCGGGAGCCCTATTTTCTTGAACAACTGGGCACACTCTCCCTGCTTGCCAATCCCTCAGCTCCTAAGGTTGTGGAGCTTGGGGCTGGGAGCCCTCAGTGTATTTTGCTTGCCCTCTGGTAGCCATGCCCCCAGGAGCTGGTGCAAGAGACCTCAGTTTTCTGTGATGGTTTGAGTGGTAGCGGGGGCGGGTCCTGCGTCCCTCCTGAATCCCTCGGTCTGATTATCGAGCTCATGGGAGAGTGGGAGGGGCCCTTTAGTTTTCCCCACTGTGTGGATGGGGGGGCTAGGGAATACACACCTGCCGCCACTGGTTTCAAAGAAGTTATCTTCTCCGCCACACTCTGGTGACATCAGTTCTCTGCCATGTTGGTATCCCATGCGAATGGCAGCATTTTGTTCCCTTTGCCAGGTTACCAAAGCAAAGGGTGGGTCCTGACTGGCTCTCCCAAGCCCTGTCTCAATCCTCTTGCCACTGCCTATGAAGGCTTCGTTGGTATTTACCTCCACAAGATTCGGCGGGACTGGTACCTACAAGCAGTTTCCAAGGGTTCGTTAAGCACTGAGTCAAAGCAGTTTGTCTGTGAGATGCAGGTTAATGGGAGCCTGAATTCGGCCGCTATGGGCTCGGTGTGTGTTCTGAGAGGAGCAGGCTATTTGCCCCAGATTCACGTTAGCTCAGCAATGCCTAGTGATCTTGAGCAAACAGCATTTAGACGATTTAAGACTCCTTATTCCTGCGCAGCTGGAGAGGTCAGAGACTTGATACCTCCGTGCCCGCTGCCATGTTGCCTCTTCTTACTTTCTTAATGTTAATATATCCACAATGTTTATATCAAACCATATGAATTTATTTACTTGAAAAAAATCTTTCTTTAACATGTACAAATGGCTTTATATACACTTTCAAAGTTAAAAAGAAAATACACATAGCATGGTTATAAACAGTAAGCTATCATCATATTTTTGTTGTTGTTGTTTTTGTGGATGAAGTTTGAGATCTTTGGTTTTACTTATGAGGACTTTTAACAGAGTCCACTATATGATTCATCTAATATGTATACTGTTTTGGACTTAGTAAAATATAATCCATTTTAATTATAAACTCTATCTTTCTTTCTTTAAAAAAAATTCACAACTTTAGTGAAGGCCATTCATTTAGCAATTTATTTAGCAAATGTGCATTGCACACATTCTAACTTTCAAACAGGCAGATTGGTTTCAAATACTGGAAATTAAGTAGTAAACTAAAAAGATTGAAGAATACTATTCTCACAGTATTTATATTATGGTTCAAAACATGACTCCTGAAAACTGGCAAGGTGTAAATAACTATGCCTGTCAATGAAACTGCAAGCTCTCAGGCAACTGTGGGTATCAATGTGTTATCCTGAAAGTCATTACAGATTTCCTCCCAAAGGATTTTTCTTTTCTTGCAAGCAGCTGATTCTATTAGAGGTAAGACTAAGATGGAAAGACAGACTTTATAATTAAAATGGATTATATTTTACTAAGTCCAAATGTGTGTGCATTTCTTCACTTATTAGTAGAAGCCCTTGTTTATGTGCCAAAAGCTGGGCTGGAATTTTCTCAGTTAGAGAAGCAATAATATGTAAGGATGTCAAAAAGAAGGTTTGAGTTGGAGATACTCAATTTGTTAAAATAATAAGTGAGTACATTTTCCTGAAAGGGTAGTGATAATTAATATTGGGTTATCAGATGGATAAGTTAAATTGGAAGTAATTTCTAAAGTTTGCACCCGATGCCTCTACTCCATGTGCTATAATGAAGATAAAATATTTCATGGAGTGCTAAGAATCACAAGATTGGAGTACCAAGCCTGGCTTAGAGTACCAAAAGCAAGAAAGATCTGTCTGACATTGAGACATTTCTGGGAATCATTTCCAAAAGGTTTTGTCATAATGCTGTAAAAAACTTAATGTTTTCAAATCACATCAATATGTAATTCCCAGCCTCAACACTCAAAATAGTTTATTGTTGTTGCTAATCATGTAACAGTGCCTGTTATTGTCTCAGTCCTACTTATTACTAGTTGAAAAAGAAATTTAATGTTTCTAAGTAGTATTTTTTAATGAGAAAAAGAAATATGATTATAATACTGTTTTTATATGATTTATGAGAATTAAAGGAAATATGCAAGAAAATGACATGCTTTTAAGTATATATATTCCTTCTGGGCTTATGTGCAGAGAAATAATGAAAAATGTACAGAAGAAAATACCAAAACTGAAACCATTTAATAAATAATAGGTATTATGCAATCTGGTTACAGAAAACCAAAGTACAAAATTATCAAATCACATTTTAATCTCAGACACACATGCAGTATTTAAAGGGATTCTTAACTCTTGTTCTCCATTTGCCTAGAAATTTTCTCTTATTCTCTAATTTTTGGGCTCATAAACATACCATAATTATTTATATTAAATTTATCATAGCACTTTCAAATGATTTATTATTTCTCTTTAGTTTTGCAGGTAACATTAGAGTCAGTTAAGTTAGTTTGCTGATTAGACAAAGTAATGAGTTTCAGTTTGTTGCAAATGAATCTTGAAAGCTTCAGTGATTACAAATGTCTGACTATAATTGCTTTTATTTCCATGGCTAAAGTAGATTACTGAAGATTAAATTTGCTGAAACTCCCTAACAATGACTTGGTGATTTACAGTGTGCTGGGGGGAATAATTTATAATACTTGAATAGTGTTTTAAGTTCAATGTTCCTGCAATTGTGGAACTTCAGCTCTGGAGGGCCCATTTTAGAAAACAATTGTTTATACTATTGACCAGAAAACTGAAGCCAAGAGAAGCTGTGTGATTCAGTCAGGACAATAAAATTATTTTGAAAAAAAAAGTCTGACACTCATGTCAGATTAAAAAGACATATTTACACTGCACTATTCAGAACAAGGAATCAAGTGAGAGGAAGTCACACACACACACACACACACACACACACACACACACACACACACGGGACACTGAGACAAAAAGAATCCAGTTTGAGAAAATGGAGAGGCTGTAAAGGAAAAGAGAAAAAAGAAAATAAACAACAACAATTTTACAGAGTACATATATCTATTAAATATATTAAATTTTATTTTTATTTATTTTAGAATTTATTTTCTCATCATGGTTTTATAAGTCACTACCAAATTCCACGATTGGAAAGAAAATTAGAGATGCAATGTAACAATATTACCTTGCAATGAAAAATGCGTAAAAATAAGAAAATGAGTCAAGAATGGGAAAACATCTTCATCGTAATGTATGACATACAAACTCACAAGTGACAGCTGCATGCATACTTACCATGTCAGACTTGTTGACGTCTCATGAAGGAATTCTGTGTGAGTAGAAATGATTTGTGTCACTTTCCAGATGAAATAGTTACACGACCAATGTCCTTTTCTCACTTCTCTATCTTCTGTTTCCGTTTTCATTTTCTTCAACTTGCAGTTGTTCGAGGTATTCAATCCCACTCTTGGGTTTGCAGACTTCTACATGTGAAAATCAATTTGCAGATAACAAGAACATAGCTAAGGAGATGACTGACTCACAAACCTAATTCTTTGAGCCTTGAAGCCAGTTTGTTACTGGTTAACTTCATTTATTGGGGGTTCATATAAATTCTTGAAACCATAAGAACAACCTTCAGCCAAGATTGTCAGTAATTAACTTGAGAATCTGAGGCAACAGGTTTTGGGATGCTGGGCTGCAGACTGGAGTTAAATTGAATTATGTATTGACATACTCTCCAACAGCCCACATAATTATCCTGTGGGAATCCAGAAGAAACAGTGTCAAAAGAAACAAAAGAAAATTTCCCAATACACTTATTATTATAACCATCTGGGTGATGACAGAAAATTACATCTTTAATATGAGCGAATGATGCCAAGAAAAGAGATAATTAGAAAATAGCAACATTTGAAAATCAGAAAAAACATAAAAGACAAATGAAAATAACAACAATAATGTTGATAAGATTGAATAAATGCAGAAATCTTTGTTTTTTTAATTTAATAATGACAGTGGAATGCATTACAATTCTTATCATACATATAGAGTACAATTTTTCACATATCTGGTTGTATACAAAGTATATTCACACCAATTCGTGTCTTCATACCTGTACTTTGGATAATAATGATCCTCACATTACACCATCATTAATAACCCCATGCCCCCTCCCTTCCCCTCCAACCCCTCTGCCCTATCTAGAGTTTGTCTATTCCCCCCATGCTCCTGCTCCCTATTCCACTATGATTCAGCCTCCTTATATCAAAGAAAACATTCAGCATTTGGTTTTTTGGGGATTGGATCATTTCACTTAGCATTATCTTCTCTAACTCATCCATTTACTTGCAAATGTCATGATTTTATTCTCTTATTGATGAGTAATATTCCATTGTCTATATATATCACATTTTTTAATCCATTCATCTATTGAAGGGCATCCAGGTTGGTTCCACAGTTTAGCTATTGTGAATTGTACTGCTATAAACATTTATGTGGCTGTTTTTAAGTCGTTTGGATATAGACCACCAAGGAGAGGGATATCTGGGGAAGAAATCTTTTCAAAGGAGAAAAAATAAAAACTTAGAAATAAGAGAAGAATATCTATTAAAGATATCCTGTATCTGATGAATAGGGATTTTCAAAAGAAATAAAACAGAGAAAGAGATAAAATCGTCAAAGTCACATCACAAGAAAATATCTCAGAACTATAGAGAAAAAGAATAAGATTAAGTGCATTCTATGCCTTGCATAATTCATAAAAATTAAAAGATATGCATTGAAAAACATGAATGATGCATTTACACAATGTTAAGAATACTACATTTCAGGTTACTCATTATGGATATCAGCTCTTTATATGGAGAGATCTGAGGATTATAATCCTAGAAAAGTAATTAAAATGAATAATAACAATGAGTGCTTTAATGTTGTACACTGATGAGGTACAACATGAAATACACATAATTCTTGCTAGTGTTTTTGCCCAAAAAATACTTTTTAATATGACAACTTATTAAGATAAAATTCACATACCATAAAATTCACCATTTTATACTGTACAATTCAGTGCTTCTTGGTATATATCCAGTTATGCAACCATTGCCACAATACATTTTAGACCTTTAGAGCATTTTCATAGCTTGCCAAAAATATTTAAACTGAACGTAGTCATTCAGATTAATTTAGAATATAGATAATTAAGCTGGGAAAATGATTTGAAATTTCTTAGGGGAGCAGGGGAAAGGACAACCATATGAATAACAAAAGTGAAAAAAGGAAGAGAACTGTGCTAAAAATAATTTTAAAAGATAGCAACTAAAAAAGTCAATCAATGCAGTATAGGTATTCTGATTGTGTCCTAGAACTAAAAGCAAGTAATAGCAACAACAAAAGCATAAATAAATAATTAATATTTTGGGCTGGGATTGTGGCTCAGTAGTAGAGTGCTAGCCTAGCATGGGCGGGACCCAGGTTTGAATCTCAGCACCACATAAAAATAAAGGCATTGTGTTGTGTTCATCTACAAAAAAAGATATTCTCTCTCTCTCTCTCTCTCTCTCTCTCTCTCTCTCTCTCTCTCTCTCTCTCTCTTCTCTCTCTCTCAAAAAAATTACTATTTTGAGAACAATTGGGGAAATTTGAAAATAGATTCTGTATGAGGTGTTAACTGGGGAATCAAGTATAATTGTAATAAATATAAAAGTGGTATTATGTAGGATGATATCCTTATTTTTAAAGAGAATTTGTCAAAATATCTAGAGGACAGTATCATGATTTTTCAAATTACTTTTAAATTGTTTAAGATGAAGGAAAAAAAGGAAGAAAGAGCTCTTTTATACAATGAAGTTACCAATATTCAAAGTAAAAATGATCATTTGTTAGTCACATAAAAAATGGAAAGTTACTATTGTGTCCAAATTAAGTATCAAATATTTTTTATGCATTTATAAATTTTTCTGGTCAGGTTAGTACTAGAAGATTAAAGCTAAAACAAAAACCCAACCTTGCCTGTTTCAGTCTATATTTCATTTGTAACTTCACTATATATTCAGAAATGATTTTTGTGTTTTTATTTGTTTTATTTTTCATCAGTTTTTTGGATTAACAGAATCAGAAGAAATTTCCTGAAGAAAGGTAAAGGTAAATTTTTACATTGGCTTTATGAGATTCTTAAGGCAGTAATAATAGCACCACAAATTGGGTGACTTAGGACAACAAATATATTCTTTCACAATTCTGTTAAACAGAAATCTGACATCAAAGATGTGGTCAGGTTTGTTCCTTCTGAGAGTTCTGGGGAGAATCTGTTTCACACCTTTCTCTGGTGATGAGTGGTGATGCCTAGCATTCCTTGGCTTGTAGTCACATCATTCTAAAATACACCAGTATCTTCACACAGAATTTCCCCTGTGTTTCTATCTTTACACAGTCATTTTCATAAAAGGGCATTAGTCTTATTGAATTAGGGACTCATCCTACTCGTTATAGCCTTATCCTAACTAACTACATCTGTATCTATACTGTTTCTAAATGAAGTCCACTCTGAGGTACCAGGATGAGGATTTTAACATATAGGAAGACATAATTCCACCTATAATAGTATCAGGGTAATTTCCTGAATAAGCTGACCAGAGTACAAAGACTATATACAAACATGAATATTTCTTTGTCTCACAGTCTTTTATTTATTTTTCCAGTACTGTGGATTAATGCCTAATACAAACCAAGCAAGTACCCTATCACTGAGCTATCTCTTGGCCTCTTTATCTTAAAATTCTAAATTGAACTTCACAATTGGAAATATTCGTGGGAAGATTTGCACTTCTGTGCATGAAAAATAATATCTACATTCATATGTATTCATCTATGTGCATTGATAAATTTTATATTTATATTTCACATTCATATTTAATTCTATATGTAATTAAAGTCCATGAAAAAATGGCATTTCTTAAACAAAATTTGAAAATTAATGTTACAGTTCATTATGCATCATGACCCAGATTTAAAAATGAAGAGATTGTATCCTAGTGACTTTTTCAGTGATGAGTCTGTTCTCCTTGTGATTACATAGTTATTTTGAGGAGAGATGGTGCTTGAGTGAAAATTGGTAAAAGATAAAATAAATCTCTAGTGTCCAAGAGTAGGAATCAATAAAAGAAGATATAAAATTTAAAATTTCCCAGCATACTCTAACCATCATAAAAGTAATTTGGCCTCTTTGAAAACTTGCATTATTCAAAACAGATAAAAAACTTTCTGTCAATTAACTTTGATAATCAACATATCAACATCACCATTGCCATGGACATAGGTCTTGCAACTCCTTCTGAAAAAGGTATTCAAATTCCCTGTAAAGTTAAAAAAAAGGAGTATAATTTAGGTAACAAAGACAAAGGAATGAATTTTTCCATGAGTAGTAAACAGTTTAGCTCCATGAACTTTATGTAACTGACCTTCCTTTCTCAGACTCTAGCCCCACAAAATATCTCCAATGGAAACATAATAAGAGTAAAATAGGTATTTTCAGTTTCTTTTTAAATTGTTTACTAGAAGTCATTTGTTATTTTTAACTTTGAACTAAGATCTCTCATTAGCTTGTCGATTTGTAGCCCAAGGATACCCTATAGTACCTAAAATTGGAAAAATAAAATGTATCAGTGGAACCCACAGCACAGAGACTTTCTTTTATCAAATTTAAATTTCAGTGACCAAGTGCTTTATTGGTATAACTATTGTTTTATTATTTTCACAAAACAAAATTAAGTTTTCAGTATTCATATGATAATATAACTAGGCAGTTGTTCAAATTTAACTAAAAGTATTTTCTTGTGTTGCTGATGTTGATAAATTTTATAGGCCATATGTAATGATTGTATTTAGCATACTCTTAAAAGATATCTGGAAGTTTCACCTTTAACCTATATATTATTCTTATTTTTGTCAAGGTATTTCCTATTCAAGATCCATGATGATACAGAACTTGATTCAATGTCTCATATTCAGTGAGCTCAGGTGAAGAAAGAAATTGCAGCTAATAGTATTTAACAAAAACAATCAGGGATTTATCATAGAGCTGGCAGTGGGCAACATTAAGATATTAAGATTTTTTGTCAGATTACTCTATAACTCTTCTGACTGAATGATGAAGACAATAATCTATGTGAATGGGTTTTTAACAGATTTCCTTAAAACCTGATATGGGGTCAATAGATTCAGAAATAATGTTTCATATGGGAATCTTCTTTTGGTGTTGTTACAATGATCATTCACTTAGAGTTATATTTGTGTTCTATTTGAGTTGAGAAAAGAGTGACACCTAATTGCATGTAAGATGTGTATATTTCAATACTCCCTTACAAATTCTATTATCTAGACAAGATTTGAGACAGGAAGAACAGATTAGGAATAAAGGTGGTAAAATGAGAGTAGAGTAGCTTCTGCTGCTGTAAAAGATCAACCTGAGAAGTACATGTGGTAATTGGAACTGTTCTGTTTTGGCTATAGAGAATCTATAAATTTGCATATAACTGAACATATGCATGTATAAATTAGTGCAAGTAAAACCAGGGAAATCAAATAAGAAAAATCAACTGCATCCATCTCAATGTCCTATGCTAGTTTTGCCAGCAGTTACTATTGGGGAAAATTGGGCAATGATATACAGTTTTCTCTGCATTGTTTTTTGCATCTACACATGAATCTACAATTTTCTCAATCAAAATTTCAGTATAAAGAAAGAGAGATAAGTGTCACAGTAGAATGGGTAGAGAGAGGTGATGGGAGAGGAGGGGAGGGGAGAATAGAGAGGGCAGCAGAATATAACTGACACCAGGATTGCTGTATGTATACACATGGATGTATAACCAATGTGATCCTGCAATCTGTACACGTGGAAAAATGAGAATTCATACTCTATTTGAATCAAACATATTATATGTCAAGATTATTGTATTGTCTTGAGCAACTAATAAAAAAAAGACTAGGGGAGTGTCTTTTGTGGGCAGTGTGCAGTTATACTGGATCATATGACATAGGGGCCAGGCATAGTTTGACTTTCTGAAAAGATCGATAGTTCAACTGTAGTCAAATGGACCCTTCCTTCATTATAGAAAGTGGGATTTGATGTTTAGGGATATTTTATAAGACATATTTTAATTTTTTTATGTAGAACAGAGCAAACATTGACAGTAGACTGTGCCTTCACTCAACTTCAGATACTTCCAAAGCACTTGCTTATGGAGTATGGTAGACATGGCTGGTATCCTACCAGTAAAGATCCCACATTTCCCCTTCCTAAAGCATGCACCTCCAATTTCCTCCCCTCAAAATGCTTTGGGAATAATCACCTTCACTTCTGAAAGAGTCTGAATGCCTTGGAAATGCTTCACTCATCCACCTCCATCCCATGTCATATGCTTTTATTCAGGAATTAAATTACTACCTCTTCAATAAATATTTCACTGGACTGTATTAATCAAAAACTATCTATGTGATAAAAAATTTCAGTATAAACAGATTATTTCTTAAAAAGTCATGTTAGCATAAATTAAATTATGATCACTTTTAGATTTCATGAATTTAAAAATGCCTAAGGTTAAGGTTTTTCTTAAATAATTATACCTAACAATCATAATTTTTATATCATTGTTTAGTGGCAGCTTAAAATATTAAAGGGTTACCTGCCTGCTCTTCACAATGATTACTCAAATCTGTGAAGAAAAAAATGACCTCAAATATCAAAACCTTTAAACTGTTTAAAGTAACATTTCAGTAAAACGTAATGAATTCACTTTTTAAGATAACAAATTTTATAATCTGCATTATGAATTTATCAATGTTTATGATGAGTGAAACGCAAATTTGGGACCTAAATACATCCATTAATTAAGATTTCTTTTGTACTTTTATTAGATACTGTAAAAATTTCAATAGCTCAGCTAGTTTTAGATCCTAATAATTTTCTTAGAATCTTCATACTTAACTTTTCTGGAGAACATAAAAATGATAGGTTCAAAAGTATTTTTTTTTAAGTTTTCATTCACTTTTAACTACCTACTATATTTTATCTTGGCAACCTGGTGAGCTTTTAAACTTTGAGTAATGCTAATCTATTTCCCTGAAGATTATTTCTGAGAATTATTTATAAAGCTCTTCCTTTGGTAAGAAGAGTACTGTAGCAGTAGAATTTGTGATCCTTAAGAAGGGAGGCTAATTGGAAGGTTAATTATGAAAAGCTTAATCTGTAGAAAACAAGTGTAGTTATTGGTTTTCATAAAATAGAAATCTTGTTTCCTTGAGCTGTGCTTATAAAAGTTCACCAAGCCCTAGAGACTGGAATTGCTGACATTGTGAACTCTTTGCTTAATTTTAGCCGATATAACTTTATAGGAACAGTTTTTAAAACATGATTAGATAGAAAATATGAAGCTGGTTATCTCATGATCAAAATTCATTGTTCTGAAACGTATAATCAAGCTCCAATTCCATTGCAAATTATTTTATAGCTAATTTTATGTCTTGGGCCAACATGTTGGCAAATTGCTAGTTGAGTTACTGGGTTCAATATATGCTCATGCTGGAATGTGACTGTGATATTCAATATTGCATTTTCCCCAAGAAAACATTCTGCATTCTTCAAGTTCAAATTTGATAAAAATCTCAGAGAGATTTAAACGAGAATAGAATCAGTGTCATGAAGTCCACACCATGTAATGTTTCTTCCCCTTAGATCTAGAAAGGGATAATTAGTGCCTTTAACATTCAACAGAAATAGTTTAGGGTCCTGTGTGCCAGGAGAAATTTTCCACTCTAACCAAAAATACAGGTGAAAGCAGAACTGGAAAAATCAACTCTTCTTAGATCCTTTAGAGATGTGAAATTGCAGGGCAACTTTTTTCTCCAAATTGGAGATAGAGGAGTTTTCAGAGAATCACAACTTACCTGAGCAAAAACCTCCATAAGAACTACTGCTGACCTAGAAAACTTGAACGATTATGGGATAATTGCTGGAAACCTAATGTGGACTAAACTCCAGGAAACCTAGACTTCAGGGGCTTTTTCACTCTCCTAAGTTTTGTCTCACAAAGCTCTATCAGGTTCTGCCAGTTAATAATGAAGAAAAATGCCAAAGAAAACATGAACCAGCTTGAAATACACCAGAGCATTCCATTCTTTTTAAGAAGCTCAGCCCTCAGGAGAAACCACTGAACCAGAGACTAATCTGTTGAGGTTTTATGAGAGCCCATCTGATGGGGAAAGGGAAATACCTAAAACTGCAGCCAGTTTCAGACTTTGACATGATGGAAGGAATATACCCAATACCTCTCCATTCCAGCTATCCTGTCTCACCTGAGAGAGAAAGGGAACTCAAAATACACGTGTCAAGCTCAGAAACACAGAATCACTAAAAGGCTGAGCTCTAATCATAGAACTTTAAGAAGCTCCACCCTCCTCAATTTTAGGACTACATTACTGAAGTCTTATTTACAAGAGTTCTTTTTATCCAATATAGCATGTCTAACTAACAGTAAAAAATTATAAGATATATAAAAAAGGTTAGTAGATGAATAAATAAATGAATACACCAAAAAAAAAAAAAAACCCTACACTGTTTGTAGTATCACAGTTAGCATCAGAACTTGACCCAGATATTACCAGGATATAGAAATTTTTAAAAATATGATTAATATGCTAAGGAATATAATGAACAAAGTAGATAGGGATAAAATCTTAATAAAGAACAGAAAAGAAATATTAGCAACCAAACACATTATAGCAGAAACGAAGAATGCTTTTAATGGGCTTTTTAGTAAACCAAACATTTCCAATACCTTAAAGTGTTCCCATTAGTAACCTCTAAAATGTAAAACTAAGGAGAAACTATAATGAAAAAAAAAAAGAACAGAGTATCTAAGAACTGCAGGACAACTACAAAAGGCATAACATATGTATAATGAGAACACCACATGAAGAAGAAAAAAAGAAAGGAACAGATTAAATATTTGAAACAATAAGTACTGAGAATTTCTGACACATTAGTATCTGACTCCAAACCACAAATCCAGAAAACTCAGAGAAAAATATGGGTTCACGTGTGCATGTGTGTGCGCATGCTAAAACACACACACACACACACACACACACACACACAACCTAGGTGCATTGTATGTAAACTGTAAAAAGTCAAAGCTATACAAAGATATTTCTGACAGAAGCCAGGAAGAAAAAAAAACCTGACCAGTTTAAATGTCTCCTTTCGCCTGTAAGCAATCCCACCCTTCTGGGAAGAAGGACTACTGCTGTCTGTTATAATTACATACATTACTATTTGGTTGTGCAAAGGAATGAAGACAGAATTTTCAGGGTCAGTCTGCTGCTGTTGCGTCTACTTGCAATCCCAGCCAGTCTTCTCTTGGATGCTACCCTGGTGTTTGGTCCTGAAGCATGGTGACTGATGTGTTTATGCCCCAACGTGGGGTTTGGTATGTCGTTGAGTTATACCCAGAAAAGAATGAAGTTGAGAAAAGGACATAGCTAGAAAGTTCCAAGGTAACTGGATCTTTTCTTTGATAGAATTTGCTTAAAAAAATCATTACCAAAATATAAGTTATTCCCATTCCTCAGTTTTTATTTCTGTAATATCTTCAGGACTGAGACTAATAAGAATGTAACTTTTTCCTCTTGACTATATTTTAACTTATTTTCACCCAAATAATTCATTAGAAACCATATTTTCAAATAAAAGAGGGAAGTTTGTTTAGTTAAATATATAGTCACTTAGATTTTGCATACCTACCTAACTACTTATTCAGGGTTTACAACATTAAGCAATAACTTAATTGAATATTATAAAGAAAAGTGATGCAAAGTTAGTGCAAGTTTTTTTCCCCAGTAAGTTGCAAATGGTTAGAAAAAAAGATGATGTAAACAAAATCATCTCACAAGTCGTGAGCAAAAGTTACTGATTAATTATATTATTCAATAGTAATTGGCAAATAATTTTAAAGAGTTGTTCTTATAATTTAGATCATGAAAAATATTGGTTCCTTTAGGGAAAACAAGTTTGTATAAATTCACTGAATGTCAGAGGGTAAATAATGATGTCATGCATTTATATGACACCTGAAAGCATTTAAAGTTAGTCTTTCAGTATGTTTATAACAATGCTGCTGTATAGGAAGTTGGTCTTTTTTTTTTTTTTGGTGGGGTTAGGTACCAGGGATTGAACTCAGGAGAACTCAATACTGAGCCTCATCTCCAGCCCTATTTTATATTTTATTTATAGAGGGTCTCACTGAGTTGCTAAGCACCTCACTTTTGTTGAGGCTGGCTTTGAACTTACAATCCTCCTGCCTCAGCCTCCCAAGTACTGGGATTACAGGAGTGTGCCACCATGTGTGGCAGAAGGGTTGATCTTTTTAATCATTTCTTTTTTAACTGGAGAAACCAAACTGCATAAAAGTTGCTTGCATAAAATCTCAAGGAAGAGGAGCCACACACATAGTGAACTCAGTTTGTCCACAACAAATTTTCTTCTACCATGTGCCATCCCCTAGAGGTGTTATGATTGAGTGATATGTTTTTGATTCCCTTTTCTACCCATAATAAAAGACATGCAATTTTTTGGTGGCTTTGAGGATTGTGCATGTGAAGCAAGCACTCTACAAACTGAGTTATATCCCTAGTCCCAAGACACATGGTTTTAATATTAAATAATTCTTTTGTGCAGCTCTTTCCATCATAAGAAATTATGGTTTTAATTACCGAAGAAATTTTTACCAAGATTTCTGTTTCTCTTCAAGTGAAGTATTTCAAATGATTTGTTAGTCAAATATTTGAGATAAATTATAGTCATCTTAATGTGTACACCTATTCTCTGTTTTTTTAAAAACTAATATTTTGTCATAAAAATTTCTGTAATCATGTCTTTGGTTTACTACTGTAAACCAAAAGTTCATATCAAATATATGTGTTGCAGACAACTCAGTTGTCATTATAATAGAAGATTTCTATTTTCAGTTTATATAGGTCATTGCCATGTGGGGAAAGTAGTTCATATTTTGCTGAATGTCTGGTACATAATAGAAGAAAAACTTTTTTAACCTGTCAGAGTTGATTGCTCAGTTTTGGTGGAGCAATAAATATGTGTTGGAAGACAACAACATGTGAAATAAGATAGTAATGAGCAGTCATCAAAAAAAGTAAACTTCAATAAGGTAATTACCTCTAGAATAACATGCATCAAGGATGGCTATATTTCTTTGTGTCAAATTTTCTAGACTGTTTTTCTTATTTTAACTGTAAAGGAAATGTCTAATGAAATGTAATATTTGTCCTACAGATAAAAGCAGGTGTTTTTCAATATGTGGATTTACTGTCAGAAGCAGCTGGCATCCTGTCAGGAGCAAACCCATGCCTGTCCATTCCAGAAAGGACTGGGAAACAGGTATCTGATTGAAGAAGCATGAAATGACCAGATAGAAGGAAGAGAGTCCGAAGCAAAAAAAAAAAAATTAAGCAATAGGGAAATCAACTGACTTCTTATTTTCACTTCAATTTATGATAGATGAACATTGAGGCAAAACTATTTATTATAATATGGCAATATTATAACTTAAAAGAAAATACTTGAAATAGATTTTTAGTCAGTAATTTCAACTATTCAAAAATTATTGAATACCAACTAAATACAAAATGTAGCTTGAGGAATATAGGAAAACATAAACATTACACAGGTCAAAAATGATCATGCAGATGATAATAATTACTCACCAATGAATCTAATACAGTATAGAAAGTGATAAGCACAAGAGATATGTAGATCCCTGTGGGGACAAGTGCATGGAGTACTGTACACATGGCATGCATTAAGGGCATCTGAATGGCAGGCCACTCCCATCGTGCTAGGTATGTGAGCGGCAGGCTGCTTACCCCATAGGCACAGCCCTGGGCATGAGGCCATGTATTGCAGTCCCTGTGCTTGCTCCACAGCCCACTCCTCAATTGGTCGCTGCAAGAGCAGTTAGCAGACTTTTCATTGGTAGCTGCCTATAATCTGCTTAGCTACTGCGCAGTAAAATCAGACCTGCTTTCTGCTTGATCCACAGAGGTCTTGATTAGCGACTCTGCAGCCACATTCTCCTCTACCCTGTTCTGTGGACCTCCTCGCTGGACAAGAGAGAGCCCACGAGGATCCATGTGGTAGTTTTAGAGTAAGGATAGATTATTTATAATAGAAAAGATATTAAAGTGTCACTTGAACCAAGTTTTTAAGTAGCAGTGGAATTTTAATATGCAGAGATTCCTTGGGAGGTAGTAAAAGACAAGAGAAAAATCTAACTTAACCTTATTCAGGTAAAATTAACATTCTAAACATGGAGTTTAGAAATTAAAGGTAGATTAAGAATATTGAAATGAATCTAGATATCTAATAATAGATGATCTGTGAAAAAAATAATGTGTTTAGAAATGAAGATCTGCTCTATATAATTAAGATTTAGAATACCAAGATTAAGTTTATTTTCACTGAAAAATCCAACTACATTAAAATAAAAACATCTATTCACTCAAAAAGGAAAAAAAACCACTGTTCACAAAATGGAAGATATATGCAACACATTTAATGAAATGTCAGCAAAAATAAAAAGTTTGTAGAAAAGTTGTAGAAATCCAACTTGACATGAGTAAAGATGTCTTGGTTGTAATTGCCACTTTGCATGCTAGGTGATCCTGGCACATATTCCAAACCCAATAGGAAAATTCAAGCTGTTAAGATAATCAAGCATCTTGTTCAGGCCACTGATACCTTGACTGTTTTTTACCTGATGTTTGACACAGCTGTGGAGAAACTCTGGATGCCTTTTGGTTGGTTACTGACCATCTTCATCTAGCTGCTTCTTCCTGTCATGGATGCCAGGATCCTCCTATCTTGGTGACACCCAAAATATGCTTCTGTCTGCAAGCCCCTAATCAATCTCAATCTGTGCAATTGAGAATTTTTTTGCCTTTTTTCTGAGGTCTCTCAGCACCATTTCCCCTTTTAGCCAGTTCTTGTACACGAGATTTTTCAAAAACAATGACTAAAATGAAGTATCAATCACTGTGTACCATGCACACAATTCTGGATTCTTTATATATTTAAATTGTCTATCAATAAGTGACCTCTTCCCTGCAATATTAGCCTGGCCATTTACCATCTGTTTTGAGTGACAATTTTAATCTAAGGAAGATGGCATCCAACAGTTAATAAACCAGTGGAATATCCAAGGATTTAAAGAAAATTCTTATACATAGTGAACATACCTAAAATGTAAAATGGAATAAGAGAACATATAATAGAATACATATATGTATAATAATTGAATACAGAAACAAGAGACAGAATTAGCTAAAAAAGACAGTTTACAAAATGGAAAGTATATGCAATACATTTAATGAAATCCCCATATTGCATGGTCTGAGTACGATAATCCAGGAAATTCACTAGCAAAGTTCACACCTGAAGGGCATTTGGTATGAGTCACCAAATGCTCTGGGAGAAATGTGTGGCAAAAGAGCAGCTTTGTGTATCAGACCAGTTCAAGTCATTAGTTGTGTGAGTTTTATTCAGTAATTTAACCTTATTGAGGTATAATTAACATTCAAAAATCTATTTATACTTAAATACACATTTGATAAGTTTGTACAAATGGAAATTTTAGTCTAGAAATTTTAAACTTTTAGGCATGGGCAAGATACAAGTGCATAAACTTTCAAGATAAACTATCCTCCAGGTTTTTGTGTGAATATTTTAAAGGAGTAGAGATTGATAAGAGATTCAATTACAAAATAGTAATATAGTCAGGCGCAGGGTTCATACCTGTAATTCCAGTGGCTTGGAAGGCTGAGGCGAGTTCAAAATCAGCCTTGGCAAAATCAAGGTGCTAAGCCACCCAGTGAGACTCAATCTCTAAATAAAATACAAATTGGGGCTGCGAATGTGGCTCAGTGGTGAAGTGGCCCTGAGTTTAATTCCCAATACCCCCCAAACACCTACAAAGCCCCACTTATATATATATATATATACACACATACATATATAGTTATAGATAGATATGATTTCAACATGTGGTGAGGAAGAAAAAAGGTTGATATTTCTCTTTAATAATGAGTCACACACAGATCAACCTATAACCACATCTATGTGAACCAGAGTTAAAATTTATTCAACTCTTGAACAAATTTATCCCTATTCTATTCATTTAAGTAATAGATTTGGAATAAAGTTTTTATTTTATGAAATATTCCATTATTTCATATGAGTTCATTTAATCTTCTAATTATTCTAAACCAACCATAATATCTATGAAGTTTATGTAGCAACATATTAATTGAGAAAGACAACATCCTGGAATCAGTAATTCAGATATTAAATTTAGTTTGTCTCCCCGACATTTCAGAAATAATAGCAATCTTGTCAGCTGCTAAAGAGGTACTTTTAGGAGCAGGCATCTGTGCTTCAGGGAGAAAAGCTACTGCCCTTTTCAATGACATTTATGTTCTTTTCAAGTTTTTATTTATTTGTTTGTTTCTTTCAAGTAAGTTACCAAGGGCCTCCAGAGAAACTTACAAGGAACCAACTAAAGTCACAGTCATTCTGACTTTTACTCTTTGTTGGGGACCTAAAGTAAATTTTGCCCATTATAATACTAAATTTTCCACCAAAAAGGCACTTTTGTCTGCCATTTTGGAACATGTGATACATGAAGAAGCAAGACCTCAAACTAAATATGCTCAGGACTGAGCCTGTCTCTGTCTCTACATGCAATGATAAGTCTTTTCTCTATGAATATATTAGTATGTTTCCCCAATAAAAACACACAAACAAAAACCTGCTTTCTTTTTCTAGGGAAACACACTGCTTTGGTTATTTTCCCCAGGGTTCTCCTTACTTACTGAAAGTAATAAATTTTTCTTCATTCTTGCATTTCCTAGTTTTGTTAATTGACTTTGCACCAATGGGCACTCAGTTATGATGTTATACAAAATCCTTTGGAAAATGTAGATGAGAGCAGAAGTAGGACTATCCTGGGCCTAAGGCTACATCTATGGTTTATGCAGCAATATGAGACCAAGGAAGGTGGTCCAAAATAAAGAGTGCTATCTGGAAAGGGAAAAGAGATGATTTCTGTTGGGTTGTCTAGTAAAATGCCACCTATACTATTTCACTTAGCACTTTATTAACAATAATATTAGTTTAGGAAGGAATATAGAATAATATTCTCTTACATAAAAAATATAAGAAAGATCCCAGATATACTTAAGGTATGTTTTCAGTATATATTTTCTTCTAGCTTGTTTTACTTTTTAAATTAGATTACTATTATTTTTATATTATCACAAACATCCAATAATAGGATAGAAGTACTCTACATAAAAATTGAGTATTGAAAGTTAAAACTTGTGAAACTATTTTTGTTTCTCCTGGGGTAGCAGGGCCTCATGCCTCTATGTCTCTAAATTTGTTCCAATTTTCTACATTTCTTTATAGTCACGTTTCCTATACTTATTAATTTATAATGGGTAGCAGAAATAATAGACATTCCTAAATTCATAGATTATAGATTTAAAAAGTCCATAACTGTTTGTTTGATTCTATTATAATTTCAATTTTAAAAGAATAGATTTTATGTTTTGGGGGTTTTACATACTTTACCCTGTTCCATATAATACTGTTGATAGTTGGTTGAAGTAAATATTACAAAATAGGAAAAGGGAATTATGTAGATGTAAGCCTACAATAGAAAATAAAATGAAAAATGAATATTTAATATATGATATAAAACTGTAATTACTGACCATAAAAAAGTGATACAGAAAAGATATATGAGCAATGAAATAAAATAGCAGAAACACAACTTAAATGAAATAACAGAAACACAGCTGTATGAATTCAGTGTAGGGTGAAATGACATTTTAAATTTGTAGTGAAACTATAATGAATTTGATAAAATAATACCCTAGGTAAAATTCCATGCTAGCATAATCCAGTACCTACTTAACAAGTGTACACTGGTATGCGTCCCCAAAGTAAGTATGAATTTGACATTTTTACTCCTACTACTTTTTTAAACATACTATTATTTTCTAGTTTGCCACATTTAATAAAACACAAACAACAAAAAATATACCCAATTTCCCAATAAAAAGCCAACATTTCACTCAACTTTCACATGTAAATTAACTTACTCAAAAAGACCTATGCTGCCATTTAAAATAATGAGGAAGAGCATACAATAACTTCTGGAAAGAATGTCAGAATGTGATATGAAGCAGCCCAAGAAAACAATAGTCAAAGATATTACTTTTGTTTAAAATGATACATAGAATGAAAAAATTAAACCTGTGTTAATTTATTCCACATTAATATTGTTCCAGATGTGGCAGAAGGAACGTGTGTTTATCATGCCATCATCTCTTTTGGGGCACACGGGGTGACTCCATTTGTCAATTTCCTTTAGTTATTCTGGGGCTATATAATTCAGCTGTGACCTGTGGGAATGGGAATACACATTATAAGACAAGCTTGGCTCTGTGCACTTCCACGGAATTGACTCTGGAGATTGTAGCTTCTCTGATAGCATATTGATCAGATGGAGAAAGTCTCCCTGGCTAGGACCAGATTTCATATGAATTAAAAAAAGAGAACTTTAGTGTTCTATACCAATACAGTATATTCTATCCTATCCTCATGAATATTTTAGAGTAGTGAGATATGAAGGACTATCCACTTTTTAATTTAAATGTTATTAAATTGCATATGATATAAAAGAATTCTCTGTCTTAGATAACTCTTTTGAAATGAGCATAATTCATTTCTTTCTGCATATCTACAAGCGAATATCCTGAAAACATTATCTGCATAATTGAATATATCTTCCCTTTGTTCAAAGTCTGACAACTAACTTCCTGATCTTTCTACCATCATCGCTTTCTTAAGACAGAAATCTCTAGAGGATCACGTTCTATGAAATAGTCAAATGATTTACAAATTTTACAAACTCCCTCAATTCCACCTCTAACAATTTACTTTTTCTTGAACTTTCCCTAAACATTTGCATTATATTTGCCACTTTTTTTGGTGTGGATATTGATCTTCTATTGCCTGTACTTTTCAGTGGCATTTTATCTGGCCTCTCATGCTTACTTTCTTCCTATACACAAACAATATCTAAAGCAGACTCCAAAAGACTCATTATACAATGGAAATGTCATTATGTCATGTACTTTCTTAGGGAACTCAATACTTTATGGAATGCATAAAAAGACCTTTATAACCTAATTTAAATGTACATTTCTACGATCATCAAAATTCCAATCACGCTTTCTTAGAGATTTCTCCATGAAGAAGGCAAACTCACTATAATAGCCCATAAAACACAGCTATATCATAGCACTTATCGTATTGTTTGTAATTATTTGCTTGATTGCCCTCTCACTAAATGGAAGAAACGGTGTTCTATTTATCTTTGTACTAGCTACAGTCTGAAAAGTAGTAGAACTTGTTGGGCACTTAATAATTGTGTTTAATTAATTAATGAATTATTCATTCTCTCTCAGAGGCTGCTTACTGCTCTTGAAGTAAATGAAAGTAATTTCAAGGTTTTACCAACCCAGTTGCATTCTAAATAAGCATTATCATATTATGATAGCTCTGTCATATTATTTACCTGCTTTGATTAAATCATTCTATTAAAAGTTTTTTATTTACTGAAGTAAGTACACTGGAAATTTCAACACTGTCATATAAGGACATTCACGATCCAAAATTGTTCCTTTAAGGACCAAAGGAAGCTTCAAAATAAAGTTTAATTATTTTAGAGCTTTTTTGTTGTTGTTGTTTTATTGTGATGCTTACCATCATGTAGTAATAAATATACAGTTGTCATAACTAAGGCTCGTTGACAATGAATAGATGTTTTAAGGAAATAAATTCAATCAAATAAAATTACATTTCTTTGCAGTAGGGTTTTGGTTAGTGATAAAGGCATGTTCAAAGATTCCATTAGGGAGCCGATTATGTGTATCTGCCTCATTGTATATGCAATGGTGTGGTCTCAAGGTGACAACTGGGTATTCATTACCCAGTTTTTCAGGTTTACTTCTTGAATTAACATAGAATTGGTTCTCACTCCTGAATTTTAACATTCTTTGTCATTCCAGCATTTTAACTTCTTTTTCTCTGATCATTTACATAATACAGATGTGTCTAAATGTTTTGTATTAATCATCTTTCTGTTTTCACTTTGGACATTTTCTCTTAGTTCCTTCGCCTTGCCCCACAAACCCACGTAGAAAGCTTTGTCATTCGTATCTTTATGTTTGGATGGTCACCTAAGTATTCTTCTAATTTAATTGGACTTCTTAACATCTATCCCCCAGAAACTTTAAATTCAACTTGTCTCAAACTAACATCTTTGTCTTTTTTTTCACCACTGTCTATTCATGTGGTATTTTGATCATTATACTACCATGTAATTTGTAGCAAAGTCTTCATAATTCAGAATTCCTCTAAATACCCTTTTCTGCCTTACCCACATAAAGTCATAAAATTTGGCCAATTGTATATACAAATACTCTCATTTCATAAGCTTTCTTTAGCATCGTATATCACACATGATATAGCTGCTTGTGTTTTCAGTTAATGTTGATACTATAATTTACACTAATTATTGTAACAAAAATATATAGTATTTACAAAACTTTTTAAAAATAGAAAATTTGAGTAAATAGGAAACTCCTGAATGGATTAAAGTAAAAACAGAAACTAGCTATGCTATTTTAATTGAGCAAATAAAGGAATTTTTGAAAAACATGGCATTGTGAAAATTAGCTCGATCATTATCTCATGACTCACAACATATGCAAAATTAAATTGTACACACATTAAACAGTTGAAAATTACAACAAAAAAACTAGAAAAAAATAGTATAATATTATGTTGCAAATGTTTCTAAACAAGAATGAAAACCAAGAAAACATAAAAGAAATATCAAGCACTTGGCTATAAAAAATTATTTAGCAAATATGCAATTTAAATAGAAACTATTGTTTGTATAAGTGTATACAGAAGACAAAATATAAATATAATTAGCAGCTCTAATAAGGAAAGGAAAATAAAATGGACAAAAAAATTGTAAGTGGCAATTTAGAGAAGAAAACTTATATATGAAGTGTCCTTGACATGTATTAGTGAAAATTCCAGGTTATTCATTCTCTTTTCAACTGATCTTAGTATAGATAATGTAAAGTATTATGAATTCCTGGGTCTATGTTTTACATTATTCCATAATTGTAATGCATTTGCCCTAATTTCATTTGTCCATTTATGTTTTTATTGTTATAATTTTGAGCAATATATGATGATTCTTTAATGAGTATTGTGAAATATTCTATGTATATATTGTAAAATAAGTTTAATTTAATTAATGCTTACTTTTTATTTTGTGTAGGGCCTTTCATGGAATTAGATGCCATATTTTGATTTAGAATTTGATTTATAGAGTGGTGTGTGTGTGTGTGTGTGTGTGTGCGTGTGTGTGTGTGTGTGTGTGTGTGTGTGCGCTTTGGTTTTCTTTTCCCCCTCAACCTACTTTTCCCTATCTAAAGATTTTTTCAATTTCTTTCTCCTACCCCAGTTCACATCATGCTTTTATAATAATAGTGAGGTTTCCCTGGTTTATGATCATACTATATTTCATTCATCCTGATACTAATCCACTGTGATGATTGTTTGGGCTCCAACTCAAGAAACTATCATTTTATCTTATCTCTTCAGGCTTACTGTTTTGTAAATGCAAATGTTTCAGGTAACTCTTGGCAGCAGTTCTAAATCTCTTTTCATAAGCAGCCTGTGCATTCTAATATTGACCCTAGTTCTAATCTTTTAAGTGGAATGCTTTAGTCTGTGTTAAGCAATAGCTTCTAAATTTTTTACTGCCACTACCATTTTTTAACTTGCTTACTACTTTACATTTCTCTTCCCTTTGTAGTTCATAGCAACATTTATCCTTATTTTTTAAGGTTTTCCATTTGTAGTATTGCTATACATTCAGAGTATGAGGTATATATTAGATAATTTTGCTCTACACATTTCCTTAGAACATGTCTTTCAGAGAATTTAAAATATTTTTGGGAAAAATATAAGGAAAAAAATGATATAAATAAATTTTATATATGCATATAAATTGTATATATCTAATATATATATATATATATATATATATATATATATATACTTCAGAACAAGATGAATAAATAAATCACATATATATATATATATATATATATATATATTGTGTGTGTGTGTGCGCGCGCACACACACTTCAGAACAAGATAAGTAGACAAGTTTATTCTATGGTAAGTCAGTTGCTACATTATGCAATGCTCTGGTGATTTTTCCAGCATAAATTGTGATACTATTGTGAAATCATCCACTAGAGCTAGAAATCCTTAGTTTTAGTGTTTATAGCACAGATTAACAGTAAAAGCATTCAGTTATGATTGGCTTGCTTACCTGCTCACTGCATGAAATGTTTTCATTTGGGGCATAGGTTTATTAAGTTGTCCTGAAAATAAGCTGGTGAGAATCAATTCCTGATTTGATTGAGATTTTGGCTCTTCTGATCCAAACATATTTCCTCCCAAATGCAGATTACATTCTGTGTTTCCTTTTGAACCAAGACATTGAAAGACAGATTGTCCTAATCCTGGCTAAACTCCCAGAGAAAATATTATTATCATAAGTATCAGACTCTTATATACATTCTCTAATATTTGTAATCAATTCATTTAAAATGTGATATTTAAATGTTAACCTTTTATAGCTTTATGAAGCTATAATTGATATAAAAACTGCATATATTTAATGTATAAAATTTGATGAGTTTGGATATATTCTGTTGTGGTTCCATTACTAAGATCAGTGAAATAAACCTATCCATCACCTCAAAAAGTTTCCTGTGTCTCTTTAACTTTTATTTTCATTTTTGGAATAGAAACACTTAAAATGAAATACGCCTTCTGAACAAATTTTTAAGTTGTTTTAGTTTTTCAAAACTATAAAAAGTCCTTGAGATAGTCAAGTTTTATTGTGTCTCAAGGTTTAGGAGGTTTCAGTCTAGAATCAATTGTCCGCTTTGCTATGGTGGAACATCATGGGAGCAGTGTGCAGCAGAGTATAACCAATCACCTCATAGCTAGGAATAGGAAAAAAAATAAAAATATAAACAAACAACAACAACCAAAAAAAAAAAGAGAGAGAGACAGAGGCTGAGTTGCTCTAACCCTTCAAGGGAATGAAGACCTCCCACTAGATTCCACATCTGAAAGTTTCCCCATCACATTCCAATAGCACCGACACATGGGCCTTCAGAGGACATTCAAGATCCAAACTATCAACACTACATTATTAATTAAGCATTTTTATATTTAGTAGCAGATATCTAGAAATTATTCATCTTGTGATTTAGACCAATTAAATATCAACTCCCTACTCCCTTTTCCTCTTACCTCTAAGCACCCAGTATTTTAATTTCTTTTCAATAAGTCTGAATGTATACCTTACATTAAGTATTTGTCTTTCTATGGAAGAAATGTCACTTAACATAATGCTTTCAAGGTCCATCCATGTCCAAAATATAGGATTTCCTTTTCTATAAGGCTCAATAATATTCTATTGTATGTATATGCCACATATTCTGTGTCCATTCATCTGTCAATCTGTTGGATTATTTCTGGCCTCTCTGTTCTTTCCCATTGTTCAATATATTTATCATTATGATAATATTTTATTTCAATGACTAAGCAAATCACTTTCTGAAGTCAGAAAGTGTGATGCCTCTAGTATTGTTCTTTGTGGTCTTCACGTTCACTTTCGATATTGTATGTTTTATTGTTCCATGTGAATTTTAGGATTCATTTTGTATTTGTATAATAAATGTCATGAGGATTTATAAAATTCCCATAAGGGAATAGCATAGAATCTGCAGATCACTTTTGGACAGTCTGGACAATTTAACCAATATTAAGTCTTTCAGTCCTTAAGCATAGGAGCTCTTGTCATGTGTTTGTTCTCTAATTTATTTCATAAAAATGTTGTAGTTTTATTGGACAAGTCTTTCATGACCTTGACTAAGATTATTCCAACATATTTTATTCTTTATGATACTATTGCGAAAGCGATTATTTTTTAATTGTCAATTTGTACAATATACCACATTAATAGAATAAAGGATAAAAAATCACATGATCACACCAATAGATAGAGAACAAGCATTTGACAAAATTTAATACTTTCTTATAAGTACTCAGTTGTTGAGGCCATATATGACAAACTCATAGAAAACATCATACTCAACTCAATTTTCACTAAAAATTACAGCTTTTATTCTAAACTCAGAAACAAGACAATGCTGCCCACTGTTGCCATTTATATTCAACATAGTACTGGAAGTCTTGTTCAGAGCAAGAAGAAGAGAAAATAAAAGGCATCTGAACTGGAAATGAAGTAGTAAACTCATCACTTATTACACATAGTAAGTACTAAAGAAGCCCCCCCCCCACAAATACTTTTGGAACTAATAAACCAATTCACTAAACTTTAATGATATAAAATCAACATATAAGAAGTAGTTGTTTTTCTATATACTAAAAACAAGCTCTGAATTTTAAAGTTACTCTGCTACCAACACTGCTTTTATTCATCCTTCTTTATTTTTCACAATGTAGATTTCCATTCAGGTAATATGAACGCCTCCCTAATGCATAAGCCTGAAACAATCATTAGTACCATTTTTCAAAAATTCACATCTAACATTAATTATTAGCTCAATACCACAGGAAATAGCATTAAATAAGACAATATGCATGTTAGAACATTAGCTAATATATTTTTGTCCTGGTGAAAATTGCTGTTCATTTTTAAATTTAAAGTGTTAACCATGGATCTTAAATTTGTTGGAGATTTATGAACCTTTTTGATAATCTGATGATAACATATGTCTTCAGAAAATGGCACATTTCTTCTTCCCCAAACCTAACATTTTACATTTAAGGAATTGATTTCAATCCATAGCTCCTGATTGAAATTCAGGAACTCCAGGTTTACAATATTCAGTATGAATATTGTCTCATGTTCCTTTTTTCCCCAGTCTTTGCTTATTTATATAATATAATTTTTGACAGATTTTTAAAGCATACAGTTTTGAGTAGTTGTGACCAAAGCAATCAAGATAACCACCAGGCCAAATACAGAATATTTCCCATGTGCCACTTTCCACAGTACCTCTTTCTTCCAAGAAGCAACCAGTTCTTACTTTACTACCATAAACTAGCTTTGGAAGCATAGAATATAGTATTGTGCACCAGTCTCCTTCCATTGAAGCAATGTTTTATAAATCTACCTTTGTTGCGTTAGCAATGGCTTATCCTTTTTTGTTATTGTAAGGGACATTCAGTGATACACTTGATAAGACAATCAGAGGTAATAATCATGACATAAGGTGATAATGCACAAGGAGAGTGGAGCCAGGAGTATAAGTTATAATTCTGGAGTTAATGCATATTTTTAGAACAGTACACAGTGTTATCCTAGCAATAAGTAGAGACACACATTAGCAATTTTATTTTCATTTTAAATTTCAAAAAGTTCATTTATTTTTTAGTCTTTTTTGAGAGCCAAATAAGCTAATTAAAGCATAATTATATACACTTATATAATTCAATATATAAACTACTGTACTACTCACATGCTATTTACTCCTGTCTTATTCATTATTAGCAGACCAGACCATATAATGCCTATGTTCTTATATATTCCTAATAAATGATTGCCTCTGTGTCCTTTACTTTAAATACTAATTACATACACTGTACTGTTGGAATTGTCACATGATTAACCTCTAGTTAAACCTAATTTGCATTTTCCCTCTTTCTACATTTTTTATATTTTTTTGTTTTTTGTCTCTGTATCTTTAGTAATTTTTATCATTTTGTAGTAATTTTAAATTCTTATTTTGTTTTTAAAAATCTTATTTTTTTAACTGAAGTCCCATGCTCTTTTCAAAAGTCTTGATAATATTTGGTTTAAGTTTATAATTTTAGTTGATGAATTAATATTAATTTTATTGGTAAGATTTTTACATGCCTAATAATCTATGTTTAATCAGATGTCTTAAATTCATTTTCCAATTGGTTGAAACATACAATACTTATAAAATAAGTGCTATATTTTCAAGACTTTCATTTAGAACAATTGTATTTCTTATCCCAATTGGAATTGGTATAGCAATGAAATTGCAAAGCAGATCTTTATTCTTCACTATTGCACATCTTAAATGTATCCGAAGGGCTTCACTATATTTATTTATTGTCTTACTTTGAAACAAATTTTATGTTTCACAGAAAGACCTTAGAGAGTGGGAGACAGAGAGGAGACAAATTGAAGATCTTTTATCAATGAACCTTAATTACCAAGTTGGAAAAATAAGAAAACATAGTTTTTCATTCACCCAGAATACATTCAAGTAGAATTTCTACTGCCTTCTAATAGCAACATTAACTCAACATTAGAGTTCAGCTACTGAACAATGGATAGGTAAAGCATTGAACTTAGTTGAGTTGGCTATAAATTCAGAGAAAGCCACATTTATTTGTTTAGGGGCCATCTGTGGCATTAAATGAAAATTAGTGAATACTCTCTGCTTTTATCAACTGTTAATTAGGTAAATAAAGAGAATATTTTGTGAAACACTGGTGGCCATATATGAAATACTATTGGATGTGTCTTCTGGGTTACTTGTAACTCCATAGACAAAGGGCCAATGGATGACAGTCTTTCCCTTACATTAATAGATTTTAGCTGCTTTATTCTATATATTTTCCAATATTTGTTTATGTATTTTAAAGGGAAAAAACCTTACCTCATTTTCTCTTCTTCTGTATTCTTTGTCATGATAAGACATTATTTTACCTCCACATATAACTTTACACTTTAAATTTATTCCTCTATTTGAATAGATTTCATTGTATCTAATGTTCTTTTTAGAAAACACTTTGAAATAACTTTTTTTGATAGAATGAATACCAAAAATGCATTGCTGATCAAAGCTTTTTTCATTAGAACTTACATATAATTTATAGTTTCAGTATCATTATTTATCAGTCTTTCAAAACATTCCAGAGGTCTCAATTTCTATAAAATTTTGACTTTAGCAATAGTAACTTCAAATGTCTAGAGTATTAAAATATAGTCTGTAGAATATTAGATGTAGGACTAAAATAGATAATGATGATTCTTTGAAAAGAACTTAAAATATAGAGAGTTTAATTTGGTCATAAAAATGTAAAAATGTAGTGTTTTCATCCCATTACTTTCCATATTTAACTCTCCACCTGTGAATAGTTATTTTAAAAAGTCAGCTTAATATGTTTTGCCTTTGTGAACCAGATTTTTTATATTTTCTTTCAGATTTTTTCTTTTAAACTGTTCAATTTTTGTTAATGACAAGGTTATTACTAAAACAAATAATCAATTTTATTGTACTTTAATAAATAAGTACTCTTAAACATTTTTCCAGATAGGTCTTTAAGTTTTCTTCATCTTAAATAATTGTGTTGAATTTTGTTTTACAAAAGAACTTAAAAATATGTACTTATTTCAAGATAAAATTAACAAAAAATTTCAAGGATAGGCTGATTTGTTCAGCCCTTTTATATTTCTTTCATCCATATTTTATTCTCTTTGTTCATAATCTGATAGGTGTGTTATATTGAACATGTGTACTTCCTTTATAGAGATATAACATATTTTAGGTCCCTTCCAGTTCATTTTAATTCATGAAGGAAATAGGTAGTTTTGGAGAACTATTTAAGACCTAATTGCCAAGACCATCATTTTACCTTTCTGCATCCTATTCTATGAGCTTCAGAATTGTCACTTTTAAAAACAGCCTTAAGGACATCAATAACTACAACTTTAAATTCTGTAATTACTCATCAACATCATTTAGTTATCTGGCATATGTGCCCAAACCTATTTTATGGTGATTATTGACTCTGAAAGAATATCAACAAGATTTTTCTGTTTTAACAGTCTTTGGAGAAGCAGTGTTTTCTCCTTTATACTTTTCCTTTCTTTTCTTTACTTTTTTTTTCTTTTTGATACCAGGGATTGAACCCTGAGGGTGCTTTATGACTGAGCCACATCCCTGGCCCTTTTTATTTTTTATTTTTGAGAGAGGGTATTGCTAAGTTGCTTTTGGGAGGGGTCTCACTATATTGCTGAGGCTGGCCTTGAACTTGCAATCCTCCTGCCTTAGCCACCTGAGCCACTGGAATTATAGGCATGCACCACTGCATCTGGCTTCTCCCTTATTCTTAGACTCTTCTTTTCCTTTTAGTTGCCCAGAGGGTAGTCTCACTTATTCATAATGTGAAAGATTAAATAATAATCTCATTAGTAATATTCTGCTGATACCATATACATTAGTTTTTAGGTATAAAAAGGAAAAAATAGGAGCTTTAATCACAAAAATTAAAAAAAATAAACTTTTTCAGGGTGCTAGGACTCAACTATTGCTTTGTTTTGTTTTGTTTTGTTTTTTCCGTTTATCCTTGGCTTTATATTAGCCCAATTTCACATCTGCAGGTTCAGGTCAATTCCTGCATTGTAAGTCCAATTTATTCAAGCTTCACATTGAGAATGATTACTCAGGTATGTTTTGGAGTTCTGGAGATCTGTCTTGCATTATTTGCCTTAGTGAATATCAAATCTGAGCTGACCTTGACTTTTGAGACCTATTTATTTCTTTCCAATTGGTAAACTCTTGCTTTATTTGTTCAAAACCAATCAGGTATCTTTATTTTAAATTCCTGGCAAATTGGGTAATCTTGCCCAGTCTTTGCTCCTCAAGCTGCTTTGCCCTTTAAGTGCTATGTTTCTTTGCTGTTTATATTATAGATATGGGATCCAACATCTGTGCAATTTGGACTGCCAAGTCTTTGCTAGTAGCCAAGGACAGACAAGAAAAATCCTCTAGTGATCGAAATACTAAACTGGGTTTGTTTGTTTGTTTGTTTGGTGAATGAAGGTTCCAATTTATCAAGCACAAGTGATGTGAGACAACCTCAGGTCAACTCTCAACCTTCTTCTGGCGATACACTTGTACACAACAATTTGACTGGGGTCTGCACTAAAGGAGATGCACTGAATGGGAGGGTTTATAGTAAAACCTCTTCTATGGTGAGTCTCTCTGAGGCAACTTCAAAGACAAGTCTGGTCCCCCTGAAAGGAATGTGCCTTCCCTAAATCTCTATTCTCAGACATGTCGTGAGCAAAAATTCTGACTCTACATCTCCCAATCTAAACAGGAACAGAAGCGTTCCTGTTCTTTGACTGAAGTTGAGAATCATTTGAGTGGTTGGGTTGGGACATGAATTTGAAATAAGAGAGGATCCTTCTCTCAAGCTATTATCTTGTACAGATTTGGTGGGAGGATTCCATTGAATCTCTTATTTGAAAACTGAAACAGGTTCATTGCACTATTTAGCATCTTATGTAAGTCCAGTAAGACAGAATGTTCAACAAGTTATATGAAGTGGATGTATTACTTAGAGATAAGCAGAAAGGGACAATGGAAACCTAGGATTTATTGAGAGGTGGTTCCCCAAGTCTCAGGAAATCTTCCTGGAATGGATGTGGAAGATGTCTGGGTGTGCCTCACTTGATTCACAGCTGAGGTTTTCCAAAAGGCAGTCAACCTTGGTTACTCACTTCAGGGGCCAAGTGTCCCATGGGGCTGAAGAACTGAAAGACATTCTTGCGGGGAGGGAGCTCAGACTATTCCCATATGTTTCTACCTGATCTCAGGATGTTTCATTCCTGGAATAATCTTTCTTTAGTTTGAGAAGTATAAGTGAGAAAGAGAAATGAGTTGATTTTCTTCCAATCTGTAAGCTCTGACTTTTTGTTTTTGATAAACATGTATAATTACTTTGTTTCTGTCTTTCTTTGAAATACACACACACACACACACACACACACACACTCATAAGGAGTTTTTAAATGTGGATCATGTGCTATATTCACTGATTAAATGTGGACTGATGAGGAACAACTCTCATCAGTATCTATCTCCCAATATTGTGGCACTAGGGTTTAAGTTTCCAACACATGTTTTTGGAAGGACACATTCAAATCATGGTAACTATCAAGTTCATATTTTATCAAGATTATCAAACTATCTTGGAAGGATCACTTGCAATCAAAAATTCATAAATCAGTTATTCTTTCCTTTGAATTTCCATTCCTAATTCTTTATGAGACAAGTACTCTATTTTAAGTAATATGGATTAGTATTTAAAATGTTAGGTAAATAAAATAATTAGCTAATACATTAAGGTAGAATGATATTCTCTAACCTGAATTGCATGGCTTCAGACAAGAAATATAGAATTTGAGAAGACATAGATACACATAAGTCCAAAGGAACTAGGTCAATTTTTTTCTTGAGGTAAAAGTAATTAGGCTCAGAATGAAAGGAAATATTTGAAAATGAAAGAATCCATGCCATACATATAAAATGTATTTTGGAGAACTCCTCAGACAGAGCAGGAAAAAAAAAAAAGGAAAAAACAATTGCTATCTAGACCTTCATGCTTGACTACACAGGAATGTTCTGTTCTTGCCTCCACCATTATTCATACTGTCTGTTTTTGAATTGCATTTAAGACACTAGATTAATAGCAACTCAAAAAAATTCCTTTTGAATACTCATTGAATAGCTGTAAAATATAATAAATTTGAAATAGTTCTATAATGCTTTCATGGAAAAATAGGCTAATTTTTGAATCCTAACATATAAGCTGCATCTGGAGGAGACCATGTTCCTGCTTATAATGGAGTGAATGTTCTCTAAGGAGAGTCAACTCCTAATATACTGGTCTGGATGATATATCGAGGAATTAAACTTACATTTACCAAATTTTACTCTGCAAAACGTAACTAAAGTAAGTGATCTGTCATGTTAAAAATCTCAAAATCATGCAAATTTGGATATAAATGTTATGTCTTATAACTTCTTTTAATAGAATATATCTGAATTAATGAAAAAGAAAATTAGAGAATATTTAAAAATAAAAGTGTATTATTTAGAGATACCTTGAATTTCTAAATCCAAAGTTGGTTCAAATGTCTATTCTTTAAGTTTTTGTATATTTTATTACTGTTTTATTTTTTAGATTTTTCTTATATC
Source organism: Ictidomys tridecemlineatus (assembly GCF_052094955.1). Taxonomy (NCBI): domain Eukaryota; kingdom Metazoa; phylum Chordata; class Mammalia; order Rodentia; family Sciuridae; genus Ictidomys; species Ictidomys tridecemlineatus. Next base: position 63,215,208 of record NC_135477.1, read on the forward strand.
AAAATAAATATATAATATATTTATCTATCTATTTATTTATTTACCTGGAATTGAATCCAGGGACACTCAATCACTGAGACACATCCCCAGCTTTTTTTTTTTTTTTAATTTTGAAACCGGATCTTGTTGCGTTGCTTAGAGGCTAGCTACATCACTGAGTCTGTATTTGAATTGGCAATCTTCCTGCTTCAGCCTCTTGAGCCACTGGTATTACAGACATGTGCCGCCTTATCTGGCACTACCAAATATTTTTATCCTGAACTACAAAAAGTCTTCTATTTTCATCCTTTCTTTCATGCTTTTTCTCTTTCTCCCTTTCTATAATGGAAGAAGAAAAACAGGCCTCAGAATGTGAAGATGAATTTTTTCTTTTGTGTAAAAAGTAAAGTTGTCTAGCAGAAGGATGTAACAAATAATACACTGATAAAAATAATAGTTGTTTCTAACTTTTAAATCTTTTGTATCTGATAAAGATTTAGAAGTAAAGTCTTGCTTTTCACAAAATTGGAAGTTTTAGAAATTTTCTCAAATTTATCTTAAGAGTCCTATCAGGTTCCCTTTCATTCTTTTTTATTGTAAATTATGTAAGAAGTTAGGCTACACCATCATTATCACCATAAATATATATATTTTTTAAGAAGAACATAAGGAATTGAAAGTGGAAAAATATTACAAGAGATTGTTATTTTGGCTTACTTAGCAGTAGAGACTGTCAGAGGAAAGCAGTTCTGATACTTTGATAGTAAAAAAGTCCCCCCAAACCCCAGAACATTAATACTTCAAAGTATTTATATTCATAAACAGTATTGCACTGCCTGTTGTGTGAAAACAAATTCAAATATATGATCTCAATTTTATTTTTTTCAGGTTTTAAAAACTAGAAATAAAAGTATTACACAGTAAATTTAAGGAGGCATTTTTAAAAAAATCTGGACAATATAAATATCAAAACTAACATAGTGCAATCAAATGGGAATCCTGAATATTTCTTCAGTTACTACAGCTAGGGGCAAAGGGGCTGCTGCTTCCTTTCTCTCTCCTTCCTTTCTTTTTATTCATTTTTGAAAGCCATTGTAGAAGGAGTTGGGAGGAAGCTAATGCATTAATGCAAGGTGGACATTACAGACTCTCCATGCCCACAGAGAAGGGGCAGATAATTCATCCTCTAGTGTCTCATCTATGCATGGGAATCTTTTCTTCTTCTCCTTCTTCCTGATTTAATCTCATTTAAAAGAGAGATGACTGCTAACATATTTTCTTACTGAAGTCACATTTCAGAAAAAAATGAGTTAAATTTGTGGCCAACTGCTCACAAAATCATCCGTTTTTCATGGCATGTCTTCATCTTTGGGAGAATTATGTACAATTAAATATTTTCAAATACATGTGGTTTTAAAAAATGGCAACAATAGACAATTTTGGAGAAGGTATCTAAAACATAGGGAATGAGAGATAAAAAGCAATTATGAATCCCGGCAAACACAGTACAAATAACCTGGCGCGCCCTTGGTCCACGTTTGGCCACACTCCTAACTAGTCCTTCAGGGAGACCCACGTTGCCCAACGCACATTCACTGTCCTGTGAAGGAATTTTTCCGCACATCGCTCCAGAAGCAAAGACGACAGCCCGTAAAATGAACTACGCGACCAAGGCCACTGTGGGCACAGGGCATGCAGAGACTTGGGGCGCCTGGCTGCACTCTGGTCTCTTCGGAAGGAGCAGTGAAGGGCAAAACCTTTTCTGCTTAGTAGGAGTCAAAGTCATCCCGGAGAGGGATGCAGCATTTGGCGTTAGAAAACCTCCCACTGTAGGGATTCGGTCTTGGGAAGCAAAGTGGTTCAATAGCTCAGCGCAGACTGGGTTTCGCTATTGGAGGTTATGCACCTTCAAGTAGGCATGGTATTTGCTCAGCCCCAGGGCCTTTTCTGTCCATCTTGGAAAGGCATGGCTTGGCCAGAGCAGGAAAGGATCTGGATTTCAAGGAGTCAAGGTTCTGCCCCATGCTCAGATGATCTGGATTAATCAACCACTGACCGGTCTCTTGAGCCCACCTGGCACCCCAGGATCTGCAGAGAAAGCTGATTGCTGCTCCCCTTTCTCTCCCAAGGATGCTGTGTTCCTGCTGCAGATGTGGATCCATCAGCATCTCTTACTCTTGCCTCCCTTTCTAGGTCCCACGAATGTCCATCTCTGCATGTCAATAGTGTTTCCTGGCTATGCTTGCCCCCATTCATCACTTACGGATTTTCCAAGAGGCACCTACAGTATAGACGAACACCAGCAGTAGCTACACACACACACACACACACACACACACACACACATACACAAATGCATATGCGGGAGGCCTTCAGTGACCACAGGCATGGATCTGGATTGATTTTTCTGTTGAGTAGTGCATATGAAAAGGTACTTCATATTAGACAACGTAAGGACAACCTAAGGCCAAGACTAGAGTGAGTGACTAAGGTGCTTGCCTGGAGCACTAAGAGCGAGCAGACGAAACAAAAATACTTAGTAATCAAGATAAGTAATAATTTGGCAGATTATTAAATAGTCAGAATTAATGAAAAAAAATCATGATGTATGAGATATCAAAATGAAGGTACTGTTCCTGACCCTCGACCCAAGCAGAGTGGAAAATTGTAGGCAGAAACACAACTATTCTCTCTCCTTTTTTTTTTTTTTAACTTTCAGTTTACCTAAAGGAACATTTGTTCTATGCTGTTAATGCATTTTTCCAGAATCCCACAACATTCTGCTTTTCCCCTCAACTCACTCTCTTAACTTTCTTTTGGTGAAAAAAAGCTGTATATATATATATACAGCTACAAAGAGCAAACATGTTCCTTCTTGACAGAATTTTACACCCTGACAAGAAGTTTCCAACATCTTTACTGAATTTGTCTCTTGTTGCCTTTACTCAGACTCCTTATGTAATTGTACAAATTACCCCCAAGTTGGTTGCTTAGATATAGTCTCAGAGTTTTGTGTCAGGATTCCAGGTGCTCCTCGGCCTGGTGCCTCTGGCGGAGCTGCTCTCACATCCTGCAGTCAAGGTGGCCCTAGGTCTGCAGTCATCTCAGGACCCCACTTGGAAGCTTCTCCTTCCAAGCTTGCTTACATAATCGTGGAGAGACTTGACATTCTTTCTGGCTGTTGGTCATAGAGCCAGGGCCTTTCTACAGGATGCCTCACAACATGGTAGCCAGCAAGCAAGAGAGCCAAAGAAGGAGCAGATCAAAGATACCACAGCTTCTTTGTCTTTGTCTTTCTTCTATTTGTCACTATTTTGGGAGTAAAACTCCATCTTTTCCATTGTATTCTGTTATTGTGTTGGAAAGCAGTAAACCTAACCCTACATTTGGGAGAAGATGAACCATGGATTTGACTACCAGAGACAGGAGTTATAGTGGCCTAGCTCAGGTACAATGACAGAGAAAGAATAAAAAAAAATTCCAGAATAGATTTCTAAAATTTATCTAGGGTAATGGACCTTTTCATTTTATTTTTCCAGACTTTTGTGAAACTACACTAATAATGAATTATTAGAAAGAAAAAAATGCCAAATTTAGCCCATTTCTAAATATTAGACTAAATAGAATATATATATATACATATATATATATATATGTATACACACACATATATTCATATACATATATATATACATAACTTAATACATATAAGCAAAAAAGTAGTTAATAGAAAAAAAAGAAGAATTCCAAATCTATACCTACTGCTCACTGAAAGCAAGTGTATTGGTAATTAAAATTAAAATTACTATTAAACTCAAAACCTGAAGCTTAGATAGGAGGATCATGAGTTCAAAGCCAGACTCAGCAAAAGCAAGGTGCCAAGCAACTTAGTGAGACTCTGTCTCTAAATAAAAATACAAAATAGGGCTAGGGATGTGGCTCAGTGGTTGAGTTCCCCTGAATTCAATCCTTGGTACCAACCCCCACCCCCACCCCACCCCCCACCAGCAAAAATAAATAAATAAATAAAATTCAAAATCTATGTTTGTCATTTTGCAATTGTAACCTTAACAAAAAATACAGGCACAATAGACCACATATTTAAAATTTCTACACATACCTTAAACAAACACTGTGTGTGTCACTATATAAATTTTTAATGTGATATGTTTTACTTCTTCCTTGTCAACTTATTTGGTTTACTTTGGATTGATAATAATGGTATTTGCAGAGAATGGCCTTTCAGAAGAATCTCAAGAGGAGTGTGAACAGAGACTCAAAGACAATCTTAGCAGCCTCAAGTTATCCATTTTAAATTTTATTCAAAATGAAGCAAATAGAGCTGTATTTTCAATTTTAATTTTAAATCTCTTTTCAGTAAGTTATTCCAATAACTGATCCTATAGTGTTATAATTTAAATGAAATGACCTATTGAAAGAATGTGCATCTAGGTCTATATATTTTTTATGTGTGGGACTTCTTTCAATGGGAAATAAAAAAAGTGTTATGTCAATTTTGTGTTTTGAAATAACATTTTGTGGATAGACAATACCAAGATCAACACCTACCTCACTGATACATTATTAAATTATTGAATTATACCATAGTACATTGTTCTTCCAAACATATATTTTTGCTTTTTATATTTTCTATTCAGTAATATATTGTTTTCTTCCTTTTGTGAAGATACTAGAATCATAAGAATATTGACAAATAGGCAATTCTCAATATCAATTCACCTCTCTAACCTTTAAAACTTTGTGGTGTTCAAACTTTCTTTACAGATTAGTTCCCATTGATAGTTATTTTAACATGCAATAACTAGTATAAATGTCAAATTTGTCTTTACCAGATTTTGTTTTTTACTAGATTATGTTTTTTACTATATCACTCACAACATTATACAACTAACTTTTTAAATTTTTCTTGTTAATTTTTCTACACAAAAGAAGCAATATGTTCATTATAATTTTAATACAACCTTCAAATTTCAGTGTTCCATCAGAGACCATTAGACCATTGAGTTTGTTTTCTTATTTTTTAAGTTCATCTATTTGTAAAAATACATTGGAATTATTATTATTATTATTATTATTATTATTAGAGGGTACCAGGGATTGAACTCATGAGCACTATACCACTGACCCACATCCCCAGTCCTATTTTTTGTATTTTATTTAGAGACAGGGTCTCATTGAGTTGTTTAGCACCTCACTTTTTGCAAAGGCTGGTTTTGAACTGAGATCCTCCTGTCTCAGACTCCTGAGCCGCTGGAGCCTTTGGGCACCACTGTGCTCAGAGGAAACTTATTTTTTATCAGAAGTCTTTGGAAGAACACAGAGATCCTTATTCTTTTTTTAAAAATATAACAATTAATTCATTCTTCCTTTCAATTGCCATGTAGGTCCTTTGGATCTTTCTACAAATCTAAGCTTCATTATAGTATTTTAGCAATCTGATTTTTCCTATATCTTCAAATGTTTGTTCCCTCACTACCTGAGGAATTATTGGTAACTACTCTACAACATTTTTTCCACTCTGTGCTAAAGGAAGATTTAGATGATAAGAGAATGAAAGATGATGAAATCACCCTGGAAAAAAGATGCAATACTGAAATAAACTATCATCCTTCTGCATTCTTTTTGCATTGCCTGGAGTACCACACTGTGGAGACAGACAAATTGTGGGGACTGGAGACAGAATGCTTGAAGTCTGCTTTTGACTTTCAGTTTGTTCTTATAAAGTCAAAGAGAAGAAAACATAGGGAGATATGTCTCAGTTGCTAGACTCAAATGAGATGGCAAAGAGACAACAGCATTCCTTTCACTAGTGATAATGGTGAAATTAATCTTCTAATTGAACTTCAGACAAGAAATCTTCAGATGATGAATTTCTCAAACTCAAGAGTATGCTAGAGAACAAAGGACTTCTAAGGAAAAAAAAGGAAACAATATTCCCATGCAGATAGTCATTCAACAGGAAGGACTTTATAAAGCAGTATTTTATAACTTAGATCATCTGATTTTGTTAAAAAGTTGCATGTTTTGGGCTGGGGATGTGGCTCAAGCGGTAGCGTGCTTGCCTGGCATGCGTGGGGCCCGGGTTCGATCCTCATCACCACATACAAACAACGATGTTGTGTCTGCCAAAAAAACTTAAAAAGTAAATATTAAAATTCTCTCTCTCTCTCTCTCTCTCTCTCTCTCTCTCTCTCTCTCTCTTTCTCTCTCTCTTTCTCTCTCAAAAAAAAAGTTACATGTTTTGAGATATGAACCACAATGCACATGATTTTAAGATGTTTGCTATGTTTAAATTCTTAAAATTGTTACCTTAATGGGCTGGGGAATGTGGCTCAAGCGGTAGCGCGCTCGCCTGGCATGCATGCGGCCCGGGTTCGATCCTCAGCACCACATACAAAAAAAAAAAAAAACGAAGATGTTGTGTCCGCCGAGAACTAAGAAAAAATAAATAAATGTTAAAATTATCTCTCTCTCTCTCTGTCCCCCTCTCTCTCTCACTCTCTCTTTAAAAAAAAAAAAATTGTTACCTTAATAAAGTTGTTACCTGCTACCCCTTTATTTTACTTCTGTAAATTATTTATAAAGTGACTTAAAATACAAAAGGATGTGAAAGGGTCCATGTCACTCAGATAGTAAAGATGATGACTATTTTTCCTGGTATACTGAGGTTTACTCAGGGTAAATAGCCCAGAATATTTTCCTGTCATTGCTTTTGTGAAATCAAAATCCATTCTTCCCCAAATCTTAAAACTCTAAATCATGTTTGTTACTATTATAATCTGTAAGAATTTAACACATTTCAGAGTTATTGGTTTGTTAGCAATTAAGCTGCATAAATTTTTTTTCATTTTACTACCATGTTCAAATAAAACAAACACTGAATAAATTTCCATATTAACAATATGTGTGCTTTTCTTCCAGTTGACATGAAAATTCTAATCTTATTATTGTATATAATCATCTTTTATATGATTAACTAGTTCCCAATATGTGAAGCCATGGTATCACTGGGAAGTTGAATTTGAGCAATCTTCTTTGTCATGATTCATCAAAAATTCCCAAGCAAATGTATTTGACAGTCTTTCCCTAAGATTTCATTAACTTATACATAGCTGTTACTTCATGAAAGGTCTATAAACCACCATGTTTATATCTGAAATAGAGAACATCTACTTCTGTCTTCTTTCTGATTCATTTATTTTTCTTTCAAAGATTTTTTTGTTTGCTTTAAAATAATTTCTATATCTTCCTTGTGATTGTAACTTAAACTTTGAAAATTTTCTTGATTTATTAACCAGTACAATTCTATAAATAATGCAGTACGGTTTTGCCCTTCATCCTCAGTTTTGACTATGAGACAATTCAATAGGTGAGTGATCATATGCTCAAGATACCAGGAAAAAAATCTGTGATCTTCATTCCCTCTGAATCATTTTCACTGTCATCATTTAGATTATTCAAAGCAAGGCTCTTTTCTTTGAGAAGCAAGCCCTGTGATGTTTGTTTCATCCTCAGTAAATCAGGGCTAAAAATAAATAAAAAATACAGACTTAGATCTTGATTTCTGTGTGTCAACAAATTGAACCAGAGCTCTTTTGAGAATTGGCTGATTCTAGGGCTGGACAGGGGATATATATGGTGAGCCTGGAGCATAATCAGGGTCATAAAAAAAGCAAGTGCTTCGAAGAAAACATAGAAAACAAAGGTCTATGGGGGTATGTAAAAGAGACAGGGTAGCCAATTGGAAGAGCTCCCAATGGCCCCAATGGGAAGAATTTTAGCAACAATCATCACATTGGATTATAACCCAAAGTGGAAAGTAAATATCCATGATCCAGAGGTAAATATCAATGAATATGAGCAGATAGAAATAAATGCTTGGATAAATGTCTCTAATCATATCAGTAACAATTGGAATTATTTTTTTTAAAGTGGAGATGTTCCTAGAATTTGGATGTTTTTAAATTTAAAGGAAAATCTAAAACATAATAATAATTTATTTTAAAATATCAATTACATTAATAAGAATGCATTGATTTGACTTGATTCTTGGACTCCAAAGTATGGTCTTAAACTTTATGATTCGTGACTCTCAGGATTTTAAAAACAGATGAAATTTTCAAGATCTTTACTTTAAAAATATCTTAAAAGACCTTTAAAGTTGGAGGGAAAATCTGCATTTTAAACAGATTTATTGATGCTCATTCTCTTATTATGTGCATTTTGATTTAGTTTTGTTCAGACTGAGTAATCAATACAGTTTATTGAATTTTTCAAGTTTTAGTTCTCTCTTGCTTATTAATCATCATCTGATTCATTAACCGGTATCTGAGAGAGTATTTTAGATATCTAGGATTTTTGTATTCAGTTTTGTTTTTAACCATGCTCTTAAATTTGTATCTGCTCTTTCTCAGAATACTTATTTTGATCTTTCTCAAACTATTATTTTAAGATATTTATCATGGTTATTTTTTTCAATATTATATTTTCTTATATGCTTTGGGGTTTTCGAATAAGTGCATTTTTATTTTGAAAGTGAGGCTTAATTTCAGTTATAGTATTCTCCCTTATCTTAGGGCATATATTCCAAGAGCCCAGTGGATGCCTGAAACCACAGAAAATACTAAACCCTCTATGTCCTTTTTTTCTTATGCATACATAGCTATGATAAACTTTAGTTTATAATTTCAGCACAGTAAGAGATTAACAACAATAGCTAACAATAAGATAGAACAATTATAATCATATTGAAATAAAAATTATGTGAATATGGGCTGTTTATTTCTAGAATTTTTATAGGTGCATTATGATTATGCATTATAGTGAGATTCATATGCCATATTCGTACCTACACGTAACATAATTTGATCAAAGTACCCTCTTTCCCTCTGATCTGTTTGCTCTACTCTTCTGATATCAACTCTATGTTTCTAGACCATAGAGACCATTTAATTTCAGATTATGGTTGACCTCAGGTAATTGAAACTGAAGAAAGCAGAGCAAAGAGGGATTACTGTACTTATTTTCCTCTTATTGTTGTCAGTAATTGTTTTAATTGCAAAGATAGGATATGTTTCAACAGATTATAATGCTCTCAGTGAGTTTCAGATGGTTTAAGTAGCATATCAAGAAAAATAGTTGGGAAAGCAGAGGAATATTTGGAGTAGATAATCTGGTTTTGCTGTACTCCTAGTGATGTACAGAGAATCTAAGACTAGAAATGTATAGTTGTTTCAATCAGTTCACATTGCCAGAACAAAATTCCTGAGATTGGATGATGTATAAAGAAATAAAGGCATTACATTTAAAAAAGGAAAGCAAATGAATTATTTTCAGAGTCCTGGAGGCTAGTAGTCCTGGATCAAGGCATTAGGAAGTTTGGTTTGTTAGGGTCCTATCTTTACTTCCAAGATGCCTTCTATTGCTGTGTCATCAGAAGGGGACAGACACTTGTCTTCAAGTGGCAAAGAGACAGATTTGAAAAAAAAAAAAAGCCTAGCTACTTCCCTTCACACTTTTGTAAATCACTAATCCCACTCATAAGGGCAGAGTCTTCAGGGCTAATTACTTCCCAAAGTTCCTACCTCTGGATTCTGCTTAACTAGGGATTAAGTGTCAACAAGAATTTTTGAGAAAACACAAACATTTAAACCATAGCAATACTGTATCTGTGACACTGAAAATCTTAAATTCAGGCTAAAGAGTATATTCTTCACTGTGATGTAGCAGGAGTCAGGAAATCAGTCTAATGTCCACTTTTTTCTGTAGTCTGCAAGCTAATGTGTTTTGGCATTTTTAAAAGGTGAAAAAAATATCAACAGAAGAATATTTTATGTCTTGACATTTCTTTAAGTGGGAATTTTAGTGTCAATGAATAAAATTTGACTGTAGTGCAAGCACATTCACTTGCTTACTTGTCGTCTCTGGGTACTTTTGGTTTTCCATGGCAGAACTGACTACATTTGAAAGATGCTATATGTGACCCTAGAAAGCTAGCTACAGTATTTACTATCTGGTCTTTACAGGAAATTTTTGCTGACCCCTGACTTATAGTATGTGGAATTATTGAAAATCATTGCCTTGGTTTGGATTCTGGTTTTCTGGTTTTGTTTTGTTTTATATTGCAGGTTAAATCCTTTGGCCTCTTTTTCTTAATGATTATTTTCTTAACTTCATTATCATATAGTATGCAGGATGCTTGTTAATATTTATGAAATTATTAGAAGATCTAAAATGCTAAAATCCCAAGACTATGTGTTGTATCTTTACTCTGCTAAGATTATCTTCAAAGGATGGTTCAACACAGGTTTGTGACAAGCCTGAAGTACCTGGCTGCCATCATTTCATTTTATCACCATTTTGACTCTTTTTAATACATAGAGGAATCAGTGTTTGGTAGTGTTATCAAGAAACTGGTTTGATTTTAAGGTTATATAACTTTTTAAGAGAGATAAAACTCGGACTTGACTCAAAAAATTGTGCTCCATATGTGTAATATGAAATGAATTGCAGGCTTCCATCATGTATAACAAATTAGAATAAATAAATAATTTAAATAAAAAGAAAAAAATTCTTATTGTACCTGTATACCACTTATCATATATTATATTTGTTATTTTCCATGTGTTTAGTGAAGATATCTGATTGCCCCCTAATGTCCATTCTCTCTTTTTGACATAGTAACATAATTTGCCCACATTTCAGTTTCCCACAATAAAGATTACATGTCTCTCAGCCAGTTCTACAGTTATATGTGGCCATGTGACCTAGCTCTGTTTAATGGAATGCAGCTGTAAATTTTAAATCCAAGTATCAGAATGTATCTTTAAATGAGAAGCACTTCTTTTGTAAGTTCATATTTTCCAAGTATCGTTAGATAGCAATTAAGCTAATGGGCCTACTAAATACTGAAGCTAAATACTACCTGACTTCAATTTCCATGTGTCTTCCTATTCCAACCTCATTCCCATGTTTAAACTGGATGGATTCATTATGTGCAACTGAAAACTTCCTGAGTAATACTTCCCCTATTTAATTAATTACTTATATATTTATTTAATGATTCAAGAAGCTATACTTTTTTATGCTAATTATTATAACAACCCCATGAATTTGAGAGTGTATGAGTTAAACTTATCAAAAATTTTTTTCCTATGGTGTCCAGCATTATGCTGTGAAGAGAGATGTTGCTTTATGAATGTTTTCAGAATTAAATTGGGGTAAAAGCCCAGCTATGAGTGACTAGTATCTGACACCTCACTGATTCTATTCAAACAAGCTAGAACTCATATGAGAAAATGCCTGTTGCTTTCAAAATCTTCCCATAAATGATGTGATCGTTGCTTGATACATTTCAAGAGCTACTGTTCTAAGTTGTCTTTAGACTCAGTGCTTTTTTCATATCACATTTATAATTGATCGATTTTATTCTAATGAAAGATAATATGATTCCTGCAAAGGCAGGAATGCAGTTGGAGTTGGGTTTGGGTTTGGTAATTAATTAAAATATCTAAGGCATATAAAATAGTAGTGATTGGGCAAGGAAGAATCGTTTCCTTTTAAGAGCCTACAACAAGCTAGGTCTTTTGAGCTTTATTTATTTAAATACTAATATTAATCGAATACATGTTTTAGCCCAGCCATGGTGCCAAGTACTTCACATGTATTTCCTTACTTAATTCTTGTAGAATTTACATGAAAGACATTCATTCCAAATTACATCTGAGAAATTGATAGATTGCCTGAGTTTGCCCAGTCAATAAAGGATACCAATTAAGGATTAAGGTTAAGCAAAAATCAAGTTTTAGCAGAAAAGACTTACAAAGAGCCAGCAGAATTCATTGCTTCTACCAACTCGTTGTTACATCCACCCACTTTACTGCATTGAAAAAAAAATAGTATTATTTCTACCTTCAAATACCCAGTGCTCCTAGGTTTTTTACTGTTCAATAGAGAGAGGTGCTTGGACACAGCTCAATATACCATGGAAAGTTCTCCCAGAGGATAGTTCACTACTCCACTACCTGAAGGGTTTATTAAGAGTTGAGAAGGAGCAAAAAACATCAACTGAAGCCTGTGGCAATGGAAAATTCCTATTTATAAGAAATAGCCTTTTGGGGAAAAGGGAGTGTCTAAAGCTTCAGTATCAATATCAATGACTTATGGAGTTTCTCTATACTTGCACCATTATTAGCTAGTGACTTTGTATACCTTCAGCTCTTCCAGCGCCATCCTGTTGTACAGATGCCAGAGCAGTTCAGCAAATAAATGGTTTGACTTTTTATCAATAAGTATTTACCTTCTTGAGGTGAATACTTTATTTGAATAATGTTTTTTTGTTTGCCTCTTTGTTTTGTAGTCTTACTTCTCATGTTAAGATGCCAACGTATATATTCTTAGTGGTATGACCAAATGGTAACATATTCATCCTTCTTTTGAAAATGGCTTTTTAAGAATGGTTTGGGCATATACTATCTAGGAGTCTCAATTTTCTGTCTATTCCAAAGCAAGTCTCCCATGAGTTTTAACTGAGAAAATAAGCAAGTATCTCGTTGTTATCTTGTGCATCAATGGTGATAATCAGTAGCCAAAACATTGCAGGGTAACAAAAAACACAGGGTTCTCTGGCAGTATCATATTTTTTCTATTTGCGTCTCTGAAACTAATCCAGATATTGCAATAGAGGCAATGAGTCATGAGACTTGATGGATGCATATGCTGCTATCTGTAAATAGAGGCTGATATTGTGTTTTTAAGGACATCTAACACTTTGGCAGGAGGCTTTCATTTACCTGCTTCTTCTCTACCACTCAATGGAATTTGCTTCCCAGCAGTGACTATAGAGTAGAGCGCTGTCACATTCTGTAACTCTGTGTGACTGCCTGTTCAAGAATCGGCAGGAAATTTTCTATGATTGCAGCATGTAAAAGAGAGCTCTGTTGTGGCTCTGTAAAGAAAAGGATGGACCAGTCTGCTTTTAATAGAGAGAACAGGAAACAATTCCAAGGATGCTAGGAAGGAAGGTGTACAGAAGCAGATAGGTGGGAAACAAAGGCAGGTCCTCACTTGCACACTGTTCTTGACCTTTGCAATGTATTTAATCTCTTTTTGCCTCATTTTTTTTTCATTAGCAAACTTGAGCTCTAATAATATTAATAGTAGAATTGTTAGGAGAATAAATTATTATTTCTACAGTGCCTTTATGCACATATAACATATAGGCAAACAACATACAGTAGCTTTGATGATGATAATGACAAAGATTATAATTATGATAAAGAACAGGGAAGGGGGTGACTTGAAGGAAAGTTGCCTCGCAGAAGTTAGTACTTTTCCTCTTTAGTTCTTTTTAAAAATGTAACAGCAAGAACAGTATTAATTTTTTTTTTCACTTTTCTCCCTGTTAAGCAGTCAGGCAGCTTATGCATTATCCTATCTGTATTCGAGGAACAGAAGGCTCAGAAAAGAGATATGGTTTCCATTACTCACAAAGTAAGGAGTCAGAATATTGAGCTCAGATGATGCGACTGAGCAATAGTCTCAAAGCCCCCAAGACTCTGTGAGACAGGATTGATTTTTCATCTTAAAGATGAGCTGGGGGTGATTGGGATGAATGCTTCTTTGAGAAAGAAAAGTGGGGATGAAGCGCCCAATTGGGGACATCTTCTGGAGCCTAGGAAATGCAGGGATAGACACCTGGGCATGACAGTCACCTGGCCAATTCCCACTCAGCCCTCAAGCCTCAGCTGCTCACATGCCCTTCTTCTGTGAAGCCTTTTTGGATCCTCAGAACACATTTGCCCAACTCCTCCTCTTCACAGCAGCTCTCCATTCTCCTTGCAGCCCTTACCTGTTTGCTTCCAGATGGATTGTCAGCTCTGAGAATGAAGGTTGTCATCACTCTGACTCCAGCCTGGTATTGTGCCTGGCTCACAGCTGGGGCTCTCACACGCAGTTGCTGAATGAACTAAGAAGAGGGAGGAGGGACTCCCAGAAGGACAGGTTGTGTGACCTTTTGTGATTTAAAATGAGCTTGGGGTATAGAAACAGAAATTAAGTCTGGAAAAGAACTAGCATTGTCCTGGGTGGCCAGAATGTGAAGGGAAGTGGCAGCTTCATTGCCTTGAAAGTGTTATTAGAGACTTCAGGATTCTGGACAGATGGATAATAATGTCCCAAAACTAGGAAATATAGTTTGACATCCATTTCCCACAAGTGGAGATGCAGGAAAATGTTTAAAAACCTGTAGACCACAGAACTGAGTAAGAAATTATTTCAGGGAAAGTTTTCATGGGCCACAAAATCAAACAGCACAGCATGTCAGGCAAGCAGTTGTGCAGGTGATGAAGCAAGCCAGGTCTGTTTGGAGACTCCCACAGCCCCCTTGCAGATCACCCGAAAGCATTGGGTAACTGCCCTGCTTGCCCATCAGGCCCAAATGAAAATTTGTTAGGCTGTTTTATTTTTAACCCCAGGATACAAATTCAGATTTAGAAGACTTTCCAGAATAACACTGCCTACAACTCACCCATTTTTCCTCCTTTACTAAATCTTGCCCTCATTCACTTATTCTCAAGTTGTGTTTTCTTCCTCTGTCATTTTTTTTTATCTCCATCAATTTTATTTACATAGTTCCTTTTGAGGATTGTTTTTACTCTTGTGTAGCATGTTCTTCTGTTCTTCAAGATGCTCCATTTGATAATTTTATTACTTGATTATTTTTAACTCCAGTTATTTACACACTTTACTTTTGCCTCTCCTAACCTTCCTTCTCTCACAAACTCTTTAGATTTAAATGCAATATTTATGCATAGGAGGTGTTTGAGAAGAATGCATTAAATAAGTAATTGAGTGCTCTCCATCACCAATGACCTGATCTCCCATCTCTTTCTCATAAAAACTCACATGGAGAATGATATGGAGGTAAATGGATATGTGGTAAATGAAAGAGGCTTCTTATACGCAGGCATTGCTGGGCTGTGGCTTTATATGCATTGGATCCATCTAGCTTCTCTGGATGTGAAGATATAATTACTTCAGCATGCCTCATGTCTCTGTACATGTAAGCTATTAAAGAAAAATTTGCACAGAGCTGAAGAGGCAAGGAAGATTTTAATCAAGAATATTGTAGTGAGAAAGACAGTTGAATTTAACTTTATTAGGAATAAAAAGCTGAAGGGGCTGGGCTTGATGTCTCATACCTGTAATCCCAGTGACTTGGGAGGCTCAGACAGGAGAATGGAGAGTTCAATGCCAGCTTCAGCAACTTAGCGAGGACCTAAGCAAATTATTGAGACCCTGTCTCTAAATAAAATACAAAAGAGGGCTGGGGATGTGGCTCAGTGCCTAAGTGCCCCTGGATTCAATCCCCATACCAAAAAATAAATATAAAAAATAAAGCAGAAGGGTTTTTATTCAATGGGTTGAGCTCATGAAAAAGGCCTGGAGGATGTTATCAGGGAGGTTGGTCATCATGATGAGGCCACTGAGTTTGCTAGTTGTATTTCCAAAGTTACTATCCTATCTTCTCAAATCCAAAGGGATGACTTCCTGGCCCTTGGGAAAGAAATTTCTGGCCTGTGAAACTGTCAAGAGGCCAGGAGACAATTTGCATCAAAGAGACAGAAAAGGCATTTAAAATTGCAAGCTTCCTAAAGCAAGTGTCTAAGCAAAGGAAGGTGAAGGGCTTATAATCACGAAAAAAAAATACTGTCTAAAGTTTTACAAAGCTTTGGAGAACTTTACTTAGGGCCATTGTGGTGAAAACCTAGAGAAGTTTCCCTCTGAGGAAACTGTGCTCTGGCCTCGGATTCATCTTGAATTTGGACTCAGCTTGATATAAACCCCATTGGATCCAAATTCCTCTCGCATGTATAAGAACTAAATGATCTGTTGATATTATAAGAGCAAGGATTTACATCATTAAAAGACAACAACCAAATAATCAAGCCTGTCATTTCAGACTCTGTCCTGTCCCTCGAGCTTCAACCTTCTTCTCAGGCCATGAAAAGTCACACTGTTGTCTGAGACAATTCACTATTCCTTCCCTGCATGAAGAATCTTTTGACGAAACACTAGTGTTTTTAGTCATCTGGCCAGTCACCAACTGCTAGTATACAAACAAGCACCCTGGAGAACTTTTCTCATCCCTGTTCACCTACACTTGAAGTTCTTGCCTTTCTTCTATTCTTGGTGTGTAAGGAAGACTTGGCTGAGATTCTACATGTTATTTTTGCATCCTATACACATAAATAAATATTAGATGGTGTTCATCTTTTTTCTCTGCTGGCTGGCTAATATGAGAGGGCATTATTAATATTTGACTGAGTTGAAAGTCAGAACACTGTTACTCAATTTGTAATTTTTAGCAAATGATTTGTCTTCTGTGATGGTCAGTTTTATTAGATAACTCGTCCAGATTCTAGCGCTGAGTTTTTCAATCAAACAGGAATTTAGATATTGCTCTGAAAGTATTTTGTAAATATGTTCATAATCAGTTGTCTTTGAGTGAGACAGCTTATCCTAGATAATGTGGATGGGCCTCATTTAACTGAAAAGACTTAAAAGCCTACTTCTCCTGGAAGAAGTAATTCACCTGTGGGCTGCAGCGTCTGTTCATTCCCCAGAGTTTCATCCTGCTCTGGGGAATGAACTACCTTGAATTAATTTTCTAAGAGCTGTACAAATTACCAGTAGTACAAATTATTCTACTTAAAACAATAAAAATGTATATTCTTATAATTTTGCAGGCCAGAAATATAAAATGGAGAAATTGGCCTGACCATATTCCCTGTGATGCCTCTAGGGGGGAATCAAGTCTTGCTTCTTCTAGTTGATGAGGATTTAGATGGTTTTGGGTTGTGTTAGCATAACTCCTACCTCTGCCTTCATTTTCATATGGCTTTCTTCTCTTCGTCCTTGTGTCTTTCTTCTGCATGTCTCTTATTGACACTTGCCAATAGACTTAGGGAATACCTGGATAATCAGGATGATCTCTTCTTTAGACCTATTGGGACCCTCTTTTAGAATAAGACCACATTGGCAAAAACAGGATTTAACATTAACATCATTGGGGGAGGCGGGTATAATTTAACACACCCTTTAAAATATATATCTCTTGCAGGTTCTGTTTCTCTGTCTGAACCTTGGCCAATACACTTTCTCTTTCTGTGTCTTGTTCATGCGTGTAATGACAGGATAAAGGGACAGAAAGGTGATCTTCAAGGTCCATCTTAAATAAATAATATTTTAAAGTGTAGTAAAGTTTACTTAAAATATTAGCTAAAGATAAAGAATATATGATAATCCTTAGTTAAAAAGAAATGTAGAAGAGCTCCCTTATAATACAGTTCATTACTGGACCCTATTTTACAAACACAGAATAGAAGATCATTAGTAATGGTGAGGATGCTGATTTTTTTTTCCTTCAATAATTAACAAGTTGTAGTCTGTCTGCACATGGCACTGCTGCATGGTTACAATCCAGCTTCTTTAATTTTCAGAGTGAGTTTGCTCTTTACTCTGTATGCTTTTCTACCCAGATCATGCAGAGAAAGCACAGGCAGAGGACAACTTAGCCTTGTCACTTCAGTCAAATATTGGCATTCTTTCTAGGGAGAGAGATTTAACAAAGATCAGAACTTATTTAGAAAACACCCCATCAAAACACTTTTCTAAGAAACTAAAAAGTTAGTCAAATTTCTATCCCTCCTGAGTAACTGAATGTTCCTGGTGGATTCCAATCCATTTTTTATTAAAAAGATATTGAAGAGGTAAGCATATTTCTTGCTGTCTCTGTCATAAATGCATCTAGCAATAAATTATTTGTTTTAAAATGGAAAATACTCAAAGGAATTAATCTTTGATACAAGAAAGGAATAATTTTGAACTTGGTAAAAGAATGTGACTTTCAAGTGTTTCAAATTATAGTGGAAAATTGACCCTAAGGGGCTGAACCAAAGACTCCAGTAGTTAAGTATAATGGTGAAATCCCATCCTATAGTCGAATCGATATTGGTACAGGGGACAATAAATTTTCCTTTACAGTTAGTGTTTCTTTCTCTTCCTCCATATATAAAATGAATATTTTCAGATGCTAATGAAATCATTACTTGATTTAAAAACATATTTCCAGTCATATCAATGTAGTTTTAATATAGTTAGAAAAATGTCCTGATACAATGTTTTGTGATTCTAATAGACACCATTCATATTTAGACAGTTGTCTAAGTGTGTGTTTTGCACATTAAATATGAGAGTAAAATTTATTTAAAATATTAACTAAAGATAAAAAATATATGATAATCTTTTGTCAAAAAGAAATGTAGAAGAGCTCCCTTATAATATATTTCATTACCAGACAGTATTTTACAAAGCATTAGCTGGTAACGTTGTACCTGTTTACCTGTTTTCCCATGTTGCTAATGAAGATTACCCGGATCAATGCAAACTAGAAGGACATTTTTAATAAAAGAGATTTAGGAAAAAAATCATTGAATTCTTTTACGTGTCTTTATATTCAAAAGTTTTCATCTGACTTATTTCTAGGGCCAATGAATGGGTTGAACATTTGTACATGAAAATACAAGCCAAAGAATATTATTTTCCTGTTGCTTGTGTTTAAGCAAATATTTTAAGAAGTGAAAAGAAAAATCAGGCCCAGTGACACGTGCCTATATTCCATCAGTTCAGGAGACTGAGGCAAGAGGATCACAAATTTGAGGATAGCCTCAATAACTTAAACAAATCCTGTCTCAACATAAAATAAAAGGGATTGATACATAGCTTAATGCTTGCCTAATGGGGAAAGGCCTTTGATTTAATTCCCTGTACAAGAAAGAATGAAAGAAAAAGAAGGAAGGAAGGAAGGAAGGAAGGAAGGAAGGAAGGAAGGAAGGAAGGAAGGAAGGAAGGAAGAAGGAAAGAAGGAAGGAATATAATTTTAAGAACTGCATATGATGGTATTCTTACCAGTTGTAAACCATACCCATGCAGATCAGATAGTTTTTCTCTGTTAAAATCATATATCTGTTCAAATGAACCCTGTCAGTCACCACAATGGCTGCAGAATCTCTTGATGGGGTGCCTAAAATGTCATCTTTTATTAAAGAAAAAAATATGATATGTAAGAGACAATAGTATGGATCCTTAAATGAAGATCCATAAATGAAGATCCATCTTTACTAAAAAAAAAATGCTTAAACACATATTTTTAGTTCTCTGAAAAAATCTCCCACGTGTAGCTTGATGATGCTCTTGATTTTCTCACTAATTTTCCCCCCCATGGCCAAGAAAAAGTAAACCAATGGCTATGTATACTGTATCAGGTCCAAACTGGCAAAGTCACACTGGAGATAGTTGATTTCATGAAGTTAAGTGTCAGTAAAAGTCTATTTTTTTATTTTAAAGATAAGAAGATTATTAATTGTTTCTATTGGTGTCTTTGTTGATTGTCTATGTGAAATTCTTTCTTCTTTCTTTGTCTGCCTTGCTATCCCAGGAAGGGACTCTGAAGGTCTGCATAGAGAGCAGAGGTTGTTAAGTTGGGACTAACTGGCTTTGCAAAACACACTTATTTCTCCATTACTATTTTATCTAGTTCTATAAAAAGTGATCCTATTTTAAAACCTGAACAGTTTTAAAAACTAGCAACAAAAGTATCTTTCTGTTTCTACCTGCTCTGCAAGTGTACTTTGCATAAAGGAGACAGGCATGAAAGAGGAGTTTGAATTTCTTTAAGAATTATTTTGGAATCGACGACATTGATGTTTTTGTGTATAATAATCCCATACAAAATTCACACTGAGGCACATTGGAACGAAGAGCATGTGTATAGTATGTGTCTTTGCATGATAAAGATAACTGGCCACGTTGTTATTTTTTTAAAGTTAAGATATAGTATCGCATGTTGATGTTTGTGTGTGTATGTAAGAATGTGTGCATATTCACGTGTGTATGTTTATGTGTGTATATGTACTGGTACAAGTGTTTTAGCAGAGGAAGCCATGGAAAGGGTGGAGAAAGAGAGACCTAGGAGCCAGGTAGAAATTAAAATGCAGAATTCACTTCATTGCAAACAAAGCTGAGTTAAACTGTGGTCCAGATGAGTATCTCAAGTAGACATTGAGATGAGCAGCTGCTAGACCTACAGAGTAGGTGCTTCTCCACTGGGCTGCTTAGAAGACCACTTCCTGCTAACTTGGAAGTACAAGGGAAATTCTCGTTTTTGTTTTAAGCTTAAGTGTTATGAGCAACTAAGTAGCTCAAATTCAGTTTTTATAGAGGTCCTGCATATGCGGCTATGGGGCACAATAAGTTAAGGCTTTGGTTGTTCTTCCTATTGCAGACAAGGCAGGCGATGATGACATTGATCAGCTCCTGAGAGGTAGCACAATGACCACTTTTGGGTTTTGACAAGTTCTCTCTCAACTCTGTCTTGTTTCCCTCAGCTGAGGAATGAAGACATTATCCCACACTGTAGTGAAGATTAAATTAGCCACATATATATTAAACTTTCAAAAGGGTTTTACACATAGAAAAAAGTGTTGGCAGGTTATACTTATAATAAAGTACAGGCAGTTTTTGAAGAGTTCCTGATTCATTGTATTGAGGATGAAGTTTGCTTTAGAAATTTTTGTTAAGTCAAGGATTTACAATTATCCTGGCTTTACTTTTTGTTTTGTTTCGTGTGTGTGTGTGTGTGTGTGTGTGTGTGTGTGTGTGTGTGTGGTACTGGGGATGGAGCCCAGGAGCACTCTACCACTGAGCTACCTCCCAGCCATTTTGTTTGTTTGTTTTGTTTTAATTTTGTTTTGAGACAGAGGCTTGTTAAGTTGATGAGACTGACCTCACACTTGGAATCCTCCTGCCTCAGTCTCCCAAATAGCTGGAATTACAGCAGGTATGATCCACTGCCCCTGACTTGGTACTTTTCTAGTAACAAGTGATGTTGAACCACAAGAATTTTGAAGACAAGAAGTGAGCTGTCAGTTTTTATCTCTAGTGGCTGGCACAATGTGAAATCTATAGTACTTATTAAATACTTGTTGAAGGAGTGAATGGTTAAAATCTGAGGCTGGGTGGAAAACAGAGTACCGCATATGTTTAGTTTTTGCTTATCAGGTTTGATAAAGTCAGGAGCAATGTGGTGTCTGGCCACTGTTTCCTTGGACTGTGATGTTTGGATTTAATGTATCTGTAGATCCATCCAGACTTTGAGTGGTGCTGTAGGGATTGAATTAGTACTGTGCTTCCAGATGAGGTTCCCACTCCAGAGCTCTGGTTCTGGCTCCAGCATTATCACTTGCTGGCCTGCACTGGATAAGTCACTTGACATCTCTGGCTTTCATTTTCTTTTCTGGAAAATGAGAGAGTTGACTAAGTTTCATTCCAAGAAAATAAGTGTAATGAAAGCTTCAAAGTGGGAAGCTTAATGTTGACAAAAAGGTTAAAACATGTTCCTATGTAGCATTTAGCATATAGATGTTTACAGATACTGCATGCTATCTTAAGTTTCAATAAACTACATACTAATAAGTATATAAAAATTAATTGTCATTTATTTAATAACTACTAGCTTATACCATCAGTTTCAAGACTTTTAAATCCAAAAGCATTAGGAACACCTCAAACCATTTTTCTAAAAACAACTTCACTTGATTTTAATGAATAATAGTTGCCAAAATAAGCACAAAGTTTTTAGTATGTGCCGTATTTATTGACTCATTAAAATTGTTCTTTAAAACACACGTAGAGGCTCATGCCTTTCCTGTTGGTCTCCTGATTGTCTTGCATATTGCTGATTGACCATAGCTCTGGAAAGAAAAACCTTAAATTTGCCTAAGCAGAAGTACTTTCTCTCTCATGACTGACAGATTTGTGTGTTGGCTTTGAACAGTGGATGACAGAAAGCTCTTGTTAAGATTTGGTGAGAGTCCAGGACAGCAACTTTGCCCTGACAGAGACTATGTGCTCTCTTAATTAAATGATCATCCATATACATAAAAACTAGACAGCATGTGGTCATTAGTAGAGATATCAGCACTGACATCCATAGGGAACTTTCTTTTACATTATTGATTTGGACTTCTTGCTTTTTAGAGGACTGTTACATGTTTTTATTTCAGTTATAGAGTCTTCACAGGGTTTAACCACTACTTCATCAACGGTGAGTGTCGGAAGAAAAATAAAATCTGTATTTTAAAACTTGGAATCAGTTTTGGTACTGAAACTCCTTGTCTAAAAGTCTTCAGGCCTCTAAAGAGTGAGACAGAGTGTTGATTTTTTTTCACAGCTGTGGAGAGATACATATTTCATTACATATCAGATACATTTCGTATATAGTTTTTTTGAGATATAATTAAGCCACTATGCAATTAACACATTTAAGATATACCAGACAATGGATTTTAATATATTCACAGACATGTACAACTATCACTACAATCAATTTTAGGATATTTTTATCACCTTTAAAAGAAACCCCATACCTTTTAGTTATAACCACCCTATTTAACACTCGCATTGCCCTCCAGCCTTGGTGACCACTCACAAACTTTCAGTCCCTATAGATTTCCCTATTCTGGACATTTCAGATGAATAGAGTCATTTTACATTTGGTCTTTTATGGCTGACATCATTACCTTAGCATAATGTTTCCAAGTCTCTGGGTAATCATCTAATGCCCAGAATATAGTCAAGAAATAACCTAGTCACATAGAGCTCAACCTTGGCTGTACCTTGAAATTAAGTATGTCACGTTTTAAAAAATAAAAGTGCCTGGGTTCTAGCCAATATATTATTAGAATTGCTGAAGATAAGTAACAGGCATAGACCTCTTAAGAAACAGCCGAATTCTACCCTTCAACTGACATTTGTAAATTCCTTTTTAAATTGTGTTTTTGCTTTGACAGATAACATTGTATGCATCACGCACAATGTAATGTTTTGAGGTATGTGTACATTGAGGAGTGGTTCACATTAGCTAATTGACAAACGCAGTGCTCCACACAGGTTTGTAATGTCTTAAGCTGACGTTCGCAGACTCTTCAGCATCAGCCTCCTATGTAGTAATATCCTAAACCTGCAATTTCAGCAGCACTCTAAGAACCCAGGGTTTCCTAATACCTTGTTCGCCTTCACCTTAAGTGAGGTTTGAGAGCTTCTTTGGTCACCTTTTTATACCATAGTCTTCTATGCTAAAGTGTGAGAATTACATGGAATGTAATCCACAACAGCTTTTAGCTTTATAACCCTCTGATCATCTTCTGCATGATCAAAAGCTATCAGTAGAGTGTTGAGATTAAAGCACTAAGGAAACTTGGGAAGGACAGGTCTGTTTGCTGCAGCACAAAAGTTACTGTGCTATCTAGAAGATGTTGAGAAAGGGATCATTTTAGAAATTTTATAAGAAGCAGAGAGCCTCTGATTCAGGGATTTGGAGCATTCCCAAAGCAGACTCTGTTTCACTATTCTGCCTTGGGCTGGCCAAGCTCAATGCTTAGTAGGAAGGAGGCAAATGTAAATGTAATGGCATTAACTTCCCAGAGGCAAAAACAGAGAGGCTAAAATTCAGTGAGGGAGGAGCAGGTCAGGTTTTCTAATGATGTGTAGGTTTGGGGGTTGACAGAATGACTGCTGAGCTGAGGCTGTTTATCTCTGAAACAGAAATGGCAGGTTAAAAGGTGAGAAATTCTATCATTCAGCTAAATTTGTGTGAACCCAATCTGCCTGATTGTTATGAACCCCCACCCCCGCGGGATCTATTATTTTAGTGTTATGTAGGCACAGGTTGAATTATCAGTCAATTTAAAACAATTGTTTCCAACGACTCTTCAATTCAATAAAAAAAAAATCAATAGAACTTGTCATTTGGTGATAGAAAGTATAAAAGCCCTTTAATTAAATGTAACTCTAAGTACATGTGTTGTTACTTCACAGCCAAGTCAGACCTTTCTGGCTTTAACTATTGAAAAATACTCAGAGCAAATTTTCCATTTTTGGGCAAACCTCTTTTCTATCATCTCTGAATAGCTACCTATCCTCTGTTTTCCTATCATCTCTGAATAGCTAGCTATCCATCCTCTGTTTTCATTAAATTTCTCCAGAACTTTTCTTTGTAAAATTCTTTTCAGTGTATCCTTTATTACACCCCAGGAAGGAAGTCCTCAAAACCATTTCTATGCTAGTGACATTTGCCATCCTTTCCAGAGTCGTGGTAATGAAACAAGAAAGTGATGTATTTATTCAGTGTGGCCACACTGGGAAGAAGCAGGGGAATTAGCATCCGAAGCTGTCTCTAGGGATGGGGGTCCTTCACGATTACACAGGGAAGGTCAAAAGTGGGGAGTGGAAGGGGGATAAGAAGTGTGCACAGTCCAGCAGCCTTTGTCCAACTGGGCTCTGCTGAATCATTATCTGGGGTTTGGTTTCCCTAAGTCCCACTGACTTAGGGAAAGTCCTATTGCTTGAGGTGACAATTTAGTTCCCTTCATGAGGTGATTGCTCCCACTAGGGGGAAACAGCCTCCCTTTTTATCATGGGGTGACTGGACTGCAAGATTCCCTGATTCCCTGTTCCTAGAATCTTGCAGATACTTTGGTTATTGTTATCTTGATGTCTTTAGCCTTGAAAGGGGAGGAGAGAGGTGAGGTACATGTAGGACTAATCAGCCTTGTATTGTTACAGGGCTGAGGTCTTTTGGGAAACTGAGGCATCATGAAGTCTTCCCTGCCACCTTCAGACCCTAATTCTTGTGATCAAGTCAGAAAGATTTTAGACATGTCACTCAGAATAACAGGTAATAAGTTTGTTAGGAGGGATTGGAAAGGGAAAAAGGGGACCACACTCAAGGGAGAGAAGTGGATCCTCTCAGAGAGGAGAGATACAGTTTGCCTGTCCTGCCCTACAGTTTTATTGGGGTCCTGGGGAAGTTTCAAGAGAGTCCCACCAGGTCCACCCCTCTCGACTTTTGACTGACAGCAAAATGGCATCAGACTTTCTATTCCCTCCTGCCATGACCACTCTAGGTCACTTTGGCCCATGCTGATAGGTTCTAATTGGAACCTGTCCTTATAGATTTTATGATCAGGGGCAATTATCCTTATCTCCCTGAGTTTCAGGATCTGGTCATTACTCCTTCAGATAACAGCTACTTTGCTGAGGAGTGTGACATATCCTGTCCAGTTAAACCAGGCAGGGCTGCAGGTAAATTGTTTCTTGGGAAAGAAAGCATGTAGGGCCAGTACAGTGGGCCCATTTTTTAGAATTATTCTCTTAGCTTTGTGTTCCCACCACTCACATCTGTCTGGCTCCTATCATTATTACCAGTTTTTAGACAGACAGTTTACCATAATTTGATGTAGTCCTAGTGAATGGTTATTTCTGCAAAATAATGATTAAATGTATGATAATGTCTTCATCCAAGGAAGACCAATATGTGTTAAAGGCAGTCAAGGTCTTCTGCAGGATACCTGTTTGGATGAATCCATTCTAAGGTCTCTTCCATCATTGATTGGTATCTATAATTTGCATGTTATATACAATCAAACAGAATAATTTTTAAAATCTTACATTTCCCAAACTAGAATTTTCATTACCAGTATTTATGGAGATAGCAACTATTACTTAGGGTAAAATATCATGACTATTCCATTGAGGCAAAAATATTCTCATGAAACTTGAGCTCAGAGATGAAGTTTTGGCAATACCTTTTTCTTGTTATTTTACATCAAATGCTTTTATTTCATCCATTCATAGGAAACATGATTCTGACATCCTCCTTGGGAAGAGAACATTCATATTTAGTAGATGATCCAAAAGTCACGCATTCTAATTTGAAAGCTTTTTTTTTTTTCATTTTATGAGGTTCAGCTACAGAGCTTGTTTGTAAGACATAATCACTAAAGGTATGAAATCTTCTTAGGGTCAGCAGCCATAGGTTAATGAAGTAGTGTGCAGTAATGAGGGGCTATTTTATATATCTATTTTTAATTTAAAATTCAACTTTTATTTCAGGGGAGGGAAAAAACACATTTATTCTGCTTCTGATTTTCAGTGACTATTCAGTTATAAATAAATACAATCATGTTGGGTTTATATAATAATTGATTGGATAAAGAGTTTTGTTTTGCTTTGAGCCTTGGCAGACAGACTCCTCTGCTAACTGGAAAGGTGCTTACAAAGATAAACTAACTGTACTGCCACATTTGATTAAAAAAAAAAAAAAGGTTGAGATATTTGCATAATGCTTCTATGGTTTTGCCTGATAAGTGTGAATAGTCTTTATCTGGTTTACCAATACATTAATTTACCTAATTTAAAATTAAAATTCTAATAAGCATCCTGAATTCCATATGAAAGCCCTGCTTATTATGAATTATCCAAGTAATTACATCAGATGTTTGTCTTGTTTGAGCTGTAGAGATCAGGCCAACAGATAATTTGGAAAAGAGAAAATCACCAAGTTTTTATTGGGAACTAGAAAAACTGGTAATGAATAATGAAAAGACACATTTCTCTTCAGTCTCAATTATGCCATTGTGCTCAGATCTTTTGAGAATTGATCTATGATTTAGTTTAGAAGTAAATCCAGAGGATTTGTTTCAAATAATTTTATTCATCTTATTAACTATATTTCATGTTGCGAATTGTGATTGTCAGTGTCTAAACTCTCCTATTGATATAGTTCAATTGTGTTGCTCCTCATTTTACATATAATATGTATATTTAAATTATTAGTAGTAAACATATATTACTTATGCCACATATATATGTATGTATATTTAAATTATCAGTTATTCCAAGCACTTTCAAGTTCAGATATTTCTTATAAATTTTTGTATTTCTGGTTTCCCCTGAAAAGTTGGAAGTTTTGAGAAACTGGATCTGTTTGGGAAAAAAACAAAACAAAACAAAACAAAAACAGTTATTTGGGGCTGGGTTGTAGCTCAGTTGGTAGAGCATTTGCCTTGAATGTGTGAGGCATTCAGTTCAATCCTCAGCACCACATAAAAACAAATAAATAAAATAAAGATATTAAAAACCAGTTGATTAAAGATGATTTATAGCAGCCAAACTTAGACATAGACTGAATTTTCTAGTTTGCAATAATCTTGTTCATACCCTTTCCCCCTCCTTGAAGTAAACCTGGGAGTTATTTTCATTCTTTTGCCTGTAGCTGAAGAGAAACAAAAATGATGATGGATTTATCTAAAGTATTTATTTATAAAATTTAATTCTTTAAAATTAAAGAATTAAATTAATTTTAATTCTTTAAAATTGGATTTTAGTTGCAACTCTTCTCTGGGTTGTCCAACTCATAGTGAGCTCCCTTTGCTTGGCAAACAAAGGAAAATCAGAAAGGCCCAGGAGAAAATATGACCCTGTCTTTAAGGTCAACTTCATCTATTGTTGCCTCTGCACTGGAGGATTGTGGATGGGCGGTTTAGTTCCCTGCGGCTTTTGGAAATGCCTCTGATATCCTATAGTCTTCCTGAAATTAACCTCAAAGTCACATTACATAATAAAAAAGAAGCCAATTCATTTTTGCTTTTTGTCTTAAATTTTTTTTCAACTGAAGAAAGGTAGTTTATAATTTGAATGCACAGACCCTCATGTCAAACTGACAGAATTTAGTGGCCTAGATTTATTAACAGGAACCTCTGGTGACTCTGAATATGATACCTAATTTTTTGTACATGAGTTTCCTCCTCTATACAATAAGGGTCGGCAATAGGGTTAATGACAGGAATAAAATACATAATCTGGATGGAATGAGCCTGGTCAACTCTAGAGATTATTTACTCTACCCAACCCCATCACCAAATCAGCTTGCCAGATTAATATTATGGTACTTGCACCATAATAGTAAACTTTAAATACTAATTACAAGTATAAGGAGAGTTAATGCTTATTGATACCTTCCTTCCTGCTACCCACTTTTTGTGAATTAGTCACAGAGAAAGTGAAAGAGACCAAGAGAGACAGAAACAGGAACAGAGATTTATTTTAAAGAATTTATTTGAAGAGATCTTTGACTCTTGGCAAATCCAAAGTCTGTAGAGTGGGACAGGAGGCTAGAGACCCAGGGAAGAGTTTCAACTAAAATCCAAAGTGCCTGCTGGCAGAATTCTCTTTTCTTTCAAGTAAGTCAATATTTGTTGTTGTTTCGTTAAGTTCTTCAACTGATTTTATGAGACCCACATGTGAAGTTTAATATACAGTGGGGTTCATTGTTTGATTATTCCAGTATTAAGAGTGGAGAAATTGAGACTCTGAAAGTCTAAGTTACCAATTTAGAAGGTTGACAAAAAACACTGAATCCTTGATTTCAACCTAGATCTGTCTTTTCTGGAGCTTGCATTCTTAATAACCATTCATAATGTATGATTTATGTATTATGCATTATGATATGTGATTAATAACCATTTTATGATATATGATTTATGATAAGATAAAAATATACTCCAAATTTGCACAATATGAATCTTTTTAATAAGGCAATACCTACTTCTCACAGAAGTTAAATTTGAAGTGTAAAGAACCACCTATCCTTTTGTTAATGCAGTAAGATAAAAATTTTAAAATAAGTACAAAATCATCTCCCTTTCTCCATTTTTTTTTTTTTAATTAACATGGTCCCAGGCAGCAGTGTCTAGTTGGGATCTGATTCTTTTTAGTAAATGTAGCCTTAGCTGTCCTCCCATGGAGTTAAAGTTGTTACTTTAGCACTATTTAGTACTTTTGATTGGTATTTACTTGACTCTTACTCTCTTATGTGACTTGTTTTTCCCAGAGGATAAACAAGATGCATAAGACTTACAACTCCCATTCATTACCCCTGGGACCACAACCACCAATCTCAATATTGGTTTCCTGAGAGTATTTCTTCCATAAAAGCATTAGTCTTATAATATGACAAATATCTTAATCTTGAACTACATTGCTGCTGTGAACCATAGATATAACAGAAATTTATCTGGGAGAAGGTGAAATAGGAAGAATAAGGGCAGAGCAAAAGAAAAAGAACACAACAGCTTTGTCAAGGTTTGGGTCAATCTTTGTCAGTTTTTCAAAGACTAGACCTGTGACTTTAAACATACTTAATACTAATATCTCCTCATGAATTTAATTGTGACAAAATCACACTCATCCTGGAAGAAGGAAGAATCTGTTCCTTTTGTGCATGTAAAACTTCCATTGTTTTGTTTATTTTCTTTGCCTGCTACATTCCTGACATTCTGTTGTTGAATTAGGTAGTGAACTTATTCAGGGATACCACTTTAGCACTTTTTCTTTCTTACAGTGATGTGGTCAATGTAGCTAGAACTACTTCAGAATTCATATGCATATCTGAAATTTTATGCTCCAGCAGGATTTTATGACTTTCCTGACATTGAATTCTCTAGAGTTATGTAAATTTAGTAAATACTTTCAGTAGAAAAGCTTCTCAACAAAGTTCTGCTAAATAATCTACTTTTCCCATTTCCTCTGATCTGAACATCATTTAGTTCTTCCTTGGACATCCTTGGATATTTCGATGCCATATTCTTATACATGAGCCTACACTACTTTGAGTTTAAAAAAAAAATGAGAAGGGTCTCTTTCACAGGGAGCAAAATCCCTGAGTTGTTTCCTTTTAGTTTTGCTTTTAGGAAGACAGTGTATTTGAAGAGATGGTCCCTATCTCTCTTCTTTAACTTAGTCCTTTTTAAAGATGCACCTCCTAGGACTATACCTAGTCCCACCAATTGGTAGCAATATCCCCCAATTTCTGCTATAAAACAAGCTGTAGGAGAGGGAGACAGAGAAACCAAGGGATTTCTATATTCTTCCACTGGATCTTATAGTTATTGAGCTCATAAATCACTGCAAATTCAGAGCTTGTTCTTGACTCACATGAGAGCTCAGTTCAAAACTTTATTTGCTGTCACAAAATAGTATATTTCCTAAACTTTGTGTATCTTTATTCCCATCTATTAGTGGACAATCTCCTCTCTCTAAAAGCAAAGTGACATATGCCCCTGCTGATATTCTTGACTCACGTAATGGAGAGAAATGATTTAAAGGAAAAATTTGTATAGGATGAAGACCACAAATTCTACATTCAAATTGTAATACTGCTAGTTATGAGCTGCGGTGTCCAGGACTCACACCAATTTGGATGTCTGCCACAAAAATCAGCAGATGCCATGTTTCCCCTCAAAGGCTTCCAGCCAAGGGTTGAGCATGGCAGGGACACTGGGTCCATTCATAGTTGATACTGGACTACTCTCAAGGACAATTTTGACTCAGAGTCACCCAATCACCCTGTCAAGACTCTCAGAACAACTATGCAGTCTGTGATTCTTCCAACTCAATATTTATTCACATTTTCCTTTTACAACTGTCATCCCTGCCTACTGCTTTGAAGGATCTCCCTGCCCACTCCTTCATCCTCTTCCTCTGTCCTTCCCATGTATCCTCCAACCCCAAAATCTTTTGAACATCTACTTCCATCTTGACATCTGCTTGTTTAGGAACCCCAACTGACACACTTGCGATCTAAACTTCCTCATGTTCAATCACTATTAACTTCTCAGCACAGAGAGGGGTTGGTGATAATAATTTAATCAAGCTTTTAAATTTTGAGGGTAAATGTTTATCTAGTACAAAAGGAGGACAAGCATTCCCTTTTATAGTTACCACACCTACCACCTTTTTCTCTTCCTCTCTTATCACCTTCTACCATTCCAGCATTTATTTCTGTTTTTCTTTGTTTTTTTTCCTATCGTAATCTCTGGAGAGCACGAGTGGTAAGACACACTGGTGTTTCAAGCTCCACAATGTTAGGAAGAAAAGAGAATGTTTGGGAAACATATGGAGTTATGCTTAATGATTTTCATGGTTAGATATAAAAGAGTCTCCAAAATGCATGTATTCAAGGTTTGGTCACCATTGCAATGTTCAAAGGTGCAGCTTCTGGGAAGTGTTGAATCATGAGAGCTCTAACCATTATCAGTGGATTAATCCACTGATGGCTAATGGAATACTGGGAGACAGTTGAAACTGCAGGGGGTGGGACCTGGTTGAAGGAAGTAAATCCCTGGGGGTGAGAGGGGGGCAGTATGCAGCAAGATTATTTCTTATCTCCAGCCCTTCTTTTTGCTCTTTCTCTCTGCTTCCCTGCTGTTATGAGTGGAGCAGCTTTCCTCCCTCCCCTCCACCATGATGTTCTACCTCATCCTCAGTCTCAAAGCCATGGAGTTGGCTGACCATGGACTAAAACCTACGGAACTGGGAGCCAAAATAAGTTTTTCTCCTTTTAATTTGTCTATGTCAGGTATTTTTTTTTTTACTGTGTCAAAAAATTAACACAACTATAGCAGCAATAAATAATGATAAATACCACTTACTATAGCTCAAATAATAGTGAAGTACTTAGCATTATTTACAAGTCACAATGAATGAAGTTGTCTTAATTTTGGAAAGGCAAAGGAAAAATCAGAGAAGTTAATCAAGCTGTGAACAGCTGTGAAATAATGAGACAAAATTTTAATTAATTTTAATCCATGTTTTGCTAACTTCAAAGCCTCTGCTCTTTTTTTTTTTCCCCATGTAGATGACTAATCATTGAGAAGGGAAATAGGTAAAAAAGGGAAATGGAGGGCTGGGATTGTGGCTCATCAATAGAGCGCTCGCCTAGCACGGGCTAGACCTGGGTTCAATTCTCAGCACCACATAAAAATAAAGGCATTGTGTTGTGTCCATCTACCAAAAAAAAAAAAAAAAGATTCTCTCTCTCTCTTAAAAAAAAGGGAAATGGAAAAGCAAAGCAAAATAAATCAGAGAAGGGAAAAACAAAGAGAAAACAGAAAACATACAGAAAGTTCATTTTAGGGTGTCACAAGTGAAATGTTTGGTAGGGAAGAAGGCAAGGAGGTGAAAGCTCCTGTAGTAACAACAATGGTCCACCTCAAACTCTGAATATAGCCCTTGCTGCTCTGTCACTGAGGCTTAATTTAAGATGGACATGTTTTCTTTTCATCTCTTCCCTTCCCTAACCTTAACCTCCATAGAAACAAGATTACATTTTTCCCGTTTTAGGCCAAGTTGCCTGTTTTTGAGATCACACCCAGCACAGGAGCCAAGGAATTCAGACTTCAGGGATGGGTCTAGAAGATCTATGAAATAGCCATCTCCCCCAATTTAGAAGTGAATCCCAATCCACCTACCGGGAACACCTGGACCTGGACTTTGAGTCTCTTCTTTAAAAACTCTCTGTTCTTTCTGATGGAGGAAAATCAGTCTCTGGGACAGGAGTCCCCTGTGTTTCTCCTTTGCTAGCAAAGCAATACAACCTTTTTTCCTTTTATTCAAAACTATGTCCTCATTATTGGATTGGCGTCAGGCCAAGGACCAAGCTTTTGTTAACATCACCAAAACTGTTTTGTCTGGCTGATCTTACCAGTTTTTCATTTTATCTGAAGTTGAATTCTTCATGTTTATTTCTGGATTGTTAATCAAATTCCAGTGAAATGATTAGGATATATAGACTTTAATATTGGAATAGTATGAACTAAATTCGTACCACCTTTCCTTTCTGATAGATCATTGTCTCCTGGTCTAGTCCTGAGGAAAGTTCAGGTACATGACCATGTCACCATGTTGACCTCTTTTGTAGCTATTGTGGACAATAGAAGATGCTACGAAAAAGAGGTACAAATCTAAGCGATGTCAAATCACGTCTAACATAAGTAGTGTAATATCTAGTAAAAGGCAATAACCTCTAAATGAATCTTTGTTTAAGAATGTTTCCGTGTCAGTCTGAGAAAGGGTCCGTGCCAGGAAACTGCTTTTACAAATAATAACTTTTTAATTTTTTTTTTATTATTTCTTACATACATGATAATAATGAAGTGCATTACATTCATAATTTTTTTTTGCATTACAATTCTTAATACATCTTTATACCACAATTTAATAATAACTTTTTAACAAGAAGTGTCTGTTATGTTACCATCACTGTGTGCATTTCCTACATATAAGTCTAGATTTGTTCTTGCTTTCTCCTGTCCTTCCTGTATAATCTCTGTCTGGTACCCAGGATCCTCGGGATTTTGCATAATAGGATAGAAAATTTTAGCCCTTAGAGAAGTCATCACAGAAGCTATGGATGATGATCACCATGTGATTAATGGCTTAAGAGATCATAAATTCCACATAATACATCAGAATATGAATCCAGGCTTTCAAACTCTAAACCCAAGGGAGAACATTGAGTCAGACTTTCAGGCTTCAAAGGAAATATTTATAGACCAAATGCTAAAAGTAGGTTGAAAATTTCCTCAACAGGGAAAATGTGGGCTAGGGAAATTGGTACGGGCTGCAGGTTCCTCTTTTCTGCCTACTGAGATCCATTTCAGAGAAGAACACTGGAGAGCAACCATCAGTCAGGTAAGGAATCAAGGTTGTTATACTAGGGAAACCTTTTATAGAGCAATATCTTATGGAACAAAAAGAGTCTTGCTGTGTATATTGCATTTTCTACCATGTCTGTCTGTCTATGTATCTATCTATGTATCTATCTGCCATCTATCTATTTTCCTATAAAATTAGATTATTTCTTATCATTTTTTCATTGTGAGAGGGATTTATAGAATATCTCAGGGGTCTGATATACCTCCTTACTTATATTTTCCTCCTGCTCTTAGTCATAACTAGCATCACCAATAAAATGTGAATTTGTTGGCTTTGAACTGGCACAAATAGAAACAAGTGTTCATCAATTGAAAACAGGGTAAAAAATGATCAAAGATTGACCAGCTCCTAATTCCTGTGTTTTTATTGTTTCCTCTTTTAATGGGTGACTCTTTATTTTCATGTCTTTCCTTCCAACTGGATTGTGAGCCTTCAAGGACAGAGACTTTATCTTTATTTGTTGCTATTTAATTTCTCTGCACCTTTACCCCAGACTAGAGTGTAAGTTCAACAAGGTGGGGATATCTTTGCTTCACTTCTTCCTTTTTTTCAATCCTCAATATCTAGTTTGTTACATGCACACGTTTCTTGAACAAAGGATAAGACACCTTCTCTAGATTTGTTTTTTTGAGTTCTCAGTATTGATTTAGAAAATCAGTTGCATAAAGTAATTTTATCAACCATTTATTTTTATCACATTTGTGTTTATTCCTTTATAAAGCTACTTTCCTTGTTTCTGGAAATATGTGCTGGTGTTTTATTTTATGTGCTCAAATATAAAGCTAAACCCCATCAATCCCCCCCGTAGTATTCAAGGTTGTGTGATCCTTCTATGTTTAATTCATGTAGATGTTTTTATAGGCTGTTATCAACCAAGAGCTGAAATCTAAAGTACTGGGATCAAAAATCCTTTAAAGAATATTATGAGAGTCTAGCAGTGGTGATGATGTTCATACACCGTGAAAGTAATTTCATAGCTTCTTCTCTGTTCAGGCTTTCTGATGTTATCTTCATATTTGGGTGAGATGTAAAAATAGGATTACTTCTCTTCCTCTCCCTCTCCCCAAACCCTACAATCCTATGAAATTCTTTCAAACAGACACTAATCCCATTTTAATGGAGACCATGCACTGGAGTATTTAATAGCCTGCCTATCAATGAAGGAGTCTGATATTTTTGATGCAAGCAGGTTGCAAAGGCACAGTCCAAATCTCAGCAGAATTTTCCACTTATTCACAGAAGATCTGTTGTCTTAGTTTTTTGCTTCCCTGAATTTATGCTTAGATTTTTGTTGTTGTTTTGTTTTATTTTAATATAAACTATGTCTTCCAGTTTATCTCATTGTCTGGCCAGCTAAACCAAATGTGCATGCCCGACTCTTTTCATAGAAATTTCATTCAGCTTACCGTTTTGTTACACAGGTTACACTTTTCCTAATTGCTCTCTTCCTAAGGGCTTTATTATCACAGTACATTTTGAATGAAGTGTGCCTACTGCCTGCTAGTTATTCCCCTAAGAATTGGTCTCAGCTCCTCTATTTAATAATAGTAGCAGGGAACATAGCTAAATGAGTTGTGCCTGTTGATAGAGTTCAGGCCTTATGAGGTAAGGCAAACATTTCAGGTATCAAACAGATGCTTAGAAATGGAAATGTCATTCATTAGTGTGATAATCACTATAAACAGCTTTTTTTTTTTGTTGTATGAGCCTCAAGTAGAAACCAGCAATTCCATTTCTGTAAGATTTTGCCTTATCACTTACTAATAAAAAGATTAGCTGCACATGAGATTCTGCTCTTGGCTTTCTGTCAGTTTATTTGGATGAAGTTATAATGCAATTATACATATTTCTTGTAAATGGCTTTATTGTTAACCTTTAAAATTTATCTAACTATGGACGAACTCAAGGATTTTTAATATTTTCAAAGAAATGAGCTTTAGACTAAGAATTATTGATGAGTTTGTAAATATCTTTGAAATTTTTATTTATTCAAAATGTATTCATTATTTCATTATTTTCCAGCACATAAGCAGTAGCCTTGAGAGTGCTAAATAAAGTCACTTTCTTGAGATGGCTAATACTTTGAAACTGCTGTCTCTTTCTTCTTTTGTTTTGTTTTGTTTTTGTTTTTGAGTGGGGAGGGCTGGGGCCAACTTTTGTCCTGGGTAAGAAAGAAAAAAGGCAGAGAGCCAATCATAGTCTGAATGTTAATATTCACATTCACTTTTAGCATAATTGTTTGTTCTGGTGAAACTCCTTGGGAAAAGCTTTCAAAGAGAATGCATGCTTAGTCTTCACCAAACAATTCCATCTGTATGATAATTCTATGGCTCTATGAATCAATTGGAGATGGAAAAGCTACTTGAGTGACAAGTGCTATTGAAAATTACTTGGTAAATCTCAACAAGCATTTCTTTGGTAGAAAACAAAATAAGCATGACAATAAACTTGACTTTCTGAGCTTTTGATTTGAAATATGTTAACAGGTAAATCTGTTAACAGTTAAGACTGAGATAGAAAAAAAATCAGCTACTTATATAGCTACTGTACCCCACAATCAGATTGTAAACTCCATGGTGGCAGGGCACTGTCCATCTGATCTACTTTCTGGTGATGCCTTAGGGTCTCATGGCCCCTCACCCAAGGAAGGTGCTTAGTGAATATAAATGAATAAATGAATGGCTTGGAGTTTCACATCACTTAACTACAAACTACAAAGCGCTACTCAGTTGTTCTGAGATACCCTTCAGACTGTAGTCACTGAATGATGGTGGTATCTGGTACTTTCTGCATTGTAAGCACATCATGTAGAGATGGCATTGCCAAAATCACTTTGAAAAGATCTTAGTACTCTATTTAGTTTTCAAATTTCTGTGGATGTCATGATGAATATTTTTTTTCTCCAGATAAGAGATATTGATTATGAAAAAGTTTAGGAGGATATTAACTAATACAATAGACTCTAATTAGCATTCTACTCTGTGGCTGTCAAGTGCTCTTTCACATGCAAAATGAGGTTGTGACTAGCAGGATTCCCAAGAATCTTGCTGGTTACCATAGTGCATAATTCTGTTCTTAGAATTTGATAACATCTATTTTATCTACTGTACATATCCACACCCGACTGGATAAACAAGTAAAGATCAAAAAGATTAACTGTAAGTTAAGGGAATCCAAGCTCCTGAAGTGTGCAATGGAAAAGAAAATAAACAAGTAGATTCTTATCTGAGATAGAGCAAATCATCTTCGTTTTTGCTTGTTGAAGTTGCTTTCTCACAAAGACTATCCCTGGGGGAAATGAATGAGTGAACACAAAAACCCTATTTGTGTCCAGACTGAAGACTCTTAGGGTGATTGACTAATGATCCTGTCCCCAGATAGAAATATATTGTTTAGTAGACTTTTAGATTGATTTTAAAAATATATTAAGAATCAACAATAACAAAACTCAAAAACTCGTGTTCAATCATGTATTTTTTACTTAGAAATTTAACTTATTTGTTTTGGGGGCAAATAGCTTCTTTTTTTTCTTTTTTAACCATTGTTTTCATTTGAACATTGAATAGTGTCAGCTAAACCAGCGATGTGGCAGAGGTATTTTTGCTCGATTAAAGCTTAACTAACTTACTTTTTCCTGAAAAATAACAATTTACTATACTGATATATACTTCTTGTCAACACTTAGAAAATGGTGATAATCAAGACAAATATAAACAGAATAATTTGATTTTTAACCTCCTACCCACAAATAACATTATTTCAAGGTATAACTCTCTAGGATATATTGTAACCCACTAAAGATGGGATCTTACTGTATTTTTGTGTGTGTGGTACTAAGGATTGAACCCAGGGTGCTCTACCACTAACATCTTCTGCCTTTTTTTATCTTTGAGTCAGGGTATTGCTAAGTTGTTGGGCCAGGCCTCAACTTGTGATCCTCCTGTTCCAGCCTCTCAAGTCCCTGGAATTATAGGTGTATGCCACTATGCACAGCCGTTTAGTGTGTTTTAATACATATGATTATACACATAAATGTATATATGTATAAGTTACATATAGTTTTATAACTTCACTCACTAAATAGTAAATTTCTCATGTCATCACATATTTATGAAGTAAGTCATTTTGTATTGGCTAGAAAATTAATCTAAATTAATTTACAATTTTGAACATACTTAATTAAAATTTATTATACTTTTCTTACCATTTTCCAAGAACTTTGTGACGGTTGATATATATAGGTCACTGGATGAGATAATGTGCTTTTCTAATGGAGCTCACAGTCTATGGGAGAAAGTTTTTAAAAACAAACTAGGGACAGATTAGTAAAATAATTCAGTGTTTTAATAGTTACAAGAAGATATACAAACATCAAGAAAGACTCTATCTGATGGAAGGTAACAGTGGGCTGTGGGTATTATTTAGTATAAAGTTACTACTAATTATGCCACTGGCTTACTCAGATCAGTACAAAAAGAATATTACCTCCATAAACTGTGCTGAGTCAGTAACTAACAGTAAAATAGATTGCAGATAGAATAAAGAGTTAAGTAAGGGAAAGGCATAGCAGAGAACAGATATAATCCAGAAGAAAATACAGAAGAGTAGATTTCTTTCTATGGAGAAAGGCATTTCCAGGAATTAAAGCAATAGAAGTTATAAATATAGACATAAAATATATTTGTCTACTGTTTTAGTCAGATTTTTCACTGCTGTGACTAAAAGACCTGACCAGAACAATTGTAGAGGAGGAAAAGTTCATTTGAGGATTCATGGTTTCAGAGCCATAGAAGGCCAGTTCCATT
Organism: Ictidomys tridecemlineatus; assembly: GCF_052094955.1. NCBI lineage: Eukaryota > Metazoa > Chordata > Mammalia > Rodentia > Sciuridae > Ictidomys > Ictidomys tridecemlineatus. Next base: position 63,253,469 of record NC_135477.1, read on the forward strand.
CATTGGGGCAGAACATCATGGCAGAAGAGTGTGGCAGAGGGAAGCAGCTCACATCGTGATTAGAAGGCAGAGGGAAAGATCTCCACTTACCAAATACCCCAAAACCATAACCCCCACCGTACCCACCTCCTCCAGCCACACCCTACCGCCTTCAATTACCACTCAATTAATCCCATCAGGTGATGGTGCTGATTAAGTTAAGACTCTCATAACCCAATCATTTCTCCTCTAAACCTTCTTGCATTGTCTCATCCTTGAGCTTTGGGGGACACCTGATATCCAAACTATAACATCTACCTAAAAACTTCTAACCTAAACAGAAAAAAAATATCATAACAGAATATATATTTCCCACAAATGACAATATGCATGCATTTTTATTCAAAATATATAAGTACTTTTATAATTTAATACTATTTTTTTAAAGCTTGCACAAATATTTTAATCAAATAGGATACAAATAGGCAATGAATTTAAGGTATATATTAAGATCACTAACTCTAACTTTCAATTGAATTTTAGATGATTGAAAAATAAAAAAACAAAACAAAGAATGATAGGCAGTGTTGGCAAGTTTGCCATGAAATACTCTTCAGCATGCTGGTAAGATGATAAATTTGCATTCAGTTTTCAGGAGGCAATTTGTCAATCTATATGGAAAGCTGCAAAACATTCATGGCTTTTGACATTGGAATCAATTTTATTCAGTGACTATACACCAAAAATAAGTAAACAAGTGAACAAATAAATATAGCAAAATATTAACAAGAGCTATCTTGAGTACTGGGATAAAAGGTTCTATTTATTTTTCCCTTAAACATTTCCATATACTAAAAATTTTCTTAATAAACATATATGATTTTTATAATTAGAAAACATTGAAATGCCACAATCTGTCTGCTCATTAATTCAGAAACCAGAAAGGGGTGATGGGAGATTCAGAAAAAAAAAAAAAACATTAAGAGAGAAAGGGGTGATGGGAGATTCAGGAAAAAAAAAAAAAAAACATTGAGAAAGCTGGGATCATGTGGGAAACTGATCTCTGGTTGAGAACAGTGACCCAGAGCTAGCTTCACATGTTTTGTTATATAGGTTTTATCATGAAAAGGTTATTTGTGTGAAAGTTTCTGCAAAGCAGGCAGGCTTGAAGATCACAACGCTGATGAGACATTATGGTTATCCAGCTGTACTCAGAATCCTGTATCCCTGGGAGCTGGCATCTAAGCTCAAGGCCAAGATTAATAACTCTGAGCCTTTGCACAGAGTTTCCTCATTGCCATAGTGACTGGGTAATCTCAAGCTGTACTTTTGCACAGAAAATTCCCAGCATAAATGCAACACAAGCAGGAGGCAATCAGATAGCCTGATCCAAGTCATTGCTCCCTACATCAAAAGTAATGTAACAGTCAATAAAAATTCTCATTATTCCAAAATGACCTGAATAAAATAAACTCAAACTTATTAGTACATCTTGATTTTCTTTGTTATATCTGGAAAAAATGGCAGAATGAAGACTTTGATCTTTACCTGTATGAGTTTGGTAAAAATATTTGTTGAAGCACAGGTTTACCTGATGCCTCAAATGTACCCTCTCCTAACTATATACAGGAAGATCAACCACTACACTATGTACTTCTTTTTCCTTTAGAATTTTAAATGAGAACTCTGAATGCTTGACATACAGTTCATTTCACTGGCTTTCAGTTGAGATTTTGTATATTAATCTGTCCTAATTTGAACAGGGTAATTATTTATTTCCTCAAATCATAGTTTTAGTAGCTTCTTTGAATTGCAAATTTATTCCTTATGAAGAACAAAAGAAAAGTGTTTACCTAGAAATATACTGTGTAGAAGCATTTATTTATTTAGAAGAAATTATTCTTCTGCCAGCCACTATAATACTTTCTATCGTTATATGGCATAATCTATTAGGGATAACTTAAGTTTGGATATGTTATTAATATTTTTTTAAACTTTTAGCCAGCGGGGGATTGTGGTTTTAATTCATTAGTAAGATTCAAAATATTTTGGGGTGTGTGAGCATGTGTCATTTTAACAGTTCAGATAATAATTTTTAATGCTGTCTACTGCCTTAAAAACAACACTTTAATAGTCTAATAATTTTATAAATAGTTTTGTGCTATAGTTATTTAATATTTAGCACAGTCCTTTGAGTTAGATTATATTATGACTCCTAGATTATGAAGAAAGACATTGAGATACAGTGAGTTAAACAGCCTCTCTGATGTCATATTATACATGAGATTTCAACCAGGTCTAATTCTAGAATCTATACTTTTAATTATGCCGAAGTACTACCTCCATATACGGGCATGATTTTGAAATGAATTAACTTAAGTGGAGGAGGGGAGATAGCAAGTGCATTCCAAAGAAGAAGAAGAAAAGTGTATGTCAAGGTAGGAGAGAAAGTTGGGAGCACTGATAGTATTCAAGAAACCTGGAATTTTAGACATGGGTGAAGAGGAAGATGGAGCTTCCTGTAGATTATAATAAGCAATTGGTATAACAGACACATTCTCTAGATATCTACTTATCTACTTATTTTGTTATTCACTAAATCTATGGTAAGTTTCAATATTTTTATTAAATTGACTGTTTTCTCCCTTGATTTTTGATTTATGTGATTAATACAGCTACACAAGCTTTATTTTTGGTTAACATTTGCCCCCCAAACACCATTTCGCTTCCTTCCCACTTCATCCAAGAGCTATTTATTTTCCTCTGAACACTTCAGCCAGAAGTCTAAGTACTTTATAGTATACTATTTGCTTTTCCTTTGCCAGAAAATAGGTGTATGGGTTCTAGGAGCCCCTGGAGAAAGGCATGGCCTAGTGGGTATTCTGGGCAGGAACAAATGTGGGAACTGTTCTTCCTGATGTTACTATGCTAAAATGCCTGCTGTTAGAGGTGTGTCCTGTTCCTGAAAAGGTCCGTGGGATTTGACACCATTTTCTCGCTATATTGTAATACAATTAGGAATTAATAATAAAAGAAGTAAAATTCCAAAAATTCCTTACTTTTCTTTCTCTCATCTTGATTCTCAGTAAAAACAAAAATCAGACTATCTAGAAGTACGAGTTATGAAAGTAACTCATAAAGGAAATCCAAAAGCTCTGTCTAAAACTGTGCACAGAGCAAATCTTCCAATTAAATAAGAAAGAAAAACAGGATAAAAAATTTACCTATTTGGGAAAAGAATCGAAGGTTTTGGTTTGATTATGAATTGATTTAAGAGATCATATATATAATCATACATTTTAATAACTAGCTGATATATTTGGTCAAGGACAAATAACTTTCAAAAATTGTGGCCATGCAGAATATACATAGATGAAGCTTCACTTAGTGCATTTTCTTTTCTTTGGCTCTGCTCTGCTAACAAGACATGAGATTATTAACAACATTGTATAGCTTATGTAGGACTCTAAAATTGTTAAGAAAAAATTGCTAAAGCCTCTTAATATTCAGGTTTTAAGCTATAATATTCTGTACTATCAATGAAAATGGCTTTATATAATATTTTTACAAACATTGAGTTCTCCTGATGATTTCATCATTCTTTGTGCCAGCAAAGAACCTATTTTTATAGGGTATTAGGAAGGTAATTGGTATGCAGCTGTCCCTAAATGAGAGTCTATATCCAGTCCTCCAATGACCCAATAATCTCAGATTCTATAATACAAAAGAAAGGATAAAAGGAAGGAAGCACAGAAGGAAGGAATGAAGAAAGGGAAAGAAAATAGTAATAATTTAGAAGACAGAAAATAATAATGCATAAATGTAAGAACTATTATTTTCAGTGAACCAATCACTAACCTATTCAAGGGTATTAAAGGGAAGAAAGTACAAATCCTAAAAGGAAAAACAGATATAAAGATATATACTAAGGTAAGTAAAAGGTAATATAAGAGTACTATTGGAAGGCTGGATAAAATAGATGATTTTAAAGAAAATATAAATAATCATAGTTAAATTTACAATTGATAAAACCCAAGATTTCCATAACCATGGAAGAAGTTTATAAAATTATCAAAAATGTATTTCTCATACCCTGAAGCAAAATAAACAGAAAACACCAAAATACATACATACTTACATACATAGGACAGAATAACTTCAAATCCCTCCACACTGTACTGTCTGATTTTTAAAAGAAAGAAAGCCTTACATAATTTTACAATGCCAATTATAACATATACTTGAGAACTTACCTCTGTGGCTCATGTCAAAGTGGAAAACCTGTTGGACAAAATAGAGGTTCAGATTATTCTTTCCTATTTATGATTTAGCCTATTGCAGTCAGTGAGCACTGATAAAAAAAAAGGGAATACATTTTCCTTTAGGCAGCACATTTTCCCTTTGGACATTTTTGCTTTTGATTCAGAAACAAAATTATCCAATTTTCTGCTTTTTATCATGAAAATAATGAAATTGAACTTTTTTTACTTTACCTGGTTGACTTTTTCCAAAACTCAGCAGGAATTCATTTTGTAGTATAATGAAATAGATACTCTGTTTTTTCCCTTGAGTAGAATGAAGAAAAGTCTTTGTTAATTTGGTGAATCAGGAATATAAAGAAAAACACATATATATAATAAATCATTTTGAACATTGTAAGCTGTGAGCAAAATTAACTCCAAGCCCATCTAAAACTACAACAACTTAAGTCATATGTTATATTTTGTGGCTGTTTTAATGCAAATATGCATGATGCTCAGGCATAAACATTTCAGAGTATAAAGGCTGCACTCCCAGAAAAGATTGATTTGGGCATGTTAATCCTCCATATCTTCCTTTGTCAGGTTCTCTACTCTTTTTCCATTTACTATTCTTTTTAGATGTCTCCTTTGTTCTCTTAGGGCCATCTAAAAATAGTAGAAAAATGTGCAAGAATTAGTATAACAGTTATGCACTCTAAACAAACTTTTTTGGGATGCAAGAGAGAAATCCACACTAGCTAGACCAAATAAATTGGAGTGGATTTTATGTAAGGATGTGGAGACTTTACTGAGCAAAATATATGTAGGTACAAATTACTACTGAGACCTGGCAAGTTAGTTTAAAAAGGCAGACAGATTTCTCATGTCTCAATTGTCTAGGGATCCCATCTCTTACTTTACCTCCATTCTCACGTGAAGATTGACGTCTACTCAGTTATTTAGATGTGACAGATACATGGAAATCCTAGGGTCTACATAGCCTTTCAGTTCCAGAACTTTTCAATCACTGAATACTATTGAGATAGCATGCATTTATTTCTTGTGAAATATACTTCCATTGATTGCTGGGTAGACAATGGATAGCCTGGTTTGGCATTTCTGGCCAATCATCTGTGCTCTGAATATGAAATTTTGTGGTTAAGTTATTCTTCCCCTTTCCAATATTATGAGAAGATCAGAAGCCTCTACAATACAACAAGGACCCAGAAATGTCGGGATCATCCTGGCTCAGAACTTCGATGGTTTTGAGAAGGTAAATAAGTGATTGCTATCCCTTAGGTCACATATATTATTTTATTTATAAATTCACTGTTTATTCTTTTGAAAAGTGATTAGTACCATGGTAACATCTTTAGGGATTTTGCCTAACCATTGCATAACTTCAAAGTGGCTAGATTTATTTCCCAAACTCATTTCCTTTTATTTTCATTAAAACCGATTGTCTCCAATCTTCGTTGCTTTGCCATCTACCCTATTCTCCTTTTATTTTTATTATCTGTTTGGTTCCTTACCTTTAAATTTGCCATGTGATCTGAGTCTCTTTAAATGGACCCTCTATACTCTCTATGAAATTGTTCTTCTTCTAGGTGCCCAAGTAGAGTAACTTTCTTTAGATTAGTCCCGAAATCCAAATTTCAGAACTAGTCATTTGGCAAGAGACTGGTCTCCATTCAAATTATTGTTAGTATATTTAGTTTCCTTGTGGGATAATCTGGTTTCATTCAAAAAACAGTTAATAAGACCTTTTTAACTGGCAGAAGTAGGAGTTTCTTTTAACTTTATTTATGCTGTTTTAAAAAATAGGAGATATTTTCTCAAATTTATTTTCTAGCACATATGAATAAAAATTCCTGCATGTAGACAGGCAGAAAGAGAATGGAGGTATTAAAGTGAAAAATCTAGGTTGGGAAAAATCATCTGGTTGGAAGCTCATCTTAAATAGTACAACATTTTTTTCAGGCTAATTCCATCACTTACTTGCATGTATAAATTCCTCATGTTCATATTTTTGACATTTTATCTTGGCTATCTTTGAGACTTGCATGAGGATCTAGTTTAAAATGCAGAGAAATCACTCACTTTAAGACTGCTTGCAGGCTTCTTGATAAATTCACCATTGGTCTTTCCATCCTAGGGGAGTTTAAGAATAAATCTGAGTCTCTTAACAGCAATATCAAAGTGCTGATGCTCTTCCTCTCTGCCCAAGATGTATGCCTTGACACGTAATATTGTGTCACATCCTAATCCTGGCACATGGAGCAGTTATTCAGTTTGTACAGCAGCCTGAATGAATCACTTTACAGCCTTCAAAGTCAGACTTATGAGCAGAATAGCTTAAGGAAGTTTCAGTCTTCAGCCATCCTTACATAAAATGACTTGCACTGGATTCAGAGGACAAAGTTTTGGTTTTGAAGTGAGCAATGGGATGTATCTCATGATTTTCCCCTATTATCACAGAATAAGGAAATTTACTGAGTGTGTCAGGGATAGTTAGTAATGTGTGTTGTGATTGGTTGTGAGGTGACTCAAGTATTTTATTACAAGCAAGAGTTGAAATAGTAAAGTTTGGTAAATAATCTTTAGTAGCATGAATTAAAGGCTAGCATTTTAAAAATTGTATTTGTATTTTCTGCACTGAGATATGCTCTCTTATATAAAAGTGAAACACTGGGGATTAGAATTAATGAGCCAGAAATTAAGTATGGTCCTATGTAACTCTTTCTGGAGTGAAGTTGTGCATCAATCGTATGTCTTAGAGGAAAGGTAAAACTGCTGGTCTAGATGAGCCTCCATTACAATGTCAATGTCAGTATATAAAAAGGTGTCTGCTGTCTTTCTGTATCTTGATAACCCACATATTCTCCACTTAAGGGGCCACTTTTGAACAAATAACCACCAACAACAGCAACAATATTTTTAAGCCCCTGTGAAAAGCAAAAACAAATATGTAAATCGGTAATTTCATAAAGAGGTGCCAAGAGTTGGCAGATTTTTCTTTAAGTGTAGGTATTTTTATTTTTTGTTACAAAGGCCTCTTCATTGTGAATTATAAAACTTATATACAATTGAAAACACATATAAGTAGAAGATTCTCAAGAAACTTGAGATATTAGCCAAAGTAATGGCATCATAGTCCAAAGATGCCTCTTAGAAATTTAGTAAAACCTTCTGGGTTATTAGAGACATAAGCCATACTACACTGACATGTGGTTACTTGGGAGTCTTTTGAGATCCATATCTCATAAATATTTTCATTGATAACAAATAATGAGAAAGTCTGGGCTTTGCCCTTTCTTAACACTTTTAATTCTTACTTCCTATAAATAATATTTTATGCTATATTTTCCACTGACTATAATTTTTTGTGTACTGAGTTAATTTTCTTATTTTGAGAATAGAAAATTTGGAGAAGAGTTGGCTACATTTGGCTACAAGAATAAGTCATCATATGTGATTTGAGATCGGCAAGGTTTTGATCCCTACAGCATAGCATTTTCAAGCACTTTAAGATATTTGGAGAAATGATTAGATTTTCAGTTGCTTAAAATGTTCACCAAAGTTTATCAATATTCTTTGCAAAAAATAATTGGAGCTATTTATAATTGAAAACAAGTACTAAAACTTTAAAAAATAAAAAGAATAATCAGGTAGGGTACAATGATGAGATTTTTCAAACTTTGTTACCTTGGATTGATATATACTTAAACATTATGGAAATTTAATTGTTGGAAATCAATTATAGACTTCAAATATACTTTAATAACTGAAACAAAATGTTTATATATATATATATATGATACTATATGATATTTTCTGTTGTATTTTGTTAAAACCTTTTTTATATAACACACTATCTTAATTTAATGATGCATCAATGGCTGCAAACTGCAGTCTGATAAAACAGACTAGAAAGGAAGACAGCTAATAGCATGAATGCCTACAAAAATATACTTTATGTGCAAAAAGAGAAATATATAATGTGGAGCAAAGGAGAGTATTTTTATATTAAGTTGAAATGCTAGGAAAATCTGCCAAAAAATATGACATGTGCTGAGTTTTATCATATAAATAAGAATCAACAACAGCAGGAGTAAAAATGTGAATATGTGAAGAATGAAAAAGGAACAAGTCTGACAACAGAGATATTTGAAGAGCATCTTGAAGGTGAAGCAGCTCTCCTGAAAGCCAGTGGTTCTGGGTCATGACAAGTTTCCTTTATCATACCAAGGAGCTTGGTCTTCATTCCCTAACACACCCAAAGATGTAGGTTGATGTACAGGACAGTTCAGGTTGTGGGCTGTGGGGTCAGATGACCTGGTTTGAAATCCTGGCTTTCTTCCTTCTAGCTATGAAACCTTAAGCAAGTTACTGTCCCTTTTTGTGTCTCAATTTTCTTATGTATAAATGGGGACAATAATATGACTTACAAAGTTTTGTACATTTAAATTGGTTTTTGTGTTTTGTTTTTTGGCTCATAAAAAGTAGCAAATATTGGTTGATCTTTATCTCATTAGTAAAGGAGGATGCTAAGCAAGGAACAAAAAGATGAATTATTGCTGGCTGTTTTCTGTCATCTATGCAAATCAGGATTAGTAAACAATGGCCAGGGGGCCAAATCTGGCTAGTGGTCTGCTTTTTTTGTGATCTTCAAGAAAAAAAAGAACTTTTAATATATTTCAAAGAGTTGTAACTAAAAGGAACAAGAAAATGCGTGCATTTTAGTCAGATTTTTTTGCTGCTGTGACTTAACGACCCTACAAGGACAACTTCAGAGGAAGAAAGTTTATTTAGAGGGCTCACAGTTTCAGAGGTCTAAGTCCACAGACAGCTGGCTCCATTCCTAGGCACTCCAAGTGAGGCTGAACATCATGGCAGTAGAGTGTGATGGAGGGAAGCAGCTCACATGATGATTGGAAAGCAGAGAGAGACTCCACTTGCCAGATACTACATATATATATACACCAAAGGCAAGACCCCAATGACCCACTTCCTCCAGCCACACCCCAAGTACCTTCAGTTTCCATTCAGTAAATCCCATCATAAGATTGGAATAAGGCTCTCATAACCCAATCATTTCCTTCTAAACCTTTTTACATTGTCTCAAACATAAGCTTTTGGGGTTCACCTCACATCCAAACTATAACAGTATGCAACAGAAACTGTATGCATTCCATTAGTAATTATTATATAGGCCTTGACAAAAGGTTCGCCAACCCCTGTTATAGGTAAGAATCATACAAAATAAATACTAATATCTCTAAACTTCCAAAATATCAAATTTTTCCCTTTCCTTCAACTTTGATCAGCATTCTGCCTGTTATATTTTCCTGTTCATTTCAGACTAAGGATCTTTGCTGATCCATTTCAGGCTAAGGATTTTATTCTTTAGTAAGGGTAGAGTTGGCTGCTGACAGCTCATAGTTGGACACATTGCTGAGAATTTCACTCAGCAAAAGGAAGTGACTTCACTCAACTTGAATCCCCTGTGTAGGAGCCAGAATTTAACAAATGTTTTAGGTAAGGGAACAAAGCCATGGCCCCTTTATCTCAATTTAGGAAAGCACAGGACAATCATAGTTCCAGAGTTTCCCTTCAGAACTTGACTGCAGCTATTTCATATTTCAGTCTCTCATTATGAAATATTTGTTTCCTCACTTTCCATAGAAATTGTTTCCAAAAATACTCCCCTAGGCAACTTAAGCTAAGAGTATGGGTGTCAGGAGAGATTCCAGAAAGTAGACTCTAAAATGCAATTTTTGAAACTGGATTATGTACCCCTACATTGGTAATGAGGGTAATATCAATGATATGTATGATATGGATAGTCATTGATATGCTATAGTATTATAATGGATAAAATGTTCTTGGGGTTGAATAAGAATAGACTAACTGTGTAAGAGAGTGTAACAATTGGTGTCATATTTCAGGTATTTGAAAGGGGTGGGAAAACTAGGGTCATGCATGGACCCAAGAACATGGTAACAAGGCTGATCCTCCTCCTATAACTGCTGCATGTCCAAACTGACAGTAAAAGAGATCAACACCAAGATCAGTATAGCACTATCTCTTGAAGGGGTGGCCAGTTAACTTGAAGGGTTAATTACAAATGTACAAATTCTACTCTAGAAAAAGAAGCCATTTATCTTGATCAGAATCAACACCTATTCTGAGTATAGATTCACCTTTTGTCTTCAGACTGTATGCCAGAGTCATTATCTGATGGTTTACAGTGTTTTAAATCTACCCTATACTGAATGAAAGCAAGAAACAATTTAATTTAAATCGAAGTACAACAATGTGCAATTAAATGCCACATGTACCAAAACCTGCTCACCAGAAATAGTAATGAAATGGCACTATGAAAAGGCCAGTGTGGAAGTGATGTTTGGAATGCAATGTTCTTTGAGACTGAATGTATATTCCTGAAGTCTATTATAAAATATTTTCTGCAGCAGGTTGATTACAGTGCATGTGTCTGGAGCTAAGGGGGAAAGTAGGAGTGACCCTACTTACTATTATTTCTAGTGACCACTGGGAAATCTGTACTGTCTGAATCTGTAGCTCTGGGATGTAGCTCTCTAGAGACCCTATGAATGCTTCTTCAAGCGGAAGCAAGTATCTCATTAAGTTGTAGTGGTCTCCCTAGCTTTTTAGACTCTGTGGACTCTGTGTCAGGAGACCAGCAAGCAAGTAAGGGAATTACTATCCTGGCAGGGATTACTGATTCTGTTGAAGTTGTATTCTGTTACATAATAAGGACTGGCAAAACAACATTTGCCCTAAAAAGGACTGCCAAAGTGCTTCTTGGTTCTTTCTTCTGCACTATTGATGATAATTAGACAAATATAGTAGCAAATTTGAGAACATTGCAGTGACTGGGAGCTTAGGTCTGTCAGTGCTGGTGTGAGAAGATTGGTCTCCAAGAAGATTGGACAACCTAATCTTTGTAAGTGTGAATTTGATAATATACTACCATCTTGAATATATTTCCTTCCAGAGCAAAAGAAACTTGCAAATATAATAAAAATTATTAATATAATGAATTTAAATAGAGATCATTCTGGATTATCTAAGGAGATCCGCTGTACCATATGAACCCTTAAAAAGAAGAAAGGAGGATAAATAATTGTTTTACAAGATAGCACAACTGAGAGAGTATAGCCAATGTAGGCACTGCCTATTACTACCTCTAGCTCTGGGAGTTTGAATGTGGTTAAAACACTGAACATGTGCCTCATCTGCAAGGTGCAAAGTATAAAATCTTCAAAACAGGTTTCTCTGAGAAATAAATTAAACATAATAACTTATTGAAAAAACTTATTGACAACTTGATCAGCAAATTTTAATTTCCTTCCTTCCTCTAATTTATTGAATGCTATATGTACATGCAAAAGCTCTGGAATACAATATAGGGGATATATAAAATGTATGAGGTTCTACCTTTAAAATTTAATTAGGAATAGATTTATATATATATATATATATATATATATATATAATAGGCATTGTAGATATATATATATATATATATATATATATATGTATGATATGCAGACATGGCATTTTATAATCATCATCTAGGGCTTTGTGAAGTTTTATCTCTATTTGAAATTAATATTGGAATCAATCCAATATCGTAGTCTATTGTATCATCTTTCATTATCATCCCTTTGCTTCCTATGTCTGGACTCCTCAGCATCAAAGTTTTATGAATTACAAAAATATGCACCCTCTCCCCTTAGCCTCACCTTCACTGCAATCACACTGTGTGTACTGATAGGTTTAGGTAGCAGTGTTTGTCTTCCCCACCTGTTGAACTCTCTCTGTATCTGCTCTTCTATATGTATTCAGTCTCAAAAACAGATGGTTTTGCCTTAAAATGAGCCAAACAGTGAGCTGAAACCCACTTTAGATGAACTCAAAATCAGAGGAATCAGAAAGAACATCATTCCAGGCAGTCTGACCTGGACATGAAGCCTATTAGTGAGCAAGGGGAGATGCCTCATTCAACCCACTGCATATGAGCTAGTACGAATGTCCATGGGTTCCAGGAACAACAGGTCATTCAGTGCAGTGAAATTTTGCTACCCCTGGACTGCACCCTGATGATGCCTCCTTAAGTTCAGTGACAGTCATGATATTTACACTCAGCGCCTCTTGGTTGGTTTCATTTCTCAGTTCTCTTTAGCCATTCAGGGAGCTACCAGTCTGAGCTACATATTAATGCTTCAGAGGAGACTCTACACATGATTTTGAATTCTATTTGCTGTGGTGGTAAGGGCTGCCTACAAATTCTTTGCCTGGCTCCAGCTCCAAAGGAATTTTGATTTCCAGGCACAAAACCAAAGTCAGAAAACTAATCAGGCATCCTGGGCATTTTATAGGCATCTTACCTAAGTAAAGACAAAATAACTTAAAATCTGATTGTAAACAGGTCATCTTAAGGGGCTATTCTTTGGTCAGGCAGGCAATCCACTTTCATTTTAGTAATTGACTTATAGCTTCTAACTACCACAGGTTAACTCTATTGTGGATTTTAGCACTGGGAAAGTCTGGGGTTTAAGGGAAATATTTTCATGATTTCCTTTATTAAACAGGGTTATCTTTGATTGAAACTAAAAAAAAATTAGAGTTCTTATCAGAAACAAAAAGAAATCTTAATGGAGCTCAGAATTACCAATCAACATTATATTGTAAGATAATGTCCATTTGCAGTTAGTCACAGATATTGCTTAGTAATGTCTCTGGTTTGGATACAAACAAAACAGAGCAAGACAAAAATCCTTGAAATCCAACAACAAAAACATTTGTTTTATTCTGTCATAAAAGTTACATATATTCCTCAGGAATTGTTTAAAAAAATACAGATAAACATTAAAAAAAAAAAAAGACAACCACAATCACAGTCTCCAAAGATAAGCACAAGTTCTCAATGTAACTCTAGAGTAGAGACCATTGTGGGGATTTGGGCTTTGTATGAATTGATCAGCATCTCTCAGACTTGAATGAGCACTGAGTGACATTACAACTAGTATAGAATGCAGCAACACAGCATCATACCTGTGTTTCACCCCAACATACTACATCAGATGATGTAGTATGATCATATGATCAGGTGATCATACTTACTAATTTTTTTTTCCAGAAAACTGCGTAGGAGATTCCGGTGCATTCTCACAATTGAAATTGACTGCATTAGATGTTAAAAGGGATAAGCATAATAACAAAAATTAGAACGAAATAATATTGAATGAAAAGAAATGCTTGAAAAGGGAATACATAAACTACATACGAGATGTGATTTATTTTTCTCAACTGTAGTAGACACATCCATCGCAAAAGATGTTAAACAGACATCAGAGAGCTCCCATGCATAAGTTGCCATATTGGGGTAGGAATGCTCCGGCTTAATTCTTGAAACTGTGTTCTTTGTTCACTTCCAACCTTAGTTCTGATGGCAAGTTTTAAGCTTTAAAGGACCATTTATTTATTTTGCTTTGTGGGTTCAAGCCTCCTCATTAACTGGCAACAGATTAGCCAGTACATTCATTTCCACACTATTTTATCTCCTGATTCTAAGGCCTAGATTCAGTATTTCTTGTTTACTACATTTTGCTCAGAAACAATTGTATGTCATTCACCTTTTGGATTTAGGCCTCTCATTTTCTTCCTCTTAGAAGTTCTTCCCTCATGCCCTAGCATGATGGAACCAATATCTCAGTTAACTGTATTGGGCTAAACATAGACTAACACTCTTTCCCAAGGAGTTTCTTAATACTCAATTTCTAAATTATAAAGAACAATTCAAAGAAGTGCCCTACTGGAGATTCTCTTCAGAGGCTATATTGATCTATTCTCTGTTACCATAACAAAATACCTGAGGTGGTAAACTTTATAAAGAGGTCAATTTAGCTCACTGCACTTGGAGTTAAGGACCACAGTGCCAACATTAAATGGGCTCTGTTGAGGATCTCATGGCATTACAACAGTAGAAGCATGTGTGAGGAGAGGTCACATCAAGAGACAGGAAGCCAGGGAGTATAGAGGGTCCAGTAATGACCTTCTACTAAGCCCCACCTCTTAAAAGTTCTATAACCTCTTAACATTACCATAACTAGGGACCAAATTTCCAACATGTGACTCTTGAGGGACAAACCATATCCAAGTTATAGCAGATGTCTGGTCTATTCTTCAAGACTTTACAAATGTTTGTATGTGCAAAACTGTACCCTTTTGTTCATTCATTATACACATATTGATCAAGTACTGATTATGTCCCAGTTATTTCTTGGTCCTTAGAGATCAATAATAATAGAATAACTAGATAATAAATTATGTAGTGTTCCTACTCATATGAGGTCTACCATATAGTAATGCAGAAAAGAAACCAAAATATATATATAATAAATCAGATGGTGATTAGTGCTATGAAAAATACATATAGGAGCTTAAGAAGATATGATATGTTGGCCATTTTACATAGGATGGTTATGAAATGGTCTCTTTTAATAGAAGGCTATTATAAATAAGACACACAGACAAGTATTAATGAATAAAAAAAGGCAACTTGTATGCAGCTGGAACAGTGGTGGGAAAAGGAGTAGGACTGAGTCCAGTGACCCTGGAAGGAAGGGAGTTCAGCTAGAGCTTTGCAGGACATCTTTAGCCCACAGAATTGTTGCCAAACCTCTCAATTTTTTTTTTTAATATGTGGTCAGTCATATCATCAAAATATATACCTTTTCCTTCTATAATTCTTAATCATATTATTTCATTCTCCTTCTTTTCTTAATTCACAAGCTAGAATTTGCTGTCCAAAGTTGAGTAGTTATTGATACTGTATTGCCCCTGGTTCTAAAGGGAATGGCATCAATATTTCACTATTCCATGAATTGTTTGATGTTGGTGTCTGATCTTTTTTAGGTTGATAATTTCCCTTTCTGTTTATATTGATTTTAAACTTATTATAGATAATTAATGTTTAATTTATTATACCTAGATTTCATTTGAATAATATATCTTATACCTTTCCTTTCTTTCTAATGATTAAATCATATACCAATTTTTCTATCATTTATTTTATGTACATTATCTTCCCATTAATTTCTTAAAAATATTTTTGTTACATATGAAACTTTTATGGTTTATCATTTCCTAAGAAAGGAATATCTTTAATGACTGCAGATAAATTAAAGCTGATAAAATTTTGTCTTTATGTTTATAAATCTGTGTGTATGGAGATACAATGCACGCACACCCTGCAAGTTTTGGCTATTTACTTTCTACAGAGAGCAATTCGAAAGTCAGAATTTTAAGTTAGACTAGTAATTTCAAATCCATGATAATTTGATATTTGAGATAAGATCTTCAAATATGCAGAAGATCATTTTGCTCAGATGGTGTGAGGCAATTGAAACCAAGAGAGATTAAGAGAAGCAATTTTTGTTATAGCAATAAATCCCACTTGGCTGCTGCATTACTGGGCTGCAGACTAATTGCAGTTAATCCAAGGAAAGAAAACTCTGTTTTAAGTTTTACCAGTTGGGGTTGATAGAGAGTCATACTCTTTATGGCTATTCACCCATCAGAAGTCCAACACCAAGCTTTCTTAATTAGCCATATGATAGTTGAAGCTCCTTGGAAAAATAAAACAAAAGGATACAAAAATAACAAACTAATGGCATTTTTTTGTCCAAAAAAAAAGAGAGAGAGAGAACAAAAGAAAGTTTCAGTCAAATCAGTATTCTAAATTTAAGTCATTTCCTCTGGAGAGTTCACGCACAGTTATTTTGGTGTGAGCGACTTCTAGTTTCTATCTGGTTTACTTGATCCAGTGGGATAAGTGACTGACAATTTGCCAGTGTCACTTTGTCACTGAGAACTGATTCTATATCTCTGAATGAATTAGTGACTAGAAATTAAATCCTAAGAAGTGTGCACACTAGAAAATATCCATCCGAAATATAGCAAAATATCCTTTGGCTCACTTCCTGATTTTCACATAAAAATGATGAGTATGGTATGCTATGAGATGAAGCCTTATAACATGACAGTAAACATTGGTTCTTATTGAACCAATTCTAAAGAAATTTCTAAAGAAATTCTAAAGAATTTCAATAAGAAATAAACAATTATTAAACACTTTATTTCTGACATTTTAAAGTGGATATTAAGAGAAATGGAATAATATGGGCTCTGTTAGGAGTTAGAAAAATCCCCACCACCTCTCCCCCCTGCTATGAACTTAGGAATGCTGCTCATAAAGTCAACATGACTGATGACTTATTAGCTCACTAGAGATATCAGTTTGTCTTCCAAATTATACTAGTGTTTTTTTTTTTAAGTGAGCTGTTACAAAGATCTTCCTTTAATAGTTGCAAAATTGAGGGTAAGAGAGTATTCACTGAATATAGCTGCCTAAATAACTTGTTAAATAAAAATCAGTATGTCTGTTCAGAGACTACAATTGGTCCCTCTGGTCTAAAGTTGACAGTGATTAAATGCTGGAACCAGGATAGGACAGGCAACTACCAGATCCCCAAATGCAGGCTCCTTCCCGTCATCCTCAGCACCATTCACTGAGCCTACATTTCTGAGGAAAGATTTCTGGAGTGATTAAATGCTGCAAAAGTGATTAAAGCTGGGTAATGCCGGGGTCCAGCCCCAGGGGGGTCCAGGGAGTCCTGAAGGAGGAGTGGCGTCCGCGAAAAGATGAGACAGGAGTCGTTCCGTTTGAGCAATCTTCAGAGAGAGAGCTAAAGCAGCTTTCTCTGGGTCCCCTTTTTATTACAATTTTTCTCATCATTATAGATTCACAATACGTCATTAATTATATAATTTAAAACTTTGCCAAGACATGACATTTCCTTAACCATGATTGAGAGCACACTGATCTACATCCTTCCAGGATATGACCCCCAGCCATACAATCATCAAAGTACAGAATCATCAATAAAACATGTCACCAATTTACACCCTTCGGATTTTCCCAAGATTTACTATTTTTCCCAAAATATGTTATTTTCTTATTAACTAATGCCAAACTACGTAACCAGACTCTAAGTCTCCTAACTAATCATTAACTTAAAGTACACTTGTACTTTATTTTTAATCTAAAACTCCCATCTAAAAAAGTCCCTTTAAATCTTATATTTAAAATGACCTAAAGTTTATGAATCATCCTTAAAACATATCAGAAACCTATACAACTAAAGACTTAAGAATTTCTAAACTTAAAAATCTAAATAAAAAATATTTCTAACATTATTCTAAAACTGTGTCTTATAAAGGTAATTTAGTTAATTCCTAAATTTATTCTCATAAAACTGGTTGAGCTGCTTTCTCAAAGAGTTTCTTTGTTTCTCAGTCAAGGTACACTAGTTCTCAAAGAGTTTGTTTCTCAGTCAAGGTACACTAGTTCTCAAGGAGTTTGTTTTTTCAGAGGATGAATGTTGTCCGTTATTAGGTTTGTCCACAATGTACTAAGATAGAAGAATAGCCTTTTACTTTGTCCTTTATATGCTGTCCAAGACATGAACTACCTGTTATGTTCTAGCCATCTAAAATTTAATTTGTTTGACATTTAACATACTCATGCCTCCTGTGAGAAACATAAGCATGAGAATGCAAAGTCCCAATTACATAAAAAAGGGTCTCATGGTTTCGGTTACCCACCAACCAGCATGGCTTTGCCAGCATTCATCCTCACTGTGACCCTGTCAAGACAGTGAGTGGGGGATTGCCTTCACCAGGGTAACATCCTTGCCTTCTCTTTTGGATTCAACACACCACTTTCTGGATAGATGAGTAAGACTAGACTTACCTTCATGAAGAAGCATCCACTGTGTGCAACTGATTTCTAACAAGACGGCACAATGCATGAGTTTTCAGACTCTCACTCATCCCTTGCTAAGGAAAGATTCTTTCCAGTTTCTTAAGATTCTTGAAAAGAAATCAAAATAACATTCTAACTCTTCGTTTATGAATTCAATGATTTCCCAGGAGGTCATTTCTAACTCTTGAACAGGTGAAGACAGTAATCCAGAGACTTTTGTATTATTTTATTTTGAAATAGAAATACTTTTATTTCCCTGATTGAAACCTGATGCATTTTTAAAATGGTGACAGAGAGATTAAAATAAGTTAGTTAGCAAAAACAAAATTAGAATAAATTCTGATGGTCCATTTCATAGTAGAATAACTATAGTTAACAACAATATGTTATACTTTTAAAAATAGCTAGGAGAGAAGATTTGAATGTTCTTATTAGAAGAAATGATAAATGTTTGAGGTGATGAATATGCAAAATATGTGATCATTACACATTGTTCACATGTATGGAAACATCACAATATATCCAATATTATGTATATTAATGTCAATCAAATAAAATAAATCTTCAAAAAGATGATGGAAACGTTTGAGAAAGAGGTCAAGTCATCAGCTGTAATTGCACTATCTACAGAAAGTTTTCTTTCTGTTGCATATACATTCTTTATTCAAGTGAGTGTATACTCCTGGATATGTTGTAAATAATTTACCACTTACTGTATACTAGCTTATAATTTGTTTTTAATTGAGGGATTTTTCTGTACAGATCTTAGCCCATTGTAGCTAGGAAAGAACTGAGATTCAAACAGGTTGCACAAAAGCTCAATGACAGATCTCAGATTTAAACCGAGACACATCTGATTGCAAGATATTACACACTCTCTAAAAGGTGGTTGTTTGATCTTTCAGTTCAAAATCTTATGTTCTGACATGAGATAAGATGTCAGAGCTCAGGCCTTAAGACCATCTTTTCAAAGAACCTACAGTGTGAATCCTGGGGTTAGATGCTGTGATTAGTGATGGGTTAGGTGGAGCTCTGTGAATGAGCTGCTGGGTAGTCAGGATCAACCAAAAGTTTACACATGTGACAAAGTTGCCTTAGTAAACTGTCATAATTTGCAATCCATTCTTTCTTTAATTTTACCCATGACATAAACTGAAGTGTTATAATTATGTATACTTTAGCTCTAAGAATGTGGTTTTTAGCCTGTTTCTATACAAAGCATATTCATGAAAATAGAATTGGAAAAGTATAGACCAAAAATACTGTAGATGTGAGTATAAATGACCATACATTGCAGAATTAACCAGATCATCTGCTGTAAAAGTAAATTGAGAATTATAGTGCTAAACTAATAATGATTTGTTATTAAAAATTAAAAGAACAACAATGAAAGCTCTAAAAGTCCATAAAGAAAACATTCAGATATGCTGGTAATAAGTCTACCCCCAATTTTGTGAATTCTGCAAATTCAATCACCTAGTATAAACTTTGGTATGTTATTAAATGGTGTGTTGTTAAATCTGTCAGTGGATTGATGAAAGGTCCTTTGGCAAGATTTTGTAACAGCTTTTCGTAATCATTCATAAGTCAGCAGTTCACAAAAATGCCCCTTTCAGTTCCACTTATAAATAAAAACTCATGGTTTGCAGTAAGTGATTCACAGATACTCAGACTGTCCTCATCAAGATATGTACCACTACCTCCCTTTACTTAAAAATAGAATGATTTTATCTGAATATATAAATCACAGAGGCTTTCTAGGGACTTATGATTGTTTCTGTGCACCCTAGGTTGCAATCAGCTGCAGAGAAGGCCTGCCAAATATCACAAAGTAATTTGTCACATTGAGGTTAGACAATTTTGCATAAATGTGACCTTTACTTTGCTCTGGACTTTGCTTATGATGGCAGATAAATGTTACATTGCTATATTACATAGCTGTCAAATGGAGTGATTATTTCCTGTAAGTAGGTTTTGATGGAACAACGTATTGACAAAAGATAGTTCAGATCACATTCCTTCCAAATTCAAATCTTATTAAATTGGAAAGTCTTGGATCCAGAATCATTCAGAAGCTTCACAAGGGTTCAAAAATGACTTCTCACCTGAGCTAGACATTCAAATGCAGGCCACTTTGTAATGTTCTCATTGCAGGATCTTGTAACTTTGAATGATGTTGCCATTTGCTGGAGTTCTCTGCAGTGGAGTTCTTCCACCCAGTTGCAACCAATTTCACTGATCAGTAGCTTCGGCTTAGTTTCACCCTCATAAATCCAATCATTCATTTGGCAGGTGCAGAGTAGATGGATCTTCAACAAATCTCAGAAGTTAGAAAAAGAATTGGAAAAAAGACATTGATGATTTGTTTCTGGGTACTGACATTTAATTTGGACTTTAGGGAGGATTTATTAGTTACAAGTTATTTAAGTACAGAGATTTTCATTTAATTTTTATTCTTCTTTCTTCTGAAAAAAAATATGGCTTCAACTACATGGTCTGTTGAATGCCTTGGGCATCAACAAACAGCTTGGATGTGGCCAGCCAATGGAGCATAGAGTCAGACTTGTTCAACATGTAAATAGACTACATGTATTTTTCCTTGTAGAAACATCTGCCCCAGATGTTGTGGCTGGCAGAGCAAACTGAGGGCACATAGGGACTTTTTTTCTAATTTAATTTTCTTAAATGATACATTCAAAAGTATATTCACATATGCAGTCACATTCTGTGTGTTCATTTTAAATTCTACTACTTATAAATTGGGTAACCTTGAAGGCAAGCCAATAAACCACTCTAACTCATCAATACCTTGGAGGTACTAATAATTTTGTCCTTGAACTTCAGGAGACTAACTATACTACCTTAATTGAATTAATCATGTGATTACATGTAAATATATATAAATGTATTTAAAGCAATGTCAAGAATATAGTATGACCTCCTATTATTATAATTTTTGTCATCACTTTTGAGCAAGCAAATATCATTTATTAATTGCTTTCCAATATGACCATGAGTTGTCCTTTCTGTTTTATTTTTGCTATACCATTGTTAAATAACACGTTAAAGGAATTAAAATACTTAGACATATATAGTGGTTTTCTTACTGCCTCATCATCCAATTGCTATTTCATCTAGTGATGTTTCATGCTAAAATCCATTCATTTAAACTTCTATATGGAGCTTAAAGCACTAAAGAAAGCAAAACTATTCAAAAAAGAAAATACTTTTGCCTCATTTTCTGTTTTTCTAATAACCAGATAGTGATCTTGAAAAAGCCTGCCTTTTGTGGAGTCCTTGTTATGTAGCAGGAGTTCCACTAAGACTGCGTTTGATGCTTTGTATCATTCAATCATCACAAGTAGTCCTGTGAGGTAGGCACCATTATCATCCCAATTTTACAGATAAGTAACTTCCTAAAGGTAACTCAAATGGGATTAAACATTATGTTCTTCAGATTTAAAAGTTTTCAGAGAATACAAAAGGCCAAATAACATTTTTTTTAAATTTGAAAAGCGTTTCATAATCTACCTTTCCAGTCCCTTTTATATGCCACTTACTTTTTTAGGAGAAAATTGCTCAGTTTAGGCGCCTCTCCTAGTCTCCATTTCACTGCACACTGTCAACAGTTTACACTTTCTGAAACTCCAACTTTACTAAGTCTCTTGTTTGCTCAGCAGGCCTCACGGGCTCCCCACTGCTTAGAGAATGTAATACAAGACACTTATCCTGACTTCCAAGGCCTTTCTTGGTCTGCCTCCTTCTTAACTAGCAATCTTATTTCCCAGGGTGTTTAGTGTAGTTAAATTAATAAAGGTTAATCAACGATTTCCTGAACAATACAACTAAAAAAAATATTAAAGCAATACTCCTTAGGATGTGGACTGAAGAGAATTCATTCTTTCAGCTTGAGTAATTTGGAGAGTGAAAAAAAAAAATAGATTCCTGGCATCAACATTGATCATTTTATTTGGAGCTATTTAAGAATTATTGCTAGAGAATCTGAAAATGTAAGCAAGTACACATTCTGATTAAACTTTTCCTGGGAGCTAGAGCTGTGCTATGGCTATGATCCTCCTCAGAACTGATCAGCAGTTGTTCTAGTTAAAATGTGTTCGACATCCAGGCCTGGCATTGGCCACCAGGGCATGCTTTGAATTAAACTAACTGTGCAGCTTGGAGAGTGGATACCATCACCAGAGAGCTCATTTTAGTATTCACAGAGAGTGGCCACCACATAACCTCACATAGAAATCAAATGAATGGGCATTTCTTCTATTGGAATTTGGCAAGGAATGTTTTACATTTTACAGATTACCTAGTCCAAGAAATGATTTCCTTTACAGTAACTAAATTATGTTCTTTTTGAAAACATGAAAGTTCAATCCATTCTTTTTAAATGAGGATGTTTTGAGATCCCCAAGGGCTGGGACTATATTTCATTCCTCATTTTATCTTTGTTGCCAGGATCATTTTCTAGCATGGAGGAAATGTTTTTTTTTTGAATAAATGAATGTATTCATGCATTGTTTGTCTATAAAGGGGACTTTGGATGTTGGCCTCTTGGATGTGGGTCTAGGAGGATTGTTGTAATTCCCTGGCACCAAGAATTATTTGATTGAAAGAATTCTTGTTTCCTTATCAAAGCCAAGGGACCCTCAGGACTAGATGTAATTGCTTCCAAGGCATACTGGTGAGGCAACACATGCTGTACAGAAAGCATTTTATTTGAGCCCCAAATATTCACTGATACATCATGGGACAATGCTCAGAAGTGTACTTCTCAATAAAGGGAGATAATATACACTGTGTTTGCTTTGATCTGTCATGTCTGTGAATCATTTTGGTTTTGACCTATTTATGATTGATCTCAACAGGAAAACCTGAGATTGTTAGAGGAGCTTCTTAGATCTTAAACATATTCTTAAATTTGCTTTCTTGAGAGGAGGCTTGGGAGTTCAGATTTAAGAAGGAAAGATGAGAATATGGATTGTGCTGAGATTCAAGGAATAAAGAAAGAAAGGAATAGAATAGAGCAGTACAATGAAGAAAATTTCTGTTCAGCTGATGTTCTCAATCTGTTTCCCATCAGACTCAATGGTGCCCTTTTAATTCCCATGGTACCCAGGGAAGCCATGTACTTTCCCCATTTTTCTCTTAAAGTTTATCTAAGGAAATAGTAAAAAAAAAAAATCTCTTTGGAGTTTTCAACAAAAGTGAATGGTGTTGAGGAGGTATTATAGGACATATGAAAATTAACTCCATCCAGACTCTCCTGAAGTGATACACTACGCATACCAACACTATGGTGATGCTGCTTTTGCCTTGGAAGGAATCAGCTTACCTTCCAAAATTTTATAAACTAGCAACAATTTAGTAAGTTTAATAGAATAAAGTTGAAAAAAAATCTTTCTTGATCATCTCAGTTTACTCACTCTGCTCCCATCTTCTTGCATGTCTAGGAGCACTTTGTTCATACCACACTCTACAAAATACTGCATGCTTAGATCATTTTCAGTTCTCTAAACCTTTTAAGACTTGGCATTTTTTGAGGACAGGGGCTATTATTGTCATCTCTAAGACAATATAGACTGTCCCAAAGGAGTTACCCAATCAGTGCTTGAGCAAGTGAATGAATGAGCCTCTGCTATGTGCACAGCACTCTCTTGGGGTGGGAAACAGTGATGAAGACTAGCTAATGCTCCTTTGGTGTATATGTGACTATGTCTGTGGACAAGTGTGACACAACCAGGGTTATACTTACAAAGCAATTTGTTTTTTTTAATCTCCTAGAGACTTCAGATTCCCCCGTTGGGCCATTTTTTCTCTGCTCTATTAAATTCTAGTCACTTGGAAACAAGAAACGATACTCTAGTTGGTGCATAAAATGCTGAAGCCTGTGTTATAGTAAAAACTTTGAACTTTTTCCCCTCTATTTAGTTTAGAAGCTCCTTCTCCTCAGGTGTGCTGTAGGTGAGCTGTGGAGAACTGGAGTTGGACTGCATGTGCAGTTGAGGACATCTCACTAAAAGCTTAAGCATTTTGGAAAAGATGGAAAGTTTTTAAAAGCTTAATTCCAATCCAGTACAATCATAAGATGTTTTATATTTCTTTTTGAGGCCAACAAAAGGGTTTATTCTTTGTGAATTCAGACACAACAAGGTTGTTACAGTATGAGCAATCATCGTGCTACCTTGAGACTGTCATGAGGAGCCAAGATGATGATGATGATGACGACAAGAATGATTATTATCATTGTCATTATTAGGAGTCATTTCTCTCACAGCTTCCAGGGCAGCAGGAATGGATGATGAGAGGTAGGATAAGGCCTAGTGGTAAAATCCAGCCTCATAAGTTAGCTTTGAGGGGACAGGAGGCCCCTACCTGCAGCAGCCCTTCTTGGAGGAAAGGCTTGAAGATGCAAAGTCAAAAGGGAGAAACTGCCCTATCATTTGTTATGGTTGATTTACCCTGAGTACTTCAGGCTCCTGCCAGGTTCCTTTCCAGGTATATTAGTCAGGGCTCTCTAAAGAAACAGGATCAATAAGAGGTGTGATTATAAAAAAAGGATTTAGCAGATTGGCTTACACAACCAGAAGATGGATGGTCCACAATGGCCATCTCAAGGCTGAAGAGGTGGACAGAAGAGTAGCTGTGCTGTTCAAGATGCTAAAGCCTCAGAACTAGAGGGATCAACCATGCTACCCCTGTCTGAGACTGACAGCTTCTAGAAATGCCCTGAAGAATGACTGGCAGAGTCCATTTTGGAAGAATGAAGGAGTAGCAAGAATCTGATGTCCTCAGGTGATTGCAGCATCAATCAAGGACCTATTTGAGAAGAATGGAGCTTGCATCTGCTGCTGTTTCCTTGATCTTCCAACTTTTATTTCATCCAAGTCTCCAATCTATTGGGTGGTGCTGCCCACTTAGGGAGAGGCTCCACTTCAGTTTGCTATTCCACATGCCAGTTATCCTAGATACATCCTCATTGGCACACCCAGAAGCCTCTTAATCTTAAGCATCTTTTAATCTAATCAAGTTGACAATTGAAAGTAACCAGGACACCAGGGCATCCCTTGCATTTTACTGACATCAGGGGCCTTAGCCTCCTGCCCTGGAGGCTGCCCTCCTGCCTTTGTGTCTGGTAAAGTTTTGTGTTCCCATTCAGCCTTGTGGGAACCTTGGCATGTGGAATGTTGGAGCTTTGCACTTTGACTTCCTCTTTGTGTAAAAATTAGAAATGGGCAGAAAGCCCATTTGCCTCACTGTAGAAAAAAATGTGCCCATCACATGTGCTGACTCTTAGCACTGATCTCTCAGGGTTAGTGGGGCAGTGATGCCTACAATTGTCAGAAAAGAAGCTCAGTTGCAAATGAAGATAATCTTTTCTCTCACTGTCTGGTTGTGGTACAAATGGCATTTTGGAGATTTTTTTTTTTTTTAAGTCAGGTGGAAAAATAGCCACTCAACCCAGCAACAGAGAAGCCATAGGCCCTTTGGTTGTGCTTGCCTGAAGGAGTCTGGGAGGAAACAGATCTCAAGTGTTCCAGGTTTGGTTTTCAGTAGTTTCTCTTGTGGTGCCAGCAAGGCTCCAAAAATTTCCTCTGGTCATCTCTTTTTGTACATAGTTCACGAAGAGATTCTTTGAGTTTTACCACTACTCTGGGATCTTGGGCAGTTCCTTGGTTGGAAACCATAGCTTCTTGACATCATCTGCAAAGCTGATGATGGTAGTCATAGTACTAAAATCCAGTTGTTGCAAGGATTAATTGGATAAAGACACTGAATGTATAAAACCAGTGCCTGGCAGAGTGAATTGAAAAATAATTATTATGATTTTGATTATGCTAGACAATTTTCACTCCCATCTACTTCAGAGATATCTTCCCTTCATAATTTTGAAAATATTTCTGTTTTTGAAAAATAAATATAATGGAAAAGTGGATTATACATACATACATACATATATATATATATATATATATACACATAGAAACAAAAACACACAATTTATATAGGGCAACCTTTTAGTGATGGCATCCTCTATGTTGTAAGATTAAAGGTATTTTAATTAATTTTATTCTTAAATTTTTTTTCTAAAACTACTAATTAAAATTATTGTAATAATAAGAAAGATAGTTAATTTTTATTGTATATACTTATAGGATACAATGTGATGTTTTGATACATGTATATATTGTGAAAAGATTAAGTCAAGCTAACATCCATTACCTCACAAATTTATTTTTTGTAATGGAGAATAATTAAAATCTACTCTCATTGAAAATTTTTAAGTAAACAGTGCATTAACTATAGTCATCATGCCATAGAATAGATCTCCATAACTGATTCTTCTTATCTAACTGAAACTTAATATACTCTCACCAGTATCTTACCATTCCCCTGTACTCAGAAGCCAGAAATTACCATTCTTTTCTCTAACTCTATGAGTTCAACTTTTTTACCTTCCACATATAAGTAATGTCAGGCTGTATTTGTTTTCTTTGCCTATTTTAATACAATGTCTGTTAGGTTCAAGCATAGCATCATAAATGAGAGGGTATTTTAAAGACTGAGCAGTGTTTATTTTTCTTATGTACCACATTTTCTTTATCTATTCATCTGCAGATGGACACTTAGGTTAATTCCATATTTTGGGTATTGTGAATAGTGTTGCAATAAACATGGGAGTGCAGTTTCTCTTTGATGAACTGATTTATTCGCATTTGGATATATACCCCAAAATAAAATTACTGAATCATATGGTAGTTCTAATTTTATTTATTTTATAAACCTCCATATTGTATTTTATAGTAGCTGTTCTAATGTACATTTCCACCAACAGCGTACAGAGTTCTCTTTTCTTCACATCCATGAACACTTGTTTCTTTCAACTTTTTGATCAGAGCCAGCCTAAAAGGTATGAGGTGCTATCTTATGATAGCTTTAATTTGCATTTTCCTACCGATTAGTATTGTTGAACATTTTTTCCCCCTGTGTCCTTGACCATCTGAATGTCTTCTTTTGGGACACATAAATTTAGGCCCTTTTCTCATTTTTAAATTGAGTTGTTTTCTTGATACCGGTTTGAAATTCACATGTAGTTTGATATTAACCCTTGGTCAGAAGTAGGAAGTAGGGTTTACAAATATTGTGTCCATACTGCAGGTTGTCTTTTCATGCTGTTGATCCTTTCTTTTGCTATGCTGAAACTTTTTGTTGTTGTTGTTGTTGTTACTCGAGATTGGGGGCATTTAAACACTCAGCCACATCCTAGCCCTTTTTATTTTATTTTATTTAAACAGGGTCTCACTAAGCTGCTTAGGGCCTCACTATGTTGCTGAGGCTCACTTATATATTTGCTTTTGTTGCCTGTTGACTCTGGTGTCATAAGTGATTTTTCTCAGTCAAAGGTTCTAAATCTGTGTAGAGATCTTTGTTGGCATGTCCGCTTAACAAAGGTTAATAATGAAAGTGTAACAGGGTCAACAATGTCATAAAAAATACAGAGAGGAAGAGAAGGCAGGACAAACTCAATGTCTGGCTTTTTATGAAAAATATCTATATTGCTAATGACTTCTTTATTCACTATCAAAATAACAAAGATTTTATTTCCTAAACAACAGAAACTAGAAAACAGCTACCAATACCAGATCTGATCTGAAGAGTTGTTAAGAAAGCCATTTCCCTGCCCCTGCCATCTCCCCTCCAAATCTCTAAGTTCCCTTCACTTTCCTCCATCAAATGTAATCTGGAAAAAAATATATATAAATTAATTTTGCAAATTTATACAAAGCAATTTGTTTCTTCTTATATCCATTGATTTCATTCATATCCTGCTACCTACATTTTACAGTGCTAAGCATAAGATAGTATATAAGACAGTCTTATCTCCTGTCTTGCAGGTTGTTAATCTTTAAAACACTGAGAACTTACAAATTCATCTCTAATTACGAATTTCAATGGTTAGAAAGGGATAGGGTAGAACAGATGTGGTCATTTCATAACATAATTGGGGAATAGGGAGCCTAAAGAGCTCCCAAGCCTTGTCTCTAAAGGCCACACTCAACTAAATGGAATCAGGTCACTTTGAGGCAATGGCTGATTCCAGGGCCAGAAGAGTGAAAGCCTAAAATGAACTGTAATATCCAGTGGTAGAAATTAAGAATGAACTAAAATGATGGGAACATATCAGAAAAAATATAGAAGAACCAGCTTGCCATAGTTGATATTGGTCAAATCTAGTACTAGAGTATCACAACCATGACAATATCTCAGTAGAGCATACTGAATAAAACAGGAGTACACAAGTCTGTTTCTACAAAATATCCGCTTCATCAACTTTATCTCTGACATAGTTATCTATTATTATCATTAAGAGCATGTAATTTCTTTAGACAAAATTAGATGCTTCATTGATATTTGTCAATAAGAAAGCAGCCACCAATACCAGATCTGATTTGAAGAGTTGCTAAGAAAGTCATTTCCCTGCCCCCTCTATCTCTTCTGTCGATTGATTTTTGTCAAGCCTAATTCTTGCTCAGTTAAAAATAATTGTGTATCGATAATTGAATTGCTTACAAATAGAAACAATGCTATAAAGGGAAGATATTTTATAGCAATTCTTTTATCATTATGAAAAGAATGTAACATATCTTGAAATAAAAATATAACTAACTTTTTTAGAAATTTCTCAAAAAATAAGTGCTGATATCACTTTTAGAATTCCTAATGAACCATTTACTATGATTAATCTATTAATTATTTTATATATTTTTTTCAAATATTTCCTTATTTAAAAATAATAGCATATGTGTTTTTAACCCAAGTCAAGAGAGATAGTATTAATTATAATAAACGAATCACCTAATTTAAGAGTTGATGCATCCAAAAATGTGGAAAGATTTATTAAAATTCCTTCATTATTTATAAGCTAGCCTGAGTACATAGCTGCTTGTTATTGTATTAAAATCCATTTTCTATCTGAAGGGCAAAACTTTAATGTAAATGAGATTGAATATTTAGGAGAATATAAAAATAGCAAAATTATAATAATGACAATTTTCAAAAGTTTTAGAATAGATTACTATAAAGAGAAAATCATCAAAACACAGATTTAAAGGCTAGGAACTCAATACATCTAGGACCTTCATTTTGTGTATGTGCTTTGGAAACAAATGAGTTGGGGTAAATGTTCTCTTTGCCTCTTTAAATGCAAACATCCTATATATTTTAATTTCAAATTTATGTTTATTATAATTTTCTAATCATTGTGCTTAATCTTGGAAACATTTCTTTGATGCTTAAAATTTGATAAAATGAATTCAAAGAGACAACGTTATGGCAAACTTATTATACAATAGAATATAAAGAAATATCTTTATAAATCAAGTCAGTATTATTGCTTCAAGATTGCTTCACTTGGATAAGGTCTTAGATAGTATGGCATATAGATAATCTTCCTGTTGGTCTCATGGGATTTGCCTGGTCTCATGAGGTAGCCCAAATAGCCAGGGAACATGAGTCTCATATTTGTTATTAAAATATGAGTCATTACCCCCATACTAGGAATCAAACTAAAAAAATCCAATTAAAGTAAAACAAACAGAGCTGGGGATGTGGCTCAAGCGGTAGTGCGCTCTCCTGGCATGCGTGCGGCGCTGGGTTTGATCCTCAGCACCACATACAAATAAAGATGTTGTGTCTGCCAAAAACTAAAAAAATAAATATTAAAAAAAAATTCTCTAAAAAAAAAAGTAAAACAAACAAAAAACAAAAAAACCAAAACATACCAAAAAAACCTCACACAAAACAATAACAAAAATAAATCACATCCTCAAAAAGGCTTACCTATCATTATAACTACCTGGGTGCTTATGATTGATCTCATCAGAGTACTTTTCCTCCAATTTTGATATGGAGTGAAGAACTCAGACCTATGCCACAGTCATCTATGAATATGGATTTTTTTCAGGTATAAACAGAGTTTGGGAAACTTAGGGCCAAGTTTAGGCTAATGGTTTTTTATAGGCTCAAATAGTGTTCATAAACACACCACTGTGTGCCTTCCTGAGTTACCAGTTCTCAAGTGAATGTATGAGGGAGTGGAGAATGGCATTTGCTTCTCCCCTTTTCTCTACCTTCCTGCAAATTGCCTGCCCCTACCACTGGTCACCTAAGTCAGAAGGCCCTCAGCCTCACTTTCATTTCCTTAGGCTTCTCCTTTCTGTAAGACCTAGCCCTGCTGCTTTACTTAGAACTTGAATTCTTATTTGTAATAAAAAGATCAGCATGTTTGGAGTCTGTTTTTCTTTTTACATTTTAATTGATCTTTTGTTGTTTAGAAACGCACGATTCACTACTAGTGCTAAGATGTACAGAATATAAAAGACAAATTATGAATGTGGGAAGACAAACAGAAAGAAGCTTTTCCCCTCATTTTATGTCTTTGCATATAAAATGTACAAAGCAGAGTGGGTGTTTAGATCAGAGGCAAAAACCGTTTTGGGAGAAACGGAGAGTTCCTTCTTTTACACAGAAGGAAGAGGAGAAGAGAAACACTGATCAGAAATATAATTTGCAGAGAATCTTAAGGTAATAATGATATAGATAGAGGCCCCCTCTCCTGCTTCTCCTTGCTGAACACACTTAGAAGCACCAATCTCTGATATTCAGACTCTTATCAACCAGTCTCACAGAATGTTTCTCATAGAACGAACGTTCTATGGCTTACAGTTAGCGGAAACATCAGAAGGAGCTACAAGATTCGGTGTTTGCTGTTCTTGCCATGGAAGTAAGAGTTGATCAGATGACACAGAGAATAAATTTCTCCCTGTGGAGTTTTAGACAGATGTGAATGATGTTGAGGAGGTACAGTTTCCACAAAACAGTATTTTGCAGGCAAAAATTTACCTCCAGAATTAATTAGCATCTGTTCTGATATTCGTAATATGTTTTATAAAATGTTTCAGAGAATTCCAAAAAACACAATTAAGGAAAATGTGTTCACTCAAAGATATATTCTACCCTTGACACCAAAGATTGAAGTTCAATATTTAACACTGAAACCTGTGGAGTTGAATTATATTGAAAAAGGAAATTTAGAACACTCTTATTTTGTTTAAAAAAATTGTACTGAGTTGTAAACAACACGTATATAGTCTTATTATTTAAGCAGATTTATAAGTTCTACCTTAATCCTATAGAAAGATTGGATAAAGAACATGGTTGAAGTTAGATAAACCTGAATCAAAATTTCAGGGGGCTACTTACTAATTGATTGATTCAAGCCAATTACTTAGTTGTTCTGGGTCTCTTTTATAAATGGTAATTCTATTCTCATTTCTTGCGGGAATAATGAGAGCACTCATAGAAATTGTGAGAATTATATGGTATAATAAGTTATAATGTCATTGTTACTATTGTTAATTTGCAGCCATAACCATTAAGTGTTGGAGTTAGAATTAAAATTGAGATGGTTTGGTTATGAAACCTGGGCTTATAACCCTACATCATTCTATGCAGTTGAATGAAACAAAAAAGGAATGCTTAAAGAAGATGAGGCTAAGTTGAAAGAAAAATGTGCCTCTGCTCTTGGAAGTGTCAAAGATCTACTCAAAGGCAGAAGTATTTGTTTATTTATTTGGAGAATACTAGGTATTGAATCCAGAGGCACTTTATCACTGAGCTACATCCCCAGATATTTTTCTTTTCTTTTTTATTTTGAGACAGGATCTCACTAAGTTACTGAGGCTGGCCTCAGAATTGTAATCCTCCTGCCTCCGCCTTCCAAGATGCTGGGATTACAGGCATGCACCACCATGTCTGGCAGGACAGAAATATTTACAAAAAGAAAGTAAAAGTTTGCTTGTAAAGGATGAACTAGCCTTCAGACTGTTTGACTTGCCAAGTAGTTGATTCAAAAAAATGCAACATTACTAAGATTACCAAATTGTTATGATGAAAAAAAGCAAATGTCACATTATCACTAAATGCATACATTTTATTTCCAACATGTTCAAACATCTGAAAACCAATTTCAGATTTATGGCACATAGTTAAGGTTTTGTGATCTTAGAATCAGAAATGGTTACATGGACCTTATTTTTATTGTTACCATAAGAATTGTTAATATTATTGTTTTTTATTGTTTCTTTGTATCATCTAAGGAAGAAAATATTTTTTATTTTGCATATATTCATATATTTCTTTCTTAATCACTTGTAGATACCAAATAGTAATATTGGAAGCAGGCCAAATTATTTGATCTTTCATTTTCTAAAGTAAACTCTACAATACCTTGGAATAAGAAATTATGTGGAAATAGGGAAACTTAGTGTAGTTTTAAATTTATTTTTTAAATTCTTAGAATCTGGTATGAAATAAAAATATGTGATAGTTTGGTTAATGATATATGTAATTGTACATTACTTAATAGGACAACACTGTTTGCAAATATTCTTTATTCTTATCGTGTATCTTGGGTGACTATTTAATGGTAATTTATGTTCATGGCAAACCATCCTATTGTAATATGGATGGATAACTATTTCTCATTTAATTATTTATCCCAAGATCACATTTAAAAAGCTCTTGGTCTTCAATGAGTCTCACCTTTTACTTCTCATTCTCTGCTAAGATTGTGAATTACCTATATTTCTTTACTTGATTCTGTATTGTTACAACAAATTGGTTTCACAAGCAGTCTCTGATTTGGGGTTGAACCTGATGATCATGGTTTGTTCATAGTGATAGGTCAATTGCAATCATAACTAGCACAAGTATTGCCTACCCAGCACATAATTGAAAGAACTGCTTACTAAAAGAATTAAGAGTTAAGAGCGTTGATACAACTGCTACTGGTTGTCTCTGGTACTCAGAGATATTAATTACCAGGAGAAACAATGTGGCTTGATTAGAGATGATATTTTTATAACTGTAATCTTGTCTCCAAGCAAGAAGTAAAATATCATTGGGCATATTGACAAATAGAAGCTTCAAAACAAATTAATGACAGACAATACACAGGATGTTCAGGAACTTCATTCTTGACATGGAGGAATGACTTTAAAACAATAACAACAACAAAGATAACTGCATTCTTTCTAAAGTGGATATTGGAGACTATTCTGATCTGCAATGTTGCCTCTTATACGAGAGGATCCCAGTTGAGTTTAGCAGGTCAGTTATCACTCCAAATTTAACTTGCTTTTTCAGTTCTTCTTCCCTTAAAAATAACATGTCAGAGACAGCCTCCTTAATAATTGGAACAAATGACCTACAGACATGAATGCAGCAAAATTGGTCCAGATATTGAAAAGCCACTTAGCTTTTTTTTTTCTCCTCACTCCCAAGTAAAAGAGAGAACACAAGATAGACTGAATTTTCTTATCCTGTTCTCATATGTCCCCTCCCATACTGCCTAAGTATTATGAAAGAAAAGGAATGAAAGAAAAAAGAATGACAGTGGACCCCTGTAAGTAATAAGACCATTGCTATCAGCATCTGAAAATTTAGAGGGCGTTTATAGGGACACATAAACAATTGGCAACTAACTACAACACTAATATTAACTACCTTCTGAAGCATGTTCAGCACCTCAGCACCTGCCTCTGTATGGACATAGTGTTATGTCAGAAATGTGCATGATGTAGTTAAGCAACTGTGAGCTTCTCTGGTTACTGAGAAAGATGAAGTATGCTTGACAATTAAGGAGATGATTTTAGTTTTTTTTTTTTTTTGATACCAGGGATTGAACCCAGGGACACTTAATCACTGAGCTACATCCCCAGTCCTTTTTATATTTTGAAACAGAGTTTCATTAAGTTGCTCAGGGTTTAGCCAAGTTGTGGAGGCTAGCTTTGAACTTGCAATCCTCCTGCCTCAGCTCCCTGAGCTGTTGGGATCCCAGGCCTGCGCCACCATATCTGGCTAAGGGGATAATTTTATCCAGGCTATTGCAATAGAAAAATATTCATTATTGAGGAATAGCTCAAACAAAAAGAACCTCAAGTTTTATGCAGGCAGGAAAACAAAGACTTGATTCATTGTCAAGTCTTCAGTGGATCATGAAGAATAATAGAAATGGCATTTTATTTCCATGTGCAAGATGAGGGTGAGCTTATGTCAACTCACAGAGTTCCTGGTGTTTTCAGATGAGTATTATGAGTATTGAGAAAAATTTCTAAAAAAATGAACAGATGTGTAGATGTGTACTTTAGAAAGAATACCCTGGAAGTTGTGTGGAAATTAAATAGAAGCATAAGGGGTACATGTACTCTCTGGCAGGGGTAAGGGGAGGAAGGAGGGAGTCAAGACATGAGTTATTGCAGCAATTCAAGAAAAATACGATGAGCTTCTGAATGAAAACAGCTGCAGTCAGGATGGATAAGAGGAAATGAATTCAGAGATACCAAGGAAAAAGAACTGATAAGTCTTGTACAAATCAAAGGAGAATTACATTTAAAATATGGCCTTTTCCACTGATGCTCTGGAAAAAAAATACGTGTGATATTTTTCAAACAAGAAAAGCTATATTATTTTATCGTCAGGTAAAATGTATTTTTCCCCTCAAAGAACAAAACAGTCTATCTTTAAATGGATATTAGTCTAATCTGTCATTTTGAAACACACCTTGTGCCCAAGACATCTTTACCTTTGAGGAATATTGACGGCATATACTCCAATAGTTTTGGAGACTGTACTACTTAATATTCCTTGGATGTTTCCTTAGTATTAAAAAATTCAGATTAAGAAAGGCACTTGTCAGAGTTGATTTTTATAGTTTAGACATATTAAAATGTTTAATTAAATTTAGTTTTGATGTGCTTTCCAATAAAGAAAAAAAAATCTAGTTATTCCAATTATCCTCTTTGGGTAACAAGGGAGCCCCAAAGTGCCAAGTATCTAATCATCTCTATAATGCTGAGTGATGGGAGGCCACATAGGTATCAGGGTAGCTTTATTAGACCCCCCCAAAAAATTGGTTTTCTGAAACACTCTTCTTTTTGTTAAGGACAGAACTCACTTTATTAAACCAGCCCTATTTTGTCACATCTGTAATACCAGCAGGGGAGAAGCAATTTTCATAAGTTTTCATTAATATCTAGGAAGTAAATGTTAGATTTAATTCTGTCCTGGTTTCTAAATAAAGAATTGTCAAATTGTACCCTTGGAGAACAGAAATTTGTGCCTTATTTAGCACTCAGAGGATGACAAGAGAAAGGAAACAACTCCTTCCCCTGCAAATATCCCAGCAAGGGTTGTTTGCTAAATGTGTGAAGAAATGGGAGTCTCTTGTTATAACAAGCAGAATATGAAGATGAAAACCAAATATTCTTTTTTTCCCTATTTCTCTTTTCTTTTTACTACATTATAGCAGCTGGAAGTAATTGTAATGTTTGTCAGTGCATTTGGACAGGATGTGCTATTTCTGATGTAATTTAGTGCAGAGGAAGCAGGAAGTTTTCCTTGGGTTGATATTCATGGGAGAAATTGAAGAATGAAAAAAAAAAAAAAAAACCTCAAAAAGCAGAAACCAGAAAACAAACAAAAAGAGTGGTTTTCCCTATCTACCATGAATATGGTCTCTTTCCGTCTTTAACTGAAATTATCTTTGAATATCATTTTAACTCCATAATTGCTATGAATAATAATGTGCCTATCTGTTATTATCTCTGCAGGTTCTGCATGGTTCACTTTCTTCATTTGTAGACAATGGTTAAAATTCCATCCATAAAAAATGTTTTTTTAAATGTTTTTATAGAGATAGTAAAGTTCAGATATTCATAAAACCCCAGAGTGGCAAAGGACTCTAAGATCCAGTTCATCTGGGACAAAGAAATCTATGTTCATCCCTACCTAAGATGGAGCCCATGTGATTTGAAAATGAAGTGCTATGCAGGAGATCACAGACATTTATGCTCTTCCTAACTGCGTGTATATAGTGTATTCTGTGGAAAGGTCAATGGAACTCTGACTATACTTTTTAAGATCAAGAAATAAAGGGCAACATATGATTCTATCAGAAGGAAAAGTTGTTGAAAAAGACTTTTTTAACCACCGAAGTCACTTCAAAAATGAAATGATCTGGAAGCCTTCAGGGCTAGGAATATGAAAACAGAATTGTATAGTAGATATTCTGACCCTGGGATTCTGGCCATGGCATCTAAGGTCCAGACACTTGCTTTGAGGGTATGGTTGCTTCTGCCTGATTTTCTCCAACCCCTACTTACATTATATGAATAATTACTAATGTCATAATAGCATTTTTAATATAGTTCAATAAGATTTTAGGTGAAATTCTAAAATTTTTAGCACACCTTTTTTGAATCTGTGAAAATACTAGATGAAAAATAAATCTATGGATTGATATATGAAAAGGCTTTGTATAATTGAATTATTCATGAGATTGGTAGGTGAAACTTGATTAGCAGCTTTTTATTAGGGCAAGCGAGTCACTACCAAAACAAAGGATTAGAATATCATCTTTTCTAACTTTTACATCTAGCCCTTAGACCACACTTTTAATAGTCAGAGGAGTGATTTTGAGAATTACCTCCTGAATCACTGTTGTGATTCCTCAGCATGCCTCCCACAATCAGAGGAGTTATTGCGTTGTGCCTAATCTGACCCACCCTTAGCCTGTTTTATTTGAGCTTTAAATGAATGTGAAATAACATTCCCAAGAGATTGAATCCAACATTACTATATGTTGGGTGACTTTTATATTATGACTTTTGCAAGATTTATTTGTATGTGTTGAGTCAAGTGAAATGCAATGTGAGTCACTGTTTTATGAAATACTTAGTGGCCATTGTTAGAATCTCAAACACTTTGTATGCTTGGGAACATGGATCAATGAGTTCATTAACCATCTCTTGAGATAAATGCTTTCTATTAATTTTAATTCCCTCTTGTTTAATAAGGGTCTTTAAGAAATTGTAAAGCCCAACACGGTGTTACTTATTGCTGGGAACATATTTTTTTTTTTCTGTGAGAAATACAGATATTCTCTGATGATGGGCATGTTGTATATTTCAGACTAAAGGAGATTAGGAAATGAATTCATCTATTGGAGGAAATATGGTAATGATTACGCAAGAAACATAGGGACATGTAGTACTTCGTAGGACTTTAAAATGTTAAATAAGTACAATTAATAGATTTGTGACATTGGCAATTTATTTAATCTCTTTAATTTGTAAAGATGATAATTGTACTTTTCTCTTGAGAGTTCCTGTGGAGATTAAATGAGAAAATAAGTGAAAACTACATGATGAATTACCTATGGTATGGTATAAGCTTGGTAATATTCGTCTTTGTTGTTATTCTTGTTGCTACAAATTATACAGGACAGGGAGTCTGGGAAACTGTGCCATGGTGAAAATAGTGCCACATTGTCTATCAGCACACTTGGGGTCTAAATCTTTCCTTAACAACTAAAGTACTGAGTAACCAGGATTGGTAATGACTGACTTAGCTTATTTAAGATGAAGAGAAAGTTTATTATTTTCTTATGATGTTTTTCTTTTCTTTCTTTCATCCCTCTTTTTTTTCACTATTTCATTGTGTCTATATCATAGAGAGGTGGGTTGATGCATCTCTCTTTGTCCCAAAAATGCCATCCCTCTTTTAATAGCTATGAAAGCCTATGATTTTATAATATCCGTCATATCAATTACAAAATCAATGTTGTATGTGCTTTGTTGACACTATATACTGAAACCTTTACATTAGAACATGATGAAGGGAACAGGCTGTAAGAGTGTAAATAAATCAATGTATTTAGAATAACAGTTATTAATTGAGAGATTTATTTTCCCATAAGAGACATGTGGCAATACCTGGAGATATTTTCATTGTCAATATTGGGGGTAGGGAGGTTGTAAATAGAGGCCAAGCTGCTACTCACATCCTTCACGGCACAAAACAGTGGTGCCCCACAATGAAAAATCAGGTACCAAACATGAGTCAGCCTTAATTTAGAGCATCATTTAACTAAAACAACCCCATAGACTTTCACTGTAGGCCAACTGTGTTCCAGGCACTGGGTATACAGAATGGGATAAAACAGTTCCTTGAATTGCCTTCAAGGAGGTTAGTGTTTATTTGATTATTTCTTAATAATCATATCTTTGTCTTTAAAAGTGAGCAAATATGGATCCTAATTCCTACCGAATATGTTTGAGATGATGAAGGTCACAAACCCTTGGATTATATTCTGACCCAATAGATCTTAAATAGCAACCATCTTATATTCATAACCACAAATGATCCAAATAGTTTGGAAAAAATTAAAACAATAAAATAACTTAGTACGTGAGAAATTCTGTACCTGTTATAAACATAAGTTCATAAAAGTAATAATGTCATCTGTACAACCCTACTTGAAAATGCCCATTTGGAGGCACATGACAGATCAGAGTTAATAAATTTCACTTAAATGGAAGACGCAGGAAGTGAGAGGTAATCATTTATCTACGTAAAGGAGAAGACCATGTGATGGTTTAGATGTAAGGTATCCCCCAAAAGCATATGTGTAAGACAATATAAGAAGGTTTGGTTGAAAAATGATTGGGTTTTAGCCCAAACTTAATCAGCAAATTAATCCCTGATGGGATTAACTAGATGTTGGCTGGAGGCAGGTGGGGTGTGGCTGGAGGAAGTGGTCCATTGGGCGTGTGGCTATGGAGTATATATTTTGTATCTGGAGAGTGGAGTCTCTCTCTCTCTGCCTTCTGATCATCCTGTGAGCTGCTTGCCTCTGCCATACTCTTCTGCCATGATGTCCTGCCTCACCTCAAGCCCCTTGGAATGGAGCCTTGTGTCTGTGGATTGAGACCTCTCAAACTATTGGCCCCTAAATAAGCCTTTGCTCCTCTACAGTTGTTCTGGTCCAGTCCTTTTGTCACAGTGGCACAAAAGCTGCCTCAAACAGGCTACCTGTCCTGAATAGAAATGGTGCTGATGTATTACAGAGCCTGAAAAATTGAATCTCTTGTGTTTTCTCTCCGTTCCCTCCCCTCCCCTCTCCTTACTTCCCTTCCCCTTCCATTTCCCCTCCCCTTCCCCTCTTTCTTTCTAGCTAAAGTAAACCACCAGTGGCAAAGGATTTTGTTTTAATATTGACAATACATTTTTTAGTTCAAGTTACATAGTTTTTTTTTATTCTAAGTATAAATAATGTGTCACAAAAACTTTTTGTCAGTGTAAGTACCTGGCAAGAGAAAAGGGCACGGGGGTGAGTTGAAATTAAATTTTGTAGTAACTGTCTAACAGGTTGTCAAGGGGAAATTGTGACTAACTCTTTACAAAATGCCGAGTAGGATGGCAGAAATAATCACATCAGATGCTAGGGGAGGAATCTGATGTTCTATGTGAAGAAATGCTCTTTACAGAGATTGCAAGGATGTGGTATATGGAAAATTTGTTCTCCTCTCTCTTTCCTGCTCTCTATTTTGATTTCTCTCTCTCTTTTTCTCTTCCTTCTCTGTCAATCAGACACTGCCCCAATTAGGATCTCTTGGTCGCTCCAAGTGTTGTGGTCACTTTCCTATCAGTACATATTTGAAGAAGTACTTGGGATAAAAGCTAAAGCTTGTAAATGTAAATATCTATCTATGTAATCCTGATTTCAAATACCTTCATGTAATTGATACATAGGAACTAGACATATGGTGCTACATTGTACTAATAGAAAAAGAACAAAATATATAAAGCCTGGTTTTCAGACATTGATAAAAGTCAGTCCATTGATCCTTGAGTGAAGTGAGACAAAATTAGGTGATATTTATGATTGTTTCAGCTTGATGCCTTAAAACAATTTTCATGTTGCAACAAAAGAGAAATCCAAACAGAATTTACAGGATCATTTAGTTTAAGAGTGAGATGGAATTCGAGAGGCCCAAATAACTTACCATTTGTGGGTCAGAGTCCAATACAAGAGACTGAACAGAAAGAATGTCAATGAGCTCTGAAATCTTAAGGGAGCCTCCTTGAATCATCTCAGCAAGCGTGAGAGGACATTACTATAGACTGAAGAAAGAAACAAAAGGAAAAAAAATGGACTAAGAAGTTTCTTGAGCCCACCCAGATGCAAAAAGAGTTTTTGTTCTTACCAGCCAGAGCAGAAATATACTTGGAATCAAATAAAGTTCTTAAAAATATATTAATAGTATATTTATATTAACTACTGAAGTATACTTTGAATCTGTCATATCAAAGCTTAAGATTAAAGCTAAAAAAGGATCCAACCAATTTCAAGTAATTTGTCATATACCAAAACACAATGTCGATACTATTTTTAAAATACAAAATATCAGCGTATAGCCACATACAAATCACAATGTCAGTCATTTAAAGAATTGCAAAACATCCAAAAAAGCAGAAATATTTAGCTCCTGATAAGGAGGAAAATTGATAAGTAGAAATAGGTTCAGACTTGACAAGGATTATGAAATTAGCAAATACAAATGTTAAAAATGGCTATTAGAAACCTCCTTCTTATGTTTGATAAAGGGGAAGTTTAATTTATAAGGAGAAAATGTAAGGATAATAACAACAACAACAAAAAAAACCTTTAGTAGAATGTCTAGGTACATCTGAAATGAAAAGGAAAATGAAAACTAAATGAGATAAACAAATTAGACATTAAAAATGAAAAGATCCATGAACAGGAAGACAGAGAATAGAAATGATCAAAAGCCAAGTACAAAGAGAAAAAGACTAAAATAAAAATAAAAAGACTACAGATGGTCCATAAAGCAAAATTCAGTAGTCAATTTTTCACAATTAGTATTCTAGAAGAAAGAGAGTTGCAGGGAAAATATTCTAATTTGATGAGGAATTTGAACTATCTACATATATATACAATATGGCCAACAAACTACAAGAAAAATAACATAAAAATATCATTGAAAGTTACTTTGTAAGCAAATTGATGGATACTAGAAATGAAGAGAAAATAATAAAAGTGCCACTGGGGAAAAATGTGTTTTATATTGAACAGAATGATTGCTCTTTTTTCATGAGAATCTATACAATATAGAAGACATCATGCTACATGGAAGAAACAAAGACTACAAGTAGTATGATTAAAAATCAAATAAGCAGTAAACAAAGTAGCAAACCTATGGGACCAAACTTTCAGGAACTAAAAGTATTGCCAAGAGTCTATGAGAAGAGGGAGCATCGATTACATGGGCACAGATAATGACTGATTATGTGATTGCATGCATTGTCCAAACTCACAGAATTATATAATAAAATTGAGTGACTTTGTTGTATGTATGTAGGGAATGCAAATCAAGTCAAAATGGCACCTGGCACTTTGCCAGGAGGAGTGGTTTGTGAAGCAATGCCAGGGAGCCATTAAGATGATGAGGATTCCTTAATGACTGACTGCTATATCTAGAGGATGTTAATTAAGTTAAGCTGTGTGTAATCAGTTGGGTATATGTACCTCTGCTGTCTGGCAGAGAAGCCGCTCCTGCTATCTTGGGTGCCCACTACTTTGAGTTCTCAGTTTCTGCTGAGTTCACTGGCAATAAAGTAGTTCCTGCTTCAACCTTCAAGTTGCTTGTCACCTCTAGGTTATTTTGCCCAGCTGGACTTAGGCAGCCCACCCGGACTATGGCATATGTATAGCTTTTCTGAGGAAAAGCTTTATTTTAGCAACAATACAAACACATTAAATTTGAGATAAATTCCTTGGCAAAGAATATTTGTGTGATATAAATCTTTCCTTGGTAATTAATCGTCTCTGTTAAATACACCATTTGAGTATTTGTATTTATTATGTCAAGGGATACCTAACTTGCTAGTTTTCATTTGGCCCTCATATATTTTCTCTTCAATAATGACAATTCAGTAAGAAACTTTAATCTCAGCAAGTAAAGGAGGTCTCAAATCTCTTGAAAATTTGCAATCTACATGAGTATTCTCTAGGATAGAAAAAAAAATACTAGATGTGTTCAAATTGGAAATCAGTATCTGTTGTCAATAACTTATTGCTAGACTTCGTTGAATTCTTAGAGTAAAGTTTAGCTCCTTGTCCTGTGATTTCCTTTGTCACCAAGTTCTCCTACATCTGATCTAAACAGCAGAAAGATTTGCTTCGCCAAGAGCCGAGTGGTATATTTCTACCTGGTGGTAGGACAAACACACTTATAGAGCGAACTGTGCTCTTGGTCTTCCTTCACACATTGCTCAGGAGATAATGGATTGTGCACATTGACCTTAGAGTTTGGTTCCCAGAAACACTTCCATTCCCGAGTTTATTTTTGAACTGGTTCTAAATGGTGACCTGACCATACTCTTAGGATACCAATTGGCCAGAAAGAAATGGTTTGTACTAATTTGGGCCAAATCTGGCCTGATGCTATTGCCTGCTTGGCAATTGAAAATGAATGTAATGTTTATGCTTAAATATGTTACTATGAATGCTTCATATACTCGTCTTCATCTTGTAGATATATAGTGAACACATTAACTGGAAGATTTAATAGCATTTAAATGAAAAGATAAAAATAGTCAAAAGTGAGGAGGAGGCTTTCCCATATTTTTTGAGAACATCCTTAAAGAGTGCTATGGACAGTTTTATAAGATTTTCAGAGGTCCAATCATGAATTCTGAGTATTCTGGCATAAATTCTCAGTTGGTGCCAAAATATCTTTTATAATGAGCAGTCCTAGATGAAAATGAAGATCACTTATGATTAAATCGATTAAAGTTCCAGACTTAGAGAAGTTACATGTAAATTTGTAGAATTTTCTTCAGTGGAATGCAAATCCTGTCTGTCTAACATAATAGATTACTTCATATTTGTTATCTAATCCAGATTTCTTAAGGATACTTTATTAATTTCTCTGAAAATATCTAGTTCCCCAAATGTTCTTTTACAAATTTTACCATGTTTCTTGTTCCCCTTCATGGGTTAATATTGGTTTTGTGTGTATTTATTTTGTACTTGTATTAGAGTTTTTTCAAACTTATTGAAAATTACGTTTGAAATCATTTTTTCATGTTATTCCAGAGCACAGAAACTCATTTGTATTTTTTATGTTTTTTTTCCTTTTTTCTTTTAGTATTAATCTTGACTCATTTCTCCTCAGTGTCAGACAGTGTTTGTTATGGTTTAGAGGTGAGGTGTCCCATGAAAGCTCACAGGTGAGACAATGCAAGAAAGTTTGGAGGAGTAATGATTGGGTTATAGTCTTCACCTTATCAGTGAATTAATCCCTGATGGGATTAACTGAGTGGTAACTAGAGGCAGGTGGGGTGTGGCTGGAGGAGGTAGTTAGTTGAGGGCGTGGCTATGGGGTATACATTTTGTATTTGGAGCTGGAGTCTTTCTCTCCTTGATCACCATGATGTGAGCTGCTTTCCTCCGCCACCCTCTCCTGCCATGATGTTCAGCCTCACCTCAAGACCCTAGGAATTGAGCTGGCCTTCTTTGGACTAAGGCCCCTAAAACCGTGAGCCCTCAAATAAACTTTTCCTCCCCTACAGTTGTGCTGGTCAGATCCTTTGGTCACAGCAGCAAAAATGCTG
Organism: Ictidomys tridecemlineatus; assembly: GCF_052094955.1. Taxonomy (NCBI): domain Eukaryota; kingdom Metazoa; phylum Chordata; class Mammalia; order Rodentia; family Sciuridae; genus Ictidomys; species Ictidomys tridecemlineatus. The sequence continues at coordinate 63,297,095 of NC_135477.1, forward strand.
ACTATAACACTGTTCAAAATACTGATATGATTCTAAAGATCATCCATCACAGGATGGTTGGTGAGTGTTTAATGCCATGTCCTAGGCTCTCTACTGGAATTAATGGTAATATTCTTGGGGGAACCCAGACAAAGCATGGAAATCTGACTGGAGTTTTGGGATCAGAAATGCTACAAAGGAGAGGCAGCATTTGGTCTAACCTTTAAGAACTGAGAAGGAATCAACTAAAAAGGCCAGGGAGGGAGGACGGCAGCGGGAAAAGGAGGACATTCTTGGCAGGAAAAAGCAACAGCAAAGGAAGAAATGCTGGCACACACCCCCTAATTTAGTTAAGTGGGGAATGACTGCAGCCAGGTTATGAGCAAAGGCTGTGTACGGTTTGTGAAGGGTTCTTGATGCCTTGCTAAGGAATCTGGTGTTATCATTTTGGGAGTGGGGAATCTATGGAAAATTTAAAAACATCTTATTTTGAAGTAATATCTGATTTTGAGGATACTTTCTAGCAGAGTAGAGAATTAATTGGAGGAAAAAAAAAGAGACCATATTTTTGGAAAGCAAAAAATATTTCTTGAAAAATCCAAGTTGGAATATAAGTAACAGTGTGTTTGTGTGTGTGTGTGTGAGGGGGATGTTGAGGATTGAGCCCAGGGTAGGGTGCATGTGAGGCAAGCACTCTACCAACTGAACTATATTCCCAGCCCATTAATGGCCACATTATAAATGCTGCAATAATTTTCAAATTCATCAAGGAGATAGATTGAGAGTTGATGAGGTCCAAGTCCAAAGGTGAGTTCACATAACTTCTTATGTTTATTGCTTGGTGATAAGCTGTGTGGATGGTCTTGGATGACAGTTACTCAAGGGAGGGAAGACAGAATTAACAATGATAGAGTAAAGAAAGTGAGTGAAAACATTATATAAGAAATGAAATACAGACTAGAGAGAACAGGTGGATCATCCCCAAGTTACCATATAGGATATTGGACTGAAATTAACACAAAGGTAGCAGTGAGTGTCAAATATGCTTTGGAGCTAAGCAGACTCAGGTTGCAATTTTAGCTTACTTTGAAATACACAAAATAACCATATTATATTAAATTTCTGATCTTTAGATTCTTCATCCTGCTTTGTTCAGTGTTGTTGTGAGTTAATGATTTAAGAGACTAAGAGTCTGACAGAGCATCTCATCCTTGACAGATGATAATTTAAGAGGTGAACACTTCCTTGCTATATAAGAAAAATTAAATTTTTAATGTTACCTCTTGTGATAGGCCAAGTCAAATGAATATTTGCCCAGTTCCAGCTTATGTATCTTCATTCTTTCATATTTTTTAACTTCATAGATAAGTTTATTTGTTCAAATCTTGCTAATTATCATATCATGCCTCATTGCATCGACCATAGACTATCCTCATTATGATTATAATTTCATGACATGATAGTAAAAAACTTTATTTTCCTTTTAGTTATAATTTTTTTAATTAAAAAATGTAAGCTTGTTAAGCCAAAAAGTACTAAAGAAAAAAGTCAACAATCTTCTTCTAGCCCATTTCAGTTTCATCAACCTCAAAGTAACCAATATTAAGAGTTCTCTATGCACATTTCTTATTTTCTAAGATTAAAAAATTATATTCAAACTAAATTCATATGTTCACATAAATATATGCATAAATATAAATAAAATGTATTATTTTGTTCCAAATAAAGGATTCTTTTATGCATATAGTTTTCTTGCTTGCTTTTATTCAGAATAACATATTATGGATATCTCTTTGGCCATTATATTTTAGATGATGACATATGTCATGGTTTGCACATGTATTGGTCATCAAATCTTATGTACTAAAGACGTAATCCAAAAGGCAGAAATCTCCAGAGGTGGGGCTTTTGAGAAGTAATTGAATCATGAGAGCTGTAACCTCATCAGTGGATTAATCCATTTGATGTAGTAATAATTTGAATGTACAACTGGAAGGACATAGAAACTGTAGGCAGGTGGGGTATGGTTAGTGGAAGGAGGTCACTGGGGGTGTACCTTGGAGAGTATGTCTTGTCTTGGCCTTTACCCCTTCTGTGCTTCCTGGCTGCCATGACCTGGGGTGCAGTACTTACTAATCCACCATACCCTTCCTCCATGATGTTTCCCTCACCTCAGGTTCAAAGCAATGGAGCCAGTCAACTAATCTGGACCAAAACCTCTGAAACCATGAGTCAAATAAATCTTTCTTTCTCTAAGTTGTTTTTTCTCTGGTATTTGTCACAACAATACAAAGATGACTAACATAGAACAGCATGACTTAGTCTCTCAGTCCTCTTCGATCTTCTATTTTAGTTGTGTACCATGAAGGAAATTCCTGCACTAACATGGCATGAAAAGGACACTTATAGCTTATTTTTTACTATCTTCAGATAATAATCTCTGAACTTAATTGCTTTGAAGGGGAGGTGTGAATTAGCTGCACAGATTTTTTTGGACAAATTTATTTAAGTTCCTACTCTATGATGGGAGTCTGAGGGAACAAAGAAGTGTACAAAGTTCATATCCTTAGGATTTAATTTCAGACCTAGTAATACTTGAGATGATCTTTATATTCTAAGTATAAAGGGAGCTGTAGCAAGATGACCAGAGCAAATATAGATGCTAAAAAAATGCTTCAGAAGACTAATAATAAGTGGATATAACATCTCATCTAAGATTTTACTTCTCTATACTCTTTGTATTATTATGTAGTGCCCAAAATTTGTGATACTACATTCTAAATTAATTTCATAAAATATTTTGATTTAAGAACTTAAGAATTTTGATTCTTAATTCAAAACTTAGAAAAAAAATAAAAAGAAGGGTAGATCAATATAAAGAAGACTCAAAGTCATTTGTGGTTTCGATTGTATATATTTAATATTTTTTTCTTTAACAGGAGAACATAAAGTTCACAAACAACCCATGAAAATTTGATGTATTTTACTGTGTACAAGGCAAAATTATATATATACACACACACACACACACACACACACACACACACACACACACAGACTCTATTTGACTAGAAATTGATTAAAAAGTATCTGAGCTCACGTTTGAAACTGGAGTTTTGATTTTTAATAATCCATATATTTAGTTTCTCTTGAAAATTATAGAAATCTGGCAATGCAGAACTTTCATTTCTACACGTCAGAAATTGGCTAGATTCTTACAGCTATTCCATTTAGATGTAGCCTGTTTTCCCTCCTGCAGCCCATTTTTTAATTTATAATGTATCATCCATGAAAACATTTGGTTTTGTGAACATGTCTAGTTTACAAAGGTGAATGTCCATGTTGCTGTGAATTGTCAGTAGTTAGAATCCTTTCTTTCTCCTGTGATGCCTATGGCTACTTTTTATATACTCCTTTATCAGCAAAGAAGCAGAGATACATTTTAAGTTTTAAAATATATGCAGTCAAATGAGAGAAGGGAAACACAAGAGAAGAAATTGTAGTGGACAGACAGATGAAAAAACAGAAAAGTTTAAGAGTTTTTTTTTTTTCTTGCAAAATTTGTGCTAGAGATAGCAGTTTGCAAATAAACAAATATACAGATTTTCAGTGTTATGTATTAATGAGTTTTAAAATGCATTCATGTAATTCTCAATGTTTTACAATATAGAACATTCTGTCACTAAGGAAGATTCCTTTGTGGCTTTTCCTAGTCATTTCCCATCTACCATATCCGTAATTGTTCCCAGAAAACACATTTTTGTTCTTCTTTCACCATACATTAGATTTTCTTGTTCTAGAAACTTCATTAAAGTGAAATTATATACCATTCAGGCTTCTATGTCTGGCCTTTTTCATTTAGACAGTATGTTGTGATTCATTGATGTCATTGGATTACTATTACTTAGCTCCATTTTGTTACACAATATTTTGCAAATTGTTTATGGTTGTTTGTAGCTTGGGAATTCTATGAATTAAGTTTGTAGAAAAATTTCAGTATTTCAGTAAAAGTCATTTTATGAACATATGTTTTCATTTTCTTTGGGAATGCATTAAAGTGAAAGTTCTTTATTAGAAGGGATATATGCTTATTTTAAGAAATAGCCAAACTGTCTTTTAAAATTGTTTTATCATTTCATATTCTCACCAACAGCATGTGACAGTTCAAATTATTCAAGTTTCTAATCAACATATGCTATTAGATTTTTAATATTATTCAACCTAAAATCTGTTGCAATACTGCATTATGGTTTTAATTTTCCCTGATGATTAACAGAGCACAATATTTGTAATGTGTTTATTGGTCTTGTGTTATCCTCCTATTTATTGAGCACTTTTACATTTAAAAAAAAAACTCGGTTGCTTATATTTTTGTTAATATGGTTTAGAATCTCTTTCTGTATTCTGTATCATTCTATTCTATTCATCTATGTAGACAGACATATGTCAAGTTATTTATTACATTCTGTTTCTTTTCTTTAGTGAATTTCAATGTTCATATAAAGGTATAGATGCAGTTATATAAAATATATTCTATAATTTTATGTTATACCTATTTATTTTATTTTTAAATAGTTTTAAATATTTATTTTATTTTTTAAATGTTCTTTTTATTTATTTATTATTTAGTATTTTATTTATTTATTTTTCATTACAATCTTTATTACACATACAGAGCCCTATTTTTCTATCTGTACACATAGTATGTTCATGCCAACATATGCCATTATACATGTACTCTTTTTTGTATTAAAATTCTTAATACACATATATACCCACAATTTTTCATATCTCTGTTTGTATATAAGGTATGTTGGCCCCAAATTCAAATCTTCATACATGTATTTTGTTTAAGAATGACCATCACATTCCACCATCCTTGTTAATACCTTTCCTCCTCCTTTTCCCTTCCACCCATCTTCCCTATCTAGATATACCTATTTATTTTACTAATGTCTTTCGATGAGTAGAAATTTTGAGCTTTGATGAAGACTAGATTATGGCTATTTTTTTCCTGTTATGGATTTTAATTTCTCTGTAGAAAATTTTTGCCTAACAATTAGTTAGAGCAATAAATTATCACTACTTTGGTAAACTTCTTTTTGTCTTCAAATAATAAATACTTTCATTTTCTTGCCACTAAAGTTAAAAGATTATTTCAAATTTTGTTCTTAGTATGTTGAATTTTTTTAATTGTACAGGGATTGAGCCCAGGGTCCTTTAACCACTGAGCTACTTTCCCAACTGCTTTTGCTTTTTAATTTGAAACAGGGTCTTACTAAGTTGCTTACGGCCTTGCTATGTTGCTGAGGTGGCTTTGAACTTGAGATCCTCCTGCCTCACTCATCCTCCTCAGCCGCTGAGATCATAGGCATGTGCCACTGCATCTGACTGATTTTCACAGTGTAGTATTGTATATGTATATATTCCTAAACAAAAGTTTTTTTCTTCTGAATATTTGTGGACTTAAGTAAATTATCTTACCACGTGACTTTCTTTTTACTCTTATATTTTAAAATTCATTTATGTTCATTAGAGAAGGATCTAGTTGATCACTTCTATAGGGATGTAATCTTCAATTCTATTAGTATAACAATTTGTTTTTCAATTTTCTGGTTTAGGCCTACCTTTTTCCACTTTCTGTCTAATACAACATTTTCTACTGTAAACATTTTTATCTGGAACATAGAGCAAGAGTTTCTCTATAGTTTGGAATTGAATTGTTGAGTCTATAAGATATAACAATTTGACTTTACATGATAAATTGTTCACTATAATAATTGTACTGATTTATAGTCTCACTAACAGTTTACAACAACCCTTCTAACTACATCTTTATGACATCTTGCTATGGTTAGCCTTTCATTTTTGCTACTTGCCTTTTCTTCTAACATCTACTGAGGGCTTATTTCACTTTAGAAGCTCTTTATCTGCTTTACAAAAATTATCCCTTTCATCTTCATAACAAGTTTGGGAAACTAAGAATAATTATCTTAATTTACTTAAATTAAGATAATTTTACTATAGTAAAGTCAAAGTTGAAGAGTGTGACAAAAGTTTTAAAGTTAATAATAGCAATAATTTTTTTATTCTCTCATAAACACTATATACCTGGATCATTTCATTTTATTCTTCACAACACTTCCCTAAGTAAAATCAAGGTGGCAACAGGACTCCCTTCCCATAGGGACTCTAGAGGGAAATCCATTTCCCTGCCTTTTCTATCCTATAGACCTATCTTAGCCTTGGTTCAGAGCTTTCTTCCTCCATCTTCAAAGTCAGCAATTGGATGTGGAGCTTTTCTCATGCTTTCACCTCTCTGTTGCTCTTTCAGTTCTTCCATGTGTGGATTTCTGTGATTACACTGGATTTACCCAGATAATCTGGGGTAGTTTTCAGTTAATTAGCAACATTGATTTAATCTACAACCTCTTGTCACATAACCAAGGCACATAACATTCACGGTTCTGAAGATGGTCTTTGAATGATCATTATTCTGCTCACCATAGTGGGGAACCAGAATTTAAGCACAGAGCATTATAACTGCTCAATGTTTTCACACCTCTAAATCTCAGGCTAATGACAGCTCTTAGAACAAGTGCACATAGGCTGTGGATGAAAGGGCATTACCATGGAGAAGCTGCTGGTCAATCATGGGAGGGTATCTTCAGTGCCTGCTAGGCAAGATCAAGGACATTATATTGCTCCATTAACACCAGTTGCTATGAACACACCACACAATGGACAAGGTGAGAGGTTTTCTTAATTCTTAATTTTTTTAAAAAATATTTTGTTTTAATTTTAGTTGGACACGATGTCTTTATTTTTTTTTAATGTGGTACTGAGGATGGAACCCAGTGCCCCATAAGTACTTGCTGAGCTCTACCACTGAGCCACAACCCCAGCCCCAATTTCTTGATTTTTCATATGTCATTTTATTGCTGACAACAGTCCATCCCATGAATTCTGTGAGTCAACCCTCTTTCCCTCTTTGATTCATGCCATAAACAAGCATCATCACATGGCACAATGTGACCTAGTTGAAGTTTCTCACACTTCATAAACGGATCCAGCTCTGTTTCATAGGACATTTCCCAAATTACCCTCCTCAGAATACTAAAGACCAATGTGTAGGGAGAACATTTTATGAAAATATTGGTGACTGCTACAGAACATATTTAGTCTCATATTTTAGGTTACCTATACACTCTAGTGTGTTAGAACCTGGGAATCCTGGCACTTGTTAAACGAAATTTGATCTAAGGATGCTTTCATGCTGGAAGCCATACCTAATGAACTGCAAGCTATCCTAGTATGTAAACTCACTAAAAGTCTAGCTTAGGCACATACTTTTGTAATGGATCTTTGAGTGTCCATCAGTTATGGCTGCTTAGCTTTAGTCAATCTAAAGAGACTGATTCAAACAATGAAGCAATTAAGTTATTTTTTGTATCTCATTTCTGTCCATAAATGCTGAATGACCATGTTGCAGCTTAGAATTCCTAGGATCTATTCTGGTCTGATGGCTGTCTGATTACCATATTGTTCAGCTAAACTCTGTTAAATGTAAGTTGTCTAATATTTTCCATTTTAACTCTTAATGAGTTCAAATAGGAGTCTTATGTAACTTTGTTGTTTTCACAGCTAATTGGATATGGACCTCTTACTTCTGGAATTTTGCTTCTTGGCTCCTAGGATAATTTCTTAACTTCTAGTAAATCATTTAGGGAATATTGTTTTAACATACTATGAGAACATTAGTCAATTGTTCAGTATTTTTGTTGTTAACCAATATCTAAAATAGGTGCTGTGTTACCTTGACTGATGTGGAAAAATTAAATGAAACAAGGTCACTTCTACTTATGACCCTTTCAAGATTAGGGATTAGCAGAAAAATCTTTGTTGAAGTAACATTTGCAGTTATAAATTCTTTTCAATTATATAATCTTGCCTGGGTTAGAAACATTCAGCTATCACAGGTTTTGTTTTTTTTTTTTTTCCAAATAAGCATTATATTGATGCTTTAGTATATACTGAGCAGGTTAAAGCTCTCATAATCTAATCATTTCACCTCTGAACCTTCCTGCGTTGTCTCGCGCATGAGCTTTGGGATTTACTTTGTACCTAAACCATAACAAGTGACCAAAATATTTTCTGTTCCTTAAAGTGAAGGCATATTTTTTTTCTTTCGTATTTCTAGAAAGGGTTGAATTCTAATATGTAATACAGAAAATTCAGACAAAGAATATTATTTGTTTGTTTGGGGGGGGACAAATGTTTTCAATATAACATAGGTAAAGATATAGGCCAAATATGAAAGAAGCATTAGAGAATCATAAGAGAAATGTAGAGCTTAAGCCCTATGCTGGTAGGACTGCCAAGATTTTTCTCTAGCCATTTGTCATGTGAATAATTTACTCATTGTGAAAAGTGTCAAAAATTCAGAAAAATGAAAAAAGAAAAAAAAAAGAAAAATTGGGGGATGCAAATATTATCACTTTGATATGTTTCCTTCTAAATTTATAGAGGACAAAATGAAAACAAATTGCAGTTTATAGCTTTTGTATTATTTGATATTATATGGAGAAAATTAACATTTTCATTAGAAATTTATTGTTATCTTCAGGACTAAATTTTATATTAAGATCTTATGAATATATCTTAATTTTCTTATCTTCATTTAAACTTACAATAAATTCGTAATTTAAAGAATAGCTCATATGTTAGTGGCAAGATCTAATTATTTTTTCTTATATCCCAAGGTATGATTCAAAGTCATGGTGACAAATTAGTAATTTGCAAACACAGAGACATAAATGGTAATATTTTGTTCAAGGTTCCAGCAGTCCTATATTAGATCATAAAGAGAACTAGTTACTTTATTTTCATGCTTGAGCCTCACACCCCCCACCCACCATTCCAGTTCTCTAAGTACAATTACTATAAGCAATTGTCAATCATGGACTATTGATCTGATGGATGTTGTAGCCTGGAACAAAGAAGCAGAGCTGAGAGTGTGTCTGTTGGAAAGGAGAGTCACTAGAATGTCGTGGTCCCTGTTTAATGTCTTCGGAAACTCCACGTGGGCCTGCAACAGGAAATTGATCCAGTTGTTCACAGTGTGAAATATAGTGGGCAGAACAGGGCCTGCAGCAATCACCCCTCTTAAATGCTTTGACATTGTTCAAGCACTTTTCTCTGACTTTCCGGTCTGATGAGCTACTGTAAACTATCCACTTACTTTAAAAGTGAAAGAAAGGTGGGCATCTTATCCTTTGAGTACTAACATAGACTGCTTGCAGGAGGGTTAAGCAAACCATCTGATATGGGACAGGACACTCTGCTGACCAACAGCCACAGTGACCAATTAAGACAACAGTGCATTTTTTTTTTTTTTTGCTTTCCTGTGATCAATCTGCAATTCTCCCTTCTCAAAATAATCACAATCGCACAAAATTCAACTTAGAAGTTGGAAAAAGATAAATAAAAGAAAGTATAATCAAGTTCCTCATACAGATGTAAGAATCTCTCTTTCACAGATATTTTAAAGAAATATTATTCTAAATCAGATGACTTTATTAAAATTTGTGAGTATTGAATTATTTCTCCATTGACCAAGATGATAAAATCATGGTTTATGAAATGAAATTCTATGCTTGGGAGAGCAAAAAGAAAACGTTTGCTTTCAACTGCAATAAAATTCACATTTGTGAATCCCAGTTTTCACATTAAAGAGTTTTGTGTCTGTTTATCTGGAAACTACTTACATCAATTCATTTTACTCAAACGTTACAGTGAGTCAGTCAAATGTGAAATCAGTTTATAAGACCTTACTCAAGCAAGGAGTATTTGATTCCCATTTTTTGCTGAAGAGGTTTCCTAATGATCTTGGTCAGGCAAATTGGTCTTGACATTGTTCCATGAGATATTTTCTTCAATCTTTCTTGACTTAGTGAACTGCTAACTTATTTTTTGTTCATTTTCATCAGTGTTGTCACAGACTTTGAAAAAGATTATCTAATTTAATCACCATAACAATGCTATTTGTGATAACAATAAGAATTCATTAAGCACCTATTTTTTGCAAGCCACTGTGCAAGTAGGCATTTTATCATATTTTTCCTAATAAGAAAATGAAGGTTCTGAAATCCAAGGTTCTGATACATTTTTAGATCCTTACTCTGGGGACTTTGTCTATTACATCAAGAAAATCCATAAAGCAAGAGAGAGAAAAGTTGGGTATATATCAATATAATTATGTACTCTTTTAAGACCTAACATTTGAAAAAGGAAAAAAAATGTGAGAAAAGAGTGTCTTTTTCTTTCCTCAATTATTTTGAGCTTTACCTGCTTTTTCCATGCCTATCAAAGATTTATTAACTCTCTTTGTAACACAGGTGAATCTCTGGCTCTTGGTGAGTACTTTGAGTGAATCATTTCAGAATTTTTTTTTAAGCTTCTTTTGACAATTCCAGATCCAAGTATGAGAAGCTGGCTGAAATGTAGACCAGGGGAATCACGTGCAGTGATATTTATGAAGGAAGTTTAATTGAATGCTGGATGTTGGAGCTTAAGTTATTATTTCCCTAAATTCATGTATAAAATACTCACAGTCCTCATAAATTCATGGTAATATCTACTAATTCCTAGCATGATGAGTGGCTCTTTTTCTTTATAGACGATGTGGCCAGAGAAGAGTGAATCTAAGAGTCTGGGAGTATCGTCCTCTTATTTTGAGTGTACCCGCATATACTTACACTTTGAGGAAAATGAAATGGTTGTGTGCTTCTGTTGAAAAGCAATGAATTACCAGCATTACTATTATACCATTATTATTCTTTACTATTACTACCATCATCTTTATCATCATCCTCATTAACAACTATTTCCATAATAAAATGGTATTTAATTTGAAATAATGATACATAATTTTAGCCATTGCTTCATTTAATCCTAATTTCTCAACTTGTAGGTCTTACAGCATCTATTTATAATATGAGGACACGGAGGTATAGAGAAGTTAAGCAGCTGATTTAAGGCCATACAGGAAGTAAACATATAATATGTTTTACAAATTTGAAAACCCAGTTGGTATAACTACAAAGACTGTCATATTTCCATTGTGCCTTATGACTCCATGCCATGTTAGGCAGAAATTCCCCATTTCTATTGTCCTTTTAAGGCTTGACTACTTTTGGGGAAGATGCTTGAACATACCCTGTCAGTGGCCTTCTGAAGCATGCTACCACTTCTGAGATGATCACCCCTTAGAAGAACATTGGAGGAACATTAGAAGATGCAGTATTTTGAAAAAGAATTTCTGCAAATCAAGAGAGTCTTAACAATACCCTGAAATAACTGTGATTAGATTATTTTTTCTTTTACTTTAATGCTGTTCAGTATATAACTAATGTTGACCTCAATAAGAATTATGGAAGGTTATCAGAAAGCTGCTCTTTGTTCAAGCTACATTTAAAATATATGTGTATTAGTGAAAAGCATTTGCATCTGTTCCTTGCTTATTAAATGATAATAAATCATGATTTGTTAGGTAAATTTACTATAATAAAATTTTTATTTCAGAATAGATATATAATTTGCTGACTTTCAGATAGAAAAATACTAAGTCAAGTAAATCCAAAGAATTGGTTTTTTTTCACAGATAACCATTTTGGTAAGTTTAAACTTATGATTTGTTTCTTCTCAATTAAGAATACATATTTTAAGTCTAAATGGAAATAAATACCAAATAAACGTTTAGTGAGACAAAGAAAGTGATTATCCTCAGGTGAATCTCCAAGTTTGTGGCAATATTTGCATTTGGAAGCCACCATGGCTAACTGTTAGAGGAATCTGGCTACACTCTCTGTGTCTCATCTCAGGAAGCCATTGCCAGGCACTAGAAACTCACAAAGCATTATTGGGTACAGCACTTTATGCAGGGGTTCTTAACTTGGGGCTTAGAGATCGCCTGAGATATTATATAAACTTGGTAAAGATGCCGTAGCTTCATGAGCTTCATAAATTATGTGAAGTCTTCTAAAAGGCGATAAGCAATTACTTTAGAATACGAACTTTATTTCATCTTTTAAAATCATGTAGCTTTGCAGAAAATTGTGTTGGCACACACTGTAATACTATGGTATCGGATAAATGCATCAGGAAATCATACTATTGAAAGAATCCACCAACAGTATCTGGGTCAAATTTATAATGTAAAAGATGATACTAGGGCCTAGAAATTACAGCAACATATTCTGAATAAAAAGAAAGATTTATTTTTTAAAAAAATCATATTATTTCTTCAAACTTCATTTGAACATATAGAAAGATTAACTTCTAAATTTCTCTCTAATCATTTAGAATAGTCTTTTGAAAACAAGGGATGATTGATATTTCAGTCCAGTGGATTCTCTAGAGCTAAATTATGTGTGTTTTATTTTGGACACTTAAGCTACTACGTCAAAAGTAAAAATAAATCTAGCTTATCTATATTGATGACTTATGACTTTGAAATTCTTATTTTATTTTACAACTGTCATGGTTTTCTCCTTCAAACATTTTCTTTTTAAAATTTTTCACAATTTTTAATATGTCTAAGACATTTCTTCTCCCAAAGATAAAAGTTTTCAGTGATAATGAAGGCCAGTAATATGAAAGTATTTTCAACAAAGAAGATTGTCATTTCTGAACATTTTTTCAAGCACATAGGATTAAAATAATATAAAACATAATTGAAAATCTGCAATTTTAGCTTTTGCTGAGTTCTTAGATCCTAAGCATTCTTTGAGATGACTGCTAAATGGTATTTGTAATCAATGCCAAACCTTCCAAAGTGAGGATTGCTACTTCTATTTTACAGACAAGGAAACTGACCAGGTCAAAGCAATTTGTCCTAGGACATATGGTTTCTAAATTACAGCTTAGATTTAACCCCAGTGTCTAACTACTCTTCCCCTATCTCATCTACTTTTTTTTTTTCCTTATAGAAGTTCCTCCTGAGAGAAAGGAGATGTTCTTAATTTGTATAGATACTGATGCTGGAACTTAAAATTAAAAAAAAAAAAGGTGCACTCTAATATTCTCATTTTCTCTTTGAGATTACTTAGTGTGTTTAAATGCAGATTGAATAAATTTATTAAAATGATTTAATAATATTAGAAACAAAGCATGAGAATACAGAAAGACTTTCAAAGACCAATATAGGCGTTATAATCACTTTAATGATTATAAAAATTACATAAAGAAAAGCATACTGAAAATAGAATTTTTAGACTATGAAATTAATACTTCCCACAAGGTAGGGTATATTGAAAAGGGAAATGAGAAAACAGTTTCATCCAAGAGATATGGACTAGGTCCTTAAACATAATTGCTTGCATGGTTTTTACAATGAGTCACTAGGATCAGCTAAGCAAGACAGAAACTAAATGAGTGAAAAACAAATACGTGATCATTAGCTTAGTACAACAACTTGCTAGAAATTAAGAGTTGGGTAAAGAAGAAAACTGGTGTTTGAATATAAATGCATTCTGGGGAAAAGGTATTAAACTCACTCACTTCTTTTTTTACCGAAGAGCCTACTAGATGTCAGGTGCTGTGTCAGATTCCAGAGACATAATAATAAACAAGAGGGAAAAGCTTTCAAGAACACAGCTCTCAGATGGGAAGGTCAACTGCTGGATAACCAATTATATGTTTGGTAAGTGTTAAATGCTGGGAAAGGGTCCATTAGGTGTTAAAGGTACTGAGGCCACTGAAGCGTTATCAAACAGGTCAGGGGAGACGTACTAGTGGAAATAGCATCTAAGCTAGAAAATGAAAGGTTAGTAGGAGTCAGCAAAGTAAGAAAGCAAGGATGTTAGAACATGTAAGAAGAAAACTTTCAAGTAAAAAGAAGCTTCCAAGTAGGAAGATACTTGTGGATCAGGTTACTAGGCAAACAAATTTTAGAAAGCTTGTCATAAAGAACCAAAGGAAGTTTGAATTTTGGGTGGTTACAAGGTATTTGTAAGCCCTGTGTGTTCACCCTAGAAGACTTTTCCTTTCTTTATTATAAAACTAATCAGAGTTAGTTTCATAAAACTAAATGTGAGTCTCCTCTCCTTTTGTGATATGATTTGTCACCCAATCAAGCAAGTCCCAGGCAATAAGACTGTACCATGCTGAATTCCCTTACCAGAATAAGTACATTTACACTGCCAATAAATAGTTTATCCATTTTGGTGGAAGTTACAGTGTATTTTTTTTCCCTCAGTCTACATGGAACTTAAGTGTCAAGTGATTGATTTAATGCCTCTAGGTTTTGTGTATCATCTCATATTAACACAGGAAACAACTGCATGAGAATAAAAACTTCTTGGCAACTGAAATTTTCAAAGGTTGGTATAAGCCAAAGTTATATCCATCAGAATACATGCATCCTATGACAAAATCCCCAATGTACAGGTATGTGTGGAGTGTGCTGATTTTTATTCATGTCACACTATTCCAAAAAACCTGTCTTCTCACTTTATCATCATACTTGTACATTTGTGTTATTGGGTCAGGGAGTCACTGTTTAATTAAAATCACACCATTTTTCATTATAAATTTTTTTTCACAGGATCTTTTTGGACAAGTGAAACTTCTTATCTCTATCAAATACTTCACAAAATCTCAAATGAATGTCTTCCTGAAACATAAGTACCAGTCTATATAGGTCCTCAGTACTGATGCGACCATTTACTGTTTGTGTAACTTGTCTCTAGGAGGAGTAGGACAGACTTGAGAAAGAAATGGGAGAAAGGACAGATATGTTTGCTCTTGTTCATTTCATGCTGTTAATAACCTGGGAAAGCAGAACACCCTGATTTGTAGACCTTATCTTGATTCAAGAGTCTCCATTTTGTTCTTGTTCCTTGAAGTTCCATGTAACTATCTGTATGTCTTTAGCATGACTTTTACACATTTGAAATTCTTATATTTTATCTGCTCTAGTAGAAAATACATTCCTTTAAGTATATCCTTCACTACTGCAGCACAATGTCTGACACAATTGTATATGCACTAGATATGTTTAGAGTGAATGTTATTGTGTAAAAATGGTAGATAGATCCTAATTCCAAATCTCAGCTTAGCCTCCCAGGCTGTTTGTGGTGGGGAGATGCTTAAATTTTTTGATGCTCCATTTAAATAATAAATCTAAAATGGGTATTCCCTGAATTAGAGTATTGTGATATTCACATATAAAGTATACATTGTGTTTAGCATTTTGCCATTGTGCTACATGGCAAGTATCTAATTTTTTTTTTTAACGAATAAAGGAAATAGGGAAGAATACCTACTATCTCTTAAAAGAGTTTCCAGTTTGAGAACTGTATATATTTATGGCATGCAATGATAGTACTTTTAAGTAAATAATATGTAATTTTTCTTTTGCCTAGGTAGTTTAAGCATAAATAGAGGTCAAGTCCATGAGTAAATTCTTCCAAGTGTCACATGCCCTCAGTTATGATTCAGGAGTTTGTTCTGATGTGCTCAAAGAAAACCACTATTACATGTCCCAGAATGGGGCCAGGCAAAATAAAACAGGAAAGGGTAAGAGCTTTGACGATAAGGGAAGGAAGGTTATGTTATCACCTTGACCAAAAGGCACAATTTTAATTTCATGGTCACTGTTCAGGTCTAGTTCTATGAATCTTCACTAGAAGTCTCTTCAAAATTACTATTGTTAAATAAGAATCTATAGCAAGGATTTATGTCTTCAAAGTAGAAACTAAGAGATAAAATTAATGAAATAGCTCAGAAGGATTCCCAAAGAGTTGTATGCTGCCAAAGAAGGGGATTCCAAAGAACCATGGCATGCTTGGGATTAAATCATCAGTTTCATAAACTTAAAAAAAAATACTTCTTAGCATTATGTGCTGATTATGTCATTGTTTCAACTTTTGTCAGTGTTTTTATTTCTCAGTATGAAAGAAGAGGTTTGACCTCCCAGGAAGCATGAGTGTGACCACAGATGAATCATGCAGAAAAGACACATTTCTCACACACCTTTTAATCAGAGAACAGGGACTTTAGGTCAATAAATGTGGTTTATTGAATCTAGCTTGATGTTCTCCATTTCCATCCATTTACCATAAAAAATGCCATAATTTCTTTTCGGCTGAATAAAACTCCATTGTGTATATATACCACCTTTTCTTTACCCATTCATATGTTGATGGGTACCTGGGCAGGTTCCATTATATTGAGTATCGTGAATTGCACTGCTATAAACTTTGATGTGGCTTTATCACTATAGTATGTTGATTTTAGTTCTTTTGGGATTAATACCAAAGTAAATAAGTTTTTATTTCTCTTCATAAATGATGAATGCTTGTTTATATTAGATGCTGGCTGGGAGTTCCTTTGTATATATGTCCTCTTAGAAAGACAAAAAGATGCCCATATCCCAGTGTTGTTGTTGTTGTTTTAATGTCAATGGTAGTAGTTTTTTTATAATATCAACACAGTAAAATACTATGATTATCTGTAGTTATGACTGTTACTTCTGTGTGTGTGTATGTGTATGTGTTGTTGTTGTGTGTGTGTTGTTTTGTGTGTGTCTCTAGATTTTGACATGGATAGTCAAAACATATCTAGAAGCCATGGATGATTCTAGTGTGAATTACTAGGCTAAATCAGATTCAAAATGATTCAGTAAAATGTTGGATCTACAGATTTAGCGCTATCCCTATCAAAATTCCTACAAAACTTTTTTTGTAGATAAAGGTTCGCTTATTCTAAAATGAACATGAAAAGACAAAGGAGACACGATATTTAGACAAGTTTTAGAAGAAGAATAAAGTGAGGAGGAATCAGTCTGATTTCAGTTATTTATTTTTAGCTACAGTGGTGAAAACTGTTATTGGTTGAGGAACAAATAGATCAATGGAACAGGATAGAGAGCCCAAAAACACCCACACAAATATGCTTGAATTATTTTTATAAAGGGTGAAAATGCAATTTAAGGAAGGAATTGTAATCTTTTAACAAAAGGCACCTTAGCAAATTGGACATCCATAAGCTAAATAAATAAGTAAACTTCAGTCTGAATCTCATATCTTCTACAAAACTGAATTCAAAATGAAACACTTACTTAAAAGTAAGCATGAAAGTATAAGACTTTAAAAAAAAAGTCAAAAATCTGCAGGATCTAAGATTAGGTAAACATTTCTTTACCAAAGCCTGATTCACAAAGGACATGTAGATAAATTGAACTTCACAAAAATTAAACAACTACACTCTGAAAATCTGTTAAGAACTTAAAAGTACAAGTTACACACTGGGAAAATATTTGAAAATAACATAATCAGCTAAGGATTCATACCTAGAATACGTAAAGAGCTTTGGAAAACTCAACAGTAAAACAAATAAAAACATTAAATCTAGTTAGAATATTGGCAAAATACATGAATAGACGTTTCACTAACATGGATGTATGGTCAGAAAATAAGTACACTAAAACATCTTCAACATCTTTAGATGTTGGGGAAATTTAAATTTAAACCACAATAAAATACCTTTGTATCACAAGGGTTAAAATAAAATTCATTAACAGTATTAAATGCAGATGAAGATGCAGAAGAACTGAATCACTTAAATACTGCTGTGTAGAGTGTGAGATGGTATATACACACTACAAAACAGCTGGCTAGTCTCTTAAAATTCTGAACATGTAACTATCAATTGCATACCTGGATATTTGTCATGGAAAAATGAAAACTTAGGTTCACCAAAATCCTGTACAGGATTGTTTATAGCAGCATTATTTTTATTAGCCTCCCCCAATGGAAACAACCCATAAGTCCTTCAGTGAGTAAGAGGTTAAGTAAACAGGATGCACCCATAACATGGAATAGCACTTGGTAACAAAAAGAAACAAATTTAAATATATACAACTACCTCAATGTATCCCCAGAGGTTTTTGCTTAATAAAGTCAATTCAGATAGGCGTAGTGGTGCACAGCAATAATCCCAGCAACTTGGGAGGCTGAGAAAGGAAGATAAGTTTGAGGGCAGCCTCAGCAATTTAGCAAGACCCTATGTCAAAATATTAAAGTAAAATAACTTGGATGTATCTCAGTGGCAAAGCATCCCTGGGTTCAATCCCCAATCCCAAAAATTTAAATTAAAAAAAATGAAATAAAGCCAATTCCAAAAAGATAGAAATAGTTTGATTTAATTTATATAAATTCCTAAAATTATAAAAATGTTAAACAAATTATTGGTTTCTACAGATAAATAGGATATGAGTACCAAAGGGAAGTGAATGTGGTAATAGGGGGCTACCTGAGGGAGCCTTGTGTGAGGCAGATATTCAGTATATTTTCTTTACTAATGTCAGTAACCTAATGGTCATACTGTGAGATAGGTTTTACTATTAAGATGTTACAATAGGGTGAATTTGAAGCTCTTCACATTATTTTTATAATAGCATGCAAATATGCAATTATTTAGAAATCTAAAAATGTATAATTAAATAAAAGCAAAATTTTAGAGAGGCAGATAAATCTCAATTTTAAACCCCAATTTAATTATGCTAGAAATTAGTGGCAAGCTAATATATAACAGTGGTCTTTTATTGGAAGTGCTTAAGTAAAGGCTGACTCATCACCTATTAATGATAATGATGGAAAGGAACCATGAAAAGGGTGAAATGTGATGCAAGGGTAATCTCACATTTAAAATGACTTAGAGCTTAACTCTTATGTTAGTCAAGGTGAGAAATAAAGTGGTAAGAAAAAATAGACTGCACAGACATCTTAGTATAGGTGTGTTGAAGAAGGATAAAGGAACTGTAAAAAAGATTATTTCCTAGTATAAACTAACAAGAGTTCACCTGGAATTGAGTCAGGGTTCTCTTACCCTTTCAATTGTGGTTTAATGAAACTTAGTTATGGTTTTAAGAGGTAGAGTTTTGTTACCAGAATATTTGCATATTATCTGCATTGATTAGTGCTAAATTCCTATAGAGGAATTATACTTCTTGCAATTCACTTGGGTTATTTTAAACTAACACAGCCATATGAAATAGTAAAACTAAATCCAAAACAAAACAAATACGAAAATATAGTGTAGCTAAAATTTCTCAAATTTAATGACCATATCCATGAATAGCCTGCATTTTCAGAAGCAATATGATGAATAGAAGTATAAAAAAAATCAAAGAGTATTGGATATGTCTTGAAAAACTAAAGACCTGAATCACAGGTCTTGAGTACTGTGCTCTAGTATGATAATCTAAAGATACAAATGGGAATATTGTAACATAAAAATTCTATAAGATTAATTATTATAGATTTGACAGGGTAAGCAGAATAATTGGGAAAAGTTTGAAGAATATATTAAGAAGTGTAAAATTAAGAGCAAGAAGGTTGAAAATTTCAGGGCAATTAGGGTATGGTGAGAAAAATCTAGGTAAAGATGAAAAGAAATTTAAACTACAATAACTTAAATTGTGATTCTATTGGACCTCACTAATTATATGCACTTAAACATATTTTAGTTATTCAACTATTAAATTAAACTTTTAGACTGTTAAATATGGTTTCACAGTTGGTAAAAGGAATCTACCACAGGCTATGAGACATCCCAGTGTTGATTATACCAAGAATGAGAGGCTGTCACTGATTTTCATCTGGATCATTTCTCAGAATTGTGCTTGAAGCCAAGCCGCTTTGAGGGATGAGGTAATGTCTTCCTCTAACACCACAAGCAAACTTTCTTTACAATATAAAAGCAAAAAGTTCCCCATTTTTAATGTTTCCCAGGCAAGGTGCATCTACACTATAAGTAAAACAGAAATAGAAGGGCACAAATTATGATACATGTAACCTATTCCACATGCAACATCTCCCTCAGTTCCCCCCTTCACTCCTTTGAGAGTTGAGGGTCAGTAGAACCAAATGAAAATCTGCACTTGTGCTTCTTGCTGTGCTGTGAGTAATGAAGTCTTTTGTCTCTGACTTAGGAGCCTCATGTCTTCTGCCAGTATCCATGAAATAGTAATAAACTGGTTTACTGCTTTATAATTATGTCATGATGAAATCTTAGGGCCCAAGATGTATTTTTTTCCTGAGATTTATAGGAATATCTGATTCCCTTATTTAAATAATAATACTGAAAATATCATTTTGCTAAGTAATCAGTTTACTTAAACCTCAAGGGATACTGTAAAAGAAAACAAAGCTTTCAAATATTCAAGAGAAAGAAGCAAATAGTTTGTAATAGCTCTTCACTTGTATTATTTAGTGGGATTTACAGAGCACTGATATATTATAAAATGTACTTCAATATAAAATTTTAAAAAGGAATAGCTTGATATTTTAATCCTATACTTATGTTTATAATAACACGATGAAATATGGGCATACAATAAAAAGATGTATTTAATAAGATAGAATCATAAAATTTTAAAATAATTCTTTTTCTCTTGCTGCAATAAGTATTTAAGCGTTGTATTTACCTTTTATGTTTTCTCTACCATAGACTTAGTATTACTGATGATCTCAGCAATTGGTCTAATGATAATGAAACATATAAGAATGCTTCCCTCAAGAAATTTATACCATCTGAGCATAATAAAGAGTAAGACCACAGCTATTTGCAAAGTTATTAGTATAGAATTTTTTTCAATGAAAAGTGTTTTATTATAAGTGTTTTTATAGTGACTTATAGATTACACACTAAATAGGAAACCAGTAAAATAAGTTCCTTGGGTCCTAATAACACATCCCCAATCTATCTACTTGGTTCTATCTTCTATGTCAACAGCTTTCAGCTACTATTACCTTTTTCTACTACTACTGTAATTGATTCCTGTGGGCTCAGTTACCTCCATCCCTTTCTCTCTGCAAGTTATTTTATGAGTGGTAACCAGTTTCATTTTCTTTCTTAAAAGTACCAAAGATTCCCTTTTGCATTTAGAATTAAATTCAAACGGTTTACTCTAGCTTCTGCGTTTTTCTCCTTCTTTTACCCACTATGCCAAAACCCTCTTTGGATCTCCTTTGGATTAAGGTCATGCTTTCCACCGTAGTTCTTTCCCTGTGATTTTCGGATGGCAAGCTTCTTGTCATTCTCATCTCTACTTAAAATGTCAGTTTAAGAGAAAGAATATTGGGTTGGGGCTGTGGTTCAGAGGTAGTGTGCTCGCCTACCATGCATGAGGCACTGGGTTTGATCCACACATACAAATATGTGTCCACCTATAACTAAAAAATAAATATTAAAAAGAGAGAAAGAATATCTATGACTCACCTGTGTGCAGCGGTCCTTATGCTCTCTTTTCATATCATTCTACTTTATCTTCTTTGCAGAACTTAATAATTTATGACTTTTTCCTTATTTTGGATATATATTTCTTTAGAGCATAGCTTTCAGTCATGATCCTTAGAATGAAATTCACATCTCTTAGTCTAGAACTTCTAGAAAAGTCAATCATTTAGTAAATAATCTATAAATATAAAATGGATGAATAAATTAAAGAAAATGATATGAGTACTAGCTCTGACATCAGAGAGGTTAGGATTAAGTCTTCAGCTCTCCATTTTACAGTTTACATGGCACTGGGCTAATTGCTCAGTTTCACTAAATTTCAGTTTTATCACAAGGACTGTGGAGAGAGTACTTCTGTGTTTGTCGGCTTTCTATTAATATAATAAAATACCTGAGATAATCAACTTATAAGGATGAAAGGTCTGTTCTGGCTCACTGTTTAGCCTGTGGTTGCATATCACGGCAGCAGTACAGGGCTGAATTGTTTACTTCATGGCTGGGACGCAAAAGAGAAAAACAAAGAGATTGATATCCTGCAATCCTTTTTGAGGGCATACTTCCAATGATCAAAAACCTCCCTTTAAGTTCCATCACTTAGAATTTCTAACATCTCACAATAATGCCAAGGTGGGACTTTAGGGGGAACATTTAATTTTCAAATGACATAAAATGCTTAAGTGAGGGAATATGAAGAAAAATTACAATGAATACAGAGTGCTAAGCCTTCTACCTCAAAAAGGAAGATCCCTTTAAAATCATAACTTTATCTGACTGTTGATAACTGTGCCCTGGACAGCTTCTTTTTAATAAGTGTGGCCTTTTGGAGTTTCAGGGTCAACTTCAACATTTGTAGAAGGTACTATTCATCAGTTGAATATTAGGAATTATATTTTGAATTGATATATTCATTACATGGAAGTTAGGAAACATTCTAGTCCAAAATTGACTGGAAGGACATTTGTACAGTTAATGACACATCCCCAATCTATCTACTTGGTATTTTCTTTAGTCTTATTGCAGACTGTTCCTATCTTTATGCTAGTAAAAAATGTCCATTAAGCCAATGGTGTCTATGTGATGAGAGAAAAGTACAACCCAACAAAAAAATATAAAATGATGCCACCTTCCAGTGTTTCATAAACAGTGGAACATTATGTTTTCTACTCTTTTGAAAATGGAAGGCTTTATTTTTTAAAAACAAGTGTTTTTAAGATTTTGATTTTAAAACTCATAATTTCTTAGAATATAGAGTGTTGAGAGCCACAGCCGAAGGGGCCCCACCAAACTTCCAGCTTCCAGCAAACTTCCAGCTTCCAGCAAACTTCCAGCTGCCGGCTGATGATTGGCTCACAGTGGCCCCAGCAACTTCTAGCTGCCAACTGATTGGCTCCTCTGCAGTGATGCTCATTGTGCTGTTTCCCTACCCTTTCAGACCACGGAGCTGCTCACTGGGGGATGTTTTTGGCTCCGCCCACATGACCCATCCAATTGGCCTCAAGAGCAGGAGGAGTGGGGGAGGTTGAGAAGCTTGTGGGAAGCCGGTGGTGGCAGTTGGGTTCTGAAGGTTTTTCCTGAGGAGCTGTTTTGTTTGGCGTGTGCGATTCTAAAAATAAAGTTCGTTTCTTTTGACAAGTGGCTCCTGAATTGTGCCCAGCCAGACTGAGGCAATAGAGAATGATTTTGTTCACAAGAATTGCATCTGTAGCATTTTATTTTAGCTGTATCTTTGCATTTTTACTCTTTAATTTTTAAATGCAACTACCTAAATATTATTGTATATAAACTTAATTTTGTTTTTTGAAATAAAAATTTTCTTTCAATGATAATGGATGCTTATTATTTCATATTTAAGTTTCTTTTCAAAACATTTTCTCTCCAAACTACATTAACAATAAATATATTTTAATATAATAGAAAAACATATAGAAAATTTTTTGGAGTTTATGCCTATTGATTGAAAAATTTTATGTTAGGTTAGATTGTATTAAAATTGAATGTTTAAATGGCATGACATTTTGAGATTCTTGAAAAGATTTCCTTATGTTAACTCACTAAACATACTATTGCCTTTTTTTATAATGTTTCATATGTGACCCATTATACTGCTAATAACATGATTGCCTATCTGAAAAAGTTACTTTGAGCAGATACTGCATTCTGTCATCGCTTTTTATAAACAAACATAGTACTACTACTTTTGCAGGCATATAATAGTGTTGAATAAATTGAACAATTACAATTCAGGTTAGAAGAATTCAATTGTCAAAAGTAATAAAAAATAACAATGTATGAAGCAGAAAGTAATGAAATAGTATTTAAAAAGTGGTGAATATGGGGAAGATTAAAATTTCAGAAACACTATGAATTCCCAGTTGCCTGCATTGGAAATGGATGTCTTCCTCTGGTTTTACTCTTTCCTTTGAGGTCAATAGACATCATATTTAATTATAATATCTAGGACAAATCCTCTGAATACTTTGAAAAGAAGTTTCTGCTTTTGTAAGAGGGGGAGTTTTTCTTGTAAATTTACAGGTGTATATTGTACACCAAACTTGTACAAGTCTGACAAAAATATTTAGGGCAGAGAACTAAGTAGAATTTAAAACATTGCTATAAAAATGTGCAATTAGATGAATAGGAGGTATACTAGTTAGGATAAGGAACTGGTTAGGGTAAGACTGCTGTAACCAGAAATCTAATGAAACATAGCATAATGTACAGAGGAATATATTTCTCTTTTTCGTGACAGTCTTGATGTGAATTACATAGGTATGTGGGTGTACATAGGAAAGTTTTGTTAATCAGCATGCTCAATGCTAGTTTGCCTTTTCCAGATTGAGAAGAGGAGGAACAATTAAGGAGGATTGGTAAATGCTACTGACTCCAAATTCCAGGATATTCATTTACTAGCTATGAGTTCAGAAAGAAAGAGAGAACAGGTTTGTGCGGGTGACTAGAAGTTTCTGCCACTGACAAGGAAAACAGATCTTTCAGTATTAAAGACAGAAATGATGTAGAGTATACTTTAACTGCAAGCATTATTATAGCCCTTGATCAAGTTACATATGAATTCATGGTTAAATATATAATAGCATACTCATGTTACCAGAAAAATTATTTTGAAAACCACTAGTGAAATGTAAATGTGATAGCTTGTTAATTTTATACAAGACCATGAATTGAAAATTTCACACATTAGACACACACACATACATACACACAGTCAGCCTTCTATATCCCTGGATTCAACCATGGTTTGAAAATATATGAAAAAAATTGTTTTTGTACTGAACATGTACATATTTTTTTCATCATTATTTCCAAAACCAATACAGTATATACAACTATGTACATAGTTTTACATTGTATTAAGTATTATAAGTAACCTATATATGATTCAATGTATACAGGAGGATATACATAGGTTATATGGAATATTACATTTAATAAAATACATATATAAATAAGGGATTTGGACTTCAGTATGATGGGTGATCTTAGAACCAATTCCCAGCAGATAGCAAAGGAGATATACACTAAATGTTAACAGTGATTAATTTTGGTGGTAGAATTATGGTAGGATATTTAGTTTTCTTTACTTGCATATCAACATATTCAAAATTGTCTTCCAAGAACATGAGACTTTCATGCAATCATTTCAAAACAACATATCAATAAAGAAAATATTTATAGGAATTTCACAAATACCACAGGAAGAGTTAAATTTAAGTGTAGTTTCAGCTACCATTTTATGTACAACTAGTAAATTCTGTGATCAAGAGAATTCAGATGTGCCTATAATATTATTATGGTTTGGATCTGAAATGTTCCCCTAAAGCTCATGAGTTGAAGACTTGCAGCAATGTTCAGAGTTGGAGCTTTGGGGAAGTTATTGGATCATGAGGGCACTGACATCATCACTGGTTTATTACATTGATGAATTCATAGCTAAAGGGACTATTGGGAGGTGATGGAAATTATAGGAGATTCAACCTACTTGAAACAAGTGTATCTATAGGGTTGTTCCTTTGGAACTTTATCTTGCCTCCAGCCCTCATTCCCCAAACTCTGCTTTCCTGTCACCAGGTGGTGAGCAGCTCTGCTCCACCATACCCTCCTGCCATGATGTTCCACCTCACCACAGGCTAGAGAAATGGAGCTAGCCAACCATGGACTGAAACATCTGAAATAATGAGCCAAAAAAATATTTTCTCCAATAAGTTGACTTTTTAAAATATTACTATGTAAAGTGACAAAAAGCTCACTAATACACTTTATAGGAATTTGCAAAAATGTAAGAGACAGAAGTAGTAGAGGTGACTTCTGGATCTACCTTACTGATACAAAAGCTGTGCTATTATTAAAACATATGCATACTGCAACACATTCATAAAGTCTTACAATAAAGCCCATAACAGCACATGTAAGTTTTCCTTTCCAAAAATATTGAATCAAAATATGTGAAATGCATTTTGCATTAACAGTCTTCTTACCTGAATGGCGTAGTTGGTTAAATAGTTTAATCATCCATTATTTATTTGATGAAGTTTGAGTTTCTGCTTATTTGTGATCATTACCAATTTAAACAAGGGAATAAACATTTTATTGTTAGACATTTTTAATACCTCCATTTTAGTGTTATAAATACCCTTGTTCACAGTAATTTTTTATTGTCCTGGTCTAGTTATTTTTCTTTCTTATAATAAAATTTAAACGTTTAAGACAAATACTTTGTCATTAGCATTGATATCCTTTTTTTTAAAATTGCTAAGTTGTGATCGTATGTCCATAAACAATAGGTAGAGCAATTAATTTCAAGCAATGTGTAAGACAAGTAAAATAAATTGAGTTTGTAGGACTTTCTTTTCCTCTTCCTAATAAGGGCCTGCGGATCAATCAGAAAAGTTGGGCATGTGTTCTTTGTGGCTCATGTATTCCCTGGAATATCATCCGATGTGTCAAGTGCTCAAGAAATCCCTAAGTGGCAGAAGAACTGGCAGCTTTACTCATCACACTTTCATATATTCAATTGAGAAAGAAACAATGAACCCAGGTGGGTTTAGAAAACTTGTTACTCACCAACAGAGCAGGCACTGTGAACTTGGTAGCAGCTCCCCTGGCCTTCCAGGTCCCATGGAGGGGATAGGGAGGCAGACAGAAGTGAATGTTGAGTGCACAGGGGATCCATGTTGTAGTTGAGGAGTTGGGAAACTGCCAGTCTTATAACATGCGGCTGGCAAACCTTCCTAATTTGAATCCCTGAAGAAGCTATTATTCTATTATTCTGTTTGAAATAAACCTGCCCACCGACCTAAAGGGAACACTGCTGCTGTCTTCTATGACTATTTGCTACAAACACATCCTCAAACACAACACAAGATGGACAGAAAAGCTATTATTATCTTCTCACATTTGTCATATTGTTGTATGTGTCAGCTCTGCGTTGTCCCCCTCAAGTAGAATCGACCAGTACTTGGAAATCTAAGTTATGCTACATTTCATTAGATCACTTTCAGCTCAGAAGATGGGGAGGGGAACAGCTCTGCTTCCCTTTGAACTTCAGTCCTATTCATTTTCACAAGATTAAAATCCAAGTCTGTGCAGTAGATGCTAAGAAACCATATTATGCAAAACTTAACAGAGCAACTTCCCTCTCTCTGCTATTTGCCATTGCCTCATGTCTTGGCCTTTGGAAAGTGAATGGCTATATGCCTATCTCGAATGTACAAATGTCATTGATAATGCAATTGACATAGTGAAAGTATAAATGATATGGGAGTGCTACCATATTTTATTCATATACTTTCAGTTATGTATTCAGACCAGTGATAGAACAGCAGTCACATGATTACCACCCATAGCAGAGATACAGTGACACCTCTCTCATCATTATTCTTCGTGGGGAAACTGCATGATATACTAGAAATTTTGGAACTTCCTCATCATGAATTTATACAAGGTGTTCAAAATTCAAGAAAACTTTATTTTCATACTCTGCAGATAGAAATACCAATGTAGATATTCCAAAAGATGTAACAATACCAATACAGACACTAACAACTACCAATTGCTTTAGAGAATATAGTTCATTTACTGAAATCTGCTGAAGTGTAACCAAGCTGGCAATTTTGAGACTGCAGGTATTTTTCTCATGATAACTTTATTCTGTTCCCACAAAATGTCAAAATTGGTATTCATTCAACGAAACCTCGGGTGCAATTGGAAATTCAGATACTGCCATAGTCACAGTTTTTGATCTGAGGTTTAAGAACACAATTTCCTCAAGTGATCGTGTGAAACAGCAAGTACATGCAAAATGGGAAAATATAAAATAGTGAAAAGAATTCTATTTCTGAAAATACTTGCAAGTATCTTCTTAAAGTGTACAAAGCTCCAGGGTCTGAGATTGCAGTATCACTATTGATCAAATCAATAGTGTTAAAGAGGAGATAACTGTATTTTGGTCTTTATCTTGGTGAGCTGCATTAGCATAGAAAGAAAGCAAAGAACTTGATGGCAAAATCGACATAATCAAGGAATCTATGGAAGGTTATACTGGAAGAAACTTAGCTAGTACTTCCACAGACCTGAGCTGAAAGTGAGCACCTACTTAATGGTATGAGCATTAAGTATAGCACCTGCATGAGAGATGAGCAAGTGGTAATTCTGAAATATTTTTCCTTTTGCTTTTACTCAAACTTTTAAAATGTTATTACAATATTTTTAAAGAATGCAGTTATAGGGCTGGGTTTGTGGCTCAGAGGCAGAGTGCTTGCCTAGCATGCATGAGGCACTGGTTTTGATCCTCAGCACCCCATAAAAATAAATAAAATAAATAAAGTAAAGATATTATGTTTACCTACAACTAAACAATAAATGTTTTTTTTTAAAAAAAATGCAGTTTTAAAGTACTCCACAGTGCTTGAATATACTTATATTTATCCTTGTATCTCAAATATTTGTACCCTGATGGAGATATTTTACTTTAGTCTTGGCTTTGCCTAAAAATAGATTTTAACCCTTTTCCATTCAGCATTTTACTACAATATGGTTTCATTGTTCTTTGAGTATATATGAATATGTGCTGTAAGCATAGAGAAATATTAGAGGGTTATGATAACATAGGGAAATTGTAGGTTAAGTTTTTGGTTAACATGGTCTTTCTTTGAACTCAACACTGAGTCTTCAGCAGAACTTTTCTTCTCTCCTGACCTGACTCTTGTGCTTTCAGATTGGAATGTACTTGCCAAGCAGTCCTTTCTTTAAACCTGTTGGTCTGAAAAAGCAATCCTGTCATAATGAGAGAACTTCTCCCTGGAAAATCCTTCCAAGATCTGTGCAGCAGTTCCCTTGTGGGATATGATCTCAGGAAATGCCCAGTATTCTGATGCCAGTTCTGAGTTTTAGTCCTTGGGGTGAAGGTGGGCAGTAGAGGTGATACAGAAAGAATGGATTCTGATGCCCATCCATGAACCCAAAGTATGAATTTCAATGCAAGTTATCTCTTTCAATATTCCCATATGTGAGAAAATAGGCCTCCTAACACATTATTATTAATGTATTACAATAATGATTATTTAAATAATAACTGTTCTTGAAAAATGATAATTTTTATAGATATGTGTTGTTAGCTCAGAGTGACAAGATTTTCCCTCTTAATGTGTTTCTTGTCTTTGATACCATGGCATCTTTAGAGGTTATTTCCTATTCCATGACCAAGAAGAATCATAAAGGAAATAGTGAGATTTTAATATCACTTTTTTGGGTCCCGAGGACACAGTCTCCGTTGCTTACTCTCTTTTTGTACTAGAGCCTTCCCCAGATAGAAAGGAAAGGGAAGATGTTGATTATAAACATGCTCAATAGTTGAACTGCAGACACATAGGTCAATACTAGCAGTGTCAAGTACTGGGTCTCACAGTATATAAGTCAAACGTGAAAGAGAACAAAACAGAAAATTCATACATCTTCAGTATGTCAGATAATTTTATTCTTCTGTGGTCACTAATGTGTAAACAACTGGTTTATAGTTTCTTCTGGGAAAGCAAAAAGTAGATCATTGACTTTCAGAACTGGGATTGGTTATCAACTTAGACATAGCCTAACAAAGAATAACACCATGGACTACGCACACCCCACAAGTCCCAAATAATTCAAATTAATTGCAAAGATAACACTTAATGCAGAAGAAGAGGGATTGCAGAAAATAAGATAATAAATGCATTGTATGCTAAGCCAGAGAGAACAGGCAACTGGACAGAGCAAGGAGATATTGTGTGAGATTTGGAATAACCAATTTCCCCAGTTTTCTAGCCCAGGCTACAAAAGTGTCCTAGAGTTCCAAGAAGATTAGGTAATTTGAAGGTAGAAATAATTGTCTTTAGATATTGCTTTCATTCATTCATGCATTTAACAAATAAATAAATTTATTCTCTATAACAAAAGAGACCTAAATTCTAGACATCATCTATTCCATTTAAAAAGAAACAAAACAAAGACACTACTCTAGTAGTTCAGATTATAAATAGTAGTAGAAAATTGAAACAATAGAAACTAAAACAGGTAAGGCAGGCGCATTGTAATTTTAAATAGAATGATATTTGAGAAGAGATTTGAAGGAGAGGGAAAAGAATATCTGCATTTATGATAAACACATTTTAGGAAGAGGAAACAACAAGAGCAAATAAAGACCTTAAACAAATATTTGATTAAGTATTCAAACAACAGTAATATGGCAGTGTGACTGGAGAAGGGTAAGAAGAAAGCTTTCTTCTGGGACAATAATTAATTACTTAGATATCAATCTTTTTGAAATTGTCACATGGCTTTTTAAGGCTCTGTTCACTTTTTTTAATTTCTCTTATTTATAAATCCTCTAGTCTTTTTCCAACTTCAATGATTTTCATCTATCATTTTCATTTATTAAGAGCCCATCTGGCAATATTTTTACTTTCTAATTCTAAAATTCTCCTTTTGTCTTCTTATCATCTTACTTATGTGAAGAATTTTTGTATCTGTTCTATTTATTTGAAGACTTATCCTTTACCTTATGAAGCATAGTTATAATAGTTGCTTTAAAGGCCTTATTTGATAATTCCAACATGTGGGTCATCTGGTTAGCATTTGAAAATGTGTTACATTTCTTCTTAATGTCAGATAGTTTGTTTTATAACTTGAATATCATGGAAATTAGGTTGTGAAGGTTTTGCAATTTTGTTACATTCCTCTGAAGATTTTGATGCTCTATTTTAGCACCTAAGTGATTACATACTGTAGGGAAGTATTATCTTTCTTGTTGCTATGAACGAAATTCAAATCTCAGTTTAATTTGCTAAGCCCTTACTGTATTCTCTTAAGTGTTTTCACAAGCATATGTGGAAAAAAATCTTAACTGAAAATTTGAGGAGCATTCTTACAAAGTTATGGGATTCAACTCTCTAGCTTTGTCCCCACTAGAATTGCTCCTGCATACTTCCAACCAGTCATATTTACCTGGGCTCCCTTCCTTGGTTTTCCAGACAAAAGAATGACTATTGGAATTTTAGCTACCTGTATTTTACTTTATCTATATCCCTGTTCACTAGCTGTATGATCATATATACATGTTTTGGTGATCTTTTGTGTAGCAAACTGCCCCAAACTTTAGCAACCTGAAACAATGAATGTTTTATTGTTTATCATGATTCAGTGAATTTACTACAGCTCAGGTGGGCAGTTTGTTCCTGATCCCACTTTGGATGTCTCTTGTAAGTCTCATAAGGTTTTCCCAAATATGCCACCTTCTCCAGGGTTAAGAACAGCTGCTCTTTTCTTCATGACTTTATTCATTGCAGCATTGGCATGTTGATGTGGTGCAAACAGGAATTTTCCTTTCACACAAGGCATACATCTTGGCATACAACATCTTTCCAAGTTTTGGCATACATCAAGGCATACAACATCTTTCCAAGTTTTGAGAATTGCACTGAATGCCTATAGAGTGTTAGAATTCTAGTTGTTAAACTTTGCACCTGGAATGATAGGGTCAGAAAAGAAAGCAGCAAGGAAGGAGACATCATTTCTCAGAGCTCATGTCGTTCTTTTGGTCTGGTTAATTTAATCTGACTCATTAAAGAAACAAATGCTTCTCACCTGTTCATTGGCGAAACACATGACTGCTTTGTCTCCTGATCTGAGTTCTATTTCCTCTTCCGTGATTTCTTGATGATCTCAAAGCACAGCGGATACTTCTGATAAGCTAAAAGTAAAGTGTGTATTTAGAGACCCAAATTTGCATGTTACTTAAGCAGAATCCAATATAATGAGACAAGGCAGAAGAACAAAAAAAGTAATAAGCTTAGGTATGTATCAATAAAATATATTTTAGGAAAACATTCATTATCAGTCAGCATAACTTTCTCCAATTATAAAATACAATACATAGAGATCTCAGTCCTCATCAATTCATCCCTGCTCCAAGTCCTGATTTGTGTATTAATCTTTAGTGTTGTCAAAAAAAATTACCTCATACTTTTTTGACAAGCTTAAAAAAAAAGAAAGAAATGGATATGTGATTTTTTGCTTAGTTAAATACTATTAAAAACCTCTAGCTACATTTGTGTGTGTGTGTGTGTGTGTGTGTGTGTGTGTATAGAGGCTACTGACTGGGTCTTTTAAATATGGGAAGAAAAGCTTTCCTTTAATAATAAACCATAACTATTATTTATCACATGTTTACTACGAACTGGTTATTGTAGTGTTCTATTTATATTTAATACTCAAAAGAATAAGAGTTAGCTTTATTATCATGTCTACTTTATACATGATGAATGTTATGGTTTGGATGTGAGATGTCCCCAAAAAGCTCACACGTAAGACAATGCCAGAAGGTTTAGAGGAGAAATGATTGGGTTGTAAGAGTCTTTACCCAATCAATGATTTAATCCCCTGATTTGGATTAACTGATTGGTAATTGAGTGATAGGGTGTGGCTTGAGCAGGTGGGAACTGGGGCACGGTTTTGGATATATATTTGTATTCGGAATGTGGAGTCTCTCTCTGTTTCCTGATCATAATGTGAGCTGCCTCCCTCTGCCACACTCTTCTGCCATGATGTTCAGCCCCACCTCAAGCCAAAAGTAGAGGAATAGGCTTCCTATGGATTAAGAACTCTGAAATGTGAGCCCTAAAATAAACTTTTCTTCCTGTACCGTTGTTTTGGTCTGTTCCTTTAGTCACAGCAATGAAATAGCTGACTAAAATAATGACATTAACACATAGAAAAAAAATAATAATTGGCCTAAAGTTACAAAACATTTGAAGGGTTTATAAAGAACTTTGATGATCCCAAATCTAAGCTCTTACTACCTTGTATAGATGAATTTTTAAAAAAAAACTATTAATATTTGACTTGGTAGGTAGTAAATACATTGAACTGTAGAAGTTTTTTTTCTTCCAAAGCTCTATTAAATTTATCAGCCAAATAGTGACGAATGAATCTTCTTCAGACACAACTAGAACATTAAAACCCTGAGAGCATGACTGATGTTATATGATTCATATTATGACTTAATTTTAAAATATCATTGTAGTTATTTTTTCAGTCTTTCCTTTAAAAAATAAGCATGTAGATATTTACAGATAAAATTTTATGTATTTTAGAATTTTCAGTAGGCCTCCCTACCTTTGTATGAGTGCATTTAACCAATTGTGGGTTGAAATATTTGAAAAAAGAAATACATCTGCACTGAATATATACAGGGTTTTTTTTTTTGGACATTATTCCCTAAACAATACTAGATAAAAATTATTTGCATAGTTGTGATTTGAAGCACAGTGTTAGCACAAAAGAACTGGGAACTGGGCTGGGGCTGGGGCTGTGACTCAAGCGGTAGCAAGCTGGCCTGGCATGTGCGGGGCACTGGGTTTGATCCTCAGCACCACATAAAAATAAAATAAAGATGTTGTGTCCACCGAAAACTAAAAAAATAAATATTAAAAATTCTCTCTCTCTCTCTCTCTCTCTCTCTCTGTCTCTCAAAAAAAAAAAAAAAAAAAAAAAAGAACTGGGCTGGATACAAACTTCACAGATCATCTCAGCCTTTAATTCAGGAATGAGATTACACCAATGGGAATGGATCCACTCTCCTAGTGCAAAATGAGCCCCTACAGAAGGAGGGGACTCAGCTTATTAAATAGGGTATACTGAGAGGTAACTTAATTAACGAGCTTGTCAGTTCGGGCACTTAGGAATTTGGGCTCTATCTTACTGGGTGAGATGGGGGAGTCTAGCTAGTGTTAGCAGTCAGTTTGGGGTCTTCAGGAAACAGGGTTTGTGAAAATTTGAAAATTTGTTTTTACTGGGCAATATTTTTACTTGGACAAGAATGGAGGGTCTGGAGTCAGCATTCAGTGCTTATCTTTCCCAGAGTCCATTGTACTGTCACTGGGAAAGGATTTATTTGGGGAAGGATAAATACTTTGGCAGCTTCCTTTCTAGGGATTGTGCTGTCACTGGGAAAAAATGCATTGGGAAAGGATTAATGCTGTCAATGTGCGACTGGCTTTTCTCTTCACTCCCCCTTCCCAGGCCATACTATTTTGGAGTTTGTCATTTTCCACATCAATACACAGGATATACATGAATTCTCTGCAAGTATCTGGGACATTTTATATAAAGGACTTGATCATATGTGGATTTTAGTGTCCCCAGGATGTCATGGAATTTCTCCACAGATACTGAGAAATGACTGTAGTTCAGAACAACTGAGCATGGGGTACAAACTTAAGACAAGATTTCCTTTGAGGGCTGGGGATGTGGCTCCAGCGGTAGCATGCTCCCCTAACATGTGTGCGGCCCGGGTTCTCAGCACCACATACAAACAAAGATGTTGTGTCCGCAGAAAACTAAAAAATAAATATTAAAATTCTCTCTCTCTCTCTCTCTCTCTCTCTCTCTCTCTCTCTCCTCTTCCTCCTCCTCTATCACTCTCTCTTAAAAAAAATTCCTTTGAATCTTTTTTAAATTTAATAGCAAGGTAATTACCAAATGGCTGTTCTTTACCCTATTTACTCATTTCCTTTATATTTGAATTTTTTTTTTCCATTGAAGCAAAACAAATATGAAACTATGACAGCATCTTCTTTGGGGTGAGAGGGATATCAGTGATAGATATCAGTGATGACTTCTGCTTCCTCAAATGTTGACTTTGGACATTAGAGAAGCACAAAGACAAGCAGGTTTTATTTAAAAAAAAAAAATAGTAACACAGAGTTCTCCCCAGAGGGAGGGAGCTGGGGGGTCATAGCTGGGGTTCTGGTATCCCAAGAAGTAAGGGCTTCCTGCCCCTTTTATACATTTCTTTGTTCTCCTGCTCTCTTCCTCCTTATCTCACTCCTTCCTGAGAAGGTGACCAGGTCCAGGAGATGCAGATGGAATGGTCAAAAGTGAGAAGCAGGTGAGCTGGAAGGGCCAAGATGGAGTGATCAGGGCAGGAAGGGATGGCAGCCCAGGAGACACTAATTAAGCAGTTTAGGGTCTGCTCAGTGGATGGTTCATTAACAACCTTCTGAGAGGGGCAATAGAGGCAAGTACTCTTGGTGATCAAAGGGCTCTGGAGACACAAACATTCCAGTCTCCCAAGGCAGTCTCTGTCTCCAACTTCCTGGACCCCAATCGGCCTTCATTTTCTGGATTTGACCCAATTGTCTACCTATACTGACTGCTTGTTTTTGATTTTTACTTCATCAGGACCCTAGCTATGTAAGAAACAGCCTGTCCCAAATGTCTGTTTAAATCCTCAGTTACATAGATAATGATTCTGAAAGTGGGAAAGATTTTTTTATTGTTAAAATAAATAGCTCCTGTGGAGATTCTCACCTTGTCGAAACTTTTCTCTAAGTTGATTAACTCAGATATTTGTGTTGCAGTAACAAAAAAGGTGACTAGCCCACATACATTGTCCAGAAATTGAGTTAATTAAATTTAAGCATCTAAATTTAACATCTGGTTTGCAGAAAATGTAAGAGTCAGGGGAACATATTAATATGCCATCGATGAAATCCAAAAGGAAGGCACTTTAGAGTATAATGGATGTAGTGTTTTAGAATATAAACTAAAAACCAAAATGTGATGATGCAGTATGTAAATATTTTTATGCAATTTATAGACTATCCTTATCCCTGCATACAAACAAATGAAAGGAGGGAAATATTTAAAGCTATTGTTTTAATTCTCACTACAATCATTCTAAATCTTAATTACTTCTTTCCCCAAATGAAGATATTTAATACCAAACATTTTGATTTTCTGTTAGTTGTACAACACTAAGTACTTATTGCAATCTAATTTTTGTTGAAGGGTTTTCTTGAGTGAAATCCTGCATAGCATTTTTGGTAATAGACAGCTTTACTTACTGTCCAGGGGAGCAACATGTTTTCTTTTCTTTTTTTTTTTTTTCCCACAACATCCCCATGGCTTTGAAAATGCCAGGTGCATAGCAGGCTCTCAATAAATGTTTGTTGAAAAACTTCATAAGTTGAAAGATGAGGAAAGTTCCTCATCATTATTAAGCATGTAATAAATTCTGCATCATTAGTGGCGAGGCCAATCTTACATAAGAGATGGAGTCAGCAATAACCTATTAGCTGATACAAGGAGAATTAGGAATATATGTTAAATATTGTTATATACAAACTACTCAAACCTTATAGGCTTAAAACAATGAAAACTTATTGCTCAATGTATATAATGAAAGCTATCAACTTCATGAAATTAAAAAGTGATGCAAAGTGTTTTTCTAGTATATCATTCATATTTCAATTTTGTCATTTGATTTAATGATGTTCTTCATTGTGTTTGTTCCCCTCCAGTTTAGAAGGTCTTCCATTTAATAATTATTACTGCTATGTCTATTGTAACCTAAAAAGTTTTGCAGACTTGCTTCTATAATGCTGATACATTTGATGAATATAATCTATTTGGGGAGTATGTATAACATGTTCTTGTAGTGAGAATTAAGATAAGCATTCCTAGCCAGAGTATTTTTAAATACTTTTTTTTTACCTTTTTTTTTGGATATCATATTTGGAGGCATTAAATGTTCATCTATGTTTCATTGCAACTGTAATTATTGATTTCCTGTTTGACTTCTATACTTATAGTTACTATTTTTCTTGCAATTAATTAGTGATTTGTATGGAACTATTTTATGACCATGCAAAGCATTTTATTGTCTAAGAAAATTGTCTTTCATTATTATGTAATATTATGGTACTTTGCCTTAAGCTCTACTTTAATCCAAAAATATTTTACTGAATCAGATTTAATTGACTAGTTGTAGATTGATTGATAGATGAGTGGATTTATTTCTTAGTGTGCACAACCATTCATATTTTATTTTGAAACTGCATGCTTATGTCTGTCTATTGCAAGCAACCATTTGTCAAATTCTATCTTTGTACAATACAAGTTTTGTTGACTTAAAATATTGATTAAATTCTTTGTGATGTCTGTTATCTTGGGAGTTTTATTCTTATTTTATATTTGTGCTCTCTGCTACCATCTTCTTTTTGTTTACCTGTTTTCTTCTTTCTTGACTTTTCTTGAATTTCATTTCCTGTTTATCTCCTACCCTACTTTCCATTTTTCATTTACAAACTGTAAAAAACTTCTACTGTTCTTTAAATCATCATATTTTAGAGTCCCACCTACATAAATACATTTTTTTTTATCTTGATGTGAAAAGTAACTCATTACTTTTGTCATTACCACAGACATAATTTAGATAGTGTCAAACTGTAATGTTCAGGGGAAAACCACTTTCATGACCACTCCCATCTTACTATTTTTAAAAATAACAAATTAAATTTTTAATAATTTAAAATGCTTCATTATTTAATTTAAAAAAATTCAATTGTGTTTACTTCATTTTTTTCCCTATGGTTTTAGTTTTGACATTAAAAATAGTTTCCTTAGTACTAGGTATCTCCCTTGTTCTTGGATTTCATTTTTTGAAGCTTCATTTTTCCATCCGATATATTCTTCTCCTCTATCATTTCCCTCTAATATTTCCTGCTCTTTCTTCATTCCCCCTTCTCTTTTTCCTTTGTTATTTTGTTTGAGTGTGTGTAATGGTTTTACTGTCCCTCTGAGTCACATTATAGAACAAAGTTTTTAAAAGCTTTTTTTTTTTAATGTAGTTCTTTTAGATGACATTGGAGATATTTTGTATCCAGTCACGAATTTGGTCAACAGTTTGTCAAAGTTCTGTTCACAAAGCTGAGAGTTTATCTTCCATGGTTCCATAGTTACAGTTGAAAGCAAAGATCTGATTATCTGATTTCTGAAACTTCCAGGAATAGGAATAGTTCACTACATGCCAGACGTCAGCTAGTGAGAAAGGCTGTGCTAGGGAGCACACCTAGTCCATCTCCAGGTGGAGATGGATCTGCAGCTGCCACCAACCAGCTTTTCACTTTGAGCCCACCAGCCTACAGGCGTTAGTCATAATTGTGTCTCACCACTATTACATCTGTTCAATTTCAGTCTGTGTTTCAGCTGTGCCATTTTCATATTATGTTAACTCATCTTAAAATTACTAGTTACTAGTTATATGTACTGATTAGTTACACTGGTGATCAGGTGGAGTTTCTATTTTGTTTTGAATCTTGGAGGCTTTATTAACTCCTGAACCTTTGATTTATGATTAGCACTTGGCAAATACCATGGATTTACTCTGTGGCCCCTAAACTAGCGATAGATCTAAGACATTCTTCTTTTTGATCTTGGTGAACAGAAAGGACTTGCTGATTCTGTAATTCTGGCCTCTCAGAAAATATTGGGAGTCCTTTGAGGAGCATTTCTAAAGTGACCAGAACTATCAATTCTTCTATTATTTTAGTTGAAATTTCTTTAATTGATAATCATTTCTATTATTCCTATGAATAGCATGTTGCATAAAATCTTTTGAAAAGAGTAATAAAGGTCTTTTTGCATGTAAAAGAGTTATCATCTTACACATAATTTTTTCTCCAGAATGATTGAACTGAAATTTGCTTGCAGTGAGGCTAATTGTTATGAGCAATTATCTTTTATTTTCTTTCCTTTTCAGACTCTATATCATGATGTGGCTAGAATAGTCATTTGCTTCTGTTTACAGTATTTGTTTTTTCTTTTGTGATAGACTGGTGCTATTCCTAATCTCTTTTGTTTGCTAAAGACCTCATATTAATGCTTATTAATAGTCCAATTTTGGAGAGGGCTTTTGTTTTGTTTTGTTTCGATTTGCTGTGTTTTTGCCATATGCAATGGTACTGTTTATTCATTGCTATTAAAAGAGTTCTCTCCTTTTAGAGCATATTTTGGGAGATGAGGGAAATTCCATAGAACTTGGATTTGTTAGAAAGTGAGTGTAGGAGAGAGATAACAATACAATGGAAGAAGAGTCCACGGATTAATCTGGACACAATAAAGAGGTAAATAATTTCCTTCAGATTTTTGCAGATTCTGCCTATTTGAGATCATTTTCATAGTTTAGTGTCTTACATATGATATTATGCATCAGCTTTTAAAGTGGAAATGTTTGCTCATAATTTGCACAACATTTGAAAGTATAAGCACAGCAGTAATAATATCACACAAGCTTACAGCCATCAATATTTATTATGTGCAAAACCCTATACTCAACTCTTTGTATGCAGTGAGGTAGGTGCTCTAAACAGAACCCTTAATAAGTAGAAGGGCCAGAATTCAATCCTAGGTTTGCAAGTAAAATCTGTTTGTTCAGTCTATGCTTTCTTTTCTACAGGAGCTATCCCCACAATTCATAGTGGTATCTCCTGTATCTTCAGTTGATTTCTGTCCTATACTTCTTTGGACAAAAAAGTTTGTGTCTTGGTTGGTCACAATAAGTGTTGAGGGCCACAACCAAGTTAAGATGGCACCTGGCAGTATGCCAGGAGGAGTGGTTTGTGAAGTAACGCCTGCGAGTCTTTAAGATGATGAGGATTCATTAATGACTAACTGCTGTATCTAGTTGATGTTAATTAAGTTAAGCTGTGTGTAATGAGTTATGTATATATACCTCTGATGTCCCATAATAAAGCGGCTTCCGATGTTTCAATCTTCACAAGTTGCTTATCACCCCCTGGTTACTTTGCCCAGCCAGACTGCGGCAAATAAGAAGAGGAATTGATGGATTTTGGCATTGGATTGGTGAGGCATTTAGCTTTATGGCTGAGAAAATCATTTCCAGTCATGTATTTGGAAAGTGAGAAATGGCAGGTGACTTGAATAGAGAGGAGGAGATGTCTTTTCACTATTATGGGTTTACATCTCTTACATAATAAATAGTAAATCATGCAAGTAGGCTCTGTTCGTTGTGCCTTTGGAAGAGTTCCTACCTTCAAGCAGTGAAGGCCAAAGTACCTATGTCATTGAGTGTGAGAGGAAAGATTAGGTTCCCAGTGAGGAATGCAACTCGAGAAGAGTTGCCCAGAGAATTAGGAGGGCAAAATCTGACAAAAGAATCAAAGCCTCCAAAAATAAGGAGAGGAAACACACCAGCATCACCTGATTTGAGATGCTCAGTATTTAGATACTGGGAAAACCTTATCACATCCATCCCCAAGGAATGCTTGAATAATTTAGATATTTAACAAGAACATTGAGATTTCCATTGACAAAGCACATAACATTCACCTTGGAGAGCATCATTGGTCTGTTCCTGCATAGCCCAGTCCTTCTGCCTTAGTGTTCAGAATGGTAGGATTGTGATGAAAAAAATAAGGGGCTATCTTACAGAAATCTTGGTAAGATATTTGGGCATGATGGCCATTATGTGATTTAAAAAATACTAATGATTACTATTATCATACTAATATAAAAGAATAAAACAAGTGATTGGACCAAATTTTCTAAGGACACTATTCAGATTTAGCATCTTATGAGATTGGTTGTCTCAAATTTGTAAGATGCTTTCCTTGGTGGACCCTAAATATTTTAAGAGAAAATAGAGAGAGATTACATTAAAACTTTTTGTTTGTTTTTAGCGTGAAATAGAGTACTTATATACAATTTGTTGGGTCTAGAGTTTCTGTTACAACTTCTTCACAATGCCATTGTCATGTTAAAGCAGCCATCAATGTGTGTGTATATATATATAAAAGATGGCTGTGTTTCAGGAAAACTTTATTTACAGACATTGAGAAAATTGGAGCACGTATACAGGAAACTCCACAATATAAATTTACATTTTATATTTTGAGAAATTATTATAGTAATAAGAAAATACAATGTCTTCTTCTTTTCATTATTGACTGATTTCTGCTTTGATCATCTACCTGAGGTAGGTACCCTTGCCCCATCATGGACATAACCACCACGTAGAATTTACTTTTCTTTGTATTTCTAGTAATTATGCATGCACTCTAAAGTATACAGTTTATTTTTATTTTAAAACATTTTACATAGAAATAAAGCATATTTATTTTTTTCATTGTATATTTTATTTTATTTTTTTATTGTTGGTTGTTCAAAACATTACATAGTTCTTGATATATCATATTTCACACTCTGATTCAAGTAGGTTATGAACTCCCATTTTTACCCCATATACAGATTGCAGAATCACATCAGTTACACTTCCATTGATTAACATATTGCCATACTAGTGTCTGTTGTATTCTGCTGCCTTTCCTATCCTCTACTATCCCCCCTCCCCTCCCCTCCCGTCTTTTCTTTCTACCCCCTCTACTGTAATTCATTTCTCCCCCTTGTATTATTTTTTCCCTTTCCCCTCACTTCCTCTTGTATGTAATTTTGTATAACCCTGAGGGTCTCCTTCCATTTCCATGCAATTTCCCTTCTCTCTCCCTTTCCCTCCCACCTCTCATCCCTGTTTAATGTTGATCTTCTTCTCATGCTCTTAGTCCCTACTCTGTTCTTAGTTACTCTCCTTATATCAAAGAAGACATTTGGCATTTGTTTTTTAGGGATTGGCTAGCTTCACTTAGCATAATCTGCTCTAATGCCATCCATTTCCCTCCAAATTCTATGATTTTGTCATTTAAATAAAGCATATTTAAATTGGACACTTTCTTTTCTATTTTTAAGGCAATGATTGCATCTTTCTTTTTTTTAACCTTTATTTTATTTATTTGTTTTTATAGGATGCTGAGGATAAAACCCAGCATCTCGTATGTGCTAGGTGAGCTCTGTACTGCTGAGCCACAAGCCCAGCCATGGATACTTCATTTTAAGTCTTATGTCCAGAGCTCAATGGTGCTTGAAAAATTTTGATAAAGATGGTATAATATTTATTATTCACCAGGTTATTATCATACTGGGAATTCAAACCAAACTGTTGGGTTCGAAAGCCAGCTGAGGCTTAAATTTACAAAAGGATTTTTAGGGGAAGTAGAGAGCTCTGTATGAGAAATCTCTTATTTTTATAAGCTCTGGTGATTGCCATAACAAAGTGCAACCTGATGGCAGAATTCATATGTGAATATATCTTTGAATAGCTTCTTTTCCATATGGCAATGTGGTAGACGTTTCATCCAAAAATTGGAGTCAAATATTTTTCAGATCTCAAAAATGATCACTTGCTTAGACCAACCTACTCTCTTATGCTATTTAATTGATGTAAGCAGCTGTTTAAATAGGATACTGAATGATTCGATGAAGATAAGTAACAATAAATTCATCAAGGGTCCTTTCAGTAGCTACTAGAAGGTATTAAACATGTTTTATACATACCAAATGTGTGGTGGAGGAAACTGGCTCAGGATATTACACCAGAAAGCAGAGTGATAGAATTCTGCTTAACAAAAACGAAATTTATTTCCCCAAAGCACTCCCCAAATGACCCCCCTCCTCCAGTCACATTGTACCTGTCTACAGTTACTACCAAGTTAATCCATATCGAAAAATTAATACACTGAGTAGGTTAAGGCTTTCATAAACCAATCATTTCAACTCATATCTAAACTATAACAATGGTCATTTGTAAACCTGAGTTTCTTGGACCTCTGTAGCTTATGAATATTAAGGAGTCATGGTTTTAGTAAAAATTAAATTAATCTAACACTTTTTTATGCAATAATTAGTTAAATTTAGGATCACTTTCTTATATCGAGAAGTCAACCTCACTATTTCCTGAGAGTTTTCATATCTCTCCAAAGGATTCTTCTGCTGAGCAATAGAGGTGCTATTCCTAATCTCTTTTGTCTTCTCCTTTTCATTATTCACTGATTTCTGCTTTGTTCACTGAACATCAACACTATCTCTCCACACTGAGGCAGCCCTCTCCTCTGGATGTTGAGCTCTATAGTTGCTATTACAAAGTGACTCCTAGCATTCCTTTTATTTTACCTGGTACCGGTCAATAATTACTATCATCATTTTGGGTCTTCTTTATCCCTAAATTTTACCAAACTTTAAAAAAATACTGCTCTTTCCATTTTTACTCACAGATTTCCTGTGGGTTGTAGAATAAGACATGATTTCATTAGCGACAAAAGCAAGCTGTACTCAGAATTGACCATCTTCTCTGAAGACTGCAACTTCCTTGTTTAATCAAACAAGATATATCCTTTCCTAAGCCTTAAATGATATACCAGAAGATTCCTTAGACTTCACTGAGATGTGCTTGTCAAATGCTGTACAAATGACTGAACCTAGTATACAAAGCTCAAGCTTGATGCCCATCTTGTAAACCTCTCTTATGACTGTAACTACCAACACACAGAACACAGAAGAGATGCTATGGCATGTGTTGCAAGGGATACCAGAAAACTCTTCCATTTATTTTCCTTATTGTTTGTGTGAGGAAATTTCTAGCTTTATTGAAATAGTGGCAAAAACTGAGGCGAGAATCAGAATAAAAAAAAAATACACGTTTTAATGCCCTGGCAAAATATATAGCTAAATACATTCAGTGGTCAATATGAGTAAACTCATTCTGCTTAGACAATACTGAACCAATAATATTAGCATTAGAAATTTTGCTATGATAGTCTTGTCCAAGTTTTGCTACTGGCAAATACATTTTGAGAAAGTACAATGTAAGTGAACACTGTGTTTGGAGCATAGAAGCTTAATTTTGAGTCCCAGCTCTGCCATTATCTCACTTTCACATTGATGGTGGCTTATTTCTCCTTTCTTAGCCCAAGTTCCTAACCACTGAAAAAATGGAAATTTGACATGTGATGATTGAGGCGCAATATATTTCTCATATTCTACAAAATACATTATTTTACATGCGGAGCTAGTCTACTAAAATTACACTTGGATCTGTCAGATGAAGTAGAATATAGAACCATATTCACTTCTTAATGACTATTTAAAGTACTTGAGGCAATAAGAGATAGGGGGTTTTCCTCTGAAAATTTTAACATTTGAAAATAACAAATTGTGTGGATTGGAGGACATTGAACAACATACATACAATACAGTTTTATGCATTGATAGAAGTAACATGAATTTCTTCATATGACAAAAGTTATGAAACAAAGACCAAAATGACTGCTTTAAATTAGACATAAAACTGAAGTTCATATCAAAAAATTGCATATGCATTTTTTTAAGTCAACAACATTACATTGCCATAGAGGAATCATGAAAGAATATGAAGTAAACAATGAGGAGAAATAAACATTCTTTATCTTTATTGATAACAAATGGTCAAGACTTTATTAAAATTCCTCCTGAATTTAATCTAGAATAAGTGGCTTTTATGAATTTTTGTTTCAACTGGGCACATATCTATAATCCCAGTGGCTCAGGAGGCTGAGGCAGGAGAATCATAAGTTCAAAGCCAGCCTCAGAAAAAACAAGGCACTAAGCAACTTGGTGA
The DNA here is from genome assembly GCF_052094955.1 of Ictidomys tridecemlineatus. Lineage (NCBI taxonomy): Eukaryota > Metazoa > Chordata > Mammalia > Rodentia > Sciuridae > Ictidomys > Ictidomys tridecemlineatus. The sequence continues at coordinate 63,341,211 of NC_135477.1, forward strand.
GACTCTGCCTCTAAATAAAATACAAAATAGGGATGGGAATATGACTCAATGATCAAATACCCCTGAGTACTATCCCCAGTACTATCACCTGCCCTAAAAAAAAATTGTTTCAAATAAAACTTATTTTTTAACTTTGGCTTTCAACTAATATTAGAATTAGTGGATTTGGAATGTTCCTCCAAACCTCATATGTTAAAGACTTGGTTCCCAATGAAGCAATATCCAGATGCGTGGCTTCTGCAAAATGACTAAATCGTGAGAGCTCGAAATTCATCAATGGATTAATCCATTTGGTGGATTCATAATTTGAATGCACAACTTAGAAGAAATGGAAACCGTTGTCAAGCCAGAAATGGTTGAGGGAAGTCAGTGGCTATGGTCATGCCCTTGAGGAATACCTTATCCCTTTCCCCTTCCTCACTCTCTGCTTCTTGGCTGCCATGAGTTGAGAAGCTTTTCTCCAACACAATCTTCTGTCATGATGTTCTGTCACACCTTAAGCCCAAAACAAAAAAAAAAGCCAGACAACTATGGACTGGGACCTTTGAAAGTATGAGACAAAATAAATCTCTTTTCCTTGAAGTTGTTTATGTCAGGTATTTTGGTCACAGAAATAAAAATATGACTAACACAATAAGTTTTTCTAAAGTCTAACGGAGCTTGGGAGTGGGCTGGGAGAAGCTTCAGAACTTTCAGTTATATAATCCAATCCCATTAACCTGATTGCTGCTGCTTTGGAAAAATAAATATTTTACCTAGATGGCATAGAATTATTTATTGCTGACTTCCTGAATTGAATGCAATTCTTCAGAAGAATCAAGTAAAACACTGCTTATTGTCAGTGATGATTTTGAATTTGGAGGAACTAGACAAATTAAAATAAAAGAATAGCAAAATTGTTAAGTCAAATTTTGACTCCTGCTTTGTTCACTCTGAAATCATTAAAGCTGATTATGATAAAAACTGACATAATACAAGTGCATCTGGAGAAAATTAGGCTTTTATTGAGTCGTTGTAAAAATTTACCAACCAATTATAGCTATATTAAGCAAGAGAAACATAACTTGTCCTTTTCTCCTCCTAAAAAAATACTTCTAAATTTAGGGTAACATTTTTTTTTCATTCTAAATCATTGGAATTTCATGTTTTTCCTACAAGATTTTCCTTGAACTAAAAAGGTTAATATTATGGTAAGATATTTTTGCAAGCTTTTGTTGTGATTTTTTAAATTTTAAATTTGGTAGGGAGTTTAATAATGAGCATAAAAAGTAACTCATTTTAGTTATGAAAAGAAAAGTGGTAATATATAGAAGTGAGTTGACTGAATTGTATACAAAACAAGTACTGACATTTCTCAAACTTGAGAAAACATATCAAAACTTAAAAGAAACATAGATCCTGTCCAGACAAATAAATTGATCTTTGACATTATTATTCTGATGCTATATAAATCTCAGTCAGGGAATATGTTTTGACCTCAGTTTATCCTTCTATGGACTATTCTCCATTCATTATGCCTAAGCCTTCTCTTCTGTCCCTGCAGTTTTATGGTTTAGTGCATGAAATTTAAATTCTTCTAATTTAGTTGTTTGACTTAGTAGCTCTGTGACTTTGGCCTAGTTATTTAATTTTTCCACACCTGAGTTTCCTCTTTTGCTAAATCAAAGTAATAATATATTTAAAGATTAAGTAGATTAATGCAAGTAAGCCATTCAGTGCAGAATCAGGAAAATAACAAAATAGTAAGCAATTTAATGATATGATTGTAATCATCATGATGATCATCATCGTTAGAACCATCACAAATTTTTACTTATGTAATACAACCAAATAAATCTTCCATTGTTATTCATTGCCTTCACTTTGAAACGAAACATGCATTTAAATTATCTGCATTGCTTGATGGGATTAATATCAATGTGATCCTCACAATTTGAAGGTAAATGGTGACTCTTACTTTTCCCCAAATTTTTCCTCTGGCTTGAATAGCTAATTAAATGAAAAAAAATATTGGTGAAATTAATTCTTAATTTTCTGTTATCTACTCACCTTTTTAAAACCTTTATTTCCAGAGGCATAGTCCAATTTCCCATTTTTACTTAGTTATATTTTTCTAAAGCTTCCTAATTTTTCTACTAGTCTCTTGTGCTACATTCTCAGAAAATTTCTAGAGTTAGCAAAACCTAAAATGTGATCCCATCACTTTCACTTCCTTACTTAATACCCTCCAAAAATCTTCATTTACTTAAAAACCATGTTTTGGATGAGTGTGTGGTGCACACCTGTAATCCCAGGAGGTTGTAATGGGGAGGTTGAAGCAGAAAGATCGCAAGTTCAAAGCCAGACTCATCAACTTAGAAAGTCCCTAAGTATTAATTTAACAAGTCCTTGTATCAAAATAAAAAATAAAAACTGCTAGTGATGTGGCTGAGTGGTTAAATCCCCCGAGTTCAATTCTCAGTATAAAACAAACAAACCAACAATTTTTTTTTTAACTTTCAATGAGAGTTTACTGTTTTGTTATAGAAAAGGTGTGTTTGTCCAAGGGAACATGATTTTGGGTTGTTTTCTTAGAACAAGCAACATTGGAAAGAAAAAGACAAAGAAAAGAAAACATTAACACTGATTAACTGTCCAGAACTGGAACAACATAGAGGATATTTTATACCCTATTTTTCTGGATCTAAAAGGGAATAAAATCACCAAGGTAAGATAAAACAATTCACAATTTCTATTGTAGTAAAATATGCATAACATTTGCCACATTAACCATGTTAAGTGTACAGTTTTGCAGCATGAAGTATTTTCCCATTATGCAAGCTCACCAACAGCCATCTCTAGAACTTTTTCATCCCCACCAAACTGAAATTCTGTCCCCATTTTCCCACAATCCCAAGCACAACCACTCTACTTGCCTAGTTACTTTATGTATTTCATATAAGTAGAATCATATAATATATGTCCTTTCTTTTACCTAGAATACTGTCTTCACATTTCATCCATGTTGCAACATGTGTTAGATTTTCATTCCTTTTCTGAATAATGTTCCACTGTAAGTATGCACTACATTTTGTTTATCCATCCATCCACTGATGGATATGTGTCTATCTTTTGACTGCTGTGAATCATGCTACCATGAATATAGCTGTACAAATATCTATTTTAAAAAATCTCTTTCAGTTCTTGCTTTTTAGGGGGTTCAGCGGGTGTCTACATCTAGAAATGGAATTGCGGGATTGGATAGTAATACAATATTTGTTTGAGGAGGAACCACCATACCATTTTCCACAGCAGCAGCACCATTTTACACACACAGAGGCAAATGCATGCAGTTCAGTTTTAAAGTTTAACAAACCAACAAATTTTATGCCCCTCAGAATGATGTATATTTCTACCAAGGCATTATCACATAAATGATAATGTACCACATTAAGTTCCATGAACACTCTATATCCATCCATGCTTCTGTAACATTATACTTTTCCTCAAAATGATTTTCTTTTTTTTTAATGTGATAGTTTTATGTTACCTATGGATATGGTGTTCAGATGATATCTCTTCTGTGATATGCCAACACCTGCCAAGACAGAGGTAGAGATTAAGCACTCATTCTTAGTAACAATATATGCAGTAGACATTCATTTACAAGCCTGGCATTCTTGTTGTTAAAAAAAAGAAATAAAAGTATTTTGACACTTATTATTTAAGACTTGCAATAGAGGTCAGTTATATTGCAGTTCCAGAAGGAGACTGCACTGGACATCAATTCTGAATACAGCGAAGATGTCTGGAGATTTATACTCAATGAGGAGATTGAAGGGCTCATTGGATGGAAAATAACTAAGAAAAAGAATTTTATATGTATGTGCCTGTGTAAACACTTTCTAGATTAAGGAATAAAAATATTTCACCACTATAACAAGTTTCTGTTATTCATGCAAGGATGCATCACTATCCCTATATGTATCAGAGTTATCTACTATTTTTGTTTCCTGATACAGATTAATATTCCCTATTAGAGAAATCTCTATTAATGTAACAATAGAGTGTGCTTTCATTTTGAATCTGTAATGGACATCCACAGTTCAGTTGTGCTAGAATAATGGTATATGTAGCCAGGAGATAAAAGAACACACCTGGACACGGAATGTGAAATTGAGAAATGTTTATGGGGAAGGTCTAGTGGTGACAGGCTGGACAGGTTCACCTTGTTTTCACAAGTTATCGCTGATGCTTCACTAGAATATAATGTCTCCATTCCTCTCAACACTTTGTCTAGGATGGCCTCCTGGAGGAGTGCTTTCCTTCATGTGCTCTGAAGGATTTGTAAGTTAGAGTACAGAAGCAGTAACATTAATTTGCTTTGTTTCTTGAGTTACCAATATCCCAAGGAACAGCTGTCCTGAGGACATGCAAGAAAGGAGTCCCTACAGATAACACTAGTTTGCCCTATTTGAAATATATGAGAGAAAGGGAGACTCGGTGTCCTTTAATACAGTATTTACCTGGACACTCTGGTCCCACGCTGCTCTTTATTGTTCTATCAACTTCCTGGGAATGGAACCTAGTATTTAGGAACATGACGTTTTATTGTTCTCTTTCTTAAAAGATGACACAGAATTTGCCTTTTTTATTTACTATTATGCCTGTGAGATTCCTTAATTTTGTTACAAGTAGCACCTGTTTGGTATTTTCTTTGTGGTATTTTGTTTCCTTATAAGAATATTCACCATTGGTGAACAGTTATGGCGCTTTCAATATTCCATTCTTATGAACAATGCTGTTATGTGCATTCTTGGATACACAAAAACATGGTTGGCACATAAAAATTTGAATTTGTTTTGAATTTATATACTGGCGATGGAATTTCTAAATCAAAAAAATAATATTTTCTCAGCTTCCTGAGCCGTTGGGATTACAGGTGTAAGCCACTGCTCCCAGATAATGAGTTAATTCTTTAAAATATTTAATGAAAAGATAAGATCAATTTTATGCTAAATTTCCTAAAGAATAGGAAAAAGGTAACATTAACCAATTTGCTTTAAAAAAAAAAAGATAAACATGATTTTAATGGTAGAGAGTTTAAATCTTTTTTTTTTTTTTGCTTTATTATAATGGCTAGTATTTTGGCAGAATGTTCAATAGATGTTCTGATCTTGTTTTCAACCCTAAAGGAAAACATGCACTCTTTCACCATTGAAGTGATTTATTTAATTTTAGATGCATTTTATTGGAATAAGAAAAATTTTATTGTGTCTTTCTGCTTGGTTTCTTAGTATATTTATTACAAACAAGAATTGAGTTTTGTCAAATGAGTTTTGTGTGGCTCTTCTATATATAGACTAAATAAAATTGTTGTATTATATTTTTCATCTCTGAAAATTATATTTGTTTTATAATTCTAAAACCACTTCTCAGTTTTGAAGTAAACCAACTAGGCTGTGAAGTATTCTGCTTTTAAAATTTTCTAGATGCTATTTCCTAATTTGTTCTTTATGGTTGCTGCAATTAACTTCATAAAAATGATGAATTTGTGATTCTTCTTTCTCATAGAAAAAAAAGGTTAATTCAGTGTTTCTTTCTTATAAAGGGAAATCATGTTTATCTTTTTTTTTTTTAAAAAGCAAACTGATTAATGTTATTTTTTTTCCTGTTCTCTAGGAAATTTAGTATAAGATTGATCTTATCTTTTCACTAAATGTTTAAAAGAATTAACTCATTAGCTGGGAGCAGTGGATTACACCTGTAATCCCAGCAACTCAGGAGGCTGAGATAGGAGGACAGTGAATTCAAAGCTAGCCTCAGTAATGCAAGGTGCTAAGCAACTCAGTGAGACCCTATCTCTAAATAAAATGCAAAATAGGGCTAGGGATGTGGCTCAGTGATTGAGTGTCCCTGAGTTCAATCCCTGGTACCCAAACCACAACAACAACAAAAAAATTAATTCATGAAACTTTTTGACCGAGACCATTCTTGAAGTGGGAGGATGGTGATTTTTAATGTGGAACTACTTTATTTTCTTAGATCAGTTTTCTAACATTTAAATTATAAAATTCTACATAAGCTTGAATGCCATAGAACACACAATGTATAACTTGCATGATACACTTGAAACCTCACAAAATATTATCCTGACCCTATAAAATATAAAATAAAATATTTAAAAGAAAACAAAAACACTGACTTGATTTCTTCCTTAACTATATTACTGAGATACATGAGTACTGCTAAGAGATGAAACAAAGGTACCAACCAACATTTTTATCTCAGCTGAGGAGTCTGAATTCTTTATGTCAGAAACAGCCATTGTAATGTTATGGGCTATTTGAAAGTTAAGTCAGACTGACCCCATTCTGCTAAGACATCTCACCCTGTGCAGGGAGTTGAACCCCCTTCCTATAAGAGCCCAATCGCATAGAAGCTGACATGCCCACCCACTTGCACCCTGACCACAATGTCTTTAAACTATGGAGCTGTTCTTAGTAGATATAAGAAGTGTGAATTCTAAGAATGTTCTGTTAGTTGGTACTTTTATGACTCATGATTATATTTGCCTCACCCACCCCCTTCTTTGTGATTTTTTTCTGTTTAAATGGCCCCTCTACCTACATTTAGTGTCTTGGGCTGCAGAACTGTCTGCTTTCTGCTCCCTTGGCCCTAGCTAGAATAAATTCTTTAAAAAGACCCAGAGTTTATTTTGAATTTTAGAATTGCACTTTAAGAGTAAAGACAGTGCTTTTTCTATTTCTATGAGGAATGTCATTGGGATTTTGATCAGAATTGCATTAAATCCGTATAGTCCTTTTGGTAGTATGGTCATTTTGATAATATTCAATAGATGAATTGACAAAAAATGTGGCATATGTACACAATGGAATATTACTCAGCAATAAAAGAGAATAAGGGCTGGGGATATAGCTCAGTTGATAGAGTGATGCATAAAGCCTGGGTTCAATCTCCAGTACCACCAAAATAAATAAATAAATAAATAAAGAAAGAAAGAAAGAAAGAAAGAAAGAAAGAAAGAAAGAAAGAAAGGCATTTGCAGATAAATGGATGGAGTTGGAGAAAATAATGCTAAGTGAAGTTAGCCAATCCCACAAAAATAAATACCAATTTTTTTCTCTTATGTAAGGTTACTAACTCTTGTTGAGGTAGGGAGGGGGAACATAAGAGAAATAGCAAAACTTTAGAAAGGGCAGAGGGGTGGGAGGGGAATGAAGGGGCATGGGGTTAAGAAATGATGGTGGAATGTTATGGACATTATTATCCAAAGTACTTGTACGAAGACCTGAGTTGGTGTGAATATACATTGTGTACAACCAGAGATGAAAAATTGTGCTCTGTATGTGTACTATGAATTGTAATGCATTCTGCTGTCACATAAAAATAAAAAATAATAATTTAAAAAAGAGTAAAGGGATGTGTAACAGATGTGATTCTGCAATCTGTATTTGGGGTAAAAATGGGAGTTCATAACCAACTTGAATCTAATGTATGAAACATGATATGTCAAGAGCTTTGTAATGTTTTGAACAACCAATAAAAAAAATAAAAAATAAATAAAAAATTAAAATAAAGAGTAAAGAGTGAAGTTTGTCAATAGTTACTAAGAAAGAATATGCAGTGATAGTTATACCTTAGTGCTTATATAATATACCATCTCATTCTAAAGTTGCTTTTGCTTTTCTTTTAAAAAGATGGTCTCACATTTTATGTTTTCTATGATTTCTGATGAGGAATATTCTGTGTTGTTTATCTTTTTATATATATTTTGTTTTCTGAAGTTTGAATATGATATAAATGAGTATGGGTTGAGAAGTTATGAATGTTATTTGTGATGTATGTGTGTGTGTGTGTGTGTGTGTATGTGTGAGGGTATAAGACTTTGTTTATAGTAGCTTTTTGAATCAAAATATGTTTGTTAGTATTGGGGAGAAGGGGAAGACTTAGGCATTTTAGGTAAAGATTCTTATTACTTCTGGTCTGTTACATAAAAGAAACAACATGTAGGGCTGAGGTTGTGGCTCAGCAGTAGAGCGCTCACCTAGCATGTGTGCAGCCCTGGGTTCGATCCTCAGCACCACATATAAATAAATAAAAATAAACATATTGTGTCTAACTACAACAAAAAAAAGAAAGAAAGAAAGAAAGAACATGTAGTGTTTTTTTTTTTTAATCTAACAATATGTTTGGGGACTTTTTATTTATTTATTTATTTGTAGTTGGACAACATATCTTTATTTGTTTATTTTTATGTGGTGTTGAGTATTGAACACAGTGCCTCACATGTGCAAGACAAGTGCTCTGCCACTGAGCTACAGCCCCAGCCCATGTTCAAGAAATTTTATAAATAATATACAAAGGAGTCCTCATTAAAGAGTATTTTCATGCTATTATATTTTGTGGATATTTTGAAGCTCTGTTGTTTGCTGCAGGTGCCAATATTTATTTTGCAATTGCTTCCTCAGAGTCTCAGTGCCAAGAGATTCTAATTTTGCAATTATCCTATGGGGTAGATATTAACAATAAAATTTTTAAAATGAACTTGAGGCAGAGGCAGGTGCATCATTTGGCCTTAGGCCACAGTTTTAGGTACAATAAGACTCAATCAAAGTCTGTCACTGCAGAATCTGCCTTTTCCCGCTGTACTTACAATGGGTTGGCAATCAATACCTATTGGTTTGAATAAACATCCCAAGTTGTGGTAGATGGCAGAATCTTGTTCAGTTGTTTTTTTTTTTTTTTTTTTTCAGGGAAACATGCTGTTAACTCAGAGCTGAGTTGGAAAACATCAAAAAAGAAATCTGTGAAATGAAGCTTAGAGAAACTAAATTGAAGAACTGGTTAATTAGTTTTTATTAATTTTGTCTTTTCTGATACCTGTTGTGTGTGTGGGAGACCTTGCCTTTGGGTTTTATTTTCCCCATTGGGTTTCTTCTCACTGAAGTTAAGTTTTTGTCTCTGGAGAAGAACATCACATAATCCCTTACCTCTCCCCTCCTCTCAGAAGGGCTCCAAGCCCCAGGGCGTCAATGTCAAAAGTTTCCTCAACCAATCCCCAAAGGACACAGTGTGGGCTCACCCATTCCTGAGGCACCCTGCCAATCAGCACCCGCCACGTCACCAAAGCAACCCTTCTTAAACTGAGGTTTGCAGGCTCATGCTGCTGTTCTCTTCCTCTCCTTTTCTTCCCCCTTGGGCAGCCCCCCAATAAAATCTCTTTGTTGAATTTCCATCTCAGGTGAGTCACTCGCCTTTCAATATCTGTCATGGTAGAAGAAGAAATTAATCCTTTTCAGAATGTAGGTATTCATTGGGATTTTTAATGGGGAAAAATCTAAGTTCTGTGAAGTTCCACTTACTCCATTTGAGTATAATAGAGCTTATAATTTATAGGTGGTTTTGTTTGACTTTCTATGAGATGTTCAACATCAGCAGTATGGCATGTTAGACACTGTGGTTGGAACAATGCAAATCATTGTGGTAAAAGCAGGGTTTTGTTACAAAACAAATAAAACCTAGGGGAAGACACATAGTGTCTCCTGTAGATGAATATTTTGAGTGAAGTTAGAGACTATGGCTTAGGTAAATATCACCTCAGGAAACCACTTTGTCGTTTTTTTGTGAAAAATTGGCATCTATATTTTTGTGTGTTGATTTTTTTCTGACAACTAAAAAGAAGTGCTTTTTGAAGCTGCTCGATGTTATGAACATTTATATACATGTCAGAAGTTCTAAGAGTGACACAACTTCAGTAAGGAAAATCTTGTATGTTACATCAGTATTAAAATATGTAGAATATTTGGGGGCAAACAGCAGAAAGAGACTGTCATTTACCAGGGGATATTCTGAGCGTTTTGTATGTGGCAGCTAACAGCCACTTAACAGAAATTATGAGGCTTACATGGCGTGAATTGAAGTAGGAATTATAAAAGGAAGTACATTGCTCCAAATTATTGATGCAGTTATTACAAAACTCACGGTGTTAGCACATCCTGAGGTTCCAAAACAATCAAGAAAGATGAGAACTGTGATGATTAATTTTGTGGTCCTGGACCCTGGGTTTCCATACATTTAAACAAGGATCCTCAGTGTGTCTGTGAGGGTGTTTTTGGATAAAATTAGCATTTGAACTAATAGATGAAGTAAAGGTGATTTTTCTCCCACTAGAGGATGGACCTCATCCAATCAGCTGAAGGCCTGAATAACAAAAGGCTGCCTCTCCCTTAAAGGAACAAGAAAGTGCTCCTGCCAGACTGCTTCTGCGCTGGGTCATTTTTTTTTTTTTTTCCCCTCCTGCTTTCAGACTTGAGCTGATGTCACAGCTTCTCCTCGATTTTGAATCTGCTGGCCTTTGGACTGGGACCTCCCCACTGGCTCTCCTGGGGCTCCATTTTATTGCTTCAGATCCTGACGTGTGTCAACCTCCATTGTTTCTATCTTAGCTGAGGGTGCTGATCTAACATGGTACCTGCAGCAAATAATTTATAAATCAGAGGTACTCATTCTGTCACGGTTCAGAGGCTGGGAAGCCCTTGATCAAGGTGCATGGGGTAAGGATCTTCTGGCTGTATCCTCAGTTGGCAGAAGGGATGAGAAGCGAAAAAGGGGACAACCACTGGATGTCATCCTATGGAGGAAGGCAGGAGAGAGAGAATTCCTGATGCTGTTTACTATTCCTGGGCCCTTATGGCTTAATTGATTCTTAAGGGTCCTTCTCTTAATTCTATCGCATTCGAGTTCACATAGAGTTTTAGTAAATGAATTTTTGGTGAAAGCCATTCAAGCCATAGCAACTGCATGAGCCAATTCCTTACAGTAAGTCAATTGATCCATCTATCAAAGACTCTTTCTCTGTCTCTCTCATAGATAGAGATATACACACCCCATATATGTACACACACAATCTCTTAGTTCTGTTTTTCAAGAGAATTGTGACTGATACAAGATTAAATTTAGATAAAGTAACTGAGGATAGTTTCTGTGGATTTTTTAAATTTGTTTTAATTAGTTACACATGACAACAGAGTGCATTTCGATTCATTGTACACCAATGGAGCAATTTTTCATTTATCTGGTTAGACATTGAAAGCAGATGGATCACACCAAACAGAGGTTCAACCAAGAGATTTATTGAAAGCAAGGGATGGCTGCCCGCTTGAGTGGGGACAGTGGCCGCACTCCCATGGGCACTGGGTTAGGTGAGCTGGTTAAAAGGACAGGGCACAAGCTGGTTGGGCCTGAAAACTCAAAAGGAGCAACACTCTCTCTTTGGGTCCTGCTATTGGTGGGTGGAAGGTGGGCTCCCTCATGGGACGCTGCTATTGGTGGGTGGAGGGTGGGCAGGGTGACACACTGCTAGGCGGGAATGGATGGTGGAATAGGAGGGGGTAAGGCTTCTGTTCCGTGAAATGGAAACTAGCTTAGAGGAAATGAAAACTCCCTCATACCTAACATACATGATATTCAGTGACACCACATGTGCAGGCATACATGTATCTACGGTAATGATGTTCAACACATTTCATCATCATTCCTGCCCCCATGTCCCCCCTTTCCAGCCCTTCCCTTTGTCCAATAGAGGTTCCTCCATACTCCCTACATTCCTCCACCAATAATGGATCAGTATACTCTTATCAGAGAGAACATTCAGCTTTTAGTTTTGGGGGATTACCTTATTTTGCATAGCATGATATTCTCCAACTCCATCCATTTACCTGCAGATGCCAGATTTTATTCTGTTTTATTGCTGAGTAATATTCCATTGTGTATATTACCACAGTTTCCTTATCCATTCATCTGTTGAAGGGCATCTAGGTTGGTTCCACAAATCAGCTATTGTGAATTGAGCTGCTATGCTGCTATGAACATTGATGTGGCTGTGTCACTATAGTATGCTGAATTTAGTCCTTTGGGTATAGACTGAGGAGTGGAATAGCTGGGTCAAATGGTGGTTCCATTCCAAGTTTTCTGAGGAATCTCCATACTGCTTTCCAAAGTGGTGCCACCAACAATGTATGAGTGTGCCTTTTTATCCAGATCCTCATCAACACTTATTATTGCTTGTATTCTTGATAATTGCCATTCTGACTGAAGTGAGACAAAATCTTAATTAGTTTTAATTTGCATTTCTCTAATTACTAGAGAAGTTGAACTTTTAAAAATATATTTGTTGATTGATTGTATATCTTCTTCTGAGAAGAGTCTGTTCATTTCCTTAGCCCATTTATTGATTGGGTTATTTATTTATTTTGGTATTAAGATCAACTGCATAAGAGAGCTTGGGAAGAAAAACAAAGAGGGTGCAGATCACTGCTGCTGTGTCCCACTAAACCAGCATCGTTACCTACAAATTTGAAATTACCTGACCGCTTGAAAAAGGAGTCTGTGGCTTTCAAGTGTTTTTATAACTATTTATTTAAATGGCTATATTTAATATAATTATATATTTAGTAGTGTATACATAAAACTTGAAGAAAACTTTTTGCATGTGTTATTCACTGAGATGAAATATTTTTCTGATAATTTTGCCCCTTCCTCACATACTGTGTTTTACATAAGACTCACAAAGAATTGTTGTCAACAAAGCCAGGCCTGGTGGCATATGTCTATAATCCCAATGGCTTGGGAAACTGAGCAAGAGGTTCAAGAGTTCAAAACCAGCCTCAGCAAAAGAGAGGTGCTAAGCAATTCAGTGAGAACTTTTCTCTAAACAGAATAAAATATAGGGACGGGGATGTGGCTCAGTGGTCAAGTGCCCCTGAGTTCAATCCTAGTACACCCCGCCCCCCCCAAAAAAAAACCTATTGCCAACAAAAGAGTTGTTTGTATTTTATACTAAAACCAAATAAGGACTTCTCCTACCACTAGCTATCAGTTGTAGCTTGAAGGACTCACCTTTTCCTCCCTTATGTTCTAAGTGACTGTTTTTTGCCATTAGTAGGGCTATGTTCTCTAACTCATGCACAACTCCTACTGGCTTAGAAAATGGAAATCTGTTCTCTTCACAATACTGTCCCTTGAGTTCCCCAGGGCAGTATCTAATCACAAGAGAATTATGCTGTGTAGTGAAACTTTTTTTCTTTTGAAACTCATTATTGCAGTTGGTGTATTTAATTTACTGCAATTACTGTTAAATTAAAGCTGAGATATGAAAAAGACCATTTCTAGTCTTAACACATATTTTATTTGAAGGCAGGGGAGACACTAGTCTACAATTGATTAGGTCAATCAGGGGGCTAGGCAACCTTACATTTACAAGTAACTTCTAAGTCTTCGGGACCAAATAAAAACAAAGTTAATATCTTGTTCACACTACCTGCCTGTCATTGACAGGCTAGAAGCCTTCTGTTTTTCTAATTCTAAGAAGAAGGTAATGAAGCAGTCAGCATCTAAAATGTTGCAGGTAGCCAAGATAAAGGCAAAAGAGTTTCCAACATCTAGAAGTGGCATTTGACAGTTTCTGTTCACATTTCATTGGCCAGAGACAAATCACTTGGCCTGTTTAACTTGAATCAGGGCAATGAGAATCTTCATTCATAAATGTTTTCTGATGGGAACTTAAGTTATCATGCACATATTAGTATACTTTTCAAGAACTTTTTTTCTGAGGATTAGTGCCTTTGGGTAACGATTTAAAGTTCTTATGGAAGGATTGCTCATAGTGTATCCAATGCAGTGTATAAATATACACTGTAATAACCCTTGTTAGTTAAAACAGAATATGAAATTTGTACTGATTGCTAGGAATGTTCATTTTAGGCTTAGAAAGAAGGTCATTATAGTTGTTTTTTCTAATTTCAATATCTATTTTTAAAATGTTTGAAGGGAATCCTTTATTTGATATTTTAGTAAATAGTGTTAATTATTAATTGTTCAACACAATGTCTATAAAGAGAACTTTGAACAGTTTATTGGGATAGTTAAATTTGGCAGATAAAACAGCAAACAAAAATGAGCAACCTCTTCCTGTTTAAGTCTCAAATTCTAGTGTCAAGTTCAACAGGAGTGGCACATGGCTCTCAACCTTGTAATCATCTCATTTTTTTGCAGTCAGAAAATTGTTTTCTTATACACACTTCATTTTTTATATTGTGTTGATTACATTATATACAGGCTTCCAGTACCAATTCTAAATATTCTTTCATTTGCATCAAATTTAACCACAAAGGATTAAATAGCACCACTTTTACAAATTGCATACCTTTGCTAATGGAAAATGACTTAATATTTTCTTTTGTCCAATGCACTATAAGAAATGCTTGCTGTACCTTCTTTCTATTGATTCTCTCAATTTGATTTTCTGTGTATTTCTTTTGAATAACTCAACTTCTTTCACAATGCCTCCTCTACAATTTTCGACTTTCTTTTTTACTGGAAGAAAGCCATTTTCACATTATGAACATGACCTCAAAAACACTTCACTTCCTTTGCTTGAAAATCCCAGACTCTGAGACAATTGTTAGGCTGTGGTATAAAACAACTTGTCTGAATACAAACATTTTGGTTGTTTTTGTACAATGGTTCACTATTATGGTTTCGCTCCATTTTTTTCCCCTCAAAGCTAATGTTTTTTTTCCACAAAGCCAAATATATTCTTTAATCTAGGTTATCAGTTTTCAAATATTCTTAAGCATATACTTGTACATGACATTTACATCATTTTCTTGTGCCCGTAGTCTTAAAGATATGTTTGAATATGATTTAGGTAAGACCCTGGATAATATCTTTTTATTAAGTTACTCAAGGTGTTCTTGTGAAACCAGAATCTTATGTGTTGAGAGCCACAGCCAAAGGAGCCCCAGCAAACTTCCAGCTGCCAGCTGATGATTGGCTCACAGCGGCCCCAGCAACATCTAGCTGATTGGCTCCTCTGCAGAGATGCTCATTGGGCTGTTTCCCTGCCCTTTCAAACCACGGAGCTGCTCATTGGGGGACTTCTTTGGCTCTGCCCACGCAACCCAGCCAATTGGCCTCAAGAGCAGGAGGATTATGAGAGGTGGAGAGGCTGGTGTTGGGGTGAGAGGCTTGTGGGAAGCCAGTGGTGGCAGTTGGGCTCTGAGGGTTTTTCCTGAGGAGCTGTGTGGTGTGGGGTGTGTGTTCTAAAAATAAAGTTAGTTTCTTTTGACAAGTGGCTCCTGAATTGTGCCCAGCCAGACTGCGGCACTTATGTCTTGACATGTTATTATAAGCATATAATCTAATTATTGTGTGTCTCTTTTGTAAATGGAGAAACATAGAAATTAAGATCTTTTAAGTTAAACACAGAAATTAAGATCTTTTAAGTGCAATAGACATTAATTCTAGCTGTGAAGTCAGAGTTGTATAATCATGGGTGAGTCCCTCAATCTTAGTAACCTCCATTTTTTTTCATCAGTGAAAATAAGATCTTATAGGTAAGTTAAAATGTTGTTAGTTAATATATTTACCATGTTTCTTGGCATATATTAAGAATTCTATAAATACTGCTTATTTTTTCTTATCTCAGACATTTTTATTCTTTGTCTTCATGTTTCTGAGCATCTTAGTCAAATCTTTTCCCAAAACAAATACATCTTAGGAAAAGACTGCTATAAACATGATTGATGTCCTAGAACACCTTATGGTTTTTCTGTTGGGATTCCATTAAAGGCTCTGTTTATTAGCACTTGCAGCTGATAATGTTGCTATCCTACCCAAATTCTCCTTGTCTGGCTGGCATAGCCATGTCCTGGTTCTTGTATAGTTTAGTTGCCGACAATTCACATCTCCACCCATTCCAGAATATCAGTCTGTCTGAAATGAGTCACCATTCTTCTATTTATTTATTTATTTATTTATTTATTTATTTATTTTGGGGATGTTAACCAGGAATTGAACTCAGGAGCATTAGATGCCACCATTCTTGAAGGTATCTGGCAGGTTATGGACTACCTATTCTCCCCTGGTGACATGAAACCAATGACTATCTGGTAGTGCTGTGCCACACCCCAGGCTTCTCACCTCTGCGAAGTGCACACTCATGCTCCAGAGCCACGCTTCCCAACAGTCTGAGGTTAAATCTCTGAAACCATATATTTGAAATATTGCATCCCCTGCCCTATAAATTTTCCCCTAGCCTTCACAGGTTTCTCCTAAGGCTATTAATAAATATTAATAATAAGATATTAATAAATATCTTATCAAGCTCTCTTTTTTTTTAAAGAAACTATACCCAGATAAGGCTTACAGTGTCTTCTTGTTAAGACAAGTTAAAAGACAGTGATATCAGCAAGGAGACTACACTGATCCTATAGCACTGACCCTAAATTCATAGTGCAATATCTGGCACATGGCAAAGGCTCAAACTTATTTGCTAATGAATACAAAAAAGTTTTTCCTTAGGTGAAAAATTAAATCTCAATTTATTCCCAGTCCTTGCTAGGCTAATCCTACTTGGCTAAACTCAGTCTATTTGATAAGAAAGAAACTAGAACTCCTGCCCTCCAGCATACACTACAAATTCTCAGAAGTAAGTCTGGGATAGTCAAATATCCTCAAATTGAGTTTTTGTTTTTGTTTTTGTTTTGTTTTGTTTTATTTTTTAAAAAAAAGCAATATTAAGACCTGGGCAAAGGACAGAGAGCTGATTATCAAAGAAAAAGAAATGGCTAGATAGCACTTCCCCATCAACCAGTTGCTAATGCCTTTGAGGGAGGAGAAGGAACACACTTTTCAAGACTAGAAATCATCCTCTGGATGGCTCTCTTATAGCCTTTTGGTTGCTTAGGCATGAGAAGAAAGGAAACGTAAAATCTATAAAGGTAAGACACCCCCACTCTTATGGGTACCAGGTCTGTCTGGAGACTCTCCAGAGGAGTTTCTCTCTCTCTCTCTCTCTCTCTCTCTCTCTCTCTCTCTCTCTCTCTCTCTCTCCCCATCCCTTAAATAAAATTTACTTTCTCTCCTGTCCCTTAAGTAAAATTTACTTTCTTGTCTTACCTCAGTGCTTCTCAGGTGTTTAATCTTCAACATGAGGGAATGAGAACCCAATCCTGATTTTCAAGACCCATATCAGTATTTATATACTTGTTATAATAATTTAACTGAAATAGATATTGTTTAATACCATTTTCTTGTCTTCTAGATTCCAGTCTTTATAAAGGATAGTGAGCATATACTTCCTAAATAATTTCCCCTTTATTCATTTATCCTGCCTGACAGCTTTGAGAGACTCACTGTAGTATCAGGATAAACCCAACACCCTGGGTTTTCATTCTTCGTTGCGCATACTCTATGCTTTGATCCTTGCTCTTTGTACAAGCCCCTCAGTTTAAATAATAGTTAATGTTTAGTTAAATCTTACTGATAGTGTCTTACATGTTTTATATAATTGAAATCTCTAAACAACTGTGTGAGTTAAACATAGATTATTATTCTGGAAGGTTGACAAGTCTTATAGAAAGCAAGGAAAGGGAATCTAATAAGCAGTGACAGTCATAAAATCCATTTTTTTGCTGTTGTAAGAGCTAACTAATATATCAGTGATGAAATATGTAGGCCAGTGTGAAAGCTGTTATCATGAACCAGTGGTAGGCTTATTTGTTCCCATTGGTAAAAATTGAAAAGACAAGACACAAGTTGCCTCCAGCATGTGATGTTAAATTGGAAAATGCAATGCTTGTATATTACCCAGACCTTTTTACAACAATAGATAGAAAATGGGCTGTCACTTCTGATATGTAGAACATTATAGCCATGCTAAATCATGATTGTATGATTTGTAGTAACATAATATAGTTTGCAATAATTCCATAAAGAACCATTTAACTTCTAGACTGTCACTAATTCAAAGAGAGATACATTAACATTTTGTTTTCTATCACTGAAAATTATGTATCTAAATTGCATTTGATTTTGAGGGAAAATGTTTTCTTAATGTAATTCTTTTAAAACTCCCTCCTATGGAACACCTTAATTGTGTATTTTGGATAGAAAGAACATTTATTCTTATCCTCAGGAAGTTAGTGTATGACTTGAAGAAGATGCAATAGTTTAAAAATTCACACATTTTATAAATTATTTCCAAAATTTAAGTTTGTTTTTAAATTACCATTGTTAAGTGAACGAGAAAGACATATATGTAAACTATTCTTCTATTCAAAGGGACCTAAACATCTTTTAGCCTAGTGCAATTCCTTTGATTTAACAGATGAAGAAATTGAGACTTGCAGAATTTGAATGAGTTGCCTAATCAAGAAACAGTAGAGTGGAGGAATTGGAGGATTGATGTTTAAGTCACTGAGTATTCCCTTGAATACTGATAGTCTATTACCAATTTTCATTGTATCAGACAGTTGTCAGGAATCTAGAATTCATTCAAATAGACATTGTTACATAAAGTGATTAGTTTCTTGGCTTCTAACAAATGCCTCCTTATCATTCAGTACAGTTGAGATACCATTCAGACTAGGAGTAAAAAAAAAAAAATTAAATTACTGATATAGTAACATTACAACAACAAAAAAAAAGCCGCAGAAGTTAAAAAAAGCATTAATTTTCATGAGTGTTTGAAGATAAGAGGAAATTAACAGGGTAATAGAAAATACTTTCATAAATATTCTGAAATTTATGGATATTTAACAAGGCTTTGTGTTGGAAGCACTGAGTCTGTCTTAGGTCAGTTCAAAAGGCACAGCTTTCCTTTGCCTGAGCGAAGCCTCACCACTGGGTGTTCTGTGAGCAGCCATGATTGGAGCTACACATTGAACAGAGAAAACAATCCAGTTGAAGGGCTTAGAAAGCCAGTATGAGACTGAGGAAGAATAAAAGAATGCAGAGGTGGAGATGTGTTTTCTTGAAGAAATTAGGTAAGAATATAGAACAGAATGCAAGGATGAAGGAAGACATGTGTCCATCTGGGAAAAGTTGTTGGAGATAGATGGTTAGTCATGAAATACCAACAAAAGGAAGAAAATGAGTCAGCTGGGATAAATCCAAGCCAGGATTAACAAATAGCAGCTGCTGGTATCTAGACTTTCTATAGAGTGGACATAGTAGGAGGAGGAAGTCAGAACCATCAGCTGTCTGTGTAAAGAGATTTTCCTAAATCAGATATTGATTACTCAGAAGAGATGTTTGGGAGTTTGGTTTAGAATCTAGTTTTAGGATAAAATTGATTGATTTTCTTGTAAAGAAACAGTATGGCTACCAGCAATTCTGAAATAAATAATGGTTCCACATGAATGGTTTCAAGTTGGTTCTTGGTGCCTCCCTCTGACTGAGCTCTCTTAGCTCTACTCTGAATTAGCATTTCTTTTATGCAAGAAAAGTGTTCTGGTTTTTCAGCCAAGTAGCTTTCTTAACCTCCTTATCTGTAGCTGGTTGGAGATTCAGAGTCCTCCACATTTTGAATGGGAAATGGCTTTTCTTTTGTTCAAGCTGTTATAATTACTTAAAAATTGTATAGATTTTCTTGATTCTAATTTTAATGCACTCCATTAGAAAAATAAATGTATGCCCTCAAATCTCCTTGAGATAAGCTTCTCTTTCATTTGACCTAAGAGTCAAAATGCTTTTAGATTTCTGGAAGTTCTTTTATTTAGCCAAGAGATTCTGAGAGGCATAGCCTTCCGATTATTATAAGCTACTCTGTCTAGATTAATCAAGTTGTAAAGCAACATCCTTGCTAATTTCTGAGGGCCGAAACGGGTCTTACACCTGTCTAACTGATGTCTTGACACATGAACAAAATTTTATCTTCTCTTTTTTCCTGAAATGGTTCCTTCCTTTACATGTCTACTGAAGCCAGGAGAAGCTGGAAATGAGAAACAGTTTTTATTCTCTCACCCTACCTGTCCTGGGTTAGTAACATTTCTTCTACATTATGCTTGCAAACAAACTGAGCAGATCATTCATTTCTTACCAACTTACCTCATCATATAGAAACCGGTTGCCCCTTTCAACATTCTACCTAGATATAACCTTGACCAAATTCACTAGCTTCCCAGGAGGCTGATTTATTTTTCTCACTATTACAGATGGATGTTGACACAACTTCTTCCATGTTTACCTTTTTGTCTAGTTTTCAACAAGGATTTCTATTTTTCCTTTTTCGCCTTCCCTATCAATCTCCTCAGTATCCCTGTAGCTTTTTTTCATCATCCAATTCCAAGTCAATGTCACACATTTTATTAATTCATTTATTGTAATGACATCATCACACTACCAGATCCCAGTTACAATAGCAGTTGGGGTTCAAGAAGGCAAAAAAAAAAAAAAAACTAGTATGGATATTATTATACAGTAATTTATAGAAGAAAAAAAAATTCTCAAACTTGTGAAAAAAAGTGGGGGAAATTAATGTTCAGACTCGAGAGTTAAAGGTTAAAATGATTCCTAACCATCTTTCTTGTAGTCAGGCAGATTCAGCTGCAAAGGGTGACTCTGAGGGAAGCTTAGGGAGAACTTTATTGAAGTCTGTTGATTTTGCATTTGATTTTGGCCTGGGGTCAATTTGGTCAACAAAGCCAGCTTGTGGGAAAATGCTAGGAAGTGGAATGGAGGAGGGCAGTACTTAGTTTCTATTTGTAGGGTAATTCTCTGTTTCTAACTTGACACCTTAAAAGAGTGATGACTGCTACTTCAATTCTCCCTTCCAAACCATGAGTAAATTGTTTTCTTTTGGCTAAACCAAACCTGGTAAGATACAGGAAAGGTCATTCAAATTTTCATTATACAAAAATATATAACTGTATAGAAAATATCTACAGCATGTTCCATGGTCTTGGAAGGAAACCATACAAAAAAAGGAGGCTTGAAGCTTAGGTCTTATTAGTTTCCAATCAAATATTATAGATATATAAATAGCAGGAAATAAATACAATTATGCTATTTATATATTTTACATGAAGTACTATTTTATTAAATCTAATATGGTGAAAAATTAGAGATACATATTTCATCTCCTGAGAAAGCATTTAAAAATTTTGAGAAGGGACTAGGTGAAAAACAATAAACAAGTCAACACAGAATAACAAAATAGGTTTTATTATTAGAAAATTAGGCAAGTTGAATTAAAAAGTTGAAATAAAAGAGCAACAATACAAGAACAAACAAATGAACAATAAGACAGGTTGGTTCTTGGTGCCTCCCTCTGACTGAGCTCTCTTAGCTCTACTCTGAATTAGCATTTCTTTTATGCAAGAAAAGTGTTCTGGTTTTTCAGCCAAGTAGCTTTCTTAACCTCCTTATCTGTAGCTGATTGGAGATTCAGAATCCTCCACATTTTGAATGGGAAATTAATAAAAATACCTAATGTAAACAAATTGTTGATAAATACATTAAAAAAAGCAAACTAAATATTTCAACCTAAACACTCTAAAATTTATGTAAAGTAAGGAATTGCTGATATTTCTATAAGAAACATACTTTAAATTAAAAAGACAAATATTTGAAAGTAAAAGGATGAAAAAATTTAATTTGCTAATCATAAAATACATTAAAATAATTATTTTGCTATAAACAAAACAGGCTTTCAACAATTGTGAATCTGTATGTAACTACTAACTGCATAGAAACACATGAAGTAACATAATAATAGTAAATATTTAAAAAAGAAAGTTGCAATCTGAGTAGGAGATCTTGACATTCTCAGTAATTGATGGAATATTAGACACAGAAGCAGGAAGAAGGTATTAATGAAACTAACTATTCGACTTAACTAACAACCTGTCCATTAGTATTTGAACTCATTTATAAACTATATGTTCTTTTCTAGGGATTTTGATAAGTAGAATATTACATACTTTTTCTAGGCCATAAAAGAATTTTCAATGTACTTGAAAATACAGACATTTACAATAAAATTTCTCTAATCACAAAATAATTGACTAAGAGACAATTAACTTAAATTTTTCTAGAAAAGATATAAGGAGAAAAATAAGCAATGTGCTTGTTACTATTGATTTACAGAATAAATCATAGAGGAAATTGGACAACATTTCAAACCGTGTGGCAGCAGGAATATAATATTTCACAATTCTCATATGCATCAGGAGCAAATTAATCTATTTAATTTTTTGAAAGGCTGAATACTAGTGATTTATTTTTTCCCCTTGGGGAGCTACAAAATAATGAATAAATTAAACTAAAATAAGTAGGAGAAAAGAAATGAAAAGGTAAAAACAAAAGTCCATGAAGTAGAAACAAGACAAGAGAGAAAGAATGTCAAAGACAAATTTGGTTCTTTAAAAACACTAATAAAATTGACATGCTTAATGCAATTGACCACAAATAAAGACACAAAATGTCTCCACAATTTACCAATATCATAAATGAGAACTAGAATATTACCAGAGATCTTACTTACATTATCAACATCAAAAGGTATATAATACATTTCCTATGTAGATAAATTAGGAAAACTAGGAATTCAGGGAAAAATTTCAATGTGATAAAGAACTTGTACATGGGATTCAGAGATAATTCATTCACAAACACGTAAGACTAAATGCTTCCCAAACAAGACTGGAAATGCAGCAGGATTGTCATTCTTACCTCTTCCTTGCAGTATGCACAGGAGTCCTCAGCAGTGCAAACCAAGTGAAAGAAATAAGAGGCAAAGCATTCAGAAAGTAAAATTAAAGCTGTGTATCTTCAGAGATGGCACAAATATTTCCATAAACTAGTTTAAGAATTCAAGACAAAAAAGCCTAAACTTTACTAATCAGCAAGTTTAATATGCTCTGAGGTATAAGGTTCATATATAGGAATCTCCTCTTCTTAAAAATAAGCTCTCTTTATAGTTTAATTTGCAACATTCTAGACTTTTCTGTTCATCATGTCCCCACATAGTCTGTATGTGGAAGTTGTTTTATCAACTATGATGACATCTGAATATATAGCTATCAAAATAATATTTTATTACATTCTTGTTTTTCTTTAATATAAAACTCCTTAATTATTATGCAGAATTTATATATTATTTTTTACAAATACATTGAAATCTCATCAAGTAAATAAAATATTATATATATATATACACCCACGTATACACAAACATACACACACACACACACACATATATATACACACACATACATACACAAACATACACACACACATACATAACCATTTTTGTATGAATTTGGGCTATTTTAAATTTTATTGTGCCTAAAAAATTTTGAGCATGAATCTTTCTTTCATTTTTTTCTAAGTTGCATTTTTAAGTTTCAAGGCATTGGATTACTAGAAACAAAGCTCTCATTCTCTGATACCAAACTGTCTTTCAAAATAGTTATTCAAAGTTGCATTGTCCCATCATTTCAGAATAATTGAATCTCAATCACTGAGTGGTTGTAAATAGAAGAATACCATACTCTCATTCATAATTTAAATGAGAGAAAGGAGACTGGAGACAGTAAAAATGGTGAGGAGTTTATTATATTAAACAATGCAGGAAATGATGTAAATGTATACAACAATTAAACAACTCTTGGCATTCATTTTTTTAAATTTTTACAATTACTTAAGGAATATTTATTAGTCACCCACTATGGTCTCAGCACTATGCTTGCTATAGAAAGCCTACACCTTATGTTCTAGCAATAAAAACCAGGATGAACTTGCATTTGAAATTTAGGAATGCTTGAAGGCACTTGGAGACAAAGATCTCATTTTTCTGACTTGGCGACCAACTGTCTAATAAGGACCTTTATTCACCACATTTCTTGATCTTTTTCTGCACCTTTACACCCATGATTTCATTACTGTTCCCTTAAGTATCAGCATAGATGTTGTTTCCTTCCACAGGTTTTAGGAATGATAATCACTTATAATGATGAGTAAAATGCATTCTTCAGCAGCTCTTGCTCTCTCCTAAACAGAGATGTGTAAGTAGTATCTTAAATAATAGTTTTGAAAGATTTACCAACTTAAGAAGACATGAGTACATTTTTTTTAGGTGTAAGGCTATCTGTTCTCTCTGGAGAAACATTTTCCCCTGGGACCATCTCTTCTTTTTCAAGCTCCAATTCAAGATGAGTACCTTGCTACCCTGAACTGTACTTACTCCAGTCTTCCTTGCCTTTCCCTAGGGTGACATTCTCTAGTTATTCTATCCTCTTGACAGGCTTGGATAATATAATTACGCATTTGAACTTATTGTGGATCATTCAAAGAGATAAATGGTGCACAAGTTTCATCATGTATTGACTCATGCACCATTTGCCATGAAGTTGATTCCTAGAAACACAATTACTTCTGTTACACTTCATTTATAAGCATTTTTAATAGCATAAAGTGCAAAGTTTTAGAATTGCCTTTTGGAAAATAGCCCTTAATATATATTTTTTGATATTTTCTTGCTGTAACCAAACAACACTTAAAAGCAGAATCTCAATTAGCATATTTTTCTCTATAAAAGACAGCCCGCTTTTACTGACAAGGAGGAAATAAGCTTTCCTCTCCTCTCTTAAAACTATAGCTTTATTGTTAGAAAATGAAAATCTCTTTCTTTACCTGGCATAATTTTGCTTTATCTACATAGTTTTAATAATATAAAAGACACTGTAGGAAGGCTGAACATATGAATATTTTTTTCAAAAAGCATAGAGTCTTTTCATAGGCTTTCTTGATTGATTGTATAGTATTTAGGAATAATTAATATAATACATATAAACAAATATGTGAGTTGTGACAATAATTTTTATTTCTATTTGAGATTTTTTTCATGTCTTTCATACTTATTTATTAAAACTATATAGGATTTTATTATAAATCTCCTATTTCTTAGAGGATAATTAAACAGTATTATATGGAGAAGTACATAGTAGCCTTAAAACTGGAGGCAAAATTTTACTAGCACCTAATCTATTTCTTCCATAGAAATTACCAGTGTAATGAAAGTAGCATTGCCAGTATCTTTTTTTTGTTTTTTTTTTCCTTTTTAGCTAGTGAGGAATTTTCTAGACATCCTAGTTTATCAGGAGGCACGGAAGAACAAAATCTATGCAAAGTTGAAAACTGGACAGGCACCAATCTTTAAAAGGTAAAATAAGGAATAATAAAGTTGTTCCAATTTGGTGAGTAATTGACAGAGAAAATTAAAATTGTGAAAATCAAATAAAGTTCAGGTGATATGAAAGTATAGTTCTAAGTAAGCTCAGACATACCAAGACTGAAAAGCATAAATATCATCTAGTGGGGATGGTAAAAGGATGAAAAGGCAGCCTAAGAATAAAAACACAATGTCATCCTTTCTTTTTTGTGGATTCTTGGAACCTACAATGAAGATCAGTTGATCATATGTGTATAGATTTATTTCTGGATTTATTCTGTTTCATTGGAATATTTTTTTGTATTTATTATAGTAAGATACTGTTTTAATTACTGTAGTTTGTAGTATATTTTGAAATAGAACGCAGGATATATTAGCTTTATTTATTCTTCTATAATCAAATAGTTTTGATTATATTGGGGTGTTTAATGGTTCTGTATGGATTTTCTATTTCCCTAAAAGAAAATTCCCAGGATGTTAATATGAACTGTATTAATCTATAATCCTTTGTGATAGTATGGACAGTCTAACAATACTAATTCTTCTAATTCATAAAAATGGGATAACTTTGCATTTATTTTTGTTTGCTTAATTTGTTTTGTCAGTGTTTTATAGTTTTCACTGTACATGTGAAATAATAAGGATTGGCTCCCATCTCACATCCCACACGAAAAACAACTCAAATGGATGAAAGAATAAAGCATATCATCTGAAAATATAAAACTCATAGAAGAAAAATAGGAAACTTCTTAATATTAGTTTTGGCAATGATTTCTTAGATTTGACACCAAAAGCAGAGAAAGCAAAACCAGAAATAGAGAACTGGGACTAAAAAAATTCTTGAAATCAAAGGGAATTATTAGAGCAAAATGGCGACTTCTAGAATGGGAGGAAAATATATGCTAACTATATTATAAGGAATTCATATTAAAAATGTTCATGATTTGACTTCAACTCAATAGCAAATAAATAATCCAGATACAAAATGAGCAAAGGACTTGAATAGAAATTTCGATAAAGAAGGCATACACAGATGGTCACCAGTATATGAAAAGGTGATCAACATGACTAAATATCAGGGAAATAAAGATCAAACTACAAGGAGATATTATCTCATATCTGCTAAGGCAGCTTATGATACATATTAGAAAAGGTAAGTTAGTTAAGGGTATGTGGAAATTGTGGTGTCTAAACATCATTGGTGGAAATATAAAGTAGTGCAGTCACTAGAGGAAATTATTTAAAAATTTAAAAATAGAAGTACCATATGATGCAGAAATTCTACTTCTGGATTTTGTCCAAAAGAATTGAAATCAGGAACTCAAGGAGCTATCTATGCTATCATGTTTATTCTAGCACCAGCCATAATAGCTAAGATACAGAAGTCAAACAAATGTCTGTCAACAGATGAATGGGTAAAGTAAAGGTGTGATGTACATGCAGTGGATTATCACTGAGCTTTACAAATCCATGTGGCAGGAAATGGGTGGACCTGAAGACATTAGTGTAAGAAAAAATAAACCAGTGACAGATGGACAGATAGTGCATGATTTCAATTATATGAAGTATCTAAAATAGCCAAATTCAGAAGCAGAGAGTAGAATATGGGAAATTGGGGAATTATTTTACAAAGGGTAAAAATTTTCTGTTATTCAAGATGACAAAGTTTTAGAGTTCTGCTGTACAACATAGTGCCAATAGTTACAATAGGTATTATATTCATTGGAAAATATTAAGAGGATAGATTTCATGCTATGCATTATTACCAACACACACACACACACACACACACACACACACACACAGAGAAAATTTTAGAGGTAATAAATATGTTTAGTACCATGGTTGTGATGATAGTATTATGAATGTATGCATGTCTCTAAACTCGTCAAAATGTGCACATTATATGTAAGTAGTGTTTGTGTGTTTGATATATTTCAGTAACAATATAAATAATATGCACACTAGAAACCCTTACACATGAATATCATGAAGGAATTGGGTCAAATATTCTCAAAGGGCTGGTCCATCTTCCCCTTAGAAGCCATCTGAAAAAATATTCTGTAGTAAAATGAACCATCTCTGATTTCAGTGACTTTTAACTGAGTCTAATGTGGATTTTAATGGTAAACATTCCTTAGTGAGTGGACAGGATCTCTGACAATGCTGTGTTCTTAAAATAAAAAAGAGAGAAAGGAAGAAAATACATATAAGGAGAAAGTCAACTAAATAAAACCAAACAGGAAGCAGCTATTGGCTCTATAAAGCTGATGACAATGATTATTTTAGATGCTAAGCAAGAAGAGGAATCTTTCCCCTTTAGTTTTAATCAAATTTTGGAAATTAAATACTTTTTCCAGTCTTTTCTCAAGTGCTAAAGAGTAACTGACACTCAACTCGACATAAGGATGATTTACATTTGTTTTGGCTGGAATGTTTATCGTACATTCCATGTAGTAATGCTGGAAAAGACCTTAACTGTATTGCAAGTGAAATGTGTGGCAATTCCAATTTAAGATTGGCTAGTACCATTTGGTGTTTAGAAGCATTTGCACAACTACAGTATATCTATATGGCATTTCTTTATCAAGCATTCAATTCCTTTGAAATCTCAAAATGTATTTTGGTTTTGTCAAAAAGAAGTTTTATAACTGATGTAAGCCTATGTGCACATGTGATATACACAATGAATAGATTTTTTTCTCAGCACCATAGATAAAGAGATGTCAGTATGTTTGCTTGAACATGTTCACTTGGATATAGCCCTGGTATTGAAATATAATCGAAAAACAATAGTTGTCTTTAAATGTGATTCTAAAGAAATTGCTTTTTAAATAATGATTTAAAGATCTATTAACAAAACTGTATTTTAAAGCACTCATAGATCAAAATATAAAAGTCTTAATGTCATAAAATGTCACTTGATACACCTCAAAGACACAAAAAACAAAGACTATTTAAGGTCAAACTAGATTGTCATACATGAATATTAAATTAAAAGTAAGTATTAATATTTCAGTTTAGTCAGGCTACATAATCCCTTGAGTAAACACAAAGGTACAGGTATTGAGCCTTTATGAACATGCTTTTATTTGCATAGAAGGTTAATATAACCAAAAAAATTGTACTTGTCTTTAAAGTTATAATAAATTTTCTAAAATAATTTGTATATGAATGGTCTGTTTCTAGCTGTGCCATTGTTTTTGGATTTTATTTGATATCAGTTTTTCTTTCCTCATCCATATGATAAATTACACTTTATTCAGCCTCAGGAATCCTCCCCCCTGCAAAAAAAATAGAGACAACAAGCTAATTATGAGAGGCATTATGGGGAAATTGATATAAGTAGAAAACCTCAGTTCATATGGCTATTGTTTTATTTTTGCTAATGAGATAAGTGATTTTTCAGGAAGAGAATATTCTCAAGATTTTAGTGGTTTATGACAGACATGTATAGAGGACTTTCATCGATTGTTATTGGGATTCTGTTGTTTGACTAGCTCTCTCAGAGCAAGTTTTCAGTTCTCAGTTAGATCTCAGGGTGTCCTATGAAAAGCAAGATACAGGCTCAGGATGCTGTAGATGGGTGCTGTGGATCTGCCTTTGCCTGTGGCTTTTTCATGAAGTTGCTAGATTAAGCATGAACTTGCTTTTCAATGCTTCTTTTCTTCTAAAACTATTTAGTGATTGTACATATTTATTTAACTTGGAAAAATAAGCTATGAAATAAAGTTCTCAATTTAGATTTCATTTTTTGGAACATTTATCTTTAACTTATGGTATACTTTAAACATAAGAGTACTCAATTTCTAAATCCCAAAGATAACACCATGTCTTTTTCTCTGCTGTTTACTAAGAGGAGAAAACCATAATGTTCTTTTCAAAATAATCTGCCTGCCCAGGTAGATATTTGCTTTACTTTCCCCCACTCTATAAACTCCTAAGGTTAGATTTTAAAGAAATATCCTCTCTGTAAGGAGAGGGAACAACACATTAAGCAACCCTAATTTAGATAAAGATTAGGTGTCTGAAGTCTTAAACCTCCCACTTCTGGCTTGGAGGGAGCCTTGGATATTGGCAATGTTATGGGATGAAGCCCTTAAACCATGATCAGCCAGTTCATGATAGTGTTAACACCCGGTTATCAGATTCCTGGTGTCCTGGATGTCATTCTAGTCTCTCCTATTTATGTCATAATTTATTGAGGAAGCAAAAAGTCTGAGTTTGTATCTTCAGATGAATATGGTTAAATTCTTTTCTATAACAAATGACCTATTTGTCTACATTATGTAAACTCTGAACCTCAATATATCTATAAAATGGGGACAATATTATCTCTCTTGTAGGATTAAATTTTACCATACATGAAATCTCTTGTCACAATGCTTGTCACATATTCAATCACTCAATGTTAGTGATCATTTTAATACACCATATTGCATTTATATTATTAGAATTATCAGGATATGACAATATCATTAACCTAATACATGCTGAGTTTATGTTTGTAACTCTATTGCAATTAATGGTGGTGTTATTTGAATATTGCACTCAAATACATACTAAAAAGATGGATGCTAAATCACCCAGTTTCTTGCTTATTGTGATTTAGAGTCAGCAATACATATTTACTTGAAAAAGTCAGGAAGTTTGACTTTGTCTTCTCCCTCAAATCTCAGTAGCTTAAAATGGTATTTCTCACCTGTGCCATTGCTCATGGTCATCAGCAGGTTAGCCCTTCTCCAATGAAGTCATTCAAAATTTCACCTGCTTTAATGTAATGTCTTTGGCATCCCCTAGAATCTTGGAATCTCTACTTTAAAAGAATAAGTGTGTGTGTGTGTGTGTGTGTGTGTGTGTGTGTGTGTGTGTGTGTTGTGTGTGGGTGTATGTGTGGGTAATCTGAATATATGACTTTCTTTTTGCTGGCTATCTTTACCTTTTGAAGTAAAATAAGAAGTTACGAACTCATGAAAGATTTTAATGTCTGAATTAGAAGTGCAATATGATAAATTAGCCCCATTTCTGCTGCCCAGAACACAGTCACATGGTCCCATGAAATTGATGGGAAGGCTCCGAAAATTATCTACTCAGGATGTGAAGAAAATGGGCTTTGATTACTATATTGATATTGTCCCACTCAAATGAAGGTAAAGTGCGAACACCTGATTCATGTGATAAAAAAATGTCAATAGTGAATGAGTATATTTGAGCCTCACAAGATACTTGTGAGATTAAGAAAGTGAGACACAGTGATTTACCAAAAGTCACTCACGGAAATGTTTGAAGAACCAAAATTCTGTTCCAGAAATCATGACCTTGAAATAGCAGCAGATTCATGCATGCAGCTCCCAGGAACTAAAAGTATGGCTGATAAGGCACATTTTCCAGGTTCGAGTAATGGATTCCTCTGTAGAAGAATCTGCAAATTATTGACTTTGTTGAAGGGAATCACCTTAACTAGAGTTTCCAGAAAGTTTTACCCTGTCCCACCTCATGGGATGAGGAAGAAAGTATAGCCAATGACCAGCAGATAAACAGGTACAGCAGCTCCTTCCCCTTGTCTTAGGATGAGAAAAGTGTGGCACAATTCACTCTGACACACTTCCTATGAAATCAAGCTGAGATCTTACTTCCAAAACCACATAGGTACCTTCCCTATCCTGCTCCACTCACTCCTTTACATGTTGCTCCAGAGAACATTCAACTTATAACTTACTTGCTGGTGGACCCCCATATTACAGGTTGCTTTTGAGCCAGCTGAAAGTATTTCCTATTTTTACTGTAACAAATTATCAACAAAGTTGCTTTACAAATGCAAGTTTATTCTCTTATGGTCTCCATGTCAGAAACCCAACCTGAAATATGTGCAAAATCAAGGTGTAGTAGGGTTGCATTAGTTTCTGTGGGCTCTCAGAGACCATACATTTCCTTATTATTTCCAGATTTTATAAGCCACCCACATACCTTGATTCCTGGTCTCTGTCTTCAAAGTCAGCATGAGGGGTAAAGTCCTTCTCATGCTACATTTTTCCCCCTTTTTTACTTTTAAGAACCCTTGTGATAACATTAGTCATTCCTGGTTAATTCAGGGTAATCTCCCAATATTAAGACCAGCCAATTAGTAACTTAATTCCATTCTGAAACCTTAATTCTTATTTGCCATGAAATACAATATAGTCAAAGGGATTACTTTGTGGATATCTTTAGATTATTTTGCCTATCATGCCAACAGTAGACACTTGGAAACAACGCAAGTCCTAGGAAACAGATTCTTTAAATTTAGGATTTTGAACATGGGTTATTCACCAGCAAAATACAATGATAACTCACCACTGGTAACAGGCAAAGTATTGACAGTCTCTGACAGGTACAACAAGTAGGAGATAGTTCATTATTATAATTTAAGAGAAGGCATTAGAGTTGGAAAGTTATATACACTATGATCAGGATCCTAATAAAGAAGAAGGAAAGACACATGGACATTTACTTGAGAGGCAAGATAGTAGGGAAAGGAGAATACCCCAAACTTTGGAGGGCTGTTGATATACCGGATATTGGTTTGGAACTAAGGAGAACACCTGCGGAACCAGAGAGTTATCACAGGTTTCTAACTTGAGTAGGAGAATATGGCATCATAAAATACATGGACATCTGTCCCAGGTTCTTTTCACAGAAAGTCCACTAGGTCCACAGACTCACTCAGTGTTTGCTTTGCCAGCTCTCAAACACATAATCAAAATAGGCATAATTAGCAGATGGTAGAATAGTCATATGGATCACTGACAAGTGATAAGGCTATTCAAAAAGAAGCTTCTTAAACTGTTCCCCCTAGGATAACAAATAAGAAAAAAATAATGCTGTATGGCATATGTAGTGACATCGATTACTGTCTGTATTAAAGATTTCATGGACATAGAGATAGTGGAACACATTTATTCCATCTGTTGAGTTAAATAGGGATAAAATGACCCCTGCAAAATTTGAGTGGACTGGGTCACATGACAATGGACTACAGCAAACTAAGAGTTCATATTGCAGCTGTTGCACTATTTGCAACATGTTGACTAGAACAGACTAACTTGGCTTCTGATATTTGCTACGCAGCTGTCATATCTACAAAATCATGAGAACAGATGACCCAGTAACAATTCACTACATATTGTCATACATCCCTGAGCAAGCTGTAGCAGCTTAGAGAGCACGGGTAAACACCAAAACACAAAACAATTATCTCGGTCTTCATTTGACCTAGATTTTGCACCAACACCTCTTTCTTAGCTTCCTTTGGTCAGGGAACAGAAAATTAAAAATCATAAGCCTGACTCATAGAGAAGTTAACACTCTGGTATGATGATAGACGGTTGGTTGCTGCATTACAGCCCTGTACAGATATAACCCTCAAAGATGATTCTAGGGATAAATACTTAAAGCAGGCAAAATTTTAAATGAGTTATCTGATTATTCACCTGTGGTAAGAAAAGAGGACCCAGGTAAAGATATTCCCCACCTCTTGGGCAATGCAAGAGGCTATTTTGTTTGGTTAGAAATTAGGAAGGAAACATTCTGCATTTGGCTTTTGGGACTGGCTAACTTCACTTAGCATTATCTTCTCTAACTCCATCCATTTACCTGAAAATGCCATGATTTTATTCTCTTTTATTGCTGAGTAATATTCCATTGTGTATATATGCCACATATTTTTTATATCCGTTCATCTATTGAAGGGCATCCAGTATGGGTTCCACAGTTTAGCTATTGTGAATTGTGCTGCTGTAAACATTAATGTGGCTGTGTCCTTGTAGTATGCTGTTTTTAAGTCCTTTGGGTATAGACTAAGGAGAGGTGTAGCTGGCTGATTCATAGTGGGATAGGAAGAGGCAGCATGGGAGGAATAGACAAACTTGAGATAGGGCAGAGGGTGAGAGGAGAAGGAAGAGGACATGGGGTTAGAAATGATGGTGGAATGTGATAATCATTATTATCCAAAGTACATGTATGAAGACATGAATTGGTGTGAATGTATTTTGTATACAATCAGAGATATGAAAAAGTGTGCTCTATATGTGTAATAAGAATTGTAATGCATTCCACTGTCATTAATAAACAAAAAATAAATAAATAAAAATGCAGGAGTAAAAAAAAAAATAATGTAGCTGAAATGTTCTATAGTCTTCATTCCAACTAGGGGAACTTTTAAAGCCCTAGTCAACACCTGAACTTTGACACAACTCTTGGCTTAACCAACATCTTCCCCATTCTTCTTTCTTGCTAGTAGATTCTCATTTTGTTATAAAATTTGTGGCCATGTGCTTTAGAAAGGGCTGGTCTACCAAGAATCCCCAGGGGTAAATTTTGATTATTATTAGGAAGCTAATTAAGCTGTAACAGGATGCTAAATACTATTTTTTTCATAAGTGTCATAATTGTAATTCAGGTTCTAAAGCTAAGCAAGTGATCAGGGACCACATATTCTAAGGAGATGTAGATCATCTGTGAAGAATTTCAAACGTTTGGTACTAAAAATCTAACTACGTTTTCTAAATAAAATTTGACTTTAAACCAGAAAAAAAAAAGTTAGGAAGGAGAAAAATTGGAATAAACTTGGGTGGCGAATGAAAAATATGTATAAAAAGAGTGAGAATAAATATGAATGTGTCCAAAATATTATTTATGTGTTAAACACATTATTGTGTATTAAAGCTCATCACAGAGCACAAATGAATCACTAAATAACTAAGTCTGTTGATGCCAGTCAGTCTTTCTACTTGACAATGTTTTTGCCTGCAAAACATTTTGCCTGTATAGAGTATCATATTCACAGAAAGGGATGACAAAATGGATAACATCCTCATGTGCAGAGAGGCATGGTTAATTCTCTCCAGGGCTGATATAATGTCTGACAGGCCATTGCCAAAGATCACTGGCTAAGGCCCCTTCATGATACAATTCCTCAGAAAAACCAACTGGATGCTTTAGAAAGTCAGTAATTTATCCTTATCCTACTTTGAATGTGAGTTTGCCTTTTCTCCTCATACTTCTCAACCCATCAGCACTTCTCAACGTCTCACAGGATTGATCTCTTGACATGGGTTTTTGATGGGTTTTTGGATAACATTTACTTTGACAAAAAAAAAAAAAAAACAAAACAACTAAAACAACCTACACTATATGTTTAAATGCACATGTTTATAGACAATCCCCAACACTCAATGGTTCTAAAACTTTTAATGATGCAAAAAATGGTATGCATTCAGTAGAAACTATTTCAGATTTTAAATTTGGATCTTTAGTGAAGGCCAGCAATATGCAGTATGATTCTTTTTCATAATTCTGAGCACTATCAACCACACTCAGCTACCAGTCAGTTATATGATCATAAAAATAAATGGCCATCATTTACTTTCTACAGTGCACTAAATTGCTAAGCTAGGGTGCTCAGTAGGTTTGATGTATTAAATGCATTTTCTACTTACAATAGTTTATCGGGATGTAATACCATAGTGAGATGAAGAACCTCGTTGTATATTTCTGAATGAATTCACAAGTAATTGTGAACAGAGACTGCCTAGGAAAAAGTACCAGCTGACTGGAGATCTATGTGGTTTTACCATGTGGACTTATTATTTTAGAAATAAATATTTTATTTTGAAATAATTATAGATTCATAGGAATTTGAAAGCATAGTACAGAAGAGTACTACATAGCTTTCATCTAGTTCACTCAATGTTATTTTTTTCTTGTATAATGTCAGAATAGGAAATTGGAATATCATTTTACATGTGTATGGAGTATGCCATTTTATCACACATGTAGATTTGTGTGACAACACCACAGTCAATTACTGAAGTACTCCATCATTAAAAAGATCACCTTTGGGCAATCTTTTCTAGTCACACTTGCATCCCACCCCTGTATGCCCTAACCTCAAGCAACCAGTAACTATTCTCCATCTCTGTAGTTTTATTCATTTCAGGAATATCATATAAATTAAGTCATATAAAAGGTGATATTTTGAGACTAGTTTTTTTTTCCTCCACAGAATGCCTTTGAGAGTCACAGGAGTTATTATTCAGAGCAATAGTTCATTCTTTTTATTGCTGCATGTAGTTGGTCATGCCCCTCCAACTCTGCCACACTGTTTATAGTCAGTGTATTTAAATTATTTAAATGTAAAAAAAAATTGGCATGCTTTGTCTTATATCTGCCATTTTGTTTTCTTTCTATTACCTTGCTTTGCATCTTTCTACATTATGTTTTTTTGCATTCCTGTGGATATATAAACATATTTTATAATCCCATTTTAATTTATCTTTAGTGCTTTTGTGCATAGTGGTTATAGAATATTTGGTTGATGCTCTAAGCACTATATTTTACATACACAGTTTATCACAGTCTACTAGTATTAAAATTTTACCTGTCTGATGTTTAAGAATCTTACCTTCAGTTATATTTATTTACCCTTCCTGTTTAGAATACAATTGAATTATTTTCTCTTCTTACATTGAGATTTACATCAGAAATTATTATTATTATTATTATTATTATTATTATTATTATTCTCAAGGGAGAGTAAAATCAATCATATTTTCCCATACTTCTATTATTTCAGTTTTTCTTCCTTCCTTCCTGATGTTCCAACATTTCAACTGTTATAATTTCTTTTCTATTTAGGACTTACTCAGCCTTTCTTTTAATGTATGTTCACTGGTAACATTTCTCTTCGTTTTGTTAAGAAAAATCTGAGAATGTTATCTGAGAATGCTTTTAATTGCCCTTTATCCAGGAAGGATTTATATGGTTGTGTACATAGAATTCAGAGTTCTCAGTTCTTTTCTCTTTTAATACCTGGAAAGTGTTATGCCCTTTCTTCTTGCTTCTTCAGTTTCTTATGAAAAACTTCTACTACAACGGAATTGTTTTCACCTATAGACAGGTTGCTATTGTTTGGATATGGTTCCCTAAAGGTTCACATGCTGGACGCTTGGTTTAGAGTATGGCAGTGTTGGGATTGTAGCACCTTTAAGAGGTGGGGCCTAATGGAAGGTAATTAGGAGATTGGCACTCCACTTTCTAAATGAATTGATAGTGTCTTACAGCAGTCCCAACTTCCTTCCTCTAGGTATAGAGAAGGAATCTCTTACAGAAGTTTTTTTGACCTGCTTCATGGGCACTTCAGAGAGTCTTTTCTGTACATGCTATATTCAGACTCTTCTGCTAAAAATATTCAATATGTCCGAATGACATAGTTTTGATTATATGTCCCAAACCCATCACCAGTTCAAAATATATGCACACAATTTGAAAACAAACAAAAAATATGTTAATATATTTTTGTAATATGTCCCTTAAACTATAACATTAATTATAAATATCTTCAGGATGGTTGTATTCATTATTTTAAACTTTAATACATGGTCTTATTAGAGAATTTCTTCTAGCTCCGTAAAGTTTTAGTATAATAATATGTTCTGTGGGAAGCAAAAAAAAAATGGGGTTCTATGTTAATCTGGAAGAAGGAATGGCTGGAATGGGAAGATCTTAGTAATTTTGCTTAGCTCTTGACTACTGAGATAGAATGATGGCTTTCTTTTAAACCAGTGGTAGACCATGTCCTATTTTCTTGACTACAATTGTCACTATTGAAAAGAAATACATCCAGTTGGGAAGAATATGTTCTTAATATATTTGGAAACCAGTATCTTCTATAAAACACCACTACAAGTTATTGTAGTTGTAAATCAAGAGGAAGCTGGTCTTTGAGTTTGTGATACACACACATATCTATATGGAATGGAATTTTTATAAGCTTTTCCCTTTTAACAGCTCAGGAAATTTAAATTCTTGTTTCTCCCAGCAGAGTAAATTGTTTCACGAGACTGTCAATGTTAGTGAGTATATTTTTATGGGATCCAACATGAAGTTAGAACTGTCAGTGTAAAACAAAACAAAACAAAAATAATAAAAATACCTAGTTGATTCACTTTCTATTTAAAGTTAAATTATGTGAATCACATGTCTCAAAAGTGCATACATAACCTTCTATCAGTGTGTATAATTTGCAGTGTGCATGTTCTTTACGTGAGTAAAAATATTAATTTAAAAAACCCTTTTTGACCATGTATTACTCATCACCATTCTGTTCATCAGCTTTCTGTCACTGTGACCATATTACCTGCCAAGAAACACTCAGATGAGGAAAAGTATTTTATATCATAGCTTCAGAGGTTCAGTCTATGTTGACTGCCCCAAGGCAGAAGCTTTATGGTAGAATTCGGTAGAGGAAGGCTATCAGATCATGGCAGCCAGGAAGCAGAAGTAGAGAAAGAATGGGACCAGGAACAGATATAATCCTCCAGTGACCTAATTCCTACAGCATGCTCCACCTACCTACATATGCTACCTACTAGTTTCTTCAAATTATTAACTCAGTAAATGGATTAATCCACTGAGGAGTTTATAACTCACATAACCCAGTCTTTTCACCCCTGAACATTTTTGCATTGCCTAGCACATTCGTTTTGGGGAAAACATATATAAATCCAAGCCTAACACTTACTCATACATTAGAGAAGCAAACAAAATTGTTAAATAAATCGTTAAAATTCTATTTTTTGTATTAATTAAGAACATTCTCTAAACCCAAATCCATGATTTTCAAAAATGAAAGATTTAACATAGGTAATTTCTACCTCTGTTGATAAACACATGCAATAGTTAGAATGTTATAAAGTCTAATTTTGTTGTAATTAGATTATAAAAATAAAAAATGGCTTTTTAGGAGCTTTTACTTTTAGTGACAGTTCATGTAAATACATCTTTTGTAGAGTAACTTTCTTGAGTTAAAAGAGACTTTTTCAAACTGCCCAAACTTCAACATAAATGCAAAAAAAGCATGAAAAAAAGATGAGGTGCTGGCAATCAAATTCCATAGTCTTGAATATTTTACCAGGGACCATCATCTCAGGAGAATAGTAACAGAATGATAGTAGGTAGCTATTGTAGAACAAAACTAAACCTCTAGGTACATAATGACTTGCATTTTTCACTGGTCCCTAAAACCTATGTAAGTTTATCCTGAAGTCACACGTCACCAATAACTATTGGGCAGCAGAACAAGCAGACCATGCATCCTAAACTTGCTTTCAGCTCAGATCTCTTTATTTTTGTTTCAGAGTATGTTTTTTTTTCTTCTTTGTAAATTAGCATATTCTAAAACCCGTGGTTTATAAACATTTCAAAGATTTTTAAATGAGTTCACTTATTGTAAATGGAGGAATTTATTGGGCATATAACTACAAAAACTTATATTAAAATTATAATTACAATAAAAACATTTCTAACAAAAGCCAAGCTCAATTAAACTTTTTCTGCTTTCCTTTTGAAGATGTGATTCTGGCATCTTTCACATAAAGCTTTTCTTGGCACAAAACTTGAAGGTTCAAATGAAATTGATTTTGGCAGTTTTCAGCTTTCTTCCAGGTAAAAATGGTTGACAATTTGAGAAACTACATGTTCACTGCATCAAATGATGAATGTTCTGAGTAATAACACTTTTATGTCTTCTGTGTTGTTCCCTACAGATTACATGTTTTCATCTTTCTTTAGCTACTCTTGATGGTTTGAATCTGTTGCCATCAGGAAAAAAAATGTTTAGAGATATTTTTCATCTCTATTATAAATTATGTAGCATTAATATAATTCTCTATGCTGTCTACGAAGTGTTTTGCACACATAGTGGAGTTGGAGAAGGCATTGCTACTGTAGTTTTGAACTGGAAACAGTACTATGTATTTTTTGACTTGAAAAGATAAAATGAATGAAATTAGAGTAGGAGAAACTATGAGCAAACCAACCACCCATAATATACACTACTATTATATAAACTAATTATTAATATTTTCTTGGTAAATGTCCTGCTGCTATATTTCTATTATTCCTTTGTCATTGGAACAGGTATTTTCCCACATTACAGATCACTTCCTTTCTAAGTCAAATTCTTTGAAAGGGTTGGAAATAAAATGGTTTGAGATATTAGAATGGACATCATAATAGTTAATGAAGATTCTAACTGAATATAAATACAATTTGAAACAGAAGTAAATACACTAAGTTATTTCCAAAATAAGATGAGTAAGATAATAAAAATTATTCAAAAAACAAAGACTTCTTGATTCTTAGTAATCAGAAAAAATTTAAATCACAATAAGCTGATACTATCCTCTTGTTGACTCTCATGCAAACATGTTTTATATCAAAGTAGTTCTGTTCTCCTTTCCACACCTATTTTTTACAAACCCATATATATATATATATATATATATATATATATATATATATATATATATAAATATATAAATATCACAATGGCATCATTAGAGAATTAATATGCTAAGATTAATTAGAAATCAATTTGCTAATTCTTCTTACTAACAGTTTTCATAAATAAAGTATAAGTACAGTCAGCTTTTAATAACAAAATTCAATTAAGCTCTATTACAGTTATATATTATGTACTTTATGAAATATAGCAATGATTCATTTTGGAAATAATGGATAAAGAAAGCATGTAAATTACACAAAATAATATGTGTAAATGAAGAAAGCTAGGTAAATTTTTGTTCTGTGTAGTTAATATAAACACCATGACAACAAAATGTTTTGTTGTTGACTACTGAGTCCATATAACATAGATTGTAAATCTCAGCAATTGTTCAAAATACGAACATCAAATTGAAGCTGAATGAAGACAATTATCTTCTTATTTTGCAAAGCCATGACATATATCATGTGTTTGGAATTGCTGAACAGTAATAAACAGAACATATACTTTATCAAGTTTCTTAAATTTCAAAGTCCATTTATGAAGTGTCAAAATACTTTCAATAATTAAATCATTTAAGATGTATTATCTAATTAAAATTTTGAATACCTTTCTGTTCTGAGATAGATAATTAAAATAATTAAAATACCCTTAAAATATTTAAATTATCTTCAATGCATTCATTTTTCTTTCTAAACAAATATAATATACACATAGTAGCTTAATTACCATGAACTGGCTGTTGATTATGCCTCTACAAATTGACTTATTTATATTTACTTTTTAAGTAATATAACAAGTATTTCCACTGCTTATAAAATATGCAAATTATAACTGATATATAAATTATTGGTTACTTTATCAGGTTCAAGATTAAAGTGTTAAACAAACAGTCTAAGTTTTCAAGATTTAGATTAATTTTAAATAGCCAGGAAAGTGGATTGATATTATGTATACTATACTTATTTATTTATTCATTCAACAAATATTTACTGAATAGACAAAACTGTGCAGGTCTAGAATGAATGCATAATATTAAATAAAACAATGCTTCTCAGGTAATATATTTGACAATAACTTAAGAAATTTGAGTATGCAGTTAAAATTTCTTTATGGAGAACAACACGATAACTGAGTTTTCTAAAGGCAATTCAAGTTGTGTTCCATGGCGACAAAGCATGAGAGTAATGGAAGTAGTACAGAAGGTGGGAACAGGGTCCCAAAGCCTATTCCAGAGCTCTATTATCTAACCTCTATAATCATGTCTAGAGGTTTGTGGTTGAGATTAAAAGAAAATGACATGAGGATCTTTAGTTTCAGTTGGTAAAGCGGCAGTGAAAAGTTTCCTTTTGAAAACTTTGACAGTATAACTTAGATCATTCCTTATTTCATAAATGAAAAAACAAATGGTGTTTTCTTATTAATTCATTAACTGTAACAAATATACCATATTAATATCAAATAACAGCATTAGAAATTGGGTGCAGGGTATGGGGTAACATTTTGTAGGATTTGCCAAATTTTTTTTGAAAATCTAATACTGTTCTCAAAAATAAGGATTATTTTTAGAATAAGCAACTTTAGTCCAAGAGTCAAACTAAAACCTTACGGTGACAAGTGATAGCTAGAGAATTGTGCATTCTCCAATTTTGTTCTTCAGCTTTTCTTGCTATTATTTTTCATTTCCATATAAAGTTTAGAATGGATTTGTTAATTTATGCAAAATTTTACAATGTTAATAGTATTGGTTTGTGTGAATAGATAAATTGGGGACAAATTGGTATCTTTATCTTAGTAGTATGTTAAACTTTAACTGTGTTGATATTTAAACCCTTTCTCTTTACAATTATTTCTAATACTTTGATTTTCTTTGATGCTACAATAAGATATTATGTATGCATACATATGTGTACATATAAATATATACATATACAAATATGATTTCTTGTTCTATTTGTTGCTGGATACAGAAATGCAATTTTATTTATATTGACCTTGTATCCCACATATTTATTGAATTTTCTTACTGATACGAATAGCTTTTCTACAGAATATATGTGATTTTATGCATACATGCTCATATCTCTTGTATAGAATGTCATTTTTCTTAACAATGTTTATAATTTTATTTATTATCATTGACTTATCATGCTTTCAAAGATATAAAATAAAATATTAAATAGCAGTTGAGACAGCAGGCTCTCTAACCTTTATTGTAGAGGGAAATCTTTTGCCATTTTTTAATTCTTCAATTTAAGATAGTTGCTATAATTATTTTATAAAATCTTTGATTAGGCAAAGAAGATGGCTTTTATTCAGTTTAATATGAATTACCATTTTATCATGAGTAAGTGTGGAATTTGTTCAAAGGCAGTTTATCCTTCTGTTGAATAATCATGATTTTCTAATTTATTTGATTGGTTTATATTTTTTTTCTCTTTATCTTTTTTCTGATGCTAGGAGTTGAACCCAGAACTAAACAAATGCTCTATCACTAAACAACACACCACCACACTTCATATATTTATTTCTTACATGTAGATATATCAAACTAGCACTTCTAAAATAAAGTCTTCTTTGGATGGGAAAAGGGGAGAGAAAGAGACAGAGAGAGAGAGAGAGAGAGAGAGAGAGAGAGAGAGAGAGAGAGGTGTGTGTGTGTGTGTGTGTGTGAGAGAAACACAGTGCACTACAAATTTGATTTATTAAAATTGTGCTTAAGATTGGAAGAGATCGACTGCACTTTTCCTTCCCTCTAAAGTCCTTCCTAGGTTATATTATCAAGATTATTCTGGGCTTATAAAATGGATTATGGATTCTTCCTGCTTTTTTTTCCCCATGGAAGAGTCACATAGATTTTATGCCTCTCTGAAAAACTTAGTACAATCCACTGATGGAGCTATCTGGGGCTTTACAAGATCATAGCTTGCATTTATTAATTAATATATCATTGTTCGGTGTTTCTGTTTTCCCTGGAGCAAATTTTGATAGTTCACAATTGAGGTCTTCCTATTCAATTTAAAATTTCAAACATAGCATTTTAGCCTAATTTCTTCAGTGTCACAAGTCATAGTTTATCTGATATCTGAATTTGAAATTTGACAAGACTGTTTTTAGGGCCATGCTCAATATGAATGTTATTACATATGGAGTGAAAAACAATATTTATCCAGATGGTATCATGTCTGTTTAATATATGTCATTAAAACAAAATAATAATG
The DNA here is from genome assembly GCF_052094955.1 of Ictidomys tridecemlineatus. NCBI lineage: Eukaryota > Metazoa > Chordata > Mammalia > Rodentia > Sciuridae > Ictidomys > Ictidomys tridecemlineatus. Next base: position 63,383,773 of record NC_135477.1, read on the forward strand.
TGTCACTCAACCTTCTATAGTATTGATTATTTGTATTTTATATATTATTATAATGTATCAGTTTAAAAAATTAAGAAATAGAAGGAAGACCAGTAGAACAAAGAAAGGAAATTAGGGTGAGGAGGAGGGGAAGAAAGGGGGGAAATTCTGTAATATATATTTATGAGTATGTCAAAGTAAAACCCGGTATTATGCATAACTATATACACTAAGAATAAAATTTAAAAGAACACATGGGTATAGAGATGGCTAAACACTCAGCTATAAACTTTTCAATGAAATAATAAAAACAAAAGAAAGTGTTCATTTTTTGCATACTCTGATTTTAGGTGACGTATTTGTATATGTGGAGGAGTTTATCCTTGGTAGAATTTCGTCTTTATTATTTTGAATATGTTTATTTAGCCTCACTAGTGCTCTCCTTAAAAGTCTTTAAAACAGGTTGTACTTCAGTGCAATCCACCTTTCTTCTTTCCTTATATAACCCAATAGCCCCATAAAATTAGATCTCTGAGTGGTGGTAAAAGAGCACACTACTTTTGCTTAGTAATTGCATGGTTTATCATTTGTTTTCATTGTATTAGTTCATGTTGTTTTTTTTAAAAATTTACTAATCAATTAATTAATTTAAATTTGCTACATATAACAGCAGAATGCATTTTAATTCATTGTACACATTGCAGTACAATTTTTCATTTCTCTGGTTGTACACAACATAACATTGCACCTTATGTGCAGTCACACACGTACCTAGGATAATGAAGTCCATCTCATTCCACCATCTTTTCATTCTACTTTTAAACTTCCTGTATCTTAATTTCTTCATCTCTTACAAGTATTATGTTCTTATCTTAAAATGAATTAGAAACCCATTATCCTTTACCTAGACTATTCAATTTATGTGTTGGGGTTTAATTGAATGATTTTGTACCATTTATTTTATAAAATAAATATTTTATTAATCTTCAACTTATTATGATTTATCATAAATTAATAAATTTACCACATCTCAGAAAATTCAAAAGCTTTGAAACATTTTTTGACTGTGTATCTCAAGAACTATTTTTCTTTCATATTGTTAAATTCTGCATTTTTTAAAACTAATAAGATGTTATTGTTTCTACAGTTTTTTTTTTATGGTCAATCACAATTTTATACTCTCTGTGATTCCTGTACCTGTGTGTTCCCTCTAGGATTATTTCCCTTCCCTTTTAATAGGTCCGTCTGCTTATGTCAAATTTTCTTTGTTTTGGTTTGTTTTTAGTTTTATATTTCATTTCTCTATAATCTTGAAAGTTATTTAAGGGAGATACAGAATTTCTCATTGATATATATTTTTTAAGATCTTTGGGTATATAATGAAAGTTTCCTCTCTTTCATTTTTTTCTCTTAAAAACTCACCTCTCAGTATTTTGTATATTTTTAAAGTTAGTATAATTTATTTTTGCTTTGGACTCAGTGTTTTATTTTTGCCTTTACAATTTATTGATTTCTTATTATGCAAATGTATATTTTTATAGATTTTTTTCTCCACATTTATAATTTGCTTTAGTCAGTTTTTTTTGCAGCTGTGACCAAAGGACCCGATCAAAGAAAAAAAAATGGAGGCAGAAAGGTTTATTGATATTCACATTTTCAGAGGTCTTAGTTCATAGAAGGCCAACTCCACTGTTTTGGGGTGAGGCAGAACATCAAGACAGAAAGGTATAGAGGAGAAAAGCAACTCCAAGGACACAGAGAGCAGAGACAACAGCTCTGTTCAGCAGAGACACAAAACAGCTCCAGGGACCCACCTCCTTCAGCCCCACCCTACCTGCCTAGAGTTACCACCCAGTTAATTCCTATCAGTGGTCATCCACACATTGATTATGTTAAGGTCCTTCTAACCTAATCATTTCACCTCTATACTTTCTTGCATGGTCTCACACATGAGCTTTTGGGAGATACCTCATATCCAAACCATAACATAATAACTTCTTGTTTATTTATTTATTTATTTAATTACTTTTAAAACTGATGCATGGAAAATTATACATGTATACATTGTGTAATGTTCAACTAAGGATAAATATATCTACCTCCATAAGCAATTATCAGTTCTTTATGCTGAACATATTCAAAATTCCTTTTTTTCCAGCTTTTAAAAAATACATTGTACATTATTGTATTTATAGTAATTCATTGTGCAATAGAACACCACAATTTCTTTCTCCTATCTACTATAACTTAGCACTGGAGCTGAACCTTGGGGTCACTGAGCCATCCTGCCTTCGAAACTTATGTTCATGTGCTGCGTGGTTTCTTTGCAGTTTTCTTAGTTATTGATACAGCCAGCTCCTTTGAAACCAATTCATATCTCCAGTCCAGCTAGTTGGTGATATCAGGGATCTACAAGCTTTCTTTTCTTTTTGTTTTTTTTTTCCCATTTTTTATTGATTTTTTAAAATATATGACAGCAGAATGCATTACAATTCATATTACACATATAGATCACAATTTTTCACACTTCTGGTTGTATATAAAGTATGTTCACACCCATTCATGTCTTCATACATGTACTTTGGATAATGATGTCCATCACATTCCACCATCATTGCTAATCCCCTGTCTCCTCACTTCCCTTCCCACCCCTTTGCCCTTTCTAGAGTTTCTCTATTCCTCCCATGTTCCCCCTCCCTACCCCACTAAGACTCAGTCACCTTATATAAGAGAAAACATTTGGCATTTGTTTTTTGGGGATTGGTTAACTTCACTTAGCATTATCTTCTCCAACTCTGTTGATTTACCTGCAAATGCCATGATTTTATTCACTTTTAATGCTGAGTAATATTCCATTGTATATATATATATATATATATATGCCACAATTTTTAATCCATTCATCCATTGAAGGACATCTATGTTGGTTCCACAGTTTAGCTATTGTGAATTGTGCTGCTATAAACATTGATGTAAGTGTGTCCCTGTAGAATGCTGTTTTTAAGTCTTTTGGGTACAGAGCGAGGAAAGGAATAGCTGGGTTAAATGGTGATTCCATTTTCAGTTTTCCAAGGAATCTCCATACTGCTTTCCATATTGGCTGCACCAATTTGCAGTCCCACCAGCAATGTATGAGTGTGCCTTTTCCCCACATCCTGGCCAACACTTATTGTTATTTTTCTTCATAATAGTTGCCATTCTGACTGGAGTGAGATGAAATCTTAGAGTAGTTTTGATTTGTATTTCTCTAATTGCTAGATGATGAACAATTTTTCATATATTTGTTGATTGATTATATATTGTCTTCTGAGAAGTATTTGTTCAGGTCCATGGCCCATTTATTAATTGGGTTTTGTTTTTGTTTTTTTTGGTTTTTTGTTTGTTTCTTTGTTTGGGTGGTGGTTAGCTTTTTGAGTACTTTATATACCCTAGAGATTAGTGCTCTATCTGATGTGTGTGGTAAAAATTTGCTTTCATTGTGTAGGCTCTCAATTGACTTCACTGATTGTTTCTTTTGCTGAGAAAAAGCTTTTGAGTTTGAATCCATCCCATTTGTTGATTCTTGATCTTAATCTTGCACCACAGGAATCTTATTAAGAAAGTTGGGGCCTAATCCCACATGATGGAGATTAGGGCCTACTTTTTCTTCTATTAGACACAAGAGTTTCTGGTTTAATTCCTAGATCCTTGATCCACTTTGAGTTGAGTTTTGTGCATGCTGAGAGAATAAGGGTTTATTTTCATTTTGTTGCATTCGGATTTCCAGTTTTCCCAGCACCATCTATTGAAGAGGCTATCTTTTCTCCAGTGAATGTTTTTGGCACCTTTTTCTAATATAAGATAATTATAATTTTGTGGGTCTGTGGGAGGCCATCCTCGCACATGATTTGAGTTACCTCCCTGGCTGAGAGAGAGGTGCTTGGACACAGCTGTGCTAGAGCCCTCCCCACCCTTTCCCAGGTCCGAGGGCTTGTCCCTGCAGAGGTGTGCCTGGCCACTGCCCTGAAGACCCAATCGTCGCCCCTGACCTTGGGATGCTGCCCCCCTTAACCTTCATTGGATGGGATTTTCCCTGGAATTTTTGTTCCCCAATAAAAGCCCACTCCCTGGCGTTCTCTCTCTCTCTCTCTCTCTCTCTCCCTCTCCCCCTCCCCCCCCTCCCCCCTCCCCCCCCTCCCCTCCTCTCTCTTCCTCCCTCTCTCTCTCTCTTCCTCCCTCTCTCTCTCTCTTTCTCTCTCTCTCTCTCTCTCTCTCTCTCTCTCTCTCTCTCTCTCTCTCTCTCGTCTCTTCTATATCTCGTCTCTTCTATAAACCTTGCCACCACATTAGGTGACTGGAGGTAGGAGCTGGTATTAAAGGTAATGAGAGTCTTGTCTCTTTAATTTAAAACTCCCTAGCAATTCCTTATGAACTGAACCTTCTTTCATGAAGCTAGCGCTGGTGGAGTGGCAGATGGGTCAGTCTCTGTGTCCTCTATTCTGTACCATTGAGCTACCAATCTGTTTTGGTGCCAATACCATGCTGTTTTTGTTACTATCGCTCTATAGTATAGTTGATGGCTGCTATAGTGATGCCACCTGCTTCACTCTTCTTGGCATTCCTCATTGAAATAGAAAAAAAGTAATCATGCAATTTATCTGGAAAAATAAGAGACCCAGAAGAGCTACAAGCTTTCTTTTCTTAAAAAGTCAATTAACTGATAAATTAGACTTCTCAGGCCTCATAGGTGTCTGTAATATATTCTTTTTATGAACACTTTAAGATGCTAAAAAATAAGCATTACCAAGAACTTCCCTTAAGAACTGTGCAAACATGGGGCTTAGACTAGGTTCTGGATGATATCACTACTGCCGAGAGACTTTTTATACCAGCACGAACCATGGCCGAGGATTCTAGAAATCTAAAATCATCTTATTCAGTTGGGGTTTAGATGATTCAGTGTTGGTCTTTCCCCCTGATGTAATCCAAGGTATTTGGCATATGTTTTATTTGTAGTATGTAATTTTTTAGGATTTGAATAGAAAATTTGGAGAATTTAACCAAAGCCTCTCCACCTTGGTAGACTTGGATTCTCAAAGTTTTTGCCTCTAAGACTTTTTTGCAGGGAGGAGGTATAGGGGATTGAACTCAGGGGCACTCAACCACTGAGCCACATCCACAGCCCTAATTTGTATTCTATTTAGAGACAGTGTCTCATTGAGTTGCTTGGTGCCTCACTGTTGCTGAGGCTGGCTTTGAACTGGTGATCCTCCTGCCTCAGCCTCCTGAGATGCTGGGATTTCATAATGTGCCATGGCGTTCCGCTGGCCATCTAAGACTTTTTGAATGTTCCTAGATCTGTGCTCGGCTACTAAGTCTCCCAGCTTCCATTCTTGTTTCCAGAACTGGTTATCATCTGAAAGGAAAAAAATAACCACAAATTCACAGCTCCCCACTCACTTTTTTTCCTCGTCTAACCTTTGTTTCCACAAATTCTCCCTTCTTTTGTCAATATAAATACCTTCAAATATTGTGAAAAGTACTTTCCTGGCTTCTATACTTTTTTCCACTACATTCTTTAATCCATACTTTCTCTGATTAACAACATTCTTAATTTTTATAATCTGTTTGCTTTTCTCTGCTTCCCTCCTTCCTTCCTTCTTTCCTTTCATTATTTTCTTTCCAACTTTGAATTAGAGGTCAGGAATTATCTTTAGTAACATCACATGGTAAAATGTAATAAATGTGACAAATATTAAAATCACATAATTTCTAAAAATGCGGTTTAGAAGAATGTGGTGAAGGACCAAATTAGGTATATAGTATGGGGAAGTCTTTGGTTCCCTTAATTATTTTTTTCTGAGGATGTTGTTTTAGAGCATTATGGTTTTTTGCTTGTTTATTTCTCCAATTATTCACCCAAGCAATACATAGTCAACTTACTAATTAAGGAAATTTTTTTTTTCTGATAATATAAGACAAAGAGGAATTTTTACTGTGAAATTATTTCCAAGTTAAAAAAAAATCCAGGTGTTAGAATTATTGAATACCTAGGTGTTATGAAGAGTAGAAAAGTCACATTAATCAGACTTTTTACTATAGGACCTCACTTCTTAACTAGGAAGTCTAAACATATCCCTAAATCATAAATCACCCTTAAGCTTAATCTTGTTTTACTTGCCAGCAAAGGGCTTATATTGAAATATTTTCTGACCTTTGGCTATACCTCACAATTCTTAGGTAAAATTGTTTAAACTTTATGAGCTATAAAGTATAAACTCTCTTAAACTCCCATTAACTTTTAAAGTTCCAGTAGCAGATCTCTGTCTTGTTTCTGCATGTGGTAATGTGTCCTTTTTTCTTCTCCAAAGAAATCATTTATTAGCTGAGTATGGTAGTGCACACCTATAATTTCAGTGGCTCAGGAGACTGAGGTAGGAGGATAAAATTTCAAAGCCAGTCTCAGCAATTAGTGAGGTCCTATGCAATTCAGCAAGACCCTGTCTCAAAATAAAATAATTTAAAAAAAGGAAGAAAGACTTGACTGGGAATGTGGCTCAGTTGTTAAGCTCCCTTGGTTTCAATCCCTGGTACTAAGAGAAGAAAAGAAAAGAAAGAGAAAGAAAGATGGGACTGGGATTGTGGCTCAGTGGTATAGAGCGCTTGCCTACCATACAGGAGGCACTAGGTTCAATCCTCAGCACCACATAAAATGTAAAATAAAGATGTTATGTCCATCTAAAACTTAAGAATAAACATTTTTTAAAAAGAAAGAAAGAGAGAGAGAAAGAGAGAGAAAGAGAGAAAGAGAGAAAAAGAGAGAAAGAAAGAAAGAAAGAAAGAAAGAAAGAAAGAAAGAAAGAAAGAAAGAAAGAAAGAAAGAAAGAAAGAAAGAACATTGCTTGTTGTACTGTGCTCCTGATTGCAACAGCTATAAATAATGTTACCTAGACACTTTGGGAAGTTTTATTACACTTGGTTGTTCAGTGTATTAAATCATTTTTAAAAAGTTGTAACACATAATTGACATGGAGATGTGAGGATCACTCTTGAGAACTGGGATTATTTGAAAGACTTGAAACATGCAGAATATCAAAGGTGGCTAGTATATAAATACAATACTAATAGCAGAGCACACCTAAGCAAATAATTATCCAAAGTTACTAAGAATTTGTATTTTTCTGCAGTATTGTACATTCTATATTCAGACTCTTTTATCCATGTCTTCTGAAGTACACTTCAGAAAAAAAATGTTCTTACAAGGAAATGCTTATCAATAAAAAATAAGCTTAGAAAATTTTAATTGCAATAAAGTTCATCTTGATCAAACTAGCTCTTCAATCTGCTGAAGCAAAGGTAAATTTGGCTCAAGTTCTAAGAGAGCTGAGTCAAACTCATACTAAATAAAGGCATTGGATAAATCAATGTTAATATGAGCAGCGGGAGAGTTTGATTCCAGAGAACCGTAAGTGTTCTGCAGGCATCCTGATAATGATGTAGAACTCCAGCTGGTATCTGTTTGATTCAGCAGTACCTAATTATCTTCCACAATAATCTGAAAACATTGAATGCAGATTCACTAATAATGACACTGAAGGTTTACCTTTGACATTTATATCTAAATAATGACACCCAAATTGCCTAAATCACGATAATCATTATCAAAATGAAGGAGCAAAAAAACTAATTTTACACACAAGAAAATGAGTTCCTTGTTCCCTTGTTTCCTCTACATAGTTTCAGTCACAATACTTTTTTTTAAATAATCCTCATAAAAGATCCAAAGAAAAAAACAACAATAACAATTTTCTCTAAAACATACACATACACACACACACATTCACTTTTGTGGATTTTACTATGTTGATCCCTTTAAAAAGAAGAACTTTTTATATCAATTATTTTGTGAAGTCAAAAGAAAGTGATGACTGAGTGCTTCTGTGTATGTGAGTACGTGTGTGTGTGTGTGTGTGTGTGTGTGTGTGTGTGTTTGCGATTGGATGGGTTTTGAGGTTGGAGGTTTTATGGAAAAGACTAACTCCATATGTATTTGGTTTATAGATATGAATATAGTTTTATCATTTTATAAGATTCTGATAAGATCAAAGACAACAACAAGGCATGGTTTACAAAAGCACACACTTTCAACTGAGCCAAAATTAATTGTTGCATGGAGACTATCTAGTTTATCTGATTATACTTAGCAAAGAAATATGTTGATCTTTGAAGACAGGTGAGTATAGTTTTAGAAAACTGTTTGGTTTTTACTTATTAAAGTGAGAATTTCAATTGTTTAATATGATGTTTTTTTTTTCAGAATTTGCTAATTTGTCATGTTTGTATTGATTTTTAATTAGTCAATAACATAATCTTAAATAATATAAATAATAGATACCACATTGTAAATACTAAGATTAGCTTTCTGAACTATTGAAAATAACAAAAAGGGTAATATATTGACTTCTGAAATTTAAAACAACTGTAATCACTTCTCCTTCCCATTTGACCAAAACTATCTGAATTAAGGGCTGCAAGCACATTGTGTGATGATGTTCAGCCTCCATGCTAAGGGAGAGCTTCTGGTAAACACAAAGAGAGAAGACAGTAGAGCAAGCAGTAGGTGATCTTGTGGGTATCACAGCTGCAACCCAAAGATAGAAATACATCAGTCTGCTTTTTCCTGCTCCACATTAAGATTTCATGGAAATTTTGGCATGGTTGAAGTAAAGTGAAAGATGAGGGTATAAAAATGATTTTTTACACATCAACAATAGCCTTTGTATCTAATTACATAAAGTACATGAATTCCTTTTAAAAAATAAAATGTCTATAAAAGCTTCAAATGAAGAAAGGCCAAATTCTATGAATTTACTTAGAGCTAGCTGTCATTATTATTCTGATGATTGTCACTTCTTGCTTTTCATTATACGTATAATGGACAGGCATTTATAATTTTGTATAAGGAGGATCAGAGGAAACATCTAAAAATAATCTCACTTTTAACAATATCACTGTTTGATTCTCTTTTTTGCTTTTCTTCTCTGTATCCCCTTCTCTCCCTGTCCTCACCCTGACCCCAGTAGCTTTTCCAGTCTAGGAGACACTCTTCGGGAACTTCTGCCAGGATCACCCAATATGACACACACACATGCTGTTTTATTTTATATTGTTTTACAAACTAGGGTTATATTTAATTACTTGCAAGAAAAGCAAGAACTTTTCTTACTTACCATCACCATCTTGAAAAATCCTCCAAGATAAAAATGATACATTTGTCTCATATTTTTAACATGTATCTGACCTACAGCCTAGAGAGTGTAATTCTTTCCACATCTTTCTCCCAGTCTTGGTGCTACATTTTGTCTAACTTTCTCCAACATATCTTCAGGTTCATTAATTTTTGTCTTGTACTTTCACATTTTCAGTCTGTGTTTAAAAGAAGCCTTTTATTTTTTGTTCATAGAAGTGTTCTTTGCTTTTTCTCAAACTTTGTTGTTGTTATTCTTCATAATGTTCTTTCTTTTCGACAACTTAAAAGAAATTCCATCTTTCATGGTGTAAGTGTCCTTAGTTTATGTTTTTTTTTCCCCAAGTTGCTTTTTTTTTTTTTTTTTTGGTGAACTTAAGCTCTTGAGAATGTCAAAATGTTTCTGTTTACTCTATCTTCTTTCTCTTACTCATGGTAGCTTGGTTCCTGGAAATTTAATAACTTTTAATTATACATTCACTTTAAGCATGAACTATTTTTCTACCTTGTGAGATTCTTCCATAGGATACTGTGGAAATTTCTTTCCATAGAATCTGAAGTACCTTCCTGTTGGTGTTCTGTACAGGTTACTTTCATGTCATCTTTCTTAGTGGACAGAACAATTTTGTATCCTTTCATTGGACTTGTAGTTGTTGAAGGACCTTGTGTCCTAACTTTATGTGGTGTTAAAACCTAACTTCAACTTTTAGTCATCATAAAGTTCACCTGACACCCCCAGGAGTGCTATAACACAGGCCACCTGTTTATTGCTTTGACTTTCAGCTTTTGCCTGAACATTTCTTTCTTTCTTGTATTTTAAACCATACATCAAAACAAACCAACAGGTGGGAAAGGAATTATACTTCATCCAGTACCTCTAGGTGTTGATAATGAAAGTGTTTGGCATCATCCGCCTAGTTCATTATTTTGATGGAGCTAAAAGACCCTTGTTCCTTTGAATAGCTGTTTAATATTTTGCATTAGAAAATGGATTTAATCATTCACTTAGTGATTGGCATTTACTTTTTCCAGTTTTATCCCTCATTATAAATATAACTCCAATTAACATGTCTTTGCATGTAAATTTTGCCTTAATATTTTTCTCTTTGAGTTAACATCCCTGGAGAAGTATTGCTCTGTTAAGTGTTATTTCATTTGTTAAAAAGGGCTATAATAGTGCCTATTTAACTTACCAAATACATGCTGAGTGCTAATATCTGAATCTTAATTCCTCAGGTCCTCAATGAAGGAAATAATGTATTCCATCCCTTTTTTTACAGAAAACAATTACAAAATAATAAAATGGAAAGGAAAGCACAAGCAGAGAAAAATAAGACTAAAAACTTAGTGCCTGACACACCAGGAAAGTTGAGATTAAAAGCACCATCACTCAGATGCAGAGAAGAGGTGATAAATCATCCCAAATAAAACTAATTCCATGCATGGGGTCATTCAGGTACTTGGTAGGAATCCTTAGAGAACTATAGCCTGGGGTCATGGCTGCCTGGAGACATCGGTATGGTAATTAGGACATGCTCTTGAAATCAGATGAAATAACTGCTTCCATGGAATTTGATGAATGCTGCCTCTTAAAATGTGTGGTGGCAAAGCCATCTTGGGGATGCTTGAGTTCACAGGCTTCCAGCGCTGCTAACTGGAAAGCCTTCTCTAAACCAGCCTGATTTATCTCTGTTAAAATTAGCTTCTATTTCTGACATATTCCAAACGACAAAGATCTCCCAAGCTTTATGTCGCCATGGCTGCTGCATCTGCAATCTTTCCACATGAACTGAGAACAAGTTATTTTAGATGAAAATGATTGACTCTGATAACCAATTTTATTTCATGAGAATTCAGTTTCTCTCTTGTTTTAAAATAATAAAAAGAGGGCATACTTTTTTGGTTTCATTTTATTTTTAATTGACACACGACAGCTGTATATATTTACGGGTTGAATAAATTACAACTAATATAAATATTATTAATCAAATGTTATAATTACCATCAAAAAATTGGAATTTATTTTACTCCAAACTGAGTTGTATTGAATTTTGTCTTTAATATCTTTTGTGAAGAAAAATTGGCAAGATGTATGACTGTTTAAAAGTTGCAGAGGGAATATTTAAGGCTAGTGAAATAATTTTCAAGTATTTCTTTTTTGTGCAAATCCTCTATGTACTCATGAAAATTCTACTTTTATGTATTTTAGGCAGATATAAATACAGTCGTATGCATTTTTTCTAGCTTATATGCATGCTTACAAATTCAAAAAATCTTTAAAATGCAAATATTATCATGTTAAAATGAGTTTGTCAAGTAATTTTAGGTAATAGCATTATAGAATGTCAGTTTGTGAGCAATAAATTTGGGCTAGCAGGAGAATGCTGCACTTGTATCTAAAGAGAGTAATTATAAAATCAAAGTTTTTTTGAGTGAGGCTACTTACATTTTCCAGTAACACTGAATTCCTCATATTTAACATTTTGTAGGGAGGTAAAGAGTGTCTTACATTGTTATTGAGAGGTGTTACCCTCTATGGAATTCCAAGTAAAAAATTCACTTTTCCATATATAAAGTTTCTAATTAACACAAAAGCAAATAAGTTCCTTGGCCACTGTGTTTCTGTAGTAATTATTTTGTTGCTATTAATTCTTTATTTCATATGTTGTCTATATTGTAGTTCTACATGTAAATTCTTTGAGGAAGACACTCTCTCTTAAGTGGTTTACTATCCTCATTCTACCCACGTATCAGCAAGAAGTTTTTAAAACGTGTTGATTTCATCATATCAGTGGTAATATTCAGGAGGTGAATAGTGTAGTCAGTGATATTAATGAAATAACAGGACTGGATCAAGAGCCCCCAGGGCAATTGTATCAATGCCTGTACTTAATCATATTTTTGGAAGTTATTTCTTTCCCTGGTTTCATTGTTTTGGCAACAATGTGACATTAATATTTATTAAGTACTTGCTGTATACCAAACACAGTATAAAACATTTTTCATGTTGTTATTGGGTAGAAACTACTACAATTCTCCCCAATTGCATAGTAAAAAAAAAATGGAATTTCAGGAGGTTTAAGAACTTAGTTAAGGCAATGTAACTTCTGAGTATTTAAGTCAGATTCTGAATCTAGACATTCTGAATACAAATTCTAGATTTGTAATCAATATTTACTGATACAACTTCATTTCTGTATCCTCTTGGCATCCCTTTTGCAATTCAAGGAGCAAGGAGATATAGAGATCCAAAGTCAAACTTTAATAAATATTAATTGCATTGTAAATAATTGATCTATCATCAAATACAAATCCCAAAGCTTTTTTGTGTCTTAATCAATACTTTATTATCTGTCCCTACTATGTAATGGTGTTGGGATACATAGTGTGGTAGGAGTGTTAAACCACAATGCAAAGAAAAGACCACTGACTCCAATTTTAAATCAAATTAAAGCAAGCTTGTAATTCTGAGCAGCCGGGACTGTTTCTCCCGAAATCCATGGGTTAGAGGAAAGTACCTCAACTCTCTAGGAGCACAGTTTTATAGCACAAAAAGTTGCAAAGGGGGGTGTCTTGAGAACTTATAGATAATAGAATTTTGACAAGCATAATATAAAGGCAGATAGTAGGTTAATGGTCTAAATGGCTCATCACTTAGGGAATAAATTTAGATTCCAACATCAGAATTTATGAGGCACCATTAAGATTTCAGAGAGGGTTGTTATCTGGTCAGGGAAAGCCAAGTATGGGTGAATTCAAGGCATGGACAGGCATTCCAAGCAAGTTTAGAAATCACAGTAATTTATAGTAAAACAGAAATTAACTTTTCATGTCTGTGATGAGATGGCTCCCAATCTTAAGATGTAATCAGGCTGGATTCATCAAGGAGCACAAAAATGGTCTGGAGGAAAATTAGGAAAGAAAGAAAGACAGGGCTGAGAGTGGATATGATGCAATTTTATATACGAATGATCAAGGAAATGTCTCATTACCATCCACATCCCTTTCGGGGGTTGGAATAGGGTTCTCCTCTGATGGAATGGGCTGGCTGAGAAATAAACCTAGGAAAAATAGAATGGAGAAATAACCACAGAACACAGAAAGTAGTTTCAAAGTGGGGGCAGGATGAGCAAGCTGACCAGACAGGCTCTTAATTTGGTTGATGGTGATTTTCTGCTCACAGCTGAAGTGGAAGTTCTGTATCCAAAAGTTATAAGTGGAGCATCCTAATTTGACAGGGCAGCAGTTCCTTTGGTGGCCAATTCTATGGCATGACTTCCTTAGTCCATTGGAAAGCTTAGCAGAAAATCAACAATAATTTATTAATCCATTTAGAATTTGGAAATAAATTCTTTTCTACCTTTTTTTAACCAGAATGCATTCTTCTCTGTAATTATACCCTGAATGATCAAATCTTCAGTACTACATTTAATAACAACTGTGTAACCGATGTGATTCTGCAATCTGTATTTGGGGTAAAAATGGGAGTTCATAACCCACTTGAATCTAATGTATGAAATATGATATGTCAAGAGCTTTGTAATGTTTTGAACAACCAATAAAAAATAAATAAAAAAAAGAAAGAAAGGTATTAAAGCAGTCAATTCTTCTTTTAATATACACTGTTGGTCCAGATAAATGTTTTCTTTGACAAATAATATTAATTCATTGAATTTTTGACCTAGAAAAATACATAAATGCAAGCTTTTCAGAGACTAAAGGATGAATAGAAAAAATCCTTATAGTATGCAAAAATGAAGTTTGTTTCCAAAAAGACATGACATTTACAAATATTTATTATCTTTATCTAGTTATAAACATAGTATATAATGCTCCACTTATAACTTCTGGATACAGAACTTCCACTTCAGCTGTGAGCAGAAAATCACCATCAATCAAATTAAGAACCCATCTGGTCAACTTGCTCATAATATAGAATATGTGGAAATTCAGGGATACTCTAAAATCCATTTTTGGTGTTGCAGTCATGTATTATCTTACCATTGTGTTTTTCTTGATTTAAAAATATAGACACTAATCAGTATAAATTAGTATTGCATGCAAAAGGTAACATTATATTAGATACATTGTCACTTTTTTGCCAATTTTAACTCTCTTTATATTAAAATCCTTAATACTTTTTTCCTAAAATTTCTCATTTTTACTACGGTAACTTTCACATAACAGTATGTACTGCTTCTTTTAGATAGAAACTCAACAACTACATTAGGAGAAAGATATTGTAACTTGCTAGTGAATTACTTATTTCTATTGTGTCACCAGTAATGTTGCCTTGTCAGGGTTATGATGAGAAAAATTCTAAAGGGAATACCCTTATTATGCTATAAATTTCAATGTTATTTCAGAATGAATAATTTGATTTCCAAACAAAGCTCCAAGCAATGATTATTGTTTTTTTCTTTTGGATGGGGCATGGCATTGGATACAAAAAACAGTCTCCTTTTTGATTAAAGGTTATCAAATTATTTGCAGTTTTGAAATATGACATATACCGAATGTCCTTAGAGGTTGTCACACAAAATTACTACAGAAAAATGACAGAGTGTTGCTTGCTGATATTGCCAGCAACTTGATTCCATTTCAGGTTCTTATCTCTTGGGGCAATGATATGTTTCAGTTTATACAGCAGATCTCCAGAAGTTGACTTTCTTCATGCTTCTAAGAGACTGTCAGGAGTTACCCAACTGAAAAGAAAAAAAAATCACAGAAATACTATTTGTTCTTCCAAGAGATGTTTTGGCAATTCTCTGCTGTATTGTGAGAACTAACTCAAGGGAAGAAGCTCTGTCACAATATTAATGTCATCTTATAAATGAACAGAAAGACGGAATCATTGAGTCCCAGACACATCTACAAGGGTTGCTCCTCTGATGTCTAATGTGTGCATCACAAAAGTGATTTGGTGGCAATGTTCATGAAAGGACAGTGAGAGTGAAACAATAGATGGCTTGATTATTCGTTCTGTGGTCAGAGACAAGATAAATGCTGCTCTTATAAAATGACTTGAACATGCCTTCTATTATCAATTGACAAAGAACATGGAAAGGCAGCCTCTCCTGGTCTCTTTGGTCTTTATAGTCACTGGGTTTGTGTCAGCAGAGATACACATTAAACAACCAAATTTAAAATTTAAGTGCTAGTTGTTAGCAACATAATGATAGTAATTGGAGTAAGGAAAATTCTACTTTATACATAAATAACTCCATGGATGTAAGATATGAGACCATTATCCCAATTTCTGATGAGACTTAGCTCTACTGAAATATTACAAAATTCAATGGGTATAACAGTGAGGTAATATTTACATCAGACCTGTGACTTTTTGCCAGCTATATGGAAATCTTCCCTTTGGCAATGTCTAATAAGGCGCAAGCTCAACTACAGCAGGTCACTTTAACTTTCATAAAAAATCAAGATGTCACATACTATAAAAACTGTTCCAGAAGTGCTGTGAAATAGCACTTTGACTAAAAACACAAATTTAATAACTATACAGTAGTTGCTAGACTTATTATATACAAAAGTATCACATTATAAAGTATATCATAGGGGCTGGGGATGTGGCTCAAGCGGTAGCGCGCTCGCCTGGCATGCGTGCGGCCCGGGTTCGATCCTCAGCACCACATACCAACAAAGATGTTGTGTCCGCGGAGAACTAAAAAATAAATATTAAAAAATTCTCTCTCTCTCTCCTCTCTCACTCTCTCTTTAAAAAAAAAATAAAGTATATCATATAATCCTGGGCATCTTTTCCAATATTCTCTTGATTTAGGTTTAGGCCTCTGGGAATGGGTGAATCTCTAACCTAGTAGACCATTCTTACAGTTGGGACAAGCAGGTGACTAAGAGAATAAGTAGTAATTACCAGGGACTTACATTATCTTATGGCATCCCAATTTGGTGTATCTGAACATACAGGTAAAATACATAAAATTAGAGGTCCATGAACAGAAATATTGCATTAATACCTTATACAGACTTTCAATAGAGAGAATAATGAGAGAAAGCAAGGCTTAAATCTTAAAACCAGTAGATTACCAGGTTTGTGTCCAAAAAATAAAATGACATTTTTAAGTTTTTAAGTCTTTTTTTGTGTTCCAGATCACAATTCCAAATAGTGTAGCCTGCAAACCAATGGACATGTCAACTTGATATACTGCTGGCATCTCAAGTTCTGTACCATGTATTTGGTCATTCCATCTTCCTTCTTCAGGAAGGAACCAATCCCTTCAGAAGAAAGACCAAAGTTCTTTCTAGGTGCTAAAGCAACCAGTAAAGCACTGACTTGAATTTTTAGATGGGTGAATGCAATTTGTTGTTATACTAGCAATTTCCCAATATGAATCCAAAGAGGGCTACTTCTTTAAAAATTTTAACACTCTTATATTCTTTCCTGGCTGTCAGGCATTATCAAAATACTTTATGGATAATATTGTTCATTCCTTACTCCAGAAATTTTATATGTCTCTTCCTATTACTATTGGATTTTGAGAAAAACACTTCTTTAAGGTCACAATAGAGGGGAAAGGTGGAATCACAGTCCAAATAATGTATAATAACCAAGCCCTTTGTTTTAAACATTATTATATATTGCTAGCCAATCATGATACCTGGTATACTAATACATGTTGCTACTCACCTGAAGGATTTTAGAGTTCAATACTGATGTTTTTTGTTGAACAGATCTCATTATCTTTAATTTGCAGTGCAAAAAATGAAGGTCTATTGCAAGAGGGACCTACATATTTACCAAATTGGAGTGTTTCCCACAATTGATAGGCTGTCACATGGGGTTGCCTTCCACAGAATGTTTTAAGAAAATTTATCCAAGCAGCCAAATGTATATATATTCTTGCCAGAAAGAAGTTTCATAACTAAATTCCAAACATGCTCTTCTAGTAGGAAAAATATATAAATCTAGCTAATTCTTGATGGCATATAACTATTACAACAGTTGTTGAAATAAGGATAAACGTGCACTCATCTGATTGGAAAGTTGCCAGTATTACATGGTGAAATTGTTTTTCTTGTTAGAGTTACTTTGAAGGACCTTCCCTCCATGAATCATTTCTTTTTTCCTTCCTTCTGGAGCCTTTTATTAACCACCATTGCTCCCAAACAGTTTGTTTTTTCAGCTTACATACAACATCTATTGTATGCTGTGTGGTAGCAGAATGATTTGTATAGATGCTTTTAACTTATCTGTAAGTACACAGGCTTCTCAAGGTCAGAAATTGTGTTTACACTTTACAAATTCCCTCTGAAAGAGCTGTGACATGAAAGTCTATTGATTTGTTTAATTGATGAAGAAGGAAACATTTGATAAAAATATTGTAACGTGCGTTTATTTACTCTTTCTATTAACAAATTTTACACTCTTATTCATCTTCCTTTTACTAACTATAACTTATAGAAAAATTAAAATTAAAGGAAGCAAAAACTCCTCATTTCGTTTGCTGTAGCATGAGTTTTTTCAGTTGTTCTAATTCTTGCCCAATATTTTGACATTGAATTATATATAACTTTATTATAATAATTTTATTACAATTGGATGTTTTTTCTTATATTTTTATTTTGATATAATTTTTTCATTTTAAGATACTCATATTTTATGTAATACTTTCAATTATCATATTTAATTGTGAGACATCTTATTCAAGTGATTCATAATAATTTAAAACTTTCACCATTATTAGCACTATTGTTAGGTATATATAGTGTTTGTTTGTATTCCCCTACAGAAATCATTGACATGGAATTAAGTCTGTGCCAGAAGAGCAGGATAATACAGTAAAAGATAATGAAACATAAAAATATTGTAAAGATTATTGGATTAAATTATTTAAAAATATGTGTAAAGTTTCTATAAAGAAACTATTTGGTCTCATAATGCCAAATGTAACTAAATATATTAAAATTTATTCAGAAAACTCATTGTTTCATTCCAAATTGCAGGGAAAAAAATTTGAATGGAACTGGTTTAGTTGAATTTTATTTCATGGAAGATCATTCATAAGAAAATAAGGTAGAATTTAAGAAGGAAAATGTGATAAAAAACAGGACTCTGGAATCACTGGGTCTGGGATACTCAAGAAGTTTTTCAGTTGAGTAAGGGAAGACAAAACAAAATCTGGAGCATGATGTGAACTCTAAGGGAAAGAAAATAGTACACTGAAATATGGATCCCAACTTTGCACAACTTGGTAGTCTTTCCAGTGTGAAGCCCCCTTAAATGTGAAACCTCAAGTGGGTTTTTGTACAAGAGCAACTAGAGAAGCTAAGTGGCTCCTCTAATCTAAAGACAGCTGGACTAAACCCTTGACTGTTGTTTGTCTTCTAACTTCTTTCTTGCCTGTCTCCCTCCTCTCTTCAATTTTTCTTCTCCTCTTTTTCTATTGTTTTATCCTTGATGACCTACACTCTGTAGGTATGTAGGTTATTTTCCTGCCAGGGGGAGAAACAGCAAAAAAAAAAAAAACAAGACAAGACACCTACCCCTGCTCTCATGTATTGTATATTAGAGTCAGGGAGACCATAAAACAAAAATACTACCAACCAAAGAGCATAAGACATAGAACAATAAAGAAAAAGAAATAGAGTCCTGTGATCGTGACTTATAGAATTGTACATGGGTATGTGTGCCTTTGCATTTTATAGCTTTTGAAGGAGTGATCTTGGAAAGCTAAGACGGGAATATCATCAGAGACTTAGTTATAGGAAGAGACTGAATAAAATTTTCCATAAAAAAACTGCAAAGTCAAAGTTATGACTGCAGGCATACAGATGATAATTCAAAGAAACAGGAATAAAGCCAGTGCTGTTAGAACATAGTGACTTCAGGGAAATAAATTCTATAGATTTTTGTCCTCTAGGGAGGAATAGTGTGCACAAGCATATGAAAATTATTGAATCACCAACCCACACCTGCCATGGCAAGATCAGTAGGAAAGATCATAAAATCGGTTGGATCAATTAGTGCAAGCACACTCGCACTATAGTCTCCAAGGAGCACTATGTAGTCTCCCTTGAACCTCTGGCTAAAATTCTAGGTTTTCAAATTAATTAGGTAAAAATAAACAAATAAAATTCAAACTGTGGTGGCTAAGGAGCAATATTAGTTTGTCGGAATGAATGAATAATGCATGATAATTATAAAACTTTACTGTTCACTAGGAAAGTATTCCTGTATGGAACAGTGAATATGTTCAATAATTAAAAACGTTAATTGAGGGGTAAAGTAGGCTTAACTTTAATAAAATCAATTTGCTAAAACAAAGCATATACTTTGAATTAAATAAAGTATCTAATTATAGAGTTAATAAAAAAATAGAATTATGACAATATTTTCGGTTTCCAAATATTTGGCAAAAAAAGGTCTTTTTTTTTTCTATCCTGAGTCTCTAAAATTATATTTTAGAAACACCAAAAATTTAAATTGGTTAAGTTTTACATGAATGATTTACAAAAGTCATTGAAAATGAGTAATTCCTTTTAAAAGGTAGATTTTAATTCTTTGATATTTTTTAAAAAGTCAAAAAGTTTGAATTGGTTCCCACCATATCCTGCCTGGGCAATGGGAATGGGGGTGTCCCCCCATTATAGATCAATTTATCATAGATCTCTTATTCAAAAGATTCAATATGTGCTGGCTGAGAAATAAAGGCTAAGAAAAACAGAAGGAGGAAAAACCCCACAGAACACAGAAAGTAGTTTCAAAAGCCGGGGCAGGATGGGCAAGCCAATCAGTTGGAGGGGGCTTCTATACTCTGGCCAAATGGAGCCCACACTTGCTTTATTTATGTGAGGGGATGACAAAGGCAGGGATAAGGTTTCAAGGGTAGAGTCTTTCTTTGTAGTGTCTTGCTGTCATTGGGTTAATTGACATTTGGGCAGGTCACATCCATCTCAGGTGCTATGTGGGATCTCCAGCAGAGCTTCAGGGAGAAGTTCACCTGCATCAGGTGATCAACCCCTGTGGGGGTGTAAGGGGAGGTTCCCAATGCCAGACTTATTAGGCTACTATGCACAATGCAGTCCACACACAGCCGCTTCTGACAATTGGTATCCACAAAAATATAACACACATAGAATTGAAATCCCTCTGAAAAATGGAAGTTTCCTTTTACATAATTGTCTTCAAAGTTGAATACACCTTGATTTGGACTACCCATCATATATTATTTAACAGGCTTCTTTTATATTATATATTCCAATAAGTTATCATTTTATTTTATTTTTTAGTTATATTTGGACATAATATCTTTATTTTATTTATTTATTTTTATGTGGTGCTGAGGATCTTACCCAGGGCCTTCCACATGCTAGGCAAGTGCTCTACCACTGAGACACAACCCCAGCCTAATAAGTTATTTTATTTGCAAACATTTGACCATATGTCATTTTCTTGTAGAACACAGAATGTGCTGGGTTTTTTTATGCTTTCTGCTGTCTTTACTCAAGATAATATCACAGGCTTCTGCTAATAACATTTTAAAAATTTGTTGTATCATTTGGATAAAAATAGAACTTATTTTCTTTAATGATTTATGCCTTAGTGAAATTATATAAATGCCCACCTATTTCTAGTACTGTCATGTTTCTATTTTACATTTATAAAATTTTTTAGGGTAATGTGTAAAAAAAAAGAAATCAACTTTATTTATTTATCCCTAATAAATGATTGATTAGTAGCCCAAACTGCAGTTAGCGATTAACCTATGTGTTATACATGAGACATCATTTTTACAATCTATCAATGTTTTACTTGTATTAATAGTATTAACTAGCATCTAATGAATGCTTACAATGTTTCAAAATCTTCCTTAAGTATTTTGAAACCATTATCCTATTTTTGTACACAGAACTCTATGAGGATACTATTAACCTCCACCTGTCAGGTAAAGATACTGAAGGATACAGGTAACAAGTAAACCTGCCTAATGACCTACAGCTAGAATGCTGGAAAGAAAGTAAAGTTTGTATGGCAAAAAAAGTAGTAGAAATATTAATTAATAATGTTTGATAGATTCAATATGAGGAAATATTGTCACTATAAAGAAATTGAGGCCCAAAAGGAATTAAGTAACTTTCCCAGGTCACATGGCTTAGTAGATAGACAACAGGATTCACAATTGATTATGCATGTTTCTAGTCCCCAGGTATATCCAGACTCTTTGACAAATCTTTGAATTACCTTAGTAATCAAGAATTTTTTTGTAAGCATGAAGAAATGAGAATCTGTAAGCTGAGATGCTTGGATATAATTGTATAGCTAAAAAATCTGAAAAGTTTACACAGCCAGTTAATACAAAAGACACAGGTTGAAACCCTATTTCTATATATCAGCAATCGCCAGTCACTAAATATGATTTTAAAATTCAAATATATATAATTTTTCAACAAAATCATGTGCTAGTTCAATACATTCCAATATCATTCACTTCTTATCAGAGTGTGTAATTCACTTCTCATTGGAATGTGTAGCAACATCATAGATCTCTTATTCAAAAAATTCAGTGTGCCTTATATTTCCAATAAGGAACACGAAAAATACAATGAGAGTAGAAAAAGGAGTCAATGCAATCTTTGGGGTTAAGATCATAAATCAGTTAATTCATAGAAAAAAAGTATAAGATTTAGAGGTAATAAGAAGAAGGAAAAAACTTCATACAGAAGAAAACCTTGTGTAAGGTACATAAATATCAGACTATGTGGTTATCCTTTCTGATTAAAAAAATTACAAGTTTCATAATTATTTATTTTAATTATTTTATTCTTATGCATTTCTAAGGATAAATAATTTTTAACCTTAATTCAAATGCCCATTTTTTTGTAAAAATATTCCCTCTTAATAAAATTGGCATTTAAGACTATGCCATTATTTCAGGTTTAATAGGATTCCATAAGTATTGACAAAGGGTGTTTGCAGTTTATAATTTGTAAGTATTATGCAATTATATAGCTTTACAAAATATTCTTTGACAAAGCATTTGTTGATGGCAATATTTTGGCACTTTGGAGTGATTTTTTCATTTATTTTGTAATATAAATTTGCATATTTATTCACTTGTGATTACTGATAAAAATAACCTGTACAATTTTTGTTTTGCAGAATTTTCTTTGTGCTGTAGATTTATGTTCAACTTTTGAAAAATGTTAAATAAAATGTTCGAATGCTGTATCTGCAACATACAGTTGTGTTTTGTGAACTATAATATTTGACTTTAGGACTTAATATGATGAAAGCAAATATAGAATCTATAACTTCATCCTGTGGGAGCTTTATTAAATTTTGAGAGTAAATTATAATTATTTGAAATAAAGAAGTTTTGCATTTTGTACTAATTTCATTATTCTAGGCACATTTTTATGTTTATTTGAGTTATATTTTCTTGTTAGTGAATACCATAAAATTTTTATTATTAGTTTTGTGAAATAGTAGCACATACCAAATCATTTTTAGAACATTAACTTGAGGGAGATTTATTCTAGCATTTAAACACATCGTAAAACAAAGACATGACATGCATAAATTTAAGAAGATGTAATTTTAATAATTATCAAATTAAGTCTATTCTAAAGAATAAACTTTTAGTATCTGAACAATGAGAGAGTATTAAAAGCTAATATTTCATGTCATACTTATCCAAAAAAACTGGTTTTAAAATTCTGGAAAAATTGAAGCTGTAGTTCAAATATAAATCACATTAACTTCTATTAATAATATCCACATCAAAATAAATGTTTTATAAAATTCATCTTTGACTCAATATCTTATAATGAGTAATTAATATTTATACACATGATTATATTATCATAACAATCTTACTTTGCTTAGGAAGGTTATAATAATATGATATCTCTCATTAGCAATACATGTATTGTTAAAGGCAGAAATAAATTTAAAGTTTTGGCATATTTTGTCATAGATACCATGTTTAGTCCAATGCATGTCTTACTCTAATTGCATAATAGAAAATGTAAATGACTTAATGAATATTGTCTAGCTGATAAATAGAAAAGCTGATTTAACTTTGTCCATTTGGATGAAAGAAGGGAATGTGGGTCATCTAATTTCTTGAGAAACTTGGTATTTCTGAATCAATTATTTATAATAATATAAAACAGTTTTAAAATATATGCTACTCTTTGTGATAACCACTAATGACAGTGGAAACAAATATAAAACTACATTTGAAATTAAAAGAATAGTTTATTTACAAAGTTTATTTACATTTATAAGAATACTTCAATTTTTTCCCTAAACATTTATTAAGAAAAGAATGTACACTAGTCTCCATAACTATGTGTTTTCTTCATCTTCTTGAATATAAACCACTGACATGGATAAAGGAAAATGTCATTGTTCATTTATTCAGAGTTAACTGTCAAGTGGAATCAGAATGTTCAATTCAAGTTCTTTAGCATCTTCTCACTCAGTAACAAAAACACATAGTGGGGGAAAAGCCTCAAGATGTTTGGAGAGATTCAGGAAATCAATTAGCTGATTTAACTATTTCTCAGGTAAACAACTTTTACAACCTGATTATATGGGATTAACCAAATTCCATCCACTTTTAAAAGTGCTAAAATTAGGGGAGAGTCAACAAATTTACTCTTTTAGTTTCCTGATTGGTTGATTTTATACTGTTTTACTCTTTCTTCCTACAGAAGGATATCAAAGGCTTAAAGAGGCAACAGCAATGCAACTATGAGCTGGCCTCAAACCTGTTATCTTTTCTTCCTGGGAATGTGTTTGAAGACTCAAAGTTAGAAATTAGAATGAGTGTGAGTTCTCATCAGTAAGTTATAAGTGCAAATCTCTAAAACATGATCTACATTTGTCTGGGTGGAATGGAGGCAATACTTGGGGCCAGGTGTTGGTGGGGCCACAGGATGGAAGGACCTGGATGAGAGCGGCCTCTCTGGAATTGAGATGAGTAAGAAGCAGACCTTCATGTTGTGAAGCCACTGAGATTTCATTTAGCACAGCTAGTGTTATTCAACAAATGCATGATCTCATATCTTATTTACATTTTCTTAAGAAGTGAAGATACTGAGATTTATTTAGAATTTTAGTGAATTTCTCATGAATAATCAGCTACTAATTGGGAAATCTGAGACTCAAATATGGGTTTTTTCTCACTCCATATTATTATTAATATTATTATTTTTGGTTTTTGCCATGTTATCAAATTTGACAGTCTGGTATAGTCTCCATAAATTCAGTCCCTGGAGTCAGAGAAGCTTACATTCACAGTAATTCCAATATTGACCAGGTATGTGGACTCCGGTACATTTCCTAACATTTGCTGTTTTTCCCATTTGTGAAAAGGAAATCATAAAAGTTTCTGCTTTATAATGCTGTAAGCATTAGGTGTGAATATGTAAATTAAAGGCTCACAAGAATGCTTCATAAATAACCAGAGACGATTTGAAGCTTGGTATGAAGCCCCCAGTAGTACACAATTTGCAAACTTCATTTTCTCCCACTTTCCTTTTCTATCTTTCCTCATTTATGATCCCAACTTACAAACTTTTCTTGTTCGTTCTTACCTTCACTTACGTCAAGCTTTTTATATAAGTCCATGATTTTCAGACTTTGCTATATAGAATTATTTTGGGGGCATTTCTTTTTTGTTAGTAACAATAAAAAATAAATACAAAATAAATATACAGAATTAAGATGAAAATATCTTAGGTAAAGATACATATAATAATAGTATGTGGTAAAATATGTATACTCACATAAGTTGCATTTTATTTCTCAGTCTTGTAAATAGTGGCTTGGGGACATAAGTGTAACGAGGAATAGTAAGAGTGGCAGTGACCAATATATAGCCTTACATAGGTGCGTACTATGATATCTGTAACACTAATTATCACACAAGGAGAAATGGTGGGCCAGCAATTAACACCAAGGGCAATAGCATATAGCCGTGAACTAGATTTAGCTTTCAACAGCAGATGTCAAGTATATCATTCACCATGTTAATAACCCAACAGCATGAAATGATGATATGTAGGAATTATACAAACCAAAGAGTTCTAATAGATAGTAAAATTATAGTTCCTTAATGAAGAGAAAATGATGTAGGAAAGAGAAAGTTTGAAATATTTAAAGAGTGAACAGAGGAGAAGGAGAGAGATAGCAGGTGATGGCTATAATGAAGGAGAAATAAAAGATAACTAAAAATAATAAAATTAAGAGAGATAAGAAGGGAGAACTGCTAAGGTTACCAGCACCCCAGCAGTGAAGGTGAGCTGCCTGGGAAATAAAATGTCTGAAATAATCAGTAAGGAATAAAAGACAAAGCCAAAATTAGATTGAAAGGGAGGTACCTGATGGGTCTTCCAGCCTTGATAGGAACTGGAACTGAACAACTGAACAAGTCCCCAATTTTTTATTTAAGGGGAAGTACATCAAAGCTTTCAGTGTGGCAGGGGATCTTGAAGTAAACAGGTTGTTTGGGACTTGTTGGTGTTACACCCATCTCCAGGCAGCTGTGTTTGATCCTAAGGCTGTGAGCTAAGGCACAGCTTTCACAAATGGGGGAATTTCACCCAGGAGTTCCCAGAAAGCAGCTTTCCCTGCCTTAATAGCTCAAACAAACCCATAATTTATATAATGCTCCCAATAGAGAACAAGAGACATTGACTATTAGAGGGGGAAGAAAGTAAAGGAGTAATAAAAGGAACAAAAACAAAAGTAGGAACCAACAAATTTAAAAAATCACACTAAAATAAACACACATGAAATTTTACCACTTCAAAGTAAAAACAGGTGAAATAACTAATGGGTGAAAAAAATGGGTTAAAATAAAATATCTATATGTACATATATATGTTCTCAAACCTATCAGCACAGTGAGAATACACACACACACACACACACACACACACACACACACGCACAGAGGAAAGCATAGAATAAAAAAGGATAAAAATTCTTAAAGGAAAATGAAGGGATTTTTTTTCTGCTGAGATGGTCAAAGCTGTTGGCAAAAATATATGTTCATTTTCATAATATTGCACCTTTCTTTGCACTTTTTTGTAGGCTACAGACCCCTTAGATCAAGGGTTGGGGCTTTTAAATCTGACCTCTTTGTGTTTCTCACCAAGCTGCCAGTTGGTGAGGCCTGGAACCAAAGCTGGTTGTAATAGCTCTCAGCTTCCCTTCTCATACTATAGGGTAGGACAGACTCGGGAGTATTGAGGATTGGGTTGTTTTTGTTTTTGTTTTTGTTTTTGTTTTTTAAGACTAGATTGGTGCATTCCCAGAGTGGGGTAGGTGCAGAATTATTAATGGAAAGTTCCAGTGGCTGGGGTTTAGTTCCGATGGTCCTTTGGAACACTGTTGGGAAATATTTGAGATTAAATTCATACCCCTTATTGCTGAGCCGAGAGTGATCTCTGCCTGACATCTGGGACTCGGGGTCTTCCTGGAAATTCCACTCTTAGTGTGGGGGACCCTCCACAGCTCTCACTATTCCACCACATTGGTTTTGAATTTCCCAGGATCAGACCTGGAGTACAGATGCGTCTATCTAACCAGTTTCTGGCTTCTCCACAGCTGAATGCTTGAACTGCCAGAGACAAAGAGATATGGAGCTTCTCTCCTCTTTGTATCCCCAGCCTTGATTGCCCTGGGTACAATCTTCCCTGTGCCTGTGTCGGTCATGCTTGTCCAGACACACTCTGGACCACAGGTGTCTGCTGGGACAATCTGGCAACATCCTTTATGTCGTCCCCATCTCCTTCCTCTGCAAGCTGCCACATAGCCACTTACAGATGCTCCCCTCTGCAGTTCTGCTCATGTACTGATAGATTCTGATCACTTTTAAATCATCAGCCTGCCCTGCTGTCTCTGAGTCAGTTAACATCAGCTTCCCTCCCTCTTCTATAGGTTCCCCTATGCCAATTTTTTGTTACAGCGTTTTCTTTTCTCTCTGCCTGTGTGACTCCTCCCTGTTGCAGTGAACTGGTGGCACTGATGCTACTGCCGCCAGAAAAGCTAGTGTATCTTTAACGTATTATTTCTTGTTCTGTGTTCAGATCTTCTGGATTTCTGTGTCTCTACGATGATTTTAATGTCCAGTGTTGAATTTCAGTGAATTCCCTGAGCTACTCACCTTGTTGGGAAGCAATACTTCTGCTGCTTGAATCTCCAGCTGTGGAGCAAGTAGGGAGTGCTCCTTCCTGTGATCCACCATATTCCCTGCTCCCAGTGTTACCCTGTTTGCACATTATATATTAACTACACAGAGTAGATTGCAAAGACAAACTTTTATTAATTCCTACTCCCTGCCCACCCCCCATACTTTTTGGGTCTTGGGTCTTTGTTCTTTATTTATATACCAAATACCATGGTTTCCAGAACTTTGCATTAACTGTTCCCTTGTTTTTGACATGAATTGTTCTAGGAATTGCACTTGGTCCTCCAAGTATGGTTTAGTTTTTTAATCCTATTGTAACTAGAGCTAACCATGGAGTCAGAGATTGCAGATTTATCTTCAAGAATATAAGTTTAAAAATGATTTGAAATGAATTAATTTTAAAATAGAACATATTAAATGCTAAAATTAGAACATATTAAATTTTAAAATATGAAAAATAAAATTATTTAAAATAAAAACAAAATCATTAAAAATGTTTAAAGACTATATTAACTAAACAATTTAATAGATTTTTAAAAACAACTTTACAAAAAATTTTCAGTTTTTAAAGGTGAATGATCTATATTTATTGAATGTACCTGAGATTATTGTGCTGTGTCAAGCCAGAAAAAAATATATTTATATAGGGAGTTCAACATACTTAGCAGTCTGCTTTATGAATGCCATCTAGATATTTATGATTCTTCAAATATACAAATATGTATATTTGTTTGATATACTGGAGTCTATTCCTTGAAATTTAAAAATAGGAGTGCTTTACAGAAATCTAAAACATTTGGTAAATGATTTTTAAAAATTACATTTTTTCCAACCTAGTTCTGTCAATTGTGGTGAAATCAAATTTTAAACCTTATCAAATAATGATAACTTGTGGGTTCTGCACGGGCAGTGGTTGCAGTCAGAGTGGTAATTTTGTAAAACTTATGTTTTTGATAATGGAGGCATCTCACTGGATGTGTGCCCATCAGCAGTCATTACATTAAGAGAAGTACCATTCTGGGATTCAGAACTGGTGTCTGGGAGCAAAATGAACAGAACAGATAGACACTTATGATTCCTAATGAGCTATATTTGTACAATGAGACTTGAATTCTCTGAGGGAGATATTGGTAGGGCCATATCCATAGACTGAGAATTCTATTCTCAGTCACATTAAAGTTCATATCATTGGAGGGTAATTTGTGGGTAATACTAGCATAGACTTCTAATATCATTTGCAATTTCTAGCTTTTAGAGAGGTAAAATGCAGAACCATTTCAAAAATTTGGACTAAATTAAAACTGCCAGAGAAGGGAGTGATTTATGGGGCCACTGGCTAAGAGTTGGGGTGCAAGGATTGCTGTTGTTACAGATCAGGTGCTAATAATTGTGTCATTAGCTGAAACTTAGCTACAAACTGAGCGTCCCTCAGATTTTGAGTTTCTGAAATGTTGAATCTCTTTTCAAGAAGTTATTACTGATAGTTTTGAACATTTTATTAATTATTAACCAAAATTGTTTACATCTAGCTCCTGAAATAAACAATAATGGGACGAATTAATAAAGATACAAAAAAAGCAAATGCATATCTCTTTGAATTGGTCACTTTATATTAATTATTGAATAAGATAGAGTGGTTGAAAATTTTTAAAGTACAAATGCTTTAATAACTAAATGATAAACATTCTTGTGTTTTCCCTTGAACTACATGAATAGTGAAAAATTGAGGTCTAATATGCCATTGTTGTGATTCTAATGTGACTATTGATCAAAAAAAAAAAAGATTACATTAGAATTGTACTATAGTAGAATCAACTTAGGTGAAAGTATAAAACTCATTGGAAATAAAGAAAGAGAGTCACCAGTATATTAAGTGTTCTGCATCATTTCAAAAATAAACTTTTAAATTTGCAAGATTTTGGTGTAGCTCTTTTGTTCAAGGAGAATCATTAATGATATATAAATTATTTACTTTCTGCTTTCTAATGCCACATTTGTTTGTTTATTATGCAACTCAAAAGTTCATGTAGTGATGTATAAAATGTAATCACCTGCACACATATTTTATTCAGAACCACATTCATACAACAATCCTCAGATTATCTTGAAATTTTGATTCAATGTACTAATAATGAATAACATCATCATCACTGAGAAACAGGCATACTAATTAAGAAATTTTATGTGATTGAACTATATCCAGCATTCAGAATTCACAGAAATCGAATCTGAATACCAGGACATTAATTCACTGTGGGCTCTCATCTCCCACTTCCTGCATATGTGCTTCCTTGAAGAAGGGAGATGTTTTACCCTTTAACAGCTTCCTATTAGCTACTTGACTAAAAAAGTCCTAGTAAATTGGGATCTTAAGAATAAAAGCAGCATTAAAGTTTCTCTCATGTGGATACTTATATAATGAGGATTCTCTTTCTTCCATGTCTACTCTAAGTGATTGCCTAGTGTTGAGTGCAATTTTCAAGGATGGAAAACTCATTGCCACTCATGTAAACTCATTCTGTTTCCAAAAACTTGTATTAAAAATTTCTGCCTGTTCTAAGTTCTCTTAAAATATTTTTATTATGGTAATACATGCAGAACATTAATTTTGCCATCATAACCATTTTTAAATATGCAGTTCAGTGACATTAAATGCATCCATATTGTTGTGTAACAATTACTACCATCCATCTGCTGAACTCTTATTCTTGCTCAACTAAAACTCTGTATTCATTCAACAATTCCCTGTTCTCATAACCACCATTTTAATTTTCTTTCTTTATGACTTTAACTATTCTAAGTACTTCAGATAAGTAGAATTATGCACTATGTTTGTGATGGTTAGTTTTATGTGTTGACTTAACTGAGCTAAAGGATATACAGATAGCTGGTAAAACATAATAGTCAGGTGTGTCTGTGAGGATATTTCTAGGAGAGATTAGCATTTGAATCATAGAGTGAATCAAGAAAATCCACTTTGACCAATGTGAGTGGTCATCAAAGAATCTCTTGAGGGACTCCTACAAATAAAGTAAAATGACAATAGCAAGGTAAATTCTCTCTATCTGTCTGTCATGAATCAAAACATCCCTCTTCTGCCCTTGGACCTTGAAGCTCCTGGTTTTCAGGCTGTAGACACTGACAGCTACACTATTGCTTCTACTTCCATTTCTGAATCACACCACCATCTCTTGTAGTTTCTCAAGTTACAGACAACATATTGGGGAACTTCTTGTGTCCATAATAACATGATTCAATTTCTATAAAAAATTTCTTCTTATATCTTCCTTAATATGTATCATGTTGGTTTTCTCTGAGGAACCTTAACAATACATTGTCTTTTTTTGAGTAGCTTATTTTATTTTAATATTATATTTTTAAGATTCATCCATATTTTAGCATATGTCAGAATTTTCTTCCTTGTTAAGGTTGATTAATATTCTATGTACATATAGATTTTGCTTATCAATTCATCTGTTCACATACACTTGGATTGTTTTTACATTAGTATTTGAATAATACTACTATGCATATGGGTATACAAATATATTGTTGAGAGTCTGTTTTCCTTAGCAGCAGGAGGAAAATACCTAGGAGTGAAATTGCTGGATCATATGGTAATTCTATTTTTAATTTTTGGAGGAACTTCTAAAGTGTTTTCTATAGTAATTGTACTGTTATTACATTCTCACCAATAATGCACAAAACTACAGTTCACCACATACTCAACAATTGTTACTTAATGTGGAATCACATTTTGGTTTTAATCTAAATTCCCCTAATGATTAGTGATATTGAGCATTCAACATCATTTCACATGCTAATTGGCTATACGTATATATCTTTTATGGAGAAATGCCTGTTCAATTTCTTTGCTGATTTTTGAACCATGTTAATTGTAGTTAAATTTCAGGAGTTCTTTATATACTCCAAATATCAATCTCCTATCAGATATATGATTTGCAAATATTTTCGCCCATTTGATAATTTGCAATTGGATTTCATTGGTAGTGTCTTCTGGTGCAAATTTTAACTTTCACAGCCTGTATGTCTTGGGTGTCATGTCCAACTTACATCTTTAGATACAATGTAAGTTCCTTGAAGACAAAATATAGGTAAATCATATTTTTTATTCAATACATATTGCCAACCCCTTTTGGTAGGACAGCTTAATCTATTTACATTTAGAGAAAATAAAGATTTATTTCTGCCACTTATATTTGTCATTGTTACTTATTTCCTATATGCCCCATAGCTTTTTTGTACCTCATTTCTTGCATTGTTGTCTCTGTGTTTTTAGTTGTTTTATTTTTCTTTTTTTGATAGTGAAACATATTTCTCCCTCATTTCCTTCGTTGTATCTACTGTAACTATTTCCTTTGTGATTGCCATGGAGATTATGTTGTGGTATAGATGTGGCATCTCCCAAAGGTTTACATGTAAGACAATGCAAGAAGGTTTGAAGAAGAAATGTTTGAGTTGTAGCCTTAACATAATCAGTCTCTCTCTTTGCTCTCTGATCACCATGTGAGGTGCTTCCCACACACTTCCTCCATGATGTTCTGCCTCACCTGCAGCCCAGAGGAATGGAGACTGCTATCTATGGAATGAAACCTCTGAGACTGTGAGCCCCTAAATAAACCTTTCCTCTTCTACAGTTGTTCTGGTTGGGTTCTTTAGTCACAGCAGTGAAAAAGTTGACTAAACCAGATTACATTTAATATACCAGGATTTATCACTCTAATTTGAATTTATACTAGCTTAACTTTAACTTAATTTCCCTAACTCAAATGGGAAATTTTCATTTCAGTGATTGTACTCTAAACATTAAATTTCTTTTTGGTTTCAATTTAAGTTTTATAGCTCTTTATTAAAATTTTCATTTATTAATACATCATTTTATGATTTTATTGTTTCTTCTAGTTTTTTGATTCTCTTTATATTTGTTTTAATGTTTTTCTAATAAGTCTACCATCTGGTACTTTTCATGAGAAGTTTCTTTAGGTTTTTTTTTTGTTGTTGTTGTTGTTTTTTAATAGGCCATTATCTATGTATGGTTGTGACATTTTTGTAGAAAATGTGTCATTTGACTCTAATAAGGTAATAAATCTGGAAATCAGAGTCTTTGTCTTCATCAGGAATTGCCATGTTTTACTTTTGTTTTG
The DNA here is from genome assembly GCF_052094955.1 of Ictidomys tridecemlineatus. Classification (NCBI taxonomy): domain Eukaryota; kingdom Metazoa; phylum Chordata; class Mammalia; order Rodentia; family Sciuridae; genus Ictidomys; species Ictidomys tridecemlineatus. The sequence continues at coordinate 63,416,319 of NC_135477.1, forward strand.
TATTTGATGATTATAGCCTGAGGAATTAACTTAAGATCTTTCTAGGTTTGTTTTCTAAACCTGTGCCTTCTCCTGAGCATGCGTGGTTAATTTTCAGTTTTCTTCATTATATGTATGCTAATCTTTAATGTTTGTTTTCCAAAATGGGGAAAAGAGAGAAATGAAGTAAAGGAAATGGCAGTGGCCCTTTAATTCCCCTGGAGTTCACCACACTTGGATGGTGAGGGACTTGCTTCAATGAAGGGTATCATAATGGCTACTCACCTCTGTATCTGTACCTCTGTGATTGGAAATAGGAATCCACTATCAGAATATGGATCCCACATATTTGGAAGATGAATGCTTATTACCCACCAAAAATACATGTTTGCCATTGGATTGAGTGGGAATGGGTGGATATGGCTGAGTTAAAGGAAAAAATTGACCAAAATTTGCTGTGATTTATTATATAAGCCTTCCCCTAGAAGTTTCAAAGCTTCAATATATTCCAGAGTTGTTTCAAAACAGCGACATAACATCAGATTCTGCCCAAGCAATTATTTCAAGGAGACAGATTCCTAATGCTTCCTACTCAGCTAATGTCCTAAACTAAAAGTTCTTCTGAACTCTGTTTTAAGCATAGAAAATGGAGATAATGATATATGCTTTGATATCACATAATTATGATATAAGTATGAAATGAAGCAGTGCACATAAAATACACAAGATATACAGTGAAGACATATATCTGTGTGATTTCACTATCGAGTATGCAAAGTGTGGTAGATAGTATTCACAGGGATTCATTTCCCCATTGACATTACACTTGCATGGGTGCCTTGCTTTGGCTGATAAAATATGAAAGGAAATGACATGTCAATTTTGGGCAGGAATTTAAAGAGTCTATCTATGTTCTATTTCTTTTTGTAAACATGACCATTTATGTTTTTAAATTGTGCCAAATGCTACATCCCAGAGCAAATATTATATGGAGTAGAATTACTTCTAACTTGCTGTAGACTTATCCCAAGTATGGGAAAGAAGACTTTGTTATTGAAAACAAATGAGATTTGGGGAATCATATCTTTTCATAATAGGACCTGTTTTATTCTTATTCTTATATTCTTTCATCTCCTTGATTTCATCTTTTTGCTATAGGGTACCTGATACAGGTTTTCATTATTCTACATCTCTCCCCAAAAAAGTAAGAAATGTCCTTTTTCTGAACTGAATTCTGAAAGTTTAAATAAAGATATGATGTTAAGAAGATCCTCATTGGCTTACTTAAGAATATGTTGAGAGAAGTGATGGGAGGGGAGAGGAGGGGAAGAGGGAGAAAGGAAGGACAGTAGAATAAAATAGACATTATTATTGCTGTGTGTATAAACGTGACTACATGACCAATGTGATTCTACAACCTGTACATTCAGAAAAATGAGAAATTATATCCCGTCTGATTCAAATATATATGTCAAGGTCATTGTACTGTCATGTTTAACTAATTAAAACAAACAAACAAAAAAGAATATGTTGACAAGTAAATACATAAAACTTATGACTTATTCCCAGTTAGGACCAATTTAACCCTTTGTAAATTTTAAACTGTGACCATTTCTTTTATTGTCAAGAGAAAATAATTAAAATATAGTTTATGAACATATAATCTATAATAAACTAAATGATGTTGGAAGCTAAAAATGTCAATTATTAAGTTAAAAATAGTAATTGCAACTTATAGATATAAAAGTAGATGGGTTGAAACCAGTATAAACTGGAAAAATTAGGTAGGAGAAATGTTAAAACCAAAAGGAAAATGATGATATATAAATTCATTGAGTATTTAAAATATACCTACCTGTAGCTTGCCTTGTATCATTGAATTCTTTCTGAAAGCACTGGAATTAAATTTGCTTATATTTATTCATTCACCTGTTTATTGTTTTTTCTTTACTTTGTTTTTTTGAGACAGGACCTTTCTTGGGTTGGTCTCAAACTCCTGGGCTTAAGTGATCTTCCTGCCTCAGCTTACCAAGTAGCTGGGACTACAAGTACACACTACTGTTCCTGCCATAATTCTATTTTAAATTTTATTTTATACATAAGTCAAGGCTTCAGAAAGTTACAAAAATCCCCTACGTTTACATATCTGACATGTTGAAGATTGAAGTTCTATGCCCAAGGGTATCTTTCTTCAAAGTCTGGAGCTCCTTTATTTACAAGCTATATGTACTGTCTCTCTAACGTGAAACAAGAAGTTAGAGAATTAATACACTTCATAGGGAGGATCAAAAATCTTGGGTTAGTTTATTAAAGCTTGTCTAAAAGAGAAAAGCTTATTATGGTTACCTAAGCCCAGCACTTTTTTAATGTCCTGTTCTGCTGCATACATGTTTTGAAAAGTGACTCCAAGTAACATAACAAAGAGGAAGCCCCCTTACGTGCTGCATTTCATGATAAATCTTATGAAATTTACATCTGTTACACAATGACATTACTTTAGATGGAGGCATAGTTAGATGTAGTTATAGATTAACCCCCACCCCCGCTTAATAATTTATTCTTCCTTCCCAAATAAATAGTTTACATAGATGAAACAATGTTGGATAATCTCTTTTCAATGGTGCTACACTCCATTTGAAAGTGTTATGATTTTTAAAGTATGTTAGCCCCAAGCTACCTGAATAAATATCAGGGTACATTTTAATTACTGTTTGCTTCATTGTCTACTCTAACAGTTTGGGTAGTGCCTGACATATAGTAGTACCTGGGATAAATATTTGTTGAATAATCATCACCACCTGTACAGCTTGTGCTACTTCTACTAATACCTCAACTACATTGGCTTTTTTTAAATTTTTATAGTTGTAGGTGGACATAATACCTTGATTTTGTTTATTTAGTTTTTTTTTTAATATGGTACTGGGGATTCAACCCAGTGCCTCACACATGCTAGACTAGCACTCTACCATGGAGCTACAAACCCAGCCTCACACTGGCTTTTTTATGCATTCAAATCTTATGATCATTACAGGTAGGTCAATATGTCTCACTTATTCAGGGAAGTGGGTTCATTCTAACAAAATTCAGATACAGATATGTCTTCAAAGTTTTATTTTATTTTGGGGTGAGCATATGTACTTAAAAGACCAAATAAAATGTTTAAAAATGTAAACAATTGCATCACATTTTCTGTATCCATTCATCTGTTGAAGGGCATGTAGGCTTATTACATAGTTTAACTATTATAAATTGAGCTGCTATTAACTTTAATGTGGTAGTATCATGTAGTGGAATGATTTTAAAGTTCTTTGGTTATAAACAGAGAAATGGGTTAACTGAGTCAAATGGTGATTCCATTCTAAGTTTTCTAAGGAATTTGCATACTGCTTTCCATAAAGAGAAACGAAATTATGGCATTTTCTGGTAAATTAATGGAACTGGAGACTATCATGCTAAGTGAAATAAGCCAATTCCAAAGAACCAACGGCTGATGTTTTCTCTGATAGGTAGATGCTAAATCACAGTAAGAGTGGGGAGTAGGGAAGATTAGCAGTATTTTGGATTAGACAAAGGGGAATGAAAGGAAGGAAGGGGCAATGGGAATAGGAAAGAGAGCAAAACAAAGAGAGTAAAACATTACTTTCCTATGTTCCTATATGAATACACGACCAATGCAATTCCACATCATGTATAACCAGAAGAAAGGGAAGTTATACTCCTTATATGCATAATATGTCAAAATACCTTCTACTGTCATGTCTAACTAGTAAGAACCAATTTTTTAAAATGTAAGCAATTGGTGAAAGATACACCAGTAAGGAAAAGAGTCAAGTGTAGAAAAAGATATCCATGTCTCATTACAGAAAGTTTGTGAAGGACTGTCATGGATGAAATGGAGCCAAAAGTATGCACCCAGATGCATTATGACAGTCCATCTTCCCAGGCAACACCACAGATGACCCAAGCCTGGAGTCAGCTACTTTTAGGAGCATAAATAAATAAGACAGGGCTAAAGATGTGGAAGGCAGTGATGAAAGGTAGTAGTTCTCCTTTTAAAATTTGTGCTGTTTAATTGTGTGAATTGCTGTAAGAATGTATTTCTTTGTTTAAAAATATTACCTTTATCAGGACAACCTTTTGCTGTGGAACAGCTTGAGCATATGGAATTTGAATTTCCTACTTGGAAAATAGACAAATGCCTTAACAAGATTTTGTTTAAATGTAGATGTGTTTGCAAGAAATATGCAATTCTCTAAAAAAAAAAAAAAACAACAACAACAACAACAAAAAAACTCTGACACATTCATAAAAACCTTACCTGAACTGAAATTATTACTGGCTGGCTGATAATGGACAGAATGTTATCACTGCATATTTTGAACAAGGCTGGTAATAAAACCAGTAAACCAAAAGGATAAAAATTGCTTCTATGTCAGTGGCTCTTAACAGGCATAAAACTGGACTGAAAATGGTATAACACTTAAGTCAATAATCTAGATTATTTGAAAACAAAATCTTTTAGGACATATCAGTAACCTGCTGACCTAAATATAGCCTTATAATTTAAAGAAATGAGTATCTTTAGACAGATAATTATCTTCCTATATAGAGGAATTCACTCAGTGCCTTTGAAAATTTACCATGATCTGAGGTTTTATATTTGAACATATTATATTTTCACTAGACTTTGTAGGAGACCAAAAAGAAATGAAAACAAAAACAAAAGCAAAATAATAATAAAACAAAGCTATGGAAAAGAAATCACAATAGAAATTGCTTGAAATTGCCTTTTGGTTGACTGAATACATTTATTATTGACTTTGCCCTTCTGTAAGAAGGAAAGGTGAATGAAAACAATCACATGGCTTTCCTTTTTAGGTGCAGAATATGTAATACACAAATGGTATGATATGCTTCTCCCTCAAAATATGATGGTGTTTATATATCAACTTTATGTGTTATTATGATAGGGCTTATATTATGCCATAATGTCTGCTTGCAAGATCTTGTGCATTCATAACACTTTCTGGTTTGTATTCTAGGCTGCATTATTTAATATGGAGACTACTATTTTTTTTTGTAGTCTAAAGAAGAAGTTTCTTTCCATGTCAATTTGGCAGAGAAAATGATAGGAGTGATTATGTTTTTTTAGGTTATTGAAGCTAAAAAATAAAATCATATAAGGGAAAATTCACACAGATCCAGCAATCCAGTATTTTTTCAAAGAATATACTCGTAGACAAAAGAAATGCTTATGTGTTTTATAGGTTACTGGGATATAGAAAAATGTAATTTTTCAATAAGTCTTCAATATCTTTATCAATATATTTTAGTTACATAGATTTTTTTCAACAAAATTTTTACTCTATATTTGTTGAATAAAATGAAAAACTTAAGCAATGAGTTGAGAACTTATGTAAGAGTAGATAATTTATTCTATATACGCCCAGGTAATTGAAGAAAGCTTTATTCACTTATTTTATTTGTTAATTGGTTTCAGATTGCCATGATTCTTCATTCTAGTTCTGAAAAATTCATCTTTCTGATTATAGTTAGCATTAGGTATTTACATACAATTTTCAAGATTATTTATTCTATTGCTTTATCCATTACTAAATAAATGTACTACAGTAACTCTCTTTAAACTAATTTGTAATAAATAAAAAGTAATATTTGGGGTTTTTTTCTATGTGAAAATTCTTTCTCTAAGTTTGTGGAAAAGTCCCCCTAACAGAAGGAGCAGTTAGATATAGATTACTTTTGGAGAGCTGTTGGACAGAGCAGCAACAGAAAATTAGAATTATTTTTGTGGAAAAACATCTCTTCTTGCTCTACTTTCTTTTTATTAAATCCATTCTTAACTTTGACTTTTATACCAAAAGGTGTTCTTGTGAAGCAGAAGAGCCTGTTCAGATTTGCCCTAGACTGCAGTTAATCAGTTAGCAAAATCAAATAGAACTTATCTGCTAAAATTCTTTTTCTGTATTGATATTTAACTTCATCTTAGAAAGTTACTGATCTTAGTAAGATATGTAATTGATTGATACTGAAGTTTATGAATAAAAGTGTCTAAACATATCCAATCATAAAATATTGAGTAAAGGAAAAAGTTATCTGGATCAATATTAAAATTTTCTACTCATATAGTTTCCTAATTTACATTTAATTGAAGTCTTTGCCACTTGCACATCAGAAGCAGAATTATTGACTGAATTAACTGTAGTTTTTGGGATATTCTTAGATGCAGCAGTTAAAGCTGTTAAGTATCAACTGTAAGGTCATTTCAGTACATAAAATGTGACAGAAGCCACTAAGACAGTTTAGTCCCCCCCTATTTATCAAGTGCCATTGCCTGGCAAAAAAGTAGAATTTGTGATTGAGTGAAAAGATCTTTCACTTGAACATCAGAAAGTAACTACCAGGCTATGGTGGCAGTTAATATCTATTTAATGATACTGATGTGCCAAGAACTGAGACAGTAGGGTTTTACACTACAGGTACCATCTTACCTAAATCTTGCGAATTTTTTTTATCAGATTGTTGTATTATTAACCTACTTTAAAAATGACAAACTAAATTTTAGACAATTAAGCAAATTATTAAAGGCTACATATTAAGCTGTGTAACTAGAATTTGAACAAATTTGTCCATCCTAAAAGTTTGAATTGCAAAACAATATATTATAGTACTTCCTGGAGGACATTGGTTCTAATAACTATTTTTTTCTTAATTTTTGGTTTTGGAAAAGACTTTTCCTTGGTTCTCAAACATTAATTTTATGCATTCATTTTAATTCTAAAATTGTAGATGTCATCGAGCAAATATATAATTGTTTTAGGGAGGATGATTCTGACATACATAGATTTGGGTTATTAGTATAGATTATAAGGATGAACTTAATTTAGACTCTGACTAGGCTGACAGCTCACAGAGTTGATACAAGGTCGTATTAATTTTTACTGTAATTCTCTGCATTTATCGAATTATTCTGCATCCTCAATGCCTTGCTCAATGCTTTTGTTTAATTAGTGTACATTCAAACCCTCTGGGGCTTTGGAAACCTGTGTGATAATTGTATATTTCTCCTTGAAAGAACTACCCAAAGTTAAAATATTATTTTCTACTCTTCTCGATATTTTTAAGGACTTTAAAACTTACAGAAGGTCTAATAGATTGTAAGATGCAATGGCTCTGGTGATCTGTACAGTTACAATGGTGTGGATGGAGGTTTTGGCATGCTTTACAGTTGGAAGCTCATTCTAATAGCTCCATGAAAATGACTGTAAAGTTTTGGTTTTAAAAATAAAGAAAATTGTCAGGCATTGTGGAGCATGCCTGAATCTCAGAAACTTGGGAAGCTGAGGGCAGGGAGATCACGAGTTCAAAACTAGCCCCAGTAACTTAAAAAGGCCCTAAGTAAGACCTTGTCTCAAAATAAAAAATACAAAATGTCTGGGGATGTGGCTCAGTGGGTAAGTATCCCTGGGTTCAATTCCTGGGACAACAAATAAAAAAAAAATTAAATGCCAGTAAAATCTGCTAAGTTTTCTGACACTACCCCCTTCCTATGTGTTTCTGAATAGAAATCTTCTCCCACTCTTCTAGCTCTGTTCATAATTCACAACTCTAAATGTTTGCTATTGTCAATGGAAGTGCATCTCAGAAAAGGCAGATAGCATCATGCTGAATGAAGTAAGCCAGACTTAGGAAGTGAGGGTCTAATGTTTTCTCTCATATATTGAAGCTAGAGAGAAATAAGGAATTTTTCAAAAAGGAAGGGGTCTCATGTAAATAGAAGGGAGAACAGTGGAGCAGTGGAAATGGATTGGGAGGACTGGGGAAGGAATAGAAAAGGGGAGAAACTTCAGAATGAAATTGACCAAACTATGTTGAGTGCATGTATGAATATACTACGATAAATTCCACTTTTATGTATAATTAGGATGTATCAATTTTATGCATTTGGCATTAAAGAAATCCTTAGAATATGGTTCTGGCAAAGGCAATGAGACAGAAAAAGCAAACCCAAACCTTAGACAGGTGCCAATTCCAATGAGGATGTACTACTGACCCTCAACCATCTGAACCAGTTCAATGTAATCAAACTCAAAGTGATTGGCTCCATTAGTTGTGTCTGCTCTGTTGATCATGCTGTATCTATATCTGATCCTAGCAGGTTGGACTTCTAGCAGTTTCAATCACTAGATCTGACAATGTAAGGACAATCTTGCTTTTTTGTGATTCCCTTCATGGGCCCATGTTTAAGCACTGGGAAGGCTAGAACCAATTTTGGATAATAGCCTTTAAAGGAGTCCTCTTTAAAGGAGTTCCAAGTGTGAAAAGACTCATTAAGTTCAGGATACTATCTTGGTGTTAATATGTGTGGCGAATAATAACTTGTCCTTTATTTTGATGTTAGGGATTGATATTCTTAGATTTTTTTTCTATTTTGTGAGTACTTATGATTATTAGAGTGTATAGAATGTTTATTAAACTTCATATAAAATTAGCATGAGGAGATTAATATGATGATCAGTAAGATACCCACCCTCCAAATTATAAAGGATGCCCAAGGCTTCAGAAGAATATAATATGATAAAGAAAGACTATGATAGCCCTGTTCCAAATCTGTGAATAAACATTGGTTTCCTTCCCAAATAGGAAAAAATAAAAGGTGTGTGTGTGTGGGGGGAGCAGACAAAGTTGACCATGGATTTTTGCTTGTTTGTTTCAGTTTTTTTTCTTTTAATTTTATCTTGAAATTTAAAAAAATAAATAAATAAAGTTGGCCAAAAAACCTCCAAAACTTCACTATAAGAAAATACTGTATAATTTATATATGGAAGGGGAGATTGTGAATCAATACTGGAACTTCCCTTAGAAAAAATGGACTGTGAACCAATGATGTAGAAGTTAATTTCAGATGAAAGGAAGATGGAAGTTAGATCACTCTGAAATTCTGAGATGACTGTTGAGATGTTCCATAGAATTTATATGTGACTTGAAGGTAATTATTTTGTGTGTCAGTTCTGGCAAATTTAGACCCCCTTCAGATTCTGTCTTTGAGATTAAGATTTTTTTTTCTAGATAGCATGTAGGCTTGGATTAAAGAAACTCAGATATTTAGGCATGCAAAAATTAAAGGGAAGATTATAGGAAAAGCCAATGCAATTACAATGCAAAGATTCAGTTTGAATAAGGAAAAGTTAAAGTGATATATTACAATGCTTTAAACTAAACTACTCTGATTTAGCCTTAATCAGGGGTAAAATGCAATTTTGTAAAATCTCTGTCTATGTGGGTTTTTTATTTGTTGTGTTTTTCATTTTTTTTAGTTGTTGTTGAGCCATTAATTTTTAAATTTATTTATATGGAGTGTTGAGAATCGAGCCCAGTGCCTCACGCATGCTAGGCAAGCACTCTACCACTGAGCTATAACCCCAGCCCTGCCTATGTATCTTTACACTCATTAATTTAATTCTGTTAAAATATCAAAGAAAAGCTAATGTAGACCCACTAAATACAATTCAAGAATAATTGACAATTAGAATTAAAATGCAGGCCATGAATGTGGGGTATAGGGTTTAGTCTAAAGACATTTTTGCATAGGATCAAGAAAAGTAGACAGGCATTTGTAGAAGGAATGTATGGAGGATAATCTTTAAAGGACATTATGGCAATGACATCACTTGGAGAGATTCTCAGGGCTTAGGGAATAACAATGGCTAAGTTTGAAATCTTGAGCACATGGTATTTTTGACAATGCATTTGTAAACCTGAATGTATTAAAACGAGCTACATGCCCTATAAAAATACTTCTACAAACCCCAATAACATACAGAATAATGTAGAGACTTTATACAACATTTGAAAGTCTAAGAAAAGACTGTTTTTCAGATCAGACCTAGAGCAAACTCCAGTCAGTTGCTCTTGTTAAATCAGAATACCACAGGGACCATCCTTAAAAATGAAACCAGAACCTTACTCCTAAAAACTGCACACTAAGTAAGACTTAGAAATCTATACACACACACACACACACACACACACACACACACACACACACACACACATAAATTTATTCATAAAAGTATTTTTCAGGTAATTCTGATTTATGGCAAGTCTTGAGAAACAGTAGGAAACTCATAAAGTATACGGAAATCTCTGTTAAAGAATTTGAGGTGTAAAGGACTGAGGATATGGCCAAATAAAGCTAAACTATAGGAGCAAAGAGACCTTGAATCAGTTGATAGATCACATCACCACTGTCTATAGAGACTTTAAAAAATGCATCACAAGAAAACAATCATTTTGGCTACATTTTTCTTGCCTGACATAATTAAGCCACTGCATTATTTGTCTGAGAAAATGTTCTGGAATAATCTAGCAAACAGATCATATATTGGCAATCCTGGTTTTTTTTTTTTTTGAGAGAGAGAGAGAGAGAGAATTTTTTAATATTTATTTTTTAGTTTTCGGCGGACACAAGATCTTTGTTTGTATGTGGTGCTGAGGATCGAACCCAGGCTGCACACATGCCAGGCGAGTGCGCTACCGCTTGAGCCACATCCCCAGCACCCCCTGGTTTAAACTATAGTTTTCAGAATAGAGCAATGTTGTTTATTAACACATAGGTATTGATAATCTTTTTCTTTATGTCATTGCAATACTAAAACCACTGCTTCAATGAGTCTTATTGTCAAAAGATAAGTTTTTCAATACTATTTAGGTAATTGTGCATTTTGTAGCTTTTCACTTATTTGGATATCTTTTCTCAATTAAAATTTAATAGAAAACAGTGTTTTAAAAAATATTAGCAGATTAATAAAGCTACAAGTAGCTTGTCACAATTGAGTTGAAAAATAATTTTTAAAAAACTATAATAAGTTTAAAAATTCTGTTGAAAAAGACTCAACATATTGATTCTGATTTAAAGGTTTAAAATCTGTTAGGTTAACTAATAACTCCCATCTTACAGTCTCAAAAAAGAAAAGAAAAGAAATCCAAGTACTAAGCCCTGGAACTTAGAATTTGTGTATATTTATGTGATAGATAGAGAAATGGCCATTGTGATTAAATTAAGGAGATTGAGATGGGAATAATCATACTGACTTATTCTAATCCTAAATATAATCACAATTGTCCTTGCAAAAGGAGCCCAAGGAAGTTTGACTACAAACTACAAAAGCAAAAGAGAATTTTGAAGTAAAAAAATTTGAAGATGCTGTTCTCGTACCTTTGCAGATAGACAAAAATGTCATAAACCAAGTGTCAGGCCTCCCCGAACAGGAGCTGAGCATGTGCCCTTAGCCTTGAGTAATTAGGGTGTGGAACTGGCATTGCATCAGTAGTGCCAGGCAGGTGAGCCTCACCTTCACTTGGCAAGGAAGTGCAGCTCTGGGAGTGGGCGTCACCCAATGGGACTGGGCTACATCTCCCTGTTTGCTGTAACTCAATCTCTTGCCTTATTTAGGTGGAATTTTCTAATGAATGTCTTTCCCTTAAATAAAGTAGGAGTTTGGGTATACTCTCTCTCTTGCCTCCCTTGTTCCCCTTGCCCTCCAGAATGGGAGCTAAGGTCTCAGAGCTATCGCTGTCCCCAAAAAAGGTATTTCTGTGTTTGTGTGGTCTTTGAGTTGCCAGGCCAATTCATGCAGAGGGATCCTGACTCCATCTCCCAGTCAAGACGTGGGCAATAACCAAGGAATGCAGTTCTAGAAGCTGAAAAAGCCAGGAAGGGGTTGCTCCCTTGGAACCTCTTGGGGGAACTCAGCCTTCATAACAACCTTGATTTCAGCCCAGAGAAACTGGAATTCAGAACTGTAAGAGGATTTTTTTGTGTGTGTACTTTTAGGGTACCATATATGTAGCAATTTGTTACAGCAACTGCAGGAAAATGATACAAAAGCCTCAAATATAGTTGATTCTGTGGTTTGAAGGCCAAAATATTTGACACTAAAATGTGATGAGCAACTTCAGGACTTCTCTTTTTTCCACATTTTTCACTTTGTAATCTCCTAATAGTCTTTAAGGAGCAAAGTTTGGTTTTACAGATGATTCCACAGAATAATTTTTGAGTCCTGTGGTATGTTAAAGGATTAGGTCAGAGTAAACATCATCCTTTGCAATTACCAAGTTATTGCTCAGTATTGAGCATGCAGCCTGTGCCCAGTATAAGCATAAACAAGGAAAAAGAAAAAAACCCTGAAATCTACACATTCTGACATGAAAGATCAATTCCTTGGTTGTTTAGTCCCCTTCTAATGGTCAATAGATTCTGTGAACACACTGCAATCTACGTTTCAACATCTCCAATGATATAAAACATTCTCCTTCACAGCTTATTTAATTGATAGTGAGTTCCAACTAATGATTCAAAATATTTTAATCTGTGATTTCCTTCTTACACATGATACAATTTAGGACTTCGGTTTTTGTTGCTGAATGCCCAGAAGACTACTCCAGGCTGCATTTACATCATCAATTATCCAAGAAGGTTTGTGTTTGCTTCTTCTCTTGTGCCCAGATTCCTTTAACTTCTCCAGGTGCATCACTATTTCTGCATCGGTGAAAGAAACAGCCACAGGGAGAAGCCTGGTCAGCTCTTGCATCAGGTCCTTCTCTTCAGTTTTCCCAATAGAAGTTTGACCACAGTCCTAAAGAGATACATTGTACAATAGAAAGGCATCACTATTGGAATGGTGTTTGAACAGGAAAGATCCCTAGTGAACTACTTTTTTGTTTCACAAGCACTTATGATTCAGTTACATTTTTTACAGTCATGTTTTTTCCTTTTCATTTTAATTGATACATACTGATTACACAATGGAGAGTTTCATTGTGATACGTTCGTGTACACATAAAAACACAGTGTGATCAATGTCACTCCCCAATAATTCCCTCATGTTCTTCTCCTCCACCTCTCTTTTCCCTTCCTCTATCCTAGTAATGTTGCTTATAATTTCATGGTGTCCTTTTTCCCCCCACATTTTCCCCACTCTAGCTTTCCCATACGAGAGAAACTACACAATATTATTCTCTTGGTCTGAATTATTTCACTCATATTTATGGTCTCCAGTTTCATCCATTTTCATGCTGAATAAAACATGCATTTTCTTTATCCACTCATCTATTGATGGACACCTAAGCTGATTCCATAACTTGGCTATTATGAATTGTGCTATAATAAACATAGGTACGGAAGGTATCTCTAGGGTATACTGACCCTAGATATTCTTTGGGAAAAATACCAAGGGGTGGTATACTTGGATTATATGGTTTTATATACTATATTTAACTTTTTGAGGAAACTCTATATTGATTTGCATAGTGGTCCACCAACAGTATATAAAGAGTTCCCCTCCCACTTTCTTACCAATATTTATTTTTATTCATATCTTCATGGTTGCCATTTTAACTAGAGTGAGATGGTGTAGGGCATGATGTAACATGTGGGGCATGTTGCATCAGAAAAGAGGAAAATCTAACTTGCTACCTGTTGGGAAAAGGTATTGGGGAGGCCACCCCCCCCAACCCCAGCATGGCACCTGAGGTGCTTCTTTTCAGTTGTAGAAGCCAGCTTTGTCATCAGGAAGACCATAAACATGTTAGGGTCATAATATTTTGTCTGAGACTGATTCATTGCAGTTAAAGTATAGCTACTGCCATCTTTTTATAAAGGTGATATATAAATTCAGTGCATGATAAGCACTGAGAAAATTATACGATAGACAATTAAATGCTAGGTGATATCATTACCATTGCTCTCACCCTTATTATACTTCTTTTTTAATCCTCAATAGTCTGGCTACGTTCATCAAAGTTTTTTTTGTGTGTGGTGTGGAGTGTCCCCAAATCCAAATTAAGTGGCCCAGTTTTATTTACCCTCAGTAATCGATTTCTTGAAAATCACTTATGCTTAGTTTCAATTTCTGGTTTCTTTCCTTCTTTTGTTACTCATTTTCTCCTTTTCCTCTCTTGCATTGTACTTTTCTATAATTCTTTATCCTTTTCACATCTAAAATACTACCCTTTTTCTAGACATTAATATTTCCATATACATTGTCCAACTTTTAGCCTTGATTTCTATCTTAAGGTCTATAAACATTTCATATACAAATGGAAAATTTCCTCCTGTATATATCATAAGCATTTTACACTAAAAATACTTATTTTAGTAACAAATTTTGTTTTAATTTTTCAAAACCAACTCCCACCTTTAATTATTCAACATATTTTTTTCTCAGTCCTATTGACTATTCCCTTAAATTATCTGTTATATTCATCCATTTCCTCCCAATCTAAAGCCAACAGAGAATTCCCACCAGCCAGATGATAAACAGTGAGGTGATAGACAAATGAAAGAAATGGCATAACCACTTTCTAGACTTCTTACAGTATACTGGGGAGGATGGAAATGACAGTATTCAAGTGAGAACTTCTTGTAGTGGAAGAGAAGATGAGGGTCACAACAATGAGCATATATCAAAAGATAAAATGGTGGGGTTAAAGGACTGGGATGTAGTTTGGTGGCAGATCATTTGCTAGCATGTGAAGGATCCTGGGTTCAATTCTCAGCACAGCAAAATGAAGCAAAACAAAACAAAACAAAACAAAAAACCCTTGTAGGATCAAAAATCAAATATAAGTGGTTTTAAATCCAGGATCCATCCCTAACTCCTCTTAAGTATGTGATATGAAGGGAGAGTTCTTCATTTTTCTACCTTGTTTTCTCATCTAGAAGTTTGGTATACTAATAATGTTCACCTCACTTATCTTTTCGTATATTAAGAAGAATAATAAAGGAGTTATTGCATAACATGATTTTAACAAATGGTAGTTGTTTGGATCACTGCTACACTTACTTTAATGATTAAGTGATGATACATGATGTTTATATGTTTAGTCAATTCCAATTCCAACCCCAGTCCTGATTAGAAGAATAGAGTTGTAACTGCCTAATTTCTATGGTATCAGAAGTGAGATCCAAGAAGGTGGGTCAGAGGGAGGCAGCATTCTGTGTTCCTTCATAACCTGGGACTCAAGTAATGAGAATATTGCTTCTCTGTGAGCAATATTGTTGAGAGCCACTGCCAGGTCAAGATGGTGCCTGGCATTTTGCCAGAAGGAGCGGTTCCTGCTGCCTCGGGTGCATGCTATGGTTGAGCTCTCAGTGGGAGTTCCTAGAGAGTTTGTGTGGGTGGAGTCTGCTGGTTGAGTTCTGGTTGAGTGCTCCCGAAGTTCCCAAAGTTCTGGTGGAGCTCTTGGGGACTTCCTGCAGAGTTCATGTGGGAGGCATGCATCATGGGTTCTAAAACTAAAGTTCGTTCGTGCTTGAATCTTCAAGTGGCTCGTGATTTGTGCCCAGCCAGACTGCGGGCACAATATTCCTGTTCCCACGCAGGAATCACGGCCACTGTGCAAGTGCAGGGCTCCAGGCCTTATTGTCAGAGTAGGTCTCCCAACAACTCACCCATGCAGGACTACCAGGTGCCCAAGTGGAACCATCAGCATCAGCACCCATGCAGAACTTTTGGCCACCCACCCAAGCAGAAATTACGGACTCTGATCCCATGCAGGACACCTAGCAGCTACCCATGCACAGAAACTCTGGCTGCCAGTCTCATGTAGACCCCTATCTACCCTGATGCCTCCATTTTGGGGCTTTGCAGCAACAGAGATAGTCTCCTGTGCACACTAGCCTGGTTGCACCTGGGAACTTCACACAGGCTCTGAAGAAAGTCAACAGCCACACCCTGAATGCCACAGAGATCCTCTTTGAACACATTGTCCACATCCAACACCATCACCCGGCTCCTGCCACCCGACTGTACAACCCATCACTGAAAGCAACCGCCTCCGTCTTGGGTCACCTTCATTACCATCCTAGTTTCTAACTCCCTCCTCTCCCAACAGCCGCTGACCCACACACAGTGACACCCTGGTTACCTTCTCAATCCTGAGGGCAGAGATACCAGCTAACTAGAGATGACCCTACCTATTGGATGAGAAGGGAAGCAGGAAAGACACTGATTCTCAACCAGAACAATCCTTGTTTCTTCCTTTGAGATTCTTTAATTTTTCTTCTCTGTCTCTATTCTCCCTCACATCCCCAACATATGTCAAACCAAGTACTTTGCATGAATTAGGATATTTAGGACTGGGACATTGAATAGTATATTACAGTTGTGTTATATATTTTTTTTCTCCAATTTCTACTATTTTAACATTTTTAAATTTTTCTTTATATATATATATATGTGTGTGTGTGTTTATATTATATACTCTACTGTCTTTCCCACTTACATGTCTATCCAAAATTACTTCCCCTCTATTTTTCTGCTACTACCCTTTTTCTTTAGATTTCTCTTCCATACTTCTTAAGATATAATAACTCTATATCCTCATCTCCTACCTCCTCTGCATTTCATCCTAAACCTCACCCCTGTTTTTTTGTCCACTGTCAGATACTGTAAACTCTTTTACAAACCTACTGAATATATTGTAGATAATAACTGAATTCACCACTTCTGTAAATTTTTACCAAACTGTAAATGTCTTAATAGCAAATAATTGTTTTTAAGGTTGCATATTGTTTATATTTGGATCTGTTAAAATTGTCCTTCATCTCAAAGGAGAGATGTTGGAACCCTACAGGGACATTATAAGCCTATAGGTTAAAAACAGTAAACAGTAAACAGAGCTAGAAAGGAAGACACACAAACAACATGAAAAGACAGGGAGGAAAGTGTCCCAAACAAATCAAAACACCACATTATTAGAATCCATGGCCAGCACAGCAGAAAAAATTATAGACAAGGAGTTCTGATGTACATAATTAAAATGTTCTGTAAATTAAAGGATTATACAAGAGAGCAAATACAGGAAGCAAAAATCATTGCTACAAACAGCTACATAAACAAATACAGGAAGCAAAAGATTACTTCAACAGGGAGATACAGGTTCTAAAATAAAAGCAATCAAAAATCCTTGAAATGAAAGAAACAATAAACCAAATTAAAAGTTCAATTGAAAGCATCACCAACAAAATAGACCACTTGGAAGATAGGACATCAGACAATGAAGACAAAATATATACTCTTGAAAATAATGTAGTACACACAGTGAAAATGGTAAGAAACCATGAGCAGAACATTCAAGAAATATGGGATACAGGGCTGGGATTGTGGCTCAGCGGTAGAGTGCTCGCCTAGCACAGGCGGGACCCGGGATCGATACTCAGCACGACATAAAAATAAAGGCATTGTGTTGTGTCCATCTACACCTAAAAAATAATTTTTTTAAAAAGAGAGAGTGAGGAGAGAGAGAGAGAGAGAGAGAGAGAGAGAGAGAGAGAGAGAGAGAATTTTTAATATTTATTTTTTAGTTCTCGGCGGACACAACATCTTTGTTGGTATGTGGTGCTGAGGATCGAACCCGAGCCGCACACATGCCAGGCGAGTGCGCTACCGCTTGAGCCACATCCCCAGCCCCTAAAAAATAAATATTAAAAAAGAAATATGGAATACATGAAAAGACCAAATTTAAAAGTTATTTGTATAGAGAAAGGCACAAAGCTTCAAACCAAAGTAATGCACAATCTCTTCAATGAAATAATATCAGAAAATTTTCCAAACATGAAGAATGAATTGGAAAACCTAATTCAAAGGCTTACAGAATACCAAAATCACAACAGATCCACCTGAAGGCAAATTATTATGAAAATGCATAATGTACAGAATAAGGATAGAGTCTTAAAAGCCACAAGAGAAAGGAATCAGATCAAATATAGGGGGATGCCAACTCGTATCTTAGCAGATTTTTCAACCCAGACCCTCAAAGCCAGGAGATCATGAAACAATATATACCAATCTGTAAAATAAAATAGGTGCAAATCAAGAATCTTATAGCCAGCAAAACTAAGCTTTAGATTTTATGATAAAATAAAGATCTTCCATGATAAACAAAAGTTAAAAGAATTTACAACTAGGTACAAGAGAGGGATGCCCTCTTTCACCACTTCTATTTTAACATAATTCTTAAAATACTGGCCAGAGCAATTAGACTAAAGAAATTAAAGGGATACACGTAGGAAAAGAAGAACCCAAATTGGACTATTTGCTGATGATATGATTCTATACCTAGAAGACCCTAAAAGTTACACAAGAAAACTTCTAGAACTATTAGACAAAGGAACTAAAAACATGCATTGGAGAAAATATAGCCTCTTCAACAATGGTGCTGGGAGAACTGGAAATCCATATGAAACAAAATAAAATTAAACCCCTATATTTCACCATGCACAAATCTCAACTCAAAGTGTATCAAGAACTTAGGAATACAACCAGAGACCCTGCGTCTAATAGAAGAAAAAGAAGGCCCTAATCTTCATTATGTGAGATTAGGCACCAACATCCTTAATAAGAATCCTGTGGCACAAGAATTAAAATCAAGGATCAATAAATAGGTATAAAAATAACTCAAAAAGTTAAAAAAAAACACACACCCAAATAACCCAATCAACAAATGGGTCAAGGACCTAAAAAGACACTTCTCAGAAGACGATATACAATCAATCAACAGATATATGAAAAATTTTCATCATCACTAGTAATTATAGAAATGCAAATCAAAACCACGCTAAGATTTCATCTCACTCCAGTCAGAATGGCAGCTATTATGAAGACAAACAACAATAAGTATTGCTGATGATGTGGGTAAAAAGGTACTCTCATATGAGCTGGGGCTTTGGCTCAGTGGTAGAGCACTAGCACATGTGAGGCACTGGGTTCGATCCTCAGTACCACATAAAAATAAAGAATTTGTGTCCGTCTAATATATATATATATATATATATATATATATATATATATATATATATATGTATGTATATAAATTAATTACACTCATACACTGCTGGTGAGACTATAAACTGATGCAGCCAATATGGAAAGCAGTATGGAGATTTCATGGAAAATTAGAAATAAACCCACCATTTGACCTAGCTATCTCTCTACTTGGTCTATACCTAAAGGACTTAAAAACAGCATACTACAGGGACACAGGCATATCAATGTTTATAGCAGCACAATTCACAATAGCTACACTGTGGAACCAACCACATGCCCTTCAATAGGTGAATGGAGAAAAAAAATGTGTCATATACACACAATGGAATATTACTCAGCAATAAAGAGAAAAAAATCATGGCATTTGCAGGTAAATGGATGGCATTTAAGAAGATAATGCTAAATGAAGTTAGCCAATCCCAAAAAAACAAATGTCAAATGTGTTCTTTGTTATAAGGAGGCTGATTCATAATGGTGTAAGGAGAGTGAGTATGGGAGGAATAGAAGAACTCTAGATAAGGCAGAGGGGTTGGAGGGCAAGTGAGAAGGCATAGGGTTAGAAATGATGATGGAACATAATAATCATTATCATCCAAAGTACATGTATAAAGACACTAATTGTTATGAATATACTTTGTATACAACCAAAGATATGAAAAATTGTGCTCTATATGTGTAGTAAGAATTGTAATGCATTCCACGGTCACATATATAAAATAATAAAAAAATTTACATCTAGAAAGCCTGCACTACAGAACATCCTCAGCAAAGTATTCCATGAAGATGAAATGAAAAACAATGATAAAAATTAGCAGAGAGAGGTATTACAATAAAGGAAAAACTTATCAAAAATAAACCAGGTCAAGTTAAATACCAAAAACAACAAAAATGGCTGGGAATACAAATCATGTGTCAATAATAACCTGTAATATTAATGGCTTAAACTCACTAATCAAATGTCACAGACTGGCAGGTTGGATTTTAAAAAACACTCAATAATATGCTGCCTCCAAGAGACTCATCTCATAGGAAAATATATCTACAGACTGAAGGTGAAAGGTTGGGGAAAACCTTACCAATCAAATGGACTGTGGAAGCAATCAGGGGTTTCCAGCATCATACCAATAAAGTAGACTTTAAGCTAAAGTTAATCAAAAGGAATAAAGAAGGATATTTCATACTGCTTAAGAAAACCATTCATAAACAAAACATAACAGTAATAAATACATATGCCCCCAAATTGGAGTATCTATGTTCATCAAACCAACTCTTGTGAAGTTCAGGAGTCAAATAGACCACAGATCATAACGGAATGAAATTAGAAATCACTGATAAAATAAGAAATAAAAGCCACTTCAACACCTGGAGACTAAATAATATGCTACTGAATGAACAATTGGTTGCAAAAGACATCAAGGAGGAGATTAAAAATTCTTAGACGTGAATGAGAACACTGATACAACATATCAAAATCTCTGGGACACTATGAAGGCAGTTCTAACAGGAAAGTTCATTGCATGGAGTTAATTCCTTAAAAGAAGAAAAAGCCAACAAATGAATGACATAACATTACAACTCAAAGCCCTAGAAAAAAAGAGAACAAACAACACCAAGAGCAGTAGAAGACAGGAAATAATTAAAATCAGAGCTGAAATCAATGAATTTGAAACAAAAGAAACAATTTTTAAAAATTGACAAAACAAAAAGTTGGTTCTTTGAAAAAATAAATAAAATTGACAGACCCTTAACCATGCTAATGATGATAAGGAGAGAAAACTCAAATTACTAACAGAGTGATGAAAAAGGAAATGGCACAACAGACACTTCAGAAATAGAAAAGACAATTAGAAATTATTTTAAAAATTTGCACTTCAATACAATAGAAAATATCAAAGGCATTAAGAAATGTCTAGAGTCATATGATTTGCCCAAATTGAATCAGGATAATGTACACAATTTCAAGCAAGGAAATAGAAAATGCCATCAGAAGCCTACCAAGAAAGAAAAGCCCAGGACCAGATAGATACAGAGCCAAGTTCTACAAGACCTTTAAAGAAGAACTAGTAGCAATATTCTTCAATTTATTTAAGGAAATAGAAAAAGAAGGAGCACTTCCAAACTCAGGCAAAGACACATCAAAGAAAGAAAACTTCAGACCAATGTCTCTAATGAACATAGATGCAAA
This sequence comes from Ictidomys tridecemlineatus, assembly GCF_052094955.1. Classification (NCBI taxonomy): domain Eukaryota; kingdom Metazoa; phylum Chordata; class Mammalia; order Rodentia; family Sciuridae; genus Ictidomys; species Ictidomys tridecemlineatus. The sequence continues at coordinate 63,437,331 of NC_135477.1, forward strand.
AATTCTCAATAAAATTCTGGCAAATTGAATAGCAAAATATATCTAAAGATATTATATAATGATCAAGTGGGGTTCATCCCACTGCTAGAAGGTTGGTTCAACATACAGAAATCAAAAAAATGTAATTCATCACAGTAATAGACTTTAAGATAAGAATCATACCATCATCTCATAGATGCAGAAAAATCATTTGATAAAATACAACACCCATTCATGTTCAAAACACTAGAAAAATTGGGGATAAGAGGAACATATCTCACCATCATAAAAGCTATCTATGCTGAGCCCCAGGCCAACATCATTCTAAATGGAGAAAAATTAAAAGTATTCCCTCTAAAAACTGGAACAAGACAGGAATGCCCTTTTTTCACCACTTTTATTTAACATAGTTCTTGAAACACTGGCCAGAGCAATTAGACAGATGAAAGATATTAAAGGGATATGGATAGGTTAAAAAAAAAAGAAATCAAATTAGCACTATTTGCCTATGATATGATTCTATACCTAAGATCCCCAAAATTCCACCAGAATTCTTCTAGAACAGTAAATGAATTCAGCAATGTAGCAGGATATAAAATCAGCACCCATAAATCAAAGGCATTTCTGTATATCAGTGACAAATGCTCTGAAAGGTAAACAAGGAAAACTACCCCATTTACAATAGCCTCAAAAAAAAAAAAACTTGGGAATCAACCTAATGAAAGAGGTGAAAGACCTCTACAATGAAAACTACAGAATGCTAAAGAAATTAAAAAAGTCCTTAGAAGATGAAAATACATTGTATTATCTCTACTCCTTTATAGTTTCCTGTGACATAATATATGGTCTATTTTTGAGAAGGATCCATGTGCTGCTGAGAAAAAAGTGTACCTGCTTGATGTTGGGTGGTATATTCTATATATGTCAATTAAGTCCAGGTTATTAATTGTATTGTTGAGTTCTATAGTTTCTTTATTCAACTTTTGTTTGGAAGATCTGTCCACTGGTGAGAGAGGTGTTTTGAAGTCTCCCATAATTATTGTATTGTGGTCTATTTGACTCTTGAACTTGAGTAGAGTTTGTTTGATGAACATAGATCACCATTGTTTTGGGCATATATATTTATGTTATGTCTTGTTGGTGTATGGTTCCCTTGAGCAGTATGTAGTGTCCTTCTTTATCCCTTTTGTTTAACTTTGGCTTGATGTCTATTATTTTTTATACGAGTATGGACACTCTTGCTTGTTTCCAAGGTCCATACGAGTGATATGATTTTTCCAAACCTTTTACCTTTAGTCTATGTATGTCTTTTCCTGTCAATTGTGTCTCCTGTAGGCAGCATATTTTTGGATCTTTTTTTTTTCATCCATTCTACTAGCCTGTGTCTCTTGATTGGTGAGTTTAAGCCATTAACATTTAGGGTTACTATTGAGATATGGTTTGTGCTTCCAGTCATATTTGTTTATTTATGTTACTTAACATGATTTGTTTTTCCTCTTTGATTATTTTTTCCTTTACTGTACTACCTCCTGCTGTTGGTTTTCATTGTTATTTTTCATTTCCTCTTCCTGTAATGTTTTGCCAAGGATGTTTTGAAGAGATGGTTTTCTAGCTGCAAATTCTTTTAACTTTTGTTTATCATGGAAGGTTTTAATTTCATCTTCCATCCTGAAGCTTAATTTCGCTGGATACACAATTCTTGGTTGGAACCCATTTTCTTTCAGCCTTTGAAATATGTTGTTCCACGATCTTCTAGCTTTCAGAGTCTGTGTTGAAAGATCAGCTGTTATCCTGATTGGTTTACCCCTAAATGTAATCTGCTTCCTTTCACTTGTAGTTTTTAAAATCCTCTCCTTATTCTGTATGTTGAGCATCTTCATTATAATGTGTCTAGGTGTGGATCTCTTATGATTTTGCACATTCAACATCTTGTAGGCTTCTAGGATTTGGGATTCTGTCTCAATCTTCAAATCTGGGAAGTTTTCTCGTATTATTTCATTGAACAGATTGCTCATTCCTTTGGTTTGGACCTCTATACCTTCCTGTATCCCAATAACTCTTAAGTTTGGTCTCTTTATGTTATTCCATATTTCTTGGATGTTCTGCTCATGGTTTCTTAACAGTCTCGCTGAGCTGTCTATGTTCTTTTCAAGTTGAAAAACTTTGTCTTCATTGTCTGATGTTCTATCTTCTAAGTGTTCTACTCTGCTGGTAATACTCTCATTTGATGTTTTAATTTGGTTTATTGCTTCCTGCATTTCCAGGATTTCTGTTTGTTTTTTTATAACCTCTATCTCCCTGTATAGTTAATCTTTTGCTTCTTGAATTTGTTTATGTAATTCATTGTCAAATGATCTTTCATTGTCTGATATTGCTGACTAATGTCTTCCTTGAGACTCCAGATCATCTGAAGCATGTGTATCCTGAATTCTTTATCTGACATTCAATCTGCTGCAGATATTACCTCTTCTAAAGTTGAGTTGACCTGCATTGCTTGTGGTCCTTTCTTTCCTTGTCTTTTCATACTGCTCACGTTTCTTTCTGCTTGGTGAAACTATTGTGTTATTGACTTTTCCCCCTATATATTTATATTGCTCTTGTATAGTTCCAAAGTCTCCATTTTGTGGAGAAAGACAATATTAACAGTTCCCAATATCAATAGTACATCATCTAAGCACACATTTTCCTTATTACTACATTTATAGCTAGACTCTATGTCTACAAATGTTGATTTTGATTATCATTTACAAATATAGTCATTAGTTTCATGAAAGGCATACCGTTTCTGGTAGCATGAAGAAAACTGAATTTCAGGTATAGGATGTTATGTTTAAGGTGAAAGGAGTGAGGATATGGGGTTAATCTAACTTAGCACGTTTGGAGAGCTCTAACCAATAGATGGGTAATTTAAGGAAGAATGTATAAATTCAAACTCCTATCTGTATTTATAAGATTACCCTACCTATAAATAGTAAAATTCAGGGGGTTGCAAGTAGGATACAGGTAGTAAGAAGGAGAAAAACAAATAACAAGTAAAGAAAGAGAAAAAAAAGAGCAGGAAAAAGAAAATAAGAGAAAAAAGAAAAGAAATAAAAGTGGAAGAGGGAGGTGGGATATATGCAATTCCTCTATATTATATTATTCCAGTGATTCAGTTGTTAAAGATCTTTTTCATGCACAATTCTTGGTTTCACATATGTTGAGGTTGCAAGAACCAGAGGGGGAAGGGTAGAGGAGACTGGATGAATGGATGAAAAGAGAGAGAGAAGAGAAAAAAAAGAAAGAAAAAAATGTCTCTCAGAACTCTGTTTTCTTTTCTTCCAGTAAGTGGCGATGTCTATTTCTAGCTTGAGTCTCTGGGTTCAGGGAGGTGGTGGTAGTCAGTGTGAGAGGACTTGAGCTTCCACCTGTGGCCTCTCTACTCTTATTCTCTGAGATGTAAACCAGGTGCCTGATCCGCTGCAGAAGGGAGCTGGTAGACACGCCCACTGGTTGATTGGGTTTTAAGGGTTGGTGGTATTTTCCAAGATGAATTCCATCAGTTTTTCTCATAAAGTATTTGATGAAGTGGAGGATGTTGGAGAGAGCTTATGTTTGTCCAGAGCTCGGTCTGATGACTGCATGGGCAGGCGGCTGGGCCCCTCCTCCAGTTGGGGTGGTCAGTCTACGTGCAGGCAGTCGGCTGTGCCCCCTCTCCAGGCCCTCGTGGTCTGCCTACCGTGCAGGCGGGAGTCTGGGCTCCTCCTCCAGTTGGGGTGGTCTGTCTACCGTGCAGGCGGGCCACTGGGCCCCTTCTCAGGTGGTCTGTCTACCGCGCAGGCGGGCGGCTGTGCCTACTCTCCGGGCTGCGTGGTCTGCCTCACAACATCTTTATTTTACTTTTTTTAATGTGGTGCTGAGGATTGAACCCAGCGCCTCGCTCATGCCAGGTGAGTGTGCTACCGCTTGAGCCACATCCCCAGCCCCATGAAATTAATCTTCTATTTCTCACTATGCACCAAACTCATCTCAAAGTGAATCAAGGGCCTAGGAGTTAAACAAGAGACCCTGTGTCTAATAGAAGAGAAAGTAGGCCCAAATCTCCATGATGTAGGATTAGGCCCTGATTGCCTTAATAAGACTCCTATAGTACAAAAGTTAAAAATGAAAATCAAGAATCAATACATGAATTCATAATAAAAAGCTTCTTCTCAGCAAAAGAAACAATCATGAGGTGAATAGAGAACCCACATTTTGGGAGCAAATTTTCACCACTTGCACATCAGATAGAGCACTAATCTCTAGGGTATATAAAGTACTCAAAAAGCTAAACAGCAAAAAAAAAAAAAAAAAAAAAAAAACCTAAACAAACCCCAGTCAATAAATGGGCCATGGGCCTGAACAGATACTTTTCAGAAGACAATATACAATAAATCAACAAATATATGAAAAATTGTTCATCATCTAGCAATTACAGAAATACAAATCAAAATTACTCTAAGATTTCATCTCACTCCAGTCAGAACAACAACTATTATGAAGAAAAAGAATTTAAAAACCTGAGCACACACACACACATACACACACACACACAAATAATCCAGTCAATAAACGGGCCAAGGAACCAAACACACACTTTTCAGAAGAGGATATACAATCAATCAACAAATATATGAAAAAAATGTTCAACATCTCTAGCAATTTGAGAAATGCAAATCAAAAGTACTCTAAGATTTTATCTCACTTCAGTCAGAATGGCAGCTATGAGGAATACAAACAACAATAAATATTGGCAAAGATGTGAGGAAAAAGGCACTCATACATTGCTAGCGGGACTGCAAATCGGTGCAGTCAATATGGAAATCAGTAGGGAGATTCCTTGGAAAACTGGAAATGGAACCACCATTTGACCCAGTTGTCCCAGTCCTCGGTCTATACCCAAAGGACTTCAAAACAGCATACTACAGGGACACAGCCACACCAAATTATAGCAGCACAATTAACAATATTTAAATTGTGGAAGCAACCTAGAAGCCCTTCAGTAGATGAATGGATAAAGAAAATTTGGTATACATACACAATGGAATATTAGTCAATAGCAAAAAAGAATAAAATCATGACATTTGCAGGTAAATGGATGGAATTGGAGAATATAATGCTAACTGAATTTAGCCAATCACAACAACCAAATGCTGAATGTTTTCTCTAATATAAAGAGGCTGATTCATAGTGGGGGTGGGAGGGAGAGCATGGGAGGATTAGAAGAAGTCCAGAAAGGACAAAGGGATAGGAGGGGAAGGGAGAGGATATGGTATGGAAAAGATGGTGGAATGAGATGGACATCATTATCCTAAGAACATGTATGAAGACATGAATGGTGTGAGTATACTTTGTATACAACCAGAGTTATAAAAATTGTGCTCAATATGTGTAATATGAATTATAATGCATTCTGCTGTCATATATAACAAATTAGAATTAAAAATGAAATAAAAATGATATTCTGTCTCATATTTGTTTTTTTATCAAAGTTTCAAAATACCAACTGAAACTCCATAAATACTCTCTTCCCATATGTCTTTTCTTATTTTTAGTCACATAAGAAAAACATCACCTTTCTAAAGTCGCTAATGTAGCCAGAATTCAGTTACAAAAACTTTCTGCGTACCTTTTGCCAATAAATAAGACTTTAAACTGGATGCTGATGAAGTAGAAGCATATCTGTCATTTCTACTTCAATAGTTATAGCTTAATGACACCTCTGAAAGTAGAGAGTGTGTGACAGAGGGGCAAATTTTATTTTCCTGAAGGCAGACAGTTGATAAATATGAAATGCTCTTTGCAGGTCTAATGATTTTTCAATTCACAAAAACCCACGGTGTTGTGCAGATTTGATATCAAGCACATGACTGAGTCAATTTTTCAAATTTCTAGAAGTACGTAAAGTATTACATGAGAAATCTAGGTTCTAGAATCTTCTGTGTATATATAGTGGTGTATATTACATAGAGTATACAGTGCAAGTATATTTGAATGACATTTTGTATCCTTACCAGAAAAGCATGTCACTTCATCTGGTTATTTGCAGTTTAATAATGATTTTAGAATATTTTATCAATTGTGATAGACAAAAAATAGAAATCAAATAGCCAATTTATCCTTTATACAAAACCATTGCCAAAAGTTAATTCATCTATACTAACAGCAATGCTTTATACTATCTACCAGGACTACTGATCTAAGGGTGAGTTTGATAGTTCATATAATACAATTTCATACTTTTTTATATTGGGTAAATTTTAATGAAATTGATATACAACTTTACAGATTTGAAAAATTATAAGAAGATGATTAAGTACTGAAATAATATGGGGGTACTACAATGAGCAGTTATCTGTAGCCTATCATGTTAAACATCAAATGAAACTTGTCCTATGAAATTCTTTTGCCATGATTTCGGAGAGGCCTCTTGCATTTTTTCCTTGATAGATAGCCTAGGTAGAGGATAAAACAAGGTAAAATGTGTAAGTGGGCAAAGGTAGATCATGGTAGATCATGGAATAGTATGTGGAACACATTTTGCACACAAATGACTGGCAAGAATTTTTATCCATTGCATTTCCTTATATATCATGGTTAATTATTGTTATTGTTGTTACTTTATGTGGCAGAGTGTTCTTAATGATTTTTTGAGATAAGTTATAATGTTTTAAATATGTATTACTGTTTATTCTTTAGGGTTTATTGTTAATGAGGACTGTGAAAATCATGTGAGGTTCTATTGATATGGGTGAGAAAGATGAGCATGCAACCCTATGAACCTATCCTTCCAGAACAGAAGGCAACTAGGTAAGAACTTTTAACAGTGTGTGATCAACGAGAGAAAAACAGGTAGCTCATGTTCGGTTGTGATGGAAATAAGCCAACTTTTCCTGAACAAAACTGGGGAAGGCTTTCATGAGAGTGAGCAAGAAGGAACAAGGCCAGGCAGAGGGGTGAGGTGAAATAATGGTGTGCAGAAGCTCATAAACTGGAAAAAGCAAGAGCGTTTTGACAAGATAATGGTTTTGGAAAGCCAAGCCTTCCTACTTTTGTGGATACGTTGAGGTGAAAGTGTATATCCTGAAATAAAGCAAAATGTGATGAATTTGCTGATAGTTTAACTACTTAAAAGTGTTCTAAAGAAAGCTACTGAAATGACTCTTAATTTATTACAGGGTGGAGGAAAACCATGTCATGGCTCAGTGTTTGGCTGGCTGTATTAAATTCAACAGTTCAGCAAGCATTTACTCAGCTGCCACAGTGAGTCAGACTAGGGCTCAATGAGTAGGATGCTCAAACCTCAGCCACAAGTTGTATGATTTCATGGACATAAATTTTTCAGAATAAGCATACCCATGGAGACAAAATGTCAATTAATTATCTCCAGAGCTGGAATATGGGGGGATAGGAAGTGACTACCAAAAGGTACAGGAGTTCTTTCACCTGGCGTCTACCCAAATTTTATGTGTTGTAACATATATCACATATGGTATATATCCATGTAGTATGGGTATGTATAGTGTTGTTTACACTTTCTGGCAATTATAAATAATGCTGTTATGAATATTTATGCACAATTTTATGTGGACATATATTTTCAGTTTTCTTGAGTACATCCTCAGAAGTAGAATTGATAGGACATCAATTGACTGTCCATTTTTCTTTTAGAGGAAGAGCGAAAGTAGTCTCTTTCCTAATCTCCCTTCCCTTCCCTCTTTTTCAGTACTGGGATTACTATCAACATTCTTTCTCTGAGATACATCCCCAGCGCTTTAAAAAAAAAAAAAATTGAGACAGAGTCTCCTTAAAATACCTAGACCGAATTAGAACTTGTGAACCTCCTGTCTCTGCTTCCTCTTCTGAATCATTGGAATTAAACATATGTGCCACTGTAACTTCAAAAGTGTTTTATGAAGTGTCTGCACTATTATGCATCTCCCATTTTGCATACTACGGTTCTAATTCCTCCACACCCTTGTCACTTGTTGTTGTCTTTTATAATTATATTCATCGAAGTGGATGGAATTAGTATCTCATCATGGTTGTGATTTGTCTTTTCCAAATGACCAAAGATACTTAGTGCTTTTGCCATATACTTGTTGGTCATTGGTATACACACTTTTAAAGAAATATATATTCTGATCTTCTGCTAAGTTTTAATTGGATTGTCTTTTTGTTTGCATTATAAGAATTTTTTAAATACCCCAAATACAATTCTCATACTGCATTTATCTTTTCTCTTGTTAAATGTGTTCTTTGTAGCACAAAGTTTTTTTCATTTTAGTGAAGTCCAGTTTATCTAATATATTCTTTTATTTCTTTCACTTTCAACATCATATCTAAGAAATCGTTTTCTAATTCAAAATTATAAGACTTTATATCACTAAGCACTGCTTTTTGTCACTTACATTTAGGTATTTGATGCATCATAGTGTGTTTTTGCATTTGGCTGGAAGTAGGTGTCCACGATCATCATTTTGCCTGTGGATATTCATTTCTCTCAGTTCCATTTTTTGAAAAGATTACTATTCTGTCATTGAAATTTCAGGGTAACCTGGAGAAAATCAATTAATTCTAGATGTGAAGACTTATTTTTGGAGTTTCAACTGTATCCAGTTGTTGCCTATGTCTACCATTATGCCAGTACCATATGATGATGACTATTGTAGCTTATAGCAGATTATTAACTTGGGTATAGTGAGTCCTCCATCTTTGTTATTCTTTTCAAGATTAGTTCAGAATCCCTTGCACTTCCACATGAGCTTTAGGATCAGCTTATCTAGTTCTCTGAAAAAGGCAGTTTACATTTTAATATTAATCAATAAATCAATTTGGGGAGTAGGCACACTAACTTTATTAATTCTTCTAGAACATGTCCATTTATTTATGTCTCTTTTTTGTTTTTTAATGAAGGTAGTAGTATTCTTCATACATGTCTTGCACATATATAAAATTGAACCTTCAGTATTTTGCTATTTTTGGATACTGTAGTAAACTGAATTGTTTTCTTCATTTCACATTAAAGATATTCTTTGTATGTGGAAATAGAATTTATTTTTGTATCATATAACCTTGCTTAACTTGTTTATTAATTCTTAAAGGTTTTTTTGTTCATTCATTAGCATTTTGTAGATAAAGGATAATATAACCTGCAGGTAGAATTAAACATCTTAATTTCCAAGCAGGATGTCCTTTATTTCTTTTTCTAATTTTTCTAGCTAGGATATTCAGTACAAAGTAATATGTGCAGATGTCTTTTTGACTTTCCTGATCTTCTATAGAAAGATTTCATTCTTTGATCATTAAGCATTTTAGTTAGTTGTAGGTTTATGTTACATTAATTGTAGGTTTACTTTTATTAGGTTGAAGAAATTTTTAATTCTTAATATTTAAAACATATATATAGCAAATGGGTATTGAATTTAGCAAAATACTTTCTCTGAGTCTGAGTTTATGGATATGATTATATGAGTTTTTTTATTCTATTAATGTCACATTGCATGGATTGATTTTCACATGCCAAAAAAAAATTACACCTTGTTTCATGTAAGTTACTTTATTTGTTGACATTAAATTTCCTTATTATCCTTTATAGAATTATAAAGTAAGTGGTAAATGTATCCATTTTTATTTTTGATTTTAGTTAATTTTTTCTCTATTTTTTCCTGGTCTATGTTTTCATAGAACCAACTTTGCCATTTTCTCTATTGTTTTTCTATTCTCTATTTCATGTAACTTCTCTGTTATCTTCATTGTTTCCTTCAGGGTGCTTTCACTTTAATTTACTTCATATTTTCTTTTTTCTTATGGTATATGATGATATTATAGATTTGAGATCTTTCCTTTTTGGTAATATAGGCATCATTTACATTCGTAAAAATTTCCTCTGCAAACTGCATTTACTAAATTGCCTGTATTGGTATGTTATGTTTTTATTTTCATTCAACTTGAAGTATTTTAAAATTTCACTTGTAATTTCTTTAATTCATTGTTTATATAATATCTACACAACACCTCCTCATATATTTGTGAATATCCCCAATTCCCTTTTTCATTGATTTCTAATCAATGATAATTACAATTATAGTGGCATACAAAAAATTGTGAAAAAAATAAAGTATATTCTCTGCTATGGCTGAACATAAATTTATTATTAAACCCTTAAAATAATTGAGAGCAACCTATATCATCATCTCATTATATTGGAGATGAGACGGAAATTTTGATTTCTTTATGTTGTGAAAAAACCAACCAAACAAAAAAATTTTAGCCCAGCAAATTTATAAGATTTAATTGGGGGCATGGACTTGATACAGCTGGCATGAAAATAAAACCTATATTCCCTTAATTGGTCTATTGCTGTTTCCTGAAATAGTGTCAGTATAGTGACTGCCAGGCAGTGAAGAAGAAAAGAGATTCAGCATTTAATTACCTCATGATTCATGGTGATGATGGCAGAAATGTCCTTATTACTTAGCTTGGTGTTAACTTCAGTAAGAACAGACTTCTGAAATAGAAAAGATGTTATGAACTAGTTGTACTTTTCTTTGACCTGAAATGAATCATTCATAGCAACAGGAAGTATGCAAGTTTCTGCCACGTGACTCCATTTCCACCAAAGCTGACCTGAGTAGGAATGGACAACTCTCCAGGGAGTGCCAGTGTGTTCTTTTTCTGGCAATTAGGAATTGAAGCATTAAAAGGCTGAAAAATAATGAGCATGAGAAGTTAGGGGGAGACGCAGCATCATGACAATTAAAATCATGTGTGATATAAAGTTTTAGGGGTGGAGAATGGGGGAGCATAAGTGCGGCTGGGAAACTGCTCAGTTGAAAGAAGAATGAATTAGACCTACAGAAACGAGTGGAGATAGCGGATGGAGACAGATTCTACAACAGCACCTCCTTGTCCAGATTAATTTCTACAGAGGCCCCGAAATATGTAATTGCTTCATTTGTGTGATATTTGTATGCACTATCATTCTCAAGATGGATAGGACTGATGAGGAATATTTGCAGCCAAAGGAGAATTGAAATGATTATAGTATTTATTGACAATTGCTTTGATATTTATTCAAATACTTTATGATAAGTCACTTTTGACCCTGCTAACTAATATTTTGAAGGGTCACTGTTTCTCTCTCCTATCAAATGTTTTCCCTACCAGTGTTCTAAATAGACTTCCCATAAGATTTTACTATTGAAGGGAAATTACCCATTCTTTTCTTTTTATGTTGGACTTATTGGTCTCCCAGACATTACTGTAAGGTAACAGAAAAATGTATTAGCCCCTGGAGTCTCTCCTACTTCTGTGATCAGGGTAAAGGTCTGGATTGCCTCCAGATTTAAGCACTGTGCTGACATTTATTTTTCTGCATCTCTTGGGAAGGTGTCATGCAGTTGAGTGACTGACTTGAAAATCTGAACACCACAGGAGCTGTTCCTAATGGTTTTCCTTTACCTCTTCATAACTCCACTGTTGTAAAAGGGGCAGTGAATCTTGACAGAGGTGCTGAGGTGAGCAGTCTGTTGAGCAACAATAAAACAGGTGTAGGAAATGGTCTTTGATAACAGACACAGAAATTACTTTTTTTTTTCTTTTTTACTAGCCAGGGCTTTTTGTCAGGACAATGACCTATCATAAATCTTTATAAAAGTGTGTGTGTGGGGGGGGGAATATATATATATATATAACTAGTTTAATTGAAATAAACTAAGATATAGGATGTATATTTCAAATTCAACTTGTGTGTATGTAGAAAGCACAAACCAACCATCCATTCAAAAGTTATTTTACTTTTGGCTATTAAGAATTGACCTTTCCCAATAGTACATTTAAAAAACTCACTTTTGTTGCTTCTTGAACATTTTCCTGAGCTTATTGTGCAATCACAGTCATAAATTAATTCAGCCCTTCGGGTTCTAGAGAAGGAGTGGATTGCTAGGACAACTGTACAGCCATGTTATTAATTTTGTTTAAATTTCTTTCAGGGAGTTCTTTGACCTAATATCTATATCACTGTGTTTTATATAAGCAAAACAGGAGTCACCCATATCAAACTATAATTGACCCCTATTAGAGATTCTAAACTGTCAATACATAACCATAAAATTCTAAGCCCTAGCTTAAATTTCACTTTTTGGATGGAATGTTTAACATCCCCACAAAATTCATATGTTGAAACCCTAAGCCCAATGTGATGATACTTGGCATTGAGAATTTTGAAGGTAATTTGAATGAGGTCATGAAGTAGGCATATAAATATTTATGTCTCAGATTTAGAGCAGAAGATTTTGAACTTAATTATCAAGGAGTTGTGTTTGTTTTTTTTTTCTCTAGTTCATCATTGGGTTATTTGCAAATAACCATGAAGTCTGGAAGTGGTTGGATAGAAACTTCTTGGAATACTGATTTGGGAGTTTTGTGAGACTCAAGCCGATGTTAATACTTGAAATACGAATCCACCCAATCAGTATGCTTATATTCTAATTACCTATAGTAGTTATCTCTGTTTCTGATTTGACACGTAATCCCAAATTGTGCTTTGTTAGTTGTCATGTTTTGTTTTTGTTTTGTTTTGGTGCTGGGGATTGAACCCGGGGGCACCTAAACAGTAAGCCACAATCCCAGTCCTTTTAAAAATTTTCTTAAAATTTTGAGACAGAATCTCAGTAAGATGGTTAGGGCTACCCTTGCTAAATTGCTGAAGCTGGCTTTGACTTTGCCATTCCCCTGCCTCAGTCTCCTGTACAAGCATGTGCCACTGAGCCCAGCCAATGTTTTCTTTTAGTGTCTTGATTTTTAAAATCGTTTCTCAAAATCTTGAGAAAGGTATCTACATCCACATAGATGTTTGATCTCTCATAGTCCAAGCATAATACCATATATATATATATATATATATATATATTTCAATAAATTATTTCTAAATTGTGTTCAGCAAGGTGAAAAAATTGGCAGTTTGAACAATAAATATTCATTACTGTATACATTTATGCTGTTGTAAATTAAGAAATAAATGGAATTAATCTATCATCTGGAATGCTTTTATCCAGTTCACTTTAATTAACTTCTATAAGTATTTGCCATTATCAAGAAACTTGAGAGTTAGTTGTTTCTCAGAATCACCACATTTCATTTTTTCTGCACAATTAAAGCCCAAAATATGAAATGCATGCTGAAAGGTCACTGTTAATTAGTCACAATTGTTGGACCTAGATATCATCATTTTGTCCTGTTCAGCCTTCTTTAAGGAGTGGGATTTTGATTTATTGTTATAATTTAAGAAATAAATTTCATAGAATTCTCTTTGGAGAAATTCAATCTGAAGTTATAAAAAGCCCCTTTATAGTAGAATCGCATTGCATCATTTTGGAAAAGTAAGAGCATATGTTTGAAGAATTTATAAAACAGAGTAAAAACAGAAGCTCACTTAATGGTCTCTTTTCCCTACTATCTTGATTTTCAATAAGCAAAAAATACTTTGTAAGAGAAATTCTATTTTGTAATGATACTATATTGCCATACTTCTTGAAGAACAAATGGGGCATTTTGCAAACAATCATTTGAGAAACTTTGGATTTCAGAGATGATAACTTGGTTATGATTATTAAATTATTAATAAATACCCAAGGTCTGATTTCACCTCTGTTAATGAACAAATACATCAGGTTTGCCCTATTGAATGTGTATTTGTAAAGTACATTTTCTGCTTTAGGCTTTAATTTAAAAAATTGCTTAAAGGTTTACTGAGTCCAAAGATTAATCTATGGAATGAGGACTGGGGAAGTAGCTCAAGCAGTAGCGTGCTTGCCTGGCACGCGTGCGGCCCGGGTTCAATCCTCAGCACCACATACAGACAAAGATGTTGTGTCTGCCAAATACTAAAAAAAAAAAAAACATTAAAATTCTCTCTCTCTCCCTCTCTTACTCTTTCTTTAAAAAAAATCTATGGAATGAACTAAAAAAATACTAGCTCTACATCTTTAGATTTTCTTAAAGAAAAGAAAAAAAGAATAGCTATGTCATCCAGGGAAGAACTGAAAAATGATATTAGGGAGAGTATTATAGACTTGAATTTCCTGTTCTTTCATAAAAGAAGAATAATCTGATTTTTATAACCTTGAAATTTGTTTTCAATCTGTAAACACACACACACACACACTCATATATGCATATACTTTTATTTTTAAATGGAAAATTAAGATTCTAATTATATTAGGTTACTGATATAAACATTCAGGTTGTTCATACTGAGAAAAATAAAAACAATGACTGAACCAATGTAAAGCAACTCTATATAAAGTTTAAACTGCAGTATAATTTTGGCTTTTTCTGTACATATAGCAGCTGTAGTATTAGAAATTATATTCACGGTGGTTTCTGGCTGTTACTATGTTAATTTCAGGGTTGTGAATAAATATATAGTCTTTTAAGAGCTAAGATGGAATGTGTGGTATCTTTCTAAATGGTCTACAATTTAGGATCAAAGGAATGGTCTGTAAAATAATAGAAAAAGATGATATATTTGGTTCCTTTACCAGTTATATCCAGTTAAAGTATTTTAGACCTAAATAGATAAGACAGGGTATCCTCTAAAGAGATTAGGATCTCCAAGAAATAGCCTGGAGGCCAGTGGTCTAGGTATCTCTCTGCAGTTCTCTAGCTGTCAAAAAACATGCCGAGTTCTGGGTTTTTCATAGTAGGAGCCCCAGTGGTTCTCTTTCTAATTATGCTCTAAAAATATTATAAGATACTTATTCATTTCCTGGCTCCATGAATTACTCATATGTGAGGCTAGAAAAATTACTTAAATGTTAAGACTCAGTTTCCTCCTTTGTTAAATGTGTATAATAAAATGTCATGTTTATGAGAGTGGGTACTAGTTAATATTCCAAATATGGCATTTACCAGCTTTATCTATATAGAGGTTGCTTAATCTCCATGTGATTCAATTTCTTCATCCATAAAAAGGGGATAGTAGATGCAGTTCTCTCTTTGAAATGATTTAAAAACTGAATAAATTCATATGTGCAAATCATTCCAAATTCTATGTGACATATATTAAATGAGTAAAGATCTAAACTAGCAGGCCTTAAATAAAACAACATAGGTTACACATATGGAGCATCTAGCCTGGTGTCTAATTCATAATAAAAATGTCATAAATATTGGTTATTATTAATAGCTTTTTTTTTACAGACTAACTTAGGTATTCTTGATAATATTAAAAACAAATACAAGATTTCATGAGAATATTTTTAAAAAATAAATTATAAATGATAATGACTGAATTAAGATTTTACATGAACAGTGTATTAATGTTTAGATACATTTATAAACCCCTTTATATTCTACCTGTTTTAAATTTCCTTCCTTACCTAACATAAAGGGTGATAATTAGAAACTTAATTATTCCTTTTATTATACCTAGTTATTTCATTTAGGAAAACTTTTTGATATCCTTAAGTGATGGTCATTGCAATTAAGGCAAAAGCATCCTTAGGGGATATATTAATACCAATTGAAAGAAGTGACTTTCAAGTTGAATCAAAGATACTTTCTTTCTTTTTTTTTTTTTTTTTATTGTTGGTCGTTCAAAACATTACACAGTTCTTAATACATCATCTTTCACAGTTTGATTCAAGTGGGTTATGAACTCCCAACTTTACCCCGTATACAGATTGCTGTTTCACATCAGTTACCCTTCCATTGATTGACATATTGCCTTTCTAGTGTCTGATGTATTCTGCTGTCTGTCCTATTCTCTACTATCCCCCCTCCCCTCCCCTCCCCTCCCCTCCCCTCCCCTTTTCTCATCCCTGTTTAATGTAAATCTTCTTCTCAAGCTCTTCGTCCTTACCCTGTCCTTGTTTACTCCCCTTATATCAAAGGGGTCATTTGGTATTTGTTTTTTAACGATTGACTAGCTTCACTTAGCATAATCTGCTCTAATGCCATCCATTTCCCTCCAAATTCTATGATTTTGTCGTTCCTTAATGCAGAGTAATACTCCATTGTGTATAAATGCCACATTGAAATCCTGGAAATGCAGGAATCATTAATACAAAGATACTTTCTTGAAAACAAAGATCCTTTCCTTTAACATTCTTGATTAATTTCTTTTTTTTAACTTCAGAAAGAAAATTCTTATAATTGTGGCCTTTACAATGCAAATGTAATGTAATATAATTTTTCAATCTCCAAGTGGGTCACAGTTATAGCTGATAAAATGCAATAAAGTTTAGCAAATACTAATTTATTCAGTCATTGCTACTCAAAATATTTGTCCACAGGGAGGTAAAAGTACTCTACAATTAAATTTATCAAACACACTGAAGAAAGAAACTGAATAAGACCTTAGGACATAGAAAAACATCTCATGTTCTTAGATAGGCAGACGTAATATTATCAAGATGGCCATTCTACCAAAAGCAATATGCAGATTTCATACAATCCCCGTCAAAATACCAATCTCATTATTCATGTAACTAGAAAAAAAATTTAGGAATTCCTCCTAAATGTCATTTGGAGAAATAAGACACCCAGAATAGCCAAAGAAATCCTCAGCAAGAAGAGTGATGTAGGAGCTATTCTAATACATAATCTCAAATATACCATACAAAAAACAGTATGGTATTTATTGTCATCAAAGTTGACATGAAGACCAATGGAATAGAATAGAAGACACAGAGACAAATCCCCATGCTTGTAGTCATCTTATATTTATATGACAAAAGGGCCAAAATATATATGTTGGATAAAATATATCTTTTTTAATAAATGGTGTTAGGAAAACTGTATATCCAGATGTAAAAGAATGAAATAAGATTCTCATCTCTCCCTGCACAATAGTCAAATCAAAGTGGATTAAAATTTAGGAATTAACTAGAAACTTTGCAACTGCTAGAAGAAAATAAAGGGTCAACTCCATTATTATTGGTGCAGGCACCAACTTCCTTTACAAGACCCCTTAAACTCAAGAAACAAAATGAATTAATAAATGATATACGATCAAATAAGAAGCTTTTGCACAGCAAAGGAAACAGTTAAGAGTGTGAAGACAGAGTCTAAGGAATGGTGGAAAATTTTTGCTAATTATCCCTCTGGTAGGAGATTAATACTTAGAATATATAAAGAACTCAAAATGTTTAACACCAAAATAATAATCATAATAATCATCATAATCATAAATTAACCCTATCAGTAAATGGGCAAGAGAACTAAACAGACATTTCTCAAAAGAAGAAACACAAATGACCAACAAATGTACAAAAAAAAAAAAAAAGTTCAACTCTAGTAATCAGGGAGATGCAAATCAAAATCAAAATACTACACAGATTTCACTTCATTCTAAACATAATGACCATGAAGAATACAAATAATAGGTCCTGGGATTTTGACTCAGTGGCAGAGTGCTTGCTTCGCAATGAGCTACTGGGTTCAATCCTCAGCACTATATAAAAATAAATAAATAAAACAAAAGTATTGTGTCCATCCACAACTAAAAAAAAGGGAATACATATAATAGGTAATGTTCATGAGGATGCATGCTGGGGTAAAGGCACATTCATATATTGCTGGTGGAACTGCAAATCAGTACAACCACTTGGAAAGCAGTATGAGGATTCTTTAAAAATCTAGGAACATAAATACCACATAACCCAGTTATCCCACTCTTTGATATTTATCCCAATGAACTAAAATCAATATACCACAGTAATACAGCCATATTAATGTTTATGGCAGCACCACTCACATTAGCCAAATTATGGAACTAGCCCAGATGCCCATCAGTAGATGAGTGGATTAAGAAAATGTGATACATATACACAATGGAGTTTTACTCAGCTATGAAGAAGAATGAAATTGTAACATTTGCTGGTAAATAGATATCTGGACCTAAAGCATATCATGTCAAATGATATAAGTCACATTAAGGGATGCAGAAGGGCCACATTGGTTGTAGCTATGACTGTAAATGAAGAAAGGTAGCTACTGGTCATGACAAGCCAGCTGTCGAGAGGAAAGGAATGAAAATCTTCAGTGCACTTTGAGATATTACATGGAAATTCTTTGGGAATCCTAGGTGATTGAGTATAAATGAATTATAATAAACTATCTGCCAGAAACAGAAAGCTTTCTGCATTCATAAATCTCTACTTAATAATGTATATGAATACATGACAGATGAAACTGGATTTTGAAACAAATATTATTTCTACATTTTAGTAATTGTGGCAAATAATATGAATTATATAACCATTATTCATAATTCTTCTTTGAAAATACAAACACAATATTTTGCCTGACAAATAACAACCCATCCAGTCTCTAGTTGTTTTTTTTTTTTATTATTCCTTTGCTAATAGGCATTTCCATGTGATGAAATTCTGTCTAGTTGGATGTGAATGGAAACAATATATCCAATTTTAGAATGACATCCTTAAAATAGTACACTTGCCTTCCAGTTTCTTTCTTTTCCTTACTGTAGTCTGTAGTGAGTAGGTGGCAAATCAACTTTGAACAAAGTAGTCATGAAAAACACCCCTGGAGGATTGTGGAACAAAATGATTAAAGAGGTGTGTATGTGTGTGTGTGTGTGTGTGTGTGTGTGTGTGTGTGTGTGTGTATGAGAGAGAGAGAGAGAGAGAGAGAGAGAGAGAGAGAGAGAGAGAGAGAGAAAGGAGAGCCAGGACATGTGCTCATATGTATAGTCAGAGAGAGATAATATATGAGCATCCATATTATCTGGAGTACTATAAAGCATCCAAATAGAAAACACAGTATCCAAAAATTACATATTCATCACACACATAGTTATGAGCATCACAAAGAATATGGGAGACAACATCAAGCAGAGAAAAGCTTGTGCTCCAGGATCACCCCACACAAATGTGAAACTTGGATCTACCATTTATTATCTTTATTAAATTTGTTTAATGACTTTATCTTCCTACAGCTCAGTTTCCTCATTTGGTAAATGGAAGAAATAATAAAACATCACCCAAAGATATTCTAACTAGGCTGTGTATCTATCTATGTATCTATCTATCAATATACATTACATACATATAACATACATTATATACACATTATATGCATATATAGATATGCACACATTAATCTGTCTTATGTTTTTTTTAAAGATATAATCATATAATTACATTTCTAATCACAGTGATTGACACAAAGAATGCTCAATAAAATTGACTATGTTTTCAGTAGGACCAAGTGCTATGAACCTAATTAACCAATTATTATTTATTGTGATGCAGGATGTCAGATCTGTCACTCAGCATTACTAGCATGTAGTTGTTGCAAGTATTCCATAAAATAAAAATCAGAATTTTTTTTTCCAGAGACATTTTAAAAGAATTTAAAGAGGAAGTCAAAGAGAAAGAACACAGGCCTTAGAATCAAAGTTTTTTTTTTTTTCCAAGAAAGTATTCTAAGAACTTGGGTGGTGCAGCAAAAGGCAAAATTGAAATTACATAAATGTATGATAATGTGACAGATTACAGAGTCAGTGCACATGGGGGACCCTGAACAGAGTTGATGATCCAGAAGGACATGGCATTAAACGCTGGTGTGAGATAAATAGAGAACTTAAACTCCATGCTCTCTGCGAACAAAACACATAACTGCAGTTTTAGAGTTATAGTAAAAAAAAAAAAAATCTTTGTAAGTCACTGCTGGCCAGTTGGATTTTTGAGAAGCAAGGGCAATTATACTGAAATTTTGCAAAAGGCAGGGAACCCACAGAGGTGGTCACAGGTGTACCCTGTCTGTGAGATTCTGAGACTCTAAATTTCAGAAATCACCCTGGTCAATGGATTCTCACTGCAACTTTTCCTCAAGGACTCATTGATGCTTTAGGAAAGTCAAACTAGATGAAAACCAGTCAGAAAAGAATGATGAAATCCAGATATAAATAGTACCAGAGCTGGTGAAGCTTATGTCAAGACCAAGGATATGAGGCCAAAATAAGAAAACCATTAAATTCAGAAAGAAAGCAATTAGCATGTGTTTTACACAACTGCAACATGTAACACTCATCTACTTCTTTTCTGAAAATTTATTTAAATTCTTAAGAACAAAATAGTGAGAGAAATAATCCCAGATTGTTAAAATCAGAATACTATAATTAAAGGAATTCATTGAGATCATAAACTTTTCTGTCTTATACTTCTCCCATTTTGCATGTATAAAAACTGAGGCTAAGATAAGGCACATGGCTTGTAGAAGGTCACAGAACTGACAGTTGAATTTTTAAACAATAATGAAAACGTATTTTGAAAGTGATATTTTCGGTATTAAATTTGCATTGAAGACTTTCTGCATATTTTTAAAAATAAGATAAAAAGACAGTTAGAACTCTAGGGCATCATTTGACAGATTGACCTCTTTAAAATTTTTGACAGTATGTCATTTTATTAGTAGGAGTATTAATAGTGTGTGGGACTTAGCTACCCTGTGCATATTGAATCAGATTATCATTAAAAATACTTATTGAAAAAGTTAGGAATGAAAATTATGTAAATATTTAATCTAATATTCTGGAAAATAAATATAAAATAAATTTGGAATGTCTTTTTGAGCCAGAAATTAAGTAAACCCTCAAAGAATTATGGGAATATAAACACTGAATCAATTTTGAAGGAGATTCCTTTTGATATGGATGCAAAAAAATATACTAGTGCTTTTTGAATGACCTATGACACAGAAGAGTTCAAACTGAAAATTTAAAGCTTAGAAAGTTTGATGAGTTTATAATTCAATAATTCCAAGCATTTTCTTACATAATACTGACATGCAGTAGATTAAAATGGCCAATCATACATTGTCAAAGTGAATAGCATCAGTTGAGAGACAAATTAGAATTGGGTGCTGATAAGACACAAGGTGAAGAAAACTGAATCTCTAACATGACATGCCTACCAAACATGCATACCCTAAATTTAACCACCATGAATTAGCAGACCAAACAAACCAATAGATATTTTACTTTGATTACTTGTACCATGATGCTAGCACGTTACGCTGAAATTGTTATACCTGGAGAAAAAGTTCTTTTGTTGTATATCCATTTTTCTGTTGTTCTTAGATGGTTTCAAAATAAAAAATAAAATTACCCCAATAAAATATTTCAAAAGTGGAAAAATGAAGGTTAGTAATTTGCTTCTGATAAAGACAAGATAATTTTAAGTAAAGGATGAATGGAGAAAGAAGAAGGATAGAAGATCAGAAGAGATACTAATAGTAGTATTTACTGTGTTTCAGAGAAAATGTTTGTTGACATAAAAAAATAGCAGAGGGGTTTTGGTTTTCCACTACCATTTAGATAGAGAATATTGAGAGACATAGATACAGAGAACATAAATTTCAGTACATTAACAACATATTCCATTCTCACGGAGAATTTTAAAGGACCTGATCAAATATCAGAATAGCTTTTCATAATGTTTCTTTTTTCTACCTACATAAATAAGGTGGATCTGACTGGATACTCCCTAAGATTTCTTTCAGTACTATTAGCTACTTATTTGTAATATTCTGAAGGGAATCAAACTTTTGCCAAAGTGGAATTCTGAGTATTGTAATTTGTACCTGACTGTTAAATATCATATTTGATCTGGAAATTTTTACTGAGAACAGCAAAAGCAACCTTGACAATGGCAAGTTTTTAAAAATATTATTATTTATAAATGAACACAATAGTTTTATTTATTTATTTATTTATTGTGGTGCTGAGGATTGAACACAGTGCCTCACATGTGCTGAGTAAGCATTCTACCACTGAGCTACAACCCCAGTACCGACAATGGTATTCTGACCACTGAGAATATTATTAACAAATTAGGTTTTAATATATAGATGTTCTTTGACTTATGATGGAGTTATAGCCCAATAAACTCAGTGGAAAATAACAAAAATAAAAATGCATTTATTATACTTAAATTATCAAATATTTTAGGTTAGCACCACAATGCACTTTGTGTATTATAGTTGACCCTGGTATTCTTGTGACTGACTGGGAGATGTGGTTCACTACCATTGCATACATTGTAGGATAATGTCTTAAGACTATCACTAATCCTGGAAGAGATCAATATTCAAAAATCAAGGATTGGATTCTACCTAAAGAGTATTGCTTCCACACATCATCAAGTAAAAAAAAAAAAAAAAAAAAAAAAAAAAAAAAAAAAAAAAAAAAAAAACATCTAAGTCAAATCAATCTAAGTAGGGGACTGTTTATCATATTTTATTTATTCATTTGTATTTCAAATTTGTTTTATATGTTAAGATTTTTTAATAGAAAAGAACTAATAATGTTTATCTGTTTGCTTAACTGGTTAATTATTTTTATTAGGCAGTTATATTAAAGGAAATATTTATAAAGATTCTGAACACAAAATATTTAAGAGCTATTAAAATGTCTACTGCAAAATCATGTATAGACAGATCATAGATAGATACAATAGTCACATAATAGTTCTTTATACAATTATATATTTTTCTAGATGCCCATGTAAGTATACATGAAGTGTAATAGTCTTTTGCTGGAAGGATGGTAAAAATGAAAACAAAATCTTGAATTAATAACTTACATTCAAAGTGTGCTTCAAGTACTCTGCAAGGAGCCCTTTGTTTTTGCAATCAGCTCCTTTTTATACACTACATGTCAGAAATCAAGGAACTCGGTTGAAGGCAAATATTAGTAGTAAGATAAACATACTTCTCAACCACTATAGTAGCTCATATTCATATCATTTCATGGCAGTCTGGACAGTACCAGGTACTGTTAGGACCTCTTGATACTAGATTGGTAGGGTTAAGGTCCGTTCCACAGATAACTGATTAGTTACTAAAATGTGCAAATAAATACCCAAATATATCTAAAGCATTATCTTCTAAAGAAAAAAAAGAACCATAAATCACTTCATAGTTTATAAAACTATTTCCCATCTCATTTTAAAGTTGAAATTCAAATCAGCAAAAGGTGGTTAAAAAATACCTAGGATAAGATAGCAATGAAAATAGAACTTAATCAGTGCCTCTGCAGAAAGAACTCAGGAGGGCTTTACAACAAGGAGGGCACATGAACAACTTCTTCCTTTTTTTGCAGGGGGTTCTTTTTGAGGAGTCTCATTGATGCCCAGACTGCTGTTAAAATTGCTAAACTCAAATAATCCTTTAGTCTTGGGCTCCTCAATAGCTGGGATTTCAGGTGAGTATGACCACACCTAGCTATGCTAGCTTATTTTTGAGTTCTTACTATAAGTTGTAAACTAGTAGAATACTAAAAAAATGAGATGTTGGCACGGAGACCACTGGTGGAGCTGAAAGAGTCGTTTTCCTGTTAGCTTGCCTCTTCACACTGAGAAGCCAAGATTAGAGGAACTAAGTCAATTATTAACGGTCTTGAATTCTACCTCTGATGCTGAAATCATAGAAATAGGTTCTAAGAAGTTTCTTCAACATTGTTTTTTCACATTGTCTATGTAATTTTTTTAAATTGAAGTATTGTTTTTCCAACATAGAACATGCTTATTTGTCTAATGAAGGTGCTTTTGGTGTCAATCTGGGAATAATGCACTGTTAGGAAGGTGATCTCTGCCATAGAAGAGAATGGTGAATTCATTTGGCTCTGGATGAATTGGGGCGAATACAAGGTGAATTCACTGTGGTTCTTTACCTTTTATCCAGGGTCCTATGTGACTGTTGTAACTACCTTAAAAAGTATAGCATCATAACCTTACTATTTTTTATCCTACTCTAAACATAAATGGAAGTGGATGAAACTTAGTGGGGGAAATTTCTTCCAATACCCCTAATGTTTTAGATTCCAGTTGTGACTAAGAATTAATATGCCCACAGTGGCACACGCCTGTAATCCCAGCTCAGGAGGCTGAGGCAGGAGATTGCAAGTTCAAAGCCAGCCTCAGCAGTTTAGCGAGGCACTAAGCAACTCAGTGAGATTCTGTCTCTAATAAAATACAAAATAGGGCTAGGGATGTGTCTCAGTGGTCAAGTGCCCCTGAGTCAACCCCTGGTGCTTTATATGTGTGTATATGTATAATATGAAATGTAATGCATCCCACTGTCATTTATAACAAATTAGATTAAAAAAACATTAAAAAATGAATATACTGTTTGGCAAGCATAAAAAAAGTTCATATTCTATTCAAAATATATCTTACAGACAATAAACAATGTGGAAAAACAAAATTCTGGAGCAAAGATGGTTGCCATATTTGAAGAAGAGCTATGTCATTTCTGTAGATGTCAGGAGGTTCTTATTTAGAGCAATGGTTTACTTTCAGACATAAATCTTGAAAATATAATAGTTGCATGGACAAAGAACCAAAAGTAAACTGAATAAAATTTAAAAAAAGAGCAATATCTTTGCTGACTGTGATGAATACAACATCTGAGTAATGAGAACTTTTTAAGGAAGTTAGGCTTATTTTTGCATGAATTGATTAAATGCCTATCACTTCATGCAGTGAAAGGGAAGAAGATTTACAAAGAATGCTGTATAGGGAATATCCTTAGGCTTTTCAGTGTTCATGGAGTGATTGAGTTATATGTAATACAATTTTCTTTCCAAATATTCCTGATATAAAATGTCTTAATAAATATTAATCTCTAAAAAATATCCATGAGATTATAATTTCTATAATAAAATAATCCTTTTACTGACAGCACTTTATGGATTTAATAATTTTTCTGTTTTCTAAACTAAGTTAACATGTATTATTCCATCTATCATATTAAAACTTTGTGAAACAAGCATGAATATGTTGACATTATTATCACTGAAGTTACCTACACTAAGAACTTTAAGCACAGAGAGATTATGCGGTTTACCAGAAGTCACAAACATGAGACAGTTCATATTATAATCCTAAATTACTTCCTTTTAGTCATCCCCAAGTCATTTTGGTTTTCTAGAATTTCTTATGCACACAACAACATGTACACAAATCCTATTAGTGTAGACTTTTATGTCAATTTAATATAAAGTTATTTACAGTTCTATATCATGTCTACTTTGACTCCTTGATTATGTTCAATTAGGCATAGAGCATTTTTTATTTTGTAACTTTTTCATCTGGTTCTTAAAACTCCTGTCACTTTAGTTTGTCTTCTACCTCATTAGGTGTTTTACTTCAAATTATTTTACTTATTTCTTCTCAGCTTCTAAATTTTGATAATAGTGATTTGGATTCAAATTGATCACTTCTCACCTTTATCTTAACTCATTCCCTACTGATATCATTTAAATGTAATTTTTAGAATTATAATAATTTGATCAAATATATAATCATCCATAGAACTCCTAAGTATATTCATTGTAATGCAACTGAATTCTAGATTCACTGATACCATGAATTTGTCAAGATGATCACTTGGATATCTGAGTGGGTTCTTCAACTGTATATAATTTGAACATAATTCTTGTTTTCCATTCCCAAGTCTGTTCATGTTAACATGTACACTACCAATAAATGGCAAGTCCAATATTTCAGTAGCTCAATCCCCTCCAAAAATAAACACCTTGATAACTTGCTAAACTCCTTTATCGCTCATACTTCATATATCATATTCACTAATAATATATTATTAGTGAATATGATATATGAATATATCATAATATATCATATTATCAATTATGATAATATATCATATTATCAATCACTATTATGTATTCCTTTTATAGGGCTGCATTTAGCATAGTATTGCGATCTCAACTTCAAAAGAATGTCATGCATCTCACCTCTGTTAAGTAATAACTTTCTTACTGTTTTATGATTCTACCATAAATTATACTGAAAGATATTCTCTTTTTTTTCCAGGAAATCACTGTGATCAAATTTTAAACTCATTCTCTCATGGAGAATAAGAAAAATTAGACACAGTAAATATAATTTTTTCTATCTTCAGTCAGCTTTATTGAAAAGACAGGAGGTGTGACAAGAAGAGAAAGGATATAGATCTAATAAATACTTTTCAGTGTCCTCCTCCTGTGACATGATTAGGGTTTGGCTATTTCCTAAGAAGGTATATATCCTAAAAAAACTGTAACAGAAAAATCTGTGAGAAATAAATCTCCTCCTTGGAAGGCTGTAACATTCAAGGAATAATAATCCTACTTTTGGAATGATAGACTTATTGGATAAGTTCCAGTGTAAAGTGTGAGAACAGAAAACATGGAATCCACTTACTTCCTTTGTGCAGTCATTGTAATTATTGGGTATATCTCTTCACAAGATCTTCTTATTAGGAATGGTCTCCATCAGGTTCCCTTGTAATACGCTTGGGAGATATTTGTGTCCCCAGATCTTTAATTATGGAGTTCTTTACAGATTTTAGAACTTTTTAACATTGTTTGACATATTGATTTATTTACTTTTTTTCAATTTTTATTCACTTTTTCACTTTCACATTGATTGCGTGATCTCTCAGGAAGCTTAGCTTGTTTCTTTAGATGAGTTACAAATGGTACAGATTCAGGGCCTGTCTTGTTGACTTTACATCTTTATTTTGCTTAGCCTAAACTTTTTCTGACACAACCCCACTCCTGAAAGAATTATTTGTTCAAAGTGTTCAGTGTTTTCCTCCCTGTATGATTTTTCTGTTGAGATTTTCTATGTGCTGAACATCCTTCACAGTTCTGGCATGCCAGAGTCATACCTATCCTTAAAGGTTAGTGGTAATCTCCTTTTGAAATCTCTTCCCAGTTTTCCTGACTAGAAATGAGTTTACCCTCTGTGAACACAAATAGGGTAAATTTATACATTTCTATCTTGGCACTTCGTTTTTTTCATCTTGTAAAATTATGACAAGGGTTTATTTCCAACTCCTTTGCATCTTAAGATGAGGAAATGTGTCTTGTTCCTCCTTATACTTCATGGCCCCTACCCTGATCATGCCTGGGACAGCATTGAAAATTAATTACTGAAGGCTCTTCCTCAACTTGACTAGAAATTCTCAAGACAGAAGGGGAAAGCAATGTTGAAGAAATGTCCCTCCAAGACCTGATCCATATTTAAAAAGCCTTATTTCACATACTTCAGCTATTTTTCCTACGTGGGAAGGTACCTTTAGTTCCTGCTGCCCCATCTTTCCCAGAAGCAAAGTCCCATCATTAATTAGATTTAAGGCAAGAAAGAGGTGAGCTGAATTTTGTCATTTGCAATGTCATGGATCAATTAGCAAGTGCCTTCTTCAGGTTTTTGCAATCAAAGGCCCCCAAACACATACCATATTGTTATAAGATATATCTGCTTAGAAACACAGCATTTACAGCAAGATTTTAAATGCTTCCTCACAGTGAAGAAAATCAATGTATGTATTTAAATAGGTGTGTATATTGAGCTGTATGCTAAGTGTTCACTTGTTGTGGTGAACATGGGACCATTCTTCAGTTGTTGGACACACAAGGCTAGACAAGGAGGAATTAGCAGGAAGCAGGTTTATTGGCTGCAGCCAGGTTCAGAGGGAAAAAGCTTTCAATATGATCAATCAATCCCCCTGAATGCCGAGTTCAGGAAATTTTAGAACTTTATACCCAGTGCCTACCGGGGAGGGGCTCAGAGGTTCACAATCTGCAGAAGTTCACATAACAGTAGGTTTTTTTCCTACTGTTCTGGGCAACCAATTCAGGCCAAGGACACTCTCTGTGAAAATCTGTGCCTGGGAAAAGGAGAGTTCTCTTCTCCTTTCTTGACAGCTGGCTTCCTGGCAATGCAAACGCCTCTGCAAAGGCCCTGAGTTAGTACCACACTCTGCCTTGGAGCCTATCCCCTGTCTGAAATTCTTTTGCAGAAGTTTTGCTGAGAGTCTAAGAACAATTATAGAGAGGGTTTCTGGAGAAGCTTATGAAGATTTTCTGTGGAGGAGAGGGTGCCACTACACTTCAGCCCTATCATATATGTTGCTACTCTTCATTCTCTTTGGTTACCAGAGAATGTTCTGTTAGTGATGTTTTAACTAACACAAACTTCAGAAAGTTTATGTCTATAGGTGAGTATGAGAGGAGGGTCTATGTTGGAATTTAAATAATAGAGATTTTTTTTCTCAATGTGTATGTGCCAGGCTTTATGGTCCAAAGACTGTCATACTCCTTTTGTTGGTTGGGATGAATCAAATATTTGAAGTTGAAAGTGTTTCCCTGGGAACTTGGCTCAGCTCCTCTGCATGATATGTGCCATTGATTCACAGGAGTACCTGCTGCCTTTAGGACAAGTGGTTTTCCCTTCACTATTCCAGGCTTCTATTTGACAATCTATGTGTTCTCTGTTAAACTTCTAAGTTTCTGAACTCCACCTTCCAGGTTCTGTTTGTTTTCTTTTGTGTGTGCGTTTGTGTGTTCCAGGAGTCCGTGTATTTTTCATAGTGTACATTGAATACTCTGATCCCAGACTCTACTCACCTGTTCACAAGGGCCACACATCTTCAGCCTGACTTCTTACCTGGCCTCTTTGCTGCCCGTGGCATAAAAAGGAACTCTCTTACCTCTCTCTCTCTCTCTCTCACTCTCTCGCTCTCTCTCCTTCTTTCTTTTTGTTCTGTTATGTATCTGTTTCTTGGAATTTTATTTTTTTGAATGCAGTTCTTTTTATTATTATTTTAAGTGACAAGCAATTGTACATATCTCCAAGTGAACTCCAAACAAAACTTGATAAGAGATCAAACAATGCACCACTGAGAATTTGAACATATTTATTTTGTCCTAATTCTTGGTTGGTGGGGGAAGGACAAGAGAACCATGATCAGGAGTCATATCCTAGGGTGAAAGAATTTCTAGTTATTTCTTGAATATTTAGTGGGGAAAGGGCAGAAGCAGTTTCCTGCTGCCTTTGTGAAATATTTAATTTCTTGCCATTCTTCAGTTATTATGCATTTAATGTAAATGAAACACTGGTATATACTGTAGTGGTAAAAAAAATAAACAAAAAACAAGCACTTTTTAAAGAAGTTTATAATGAAAATCACAAACACAAAATATTCTTTTTTATTGCATTCACCAATCTAGTAGTATACGCATGGAGACAATTTTAGTTTTCTCTTTTAGTTGTAAGATATAGACAGCCACTCAGTCTTCTTCATTTGTATAAAAGATCATAGATACAGTAGAGCCAAAACTTATGGGAACTGTAATTAACAAAAACTAATGGACCACCAGTACTGAAAGCAGGGAGAAATGGGAAGAACAGATGAAGGTGTGGCATAGGTCAGGTGGTGCAGAACAGAACAGAGCAAGCATTATCCATTACTCTGCTTGTCATACTGCATGTGTCATTTGGCAGGATTGTTGCTAAAAAGACATATTCATTAATCCCTCCTCATGTAGAGTATCTAATATGTAGGGCTGGGTGGGTCCTCCCTTTGTGTTACAATTCTGAGGATTGACGGCTTTTCTCTGTGAATGACAGCTGGGGACACAAACACATTATCTATATTGTTCAACATGTTTTCAGTATTATTCTTTCTTCATCTCAAGGAAGAACACAGTGATCCTTAACATCAGATGTATATACAATTGCTTGTTAATCAACACTTTATTTATTCATATTAAATAAGAGAAACAGGGTTGTTAACCTAGAAATATGATTTTGTTAGCAAGATCAGCCATAACCTTCCCACCTACTACAGTGTGCTCCGTGCAGAATGATGGAAGTGTTGTATATTTAGTCATCTTTTCATAGAGCAACCAAAGGTCAAACACTAGAAAGGTAGTGGTTATTTTCCTTATCCTAAATCAACCACCAGATACCGGTGGACTAGTGTCTTTACCCCCACTACTTCCTGCTCTTTGAACTGCCAGGTTTGAGTTGATTTATTTATTTTGTATTCTCTTGTCTAAGGGCAAAATTTTCTTCCCAATGTACTTTCATGTTTCTCTTTTTCCAAAGTTGAAATCATTCATTTATTTATTTATTTATCTTCTTCTAAGAAAAGGTGGTACTAGTGCTGCAATTCTTTCTCCAGAATATATTTTCTTCTGAGTAAAAAAGAAAATTTAAAAATAAGGGATCCAGATGTCCAAGAGAGTTAGAGATTCTTTATAAAAACAGCAAGCAAATAAGTCACAATTTATATTATTTGTGAAATATAATTTGAAATGATACACCTGTCTTGAGGAGCAATTACTATAAAATTTATTATAAATTACATCTCTTCACTTATTTTACCCATCTCTTTAATAGATAGTCTACTATTAATAGACAGTATACAGTTCTACCACTTTAAAAGAAATTTCACTCTAACTGATTTCCAGTCTAGGTGCTGCCAATATTAAGAATACACACTGTTGCAGCTGATTTGACTTACATTCTGAACATCTGTTATATAGTATTATTAAGAAGAAATAATTATACTGTGTAAAATGCATGAGTCATTATTCTTGTAAGTACAAATTCACTTATAACCATTGTAAATGAGCCAATTAAAGAACAATTGTAAGTTCCAACTACAACAATAGAATTAAAAATTATTGTAGATAGAAGAAATTAGTTGAAGACCCTTGTAATTAAAGAAAAGTTAACTGGTAAGCGAGACCATATCTGAACTTTGAGGAATGGCCAATAATTTGACAAAGACAGGGAAAATGGGAAAGTAGGTATCCTCACCAAAGGAGAAAGATGAGAAACAGGAGGCCTTTCCTCAGTGCTGCAGCCAATTTTCACATGCAGTTAAACATTTGGGTATCTTCTCTCAACTAAATTCCTATGCTGACGTATTGATCCCAATGTCATGGTATTTAGAGATGTGCTTTTTGGAGACCCCTAGGTTTAGATGAAGAGGGTCCTTCATGATGGGATTAGTACCCATGGAAGAGATACCAGAGAGCTTATTCTCTTTTGCCACCTTGTGAGCTCACAGTAGGAAGGAAGGCATGATGAAAGGCCTCATGAGAACCCAATCATTCTGACATACTGCTCTTAGACTTACAGTATCAAGAATTGTGAGAAAATTAATTTTTATTGGTTAAATTACACAGTCAATGGTATTTTGTTATGGCAGCCCAACCTGACTGATACAACTTTGATATCTAACCTTGAGCAGCAATTTGTGCAGGATTAACTCGAAGCTATCAGCTCTTGTTTTAAAACCTGCCCATATACTGAATCACAAGAGTAAACAATTTATTCATTCAATATTTTATTCTGAGTAAAGAATTCAAAGACCTGGAAAAATCACCTCATCTAATGGACAACCAATACTGTTCCTGAGTTAGCCTTTCACACCTACCTCTCTCTTTCTTTCTCTCTCTCTCTCTCTCTCTCTCACACACACACACACACACACACACACACACACACACACTTACAAATTTTTCACTAAGAGTATGATGTATATTGTGACATTTTGGACAGAGAATTATCAATGGCTTTCAGTTGCTTGGAAGATTTTTATAAAATAACGCTCATTTGGAGCTTCAAAACTCTCTACAATTTCACCCCAAAATATTTTTCTAAGCTCATTACCCATCACTCTCTTACAAGACTAAAATAAGAATATGAAAGTTGTCTTACAAATAAATACCTATAAGTGATAGAGATGAATGCTTCTGAGATATCCATATAGTTTTTGTTGTTCCCAATTTTGCTCACATTTGGGCTGAAAATATGTGAATTATTCATGAGGAAAGGTTTTGAGCAAAAATGACATGTCCAACTTCTGAAGTAAGCAATTCAAAATTAGTGTGCTTCTTCCAACTTTATGCGCCATGTTCCAATGAACATGGAGGATACATATTCCAGACATCATACCCACAAGTTGAAGGAAGGTTACCTAACCTACATTTATACTTAACCTGAGTGACAAATAAAACTGCATTTTGTTAAGCTTTTGACATTGTTAAGACTGTCCGTTACAAAAATGAGCAGTATTTATCTTAACTATTACAACATCTTGTAGGGAAAGAGGCAAGGCACCGGAGATAGCAAGAAAGGGTTTTATTTGACTGCAGCCAGGTTCAAAGGGCACAGCTTTTGCCATGATCCATCAGTCCTCTGAACCCTGAGTTCAGGTAGTTTCAGAGTTTTATACCCAGCACGTAGGGGGAGGGACTCAGAAGTTCACAGCCTGGAGAAGTTCACATAAAAGCAGCTTTTTCTTTCACTGTTTTGGGAAAGTTTACCCTTCAAGGGCAACACCTGAGAGGTTACTTTCTTCTCCCCTTTCTTTCTTCACTCTTCCAGCTGTTATGGTGGAGCCCAATTGGTAACTTCTCTTAGGAATTTAGACATGTCTGTGAAGCCCCAGGTCAAGGCCAGAAGCCTTGTTTACACATTTCTATGAAATATTAGACTGGATAAATGTTTGTGAAAAACTAGTAAGGTGGTGCCCAGCACCTGGAGTGCTGATTTCCTCCAGTCAAGCAGCCAAGTAAAATAGGGCAACACAAATATAGGAAGTTTAATGACATTGAACTTTTTGTAGAGACTCTTTTGTTTATAGTCTTAAAATCAATGATGGTGAAGATTTCTGGAGAAGTTCAGTTAAGATTTTTTGTGTGTGTGTATGTGCAGGAGGGGGTGCCATTACAATCTGTATTCAAGATTCAATTTCAATCTGATGTGCCTCTCCATGACATGTCTCTTTCTCTAGGAAGACTACTACTTATTCTTCAAGGTCCAAAATTAATCTCACGAGTCTTAGATGTGTTCCTAATCTTCTCATACCAGAGATCAGGACGAACTTGTTTACCCTCTCCGGTCCCTTACATTTCCTCTCTGCACTACCTTCATCTCATTTACAGGCAATATCCTAAATTATGACTGCATGATTATTTACTTCTTTGAAAATGTTGCCTCCCTTATACATTATAAACGAATGTTGTGAATCAGGATAACTTTATATTTTTTTTAAGCAAAAGCTATTTATTCAGAGTTTGTTATATACAAGGGAGTCAGACATGTCCTTTGCATTTTGTCAAACTCAAAAAGCAGGCAGAGGAATAGGAACACTTTAGAGTTGGAAAAAAAAAAAAAAGAAGGCATCAGGTGTGCCCTGATTGAAGTCTCCTGGCATAGGAAAGCCGTAGGTGGGCTTAAATAGAAGTGAAGCACATGGTAGGGTATTGATTTTCTCTGTTGGTCCTCAGAAGTTGGGACAAAACTGAGAGAGTTGTCAGTTATTAGTTAAGTCCTGGTTGCAGTGACTATTGTTTGGCTGCTTGGATTGTTACTAGAGAAATCTCTTACACTTCCCACAAGTCTGAATTGCTGCAGGATAGCTCCTGAGGTGGTTGTCAAGAATGTATTGGTTTCCCGGATACATTGTGGAAGTTCTTGGTTAAGAATTCTATTTTCATATAAGGTCTGTCCATTGTCATTTGTATATTCATTCTCTTAGTTCTCACTTTGGAGTATTATCTGGTTTGTGAGACAGACGTTGACCAATTTAGAAGAACTAGAGATGCAGATTTTCACTGCTTGAAGATTATTCAGTCATCTGTCACCAACTGTGTTGCAAGATCTTCTTGATCTTTTGTTGTTGTACCTTCATCAGGATCATCTGATGAGAGAATAGCGGCAGAGAAACATTTGTGTCTGGATAAAATTCAACGAACTAGCATCATGAGCACTGTGACAAAAATAAAACTGTCACTAGTCTCTATAAGGTACTTCAAAACCAGAAACTCTCATTGCTCAACCTAGGCCACGAAAACAAATCTCATAGGGCATGAGATCAATCTCAGTGAGACAAGGCCTATAGCCTTAATTAATGAAACTGGGATCGACAAAGATTTCTTTTATCATGGGAATTTGGTGATAGATGGCATAATCCAGCACTCAATAAAACTGAGGTGAAATCTCTAAATGCATGGCCTTCCCAAACATTAATCTAGAGAAAGATAAACAATGTGTCCCCAGTTGATAGTGGGAGAGTTTTTTGTTAAAGGATTTCTGAAAATTATATATATATATATATATATATATATATATATATATATATATATATTATATATATACTATATTATATATATACTATATTATATATATATTTAAATTTTTAAATTTATATATGACAGTAGAATGCATTACAATTCTTATTTCACATATAGAGCACATTTGTTCATATCTCTGATTGTATAAAAAGTATATTCACACAAATTCATGTTTTTATATGTACTTTAGATAATAATGTCCATCACATTCCACCATCATTTCTAACCCCATGTCCCTTCCCTTCCCTTCACACCCCTCTGTCCTATCTAGAGTTGTCTATTTCTCCCATGCTCCCCCTCCCTACCTCACTATGAGTCAACCTTCTTATATAGAGAAAACTTTGGCATTTCATTTTTTGGAATTGGCTATCTTCACTTAGCATCACTATCTCTAACTCCATCCATTTACCTCCAAATGCCATTATTTTATTCTCTTTTATTGCTGAGTAATATTCCACTGTGTATATATGTCACATTTATTTGAGAGAGAGAGAGAGAGAGAGAGAGAGAGAGAGAGAGAGAGAGGGAAAATCTTTTTTGTAGATGGACACAACACAATGCCTTTATTTATTTATTTTTAATGTGGTGCTGAGAATTGAAACTGGGTCCTGCCGCAACCCGGCTGGGCACAGGAACACAGCAGGCTGCGCGGCTGCGCGGCGCGGGCTCCGCTGGGCTCTGAGGCGTGCCTCAGCCTTGCCACCTTCCTGCTGGGCACCTCGATGCTGGCGCTGCCGCTGCTCACGCATGCCGGCCTGCAATGCCACAATCCGGCTGGGCACAGAATCACAAGCCGTTCGAGTAGAAACAAAGTTTTATTTTTAAAAAGGCCGCCAGTGACCCGTGTGCATCCCGCTAGCGAGCCGGTCCACACACGT
Organism: Ictidomys tridecemlineatus; assembly: GCF_052094955.1. Lineage (NCBI taxonomy): Eukaryota > Metazoa > Chordata > Mammalia > Rodentia > Sciuridae > Ictidomys > Ictidomys tridecemlineatus. The sequence continues at coordinate 63,472,176 of NC_135477.1, forward strand.
GTGTGCGTCTACCGGAACCGGGGGCCCGCACCTCCCCCGGAAATACCCTCCTACCATCCTTCCCCAACCAATGAGAACTCTTCGGGAGTCCCGCAACATGAGTCCGAGGTGAACAGCAGGAATCCAATTTCCATATGAATGTAAATCTTAATATAATCATATCATCTCAATGGCTAGCTGGCAGTCACCTAAAACAAAGGTGCCATGTATTATAATACTTTTGCTGTGGCTCCTAGCAGGGTCCCACCCGTGTTAGGTGAGTGTTCTACTACTGAGCCACAATCCCAGCCTTTTGTGACATTTTTTTAATCCATTCATCTATTGAAGGGCATCTAGGTTGGTTCCACAGTTTAGCCATTGTGAATTATGCTGCTATAAATATTGATGTGGCTGTGTCCCTGTAGAATGCTGTTTTAAGGTCCTTTGGGTACAGACTGAGCAGAGGAATACTGGGTCAAATGGTGGTTCCATTCCCAATTTTCCAAGAAATCTCCATACTGCTTTCCATATTGGTTGCACCAATTTGCAGTCCCACCAGCAATGTATGAGTGTACCTTTTCCCCCATATCCTTGGCAACACTTATTGTTGTTTGTATTTCTAATAGCTGCCATTCTGACTGGAGTGAGATGAAATTTTAGAGTGGTTTTGATTTGCATTTCTCTAATTGCTAGAGATGATGAATGTTTTTTCATTGTTGATTGATTGTATGTCATCTTCTGAGAAGTGCCTGTTCAGATCCTTGGTGCATTTATTGATTGGGTTATTTATTTATTTTTTTGGTGTTTAGCTTTTTGAGTTCTTTATATACCCTATGATTAGTGCTGTATCTGATGTGTGAGGGGCAAAGATTTGCTCCTAAGATGTCAGTTCTCTATTCACCTTACAAATTTTTTCTTTTGCTGAGAAGAAACTTTTTAGTTTGAGTCCATCCCATTTATGATTCTTGATTTTAATTCTTGCACCAAAGGAGTCCTATTAAGTAAGTTTGGGCCTAATCTCACATGATGGAGATTAGGGCCTACTTTTTCTTCTATTAGACACAGGGTCTCTGATTTTATTCCTGGGTCTTTGATCCATTTTGAGTTAAGTTTTCTGTATGGTAAAAGATAGGGGTTTAATTTCATTTTGTTGCATATGGATTTCCAGTTTTCCCAGCACCATTTATTGAAGAGGCTATCTCTTCTCCAATGCATGTTTTTGGCACCTTTGTCTAATATAAGATATTGTAATTTTGTGGGTTGGTCTCTGTGTCCTCTATTCTATACCATTGGTCTATCAATCTGTTTTGGTGCCAATACCATGCTCCATGATACTATTGCTCTGTAGTATAGTTTAAGATCTAGAATAGTGATGCCACCTGCTTCACTCTTCCTGCTAAGGATTGCTTTAGCTATTCTGTGTTTCGTATTTTTTTCCAGATGAATTTCATGACTGATTTTTTTCTATTTCTATGAGGAATGCCTTTGAGATTTTGATTGGAATAGCATTAAATCTATATAGTGCTATTGGTAATATGTTCATTTTGATAACATTAATTCTTCCTATTCACCTCTTTTTTTCAGTTGATTCCTCAGGGTTTTTCAGTGTCTGTTCAAGTCATTGGCCTATTTGTTGATTGGATTATTTGTTTTTGTTTGTTTGTTTGTTTTTTTGTATTTGATTTGCCATAATTTTATTGATAATTTTTGCATTCATATTTATTAGAAATATAAGTCTGATATTCTTTCACTGATATGTCTTTGTCTGGTTTTGGCCTCATAGAATGAGTTTGGAAGTCCTCCCTCTTTTTCTAATTCCTGAAATAAGTTGAAGAGTATTGGTATTAGCTCTGGTAAAGGGATGGGCCTACTGTGAGCCTGGGTCCCAGGCAGGCTGGTGTGGGTGGATCTGGGCTCTCAAGATAACTTTAATAAGACATTATTAAAGACATTATTTCTTTCTAAAATTATCTCTGTTATATCTTCAAGCAATTCACTTTTATTCAAGTAAATTAAAATTTTTGCAATAAGGCATGCTAAGATTATAAATAACAATATTCATTGTTTTTCCTTACCATGAGGCAGTGGATATTTGAATAAAAATCTAGTGGTCATCTCTAGCAAAACATGAATATTCATTATTATAATAAACAATACTACACTATTTTTTTTACAAGTACACATTAATCTTATTAATCATGGATGATTGAGAATGTGTCTGGTAATCTCAAATTTTTAAGTATGTAGGTATGAATACATTTGGTCTGAAAAGGATTTCTTGGGTAATTTCCAAAATCACCCTGACCCATCTTCACTCACTCAATTGCTGCTCTGTAACTATTCCACATTCACTACCAAAGTCTTTAAAAGGGAAAAATTACTCAGAATTATTGTATTAGCTGGTCTCAAGTTTTAGGGTTTTTTATGGATAATTAGTTTAAAATTTACTAACGTGAGACTGAGTTTTTTCACCTCTAAGCAAAGGTGGGGGTATAAAATCCCTTTAAACACAATAGTTTCTATTTTTGAGATCAGTGTGTTTTGTTCTAAGCCTCACCTAAATTTTTATGCCTATTAAGGTGATTGTTTTTCTTAAATCTTTCCTTTTGAATATATCAGAAGTCTGTGGCTGAAGTACCAGGGAGTTCCCCTATCTGTTACTGCAGGTAGGTACCATTTCAAGGGGAACAGGGTTTGCTTCTTTCCAGATCTGTGGGCTGAGCTCTGGAGCAATAGCTCACTCTACTATTGCATTTTGACTTTACTGTAATGAAGCAAATGGAACACCCAAGGAATTCTGTGATAGCCCTGCCAAGGTGACTCTCGCCGTTGCTACACAATAAAAAGCTTCACCCAAAGAATATTAGAAAATGTGAATCATTTTCCAAGCTGAATTATAGAGACTAAGTTACTTGGAGGCTCATGCTGTTTTAGTCCCTTGCCCTGAAAAGTTAAAATATATTTGAAATGAACTAGGAGACTCAGTTGTGCAAAGAGAGCCAGGGCAAATGCTTTCATAGTTTATATAAGCACCATCATTACCAACTGGGAATTTTCACAAAACAAAGACTATCTGAAGTCTGCTACCAAAAATTCTGTGGCAATGATAATTTGTCTCTGGTATATATTCTAATATATGCAGGCTCTTGTACATAAAATCTTAAATTTTTTTAAAAAAATTGTACAAAATGTTAGCAGCATGAATTGAAAGAAAATTTGATTTGTGTTTCAGTAAACAAATTGGGAAATAAATTTGGGGTTTTAGTGTATGGTGAATGAATTGGGATCTAAGTCATAAGTTATTATTATTATACTAAACAACTAAAGCTATTGTTAAAAAGGTGATGTTAGGTCAAATAAAAACACTATTTTAAAATTAAATTATTTAAAGATTCGGATTACACTTATTTAGAAAAAATGATGCCAAAAATGATGCCAAAAATAATAAATAAATTTTCTTTTTCTAATTTTTAGGCCTGTGAGGCATTGCATTAACCCATAAAAATGAACAAATAAAAACAAATACCCTAATATTTTCATTATGTTACCCAGTATTGAGAAGAATGTTGATATACTGAATCAATTATGAAGGACATTTAATGAAAACATTGGCTGTTACTAATGGACTCAGATGACAAATTTGTCATGAGACTCTAAATATATTTCCATTTGAATGAATCAGCATTAAATAAGGCAGAAAAATGGATATAAGACTGTTATGAAATAGGCGATTGATTATTCTCAGATTGTGTTCTAAAGCAGATGAGAAGTGCATTTTCTAACCAGTTCCTTTGTCATGGTAAGATGATTCCAGCTGCTTACTTTCTATGGCTTCTATAAAGCAATTCCAGATAGCATTTTACGTTTCATTTATGTATCTAAATCCTGCACTGTGTTTTCACACTCTCAGACATTATAATTTTCCTCTGAAAAAGAAAAGCCTTTTGAATGGAATAGTTATCCTTACCTTTCAGGATAGCAGCAAAGTTGTACAGAGGTGCCAACTCAGATTTCTGTGAATTTCAGATTCTGTTTGTGCCAGTTAAAGAAGGGTACTTTCTTTCTTGGTAGTTATTAAATGACTCAAAGTATCAATATAAAAATGCCCATATACCCATCTCCCAGGTTGTAATATTTATTTTTGGAACAAGCACTCCCTCTTCCATGGCAGCATCTAGATTTTTCTGTAGAAAACTGATCTAAAAATTTATCATACCCATTGGGATAACTCTGTAATTTAAAAAGGAAACTATTAATAGTTTCACCAAGAAAAGTGTTGAACACTGGTCTTATTGAGATACCTAGGACCTAGGTCATCTTAGTTTTTGGCCCTGGGTTTGACCACCAGCATGGCAAAATAAGTGAATAAATAAAATATAAGCAAGCCCTGTTGATTAATGCAGAGGGAAATCATTAACCCAAATGCATATCGCAACTTTTCACATTTTCTTTTATTTCCTATTCTCTAATCCTCAGTAATCCCTGTTTCTATTTCGTTCTACCCAAATTCTTTTGGTTCTTTTTTCATTCAGCTAGCTTCAGTCATGTTCCCTTTCCTGTTACTTTCAAGAAAGTAAATAGGGAGGTGGTTCAATCTTTTTGGCAAAAATTTCTGAAATTACATTATTTATGCAGCTATATATTAAAATTTAAACACTTGTTTTTGCCAGTGATTGTTGATCTAATTCTGAGTAAGTTTAATTCCTGCTTTAGGATACTTATGAGATAGCTAAATAAAACAATATAACTCCACGAGACAAATGAGAAGAGAGGTAAAAATAATATGCTATACAGAAACCAAGGAAAACTTTCTAGAAAATAATGACATTCATGTAATTAAAGATGAGTAAGAAGAGTCTGGAACAAGAACACTCTAATAGAAACAAATATTTTTACAATCATGTTTTAATGTTCCTAAGGCTGGCAAAAGAATAGTGGTTTTTACAATTTGCTTCAGCAATATCAGTCTTAGTTGAGAAAAGGGCTTCAATATTCAACCAGATTTCTTCCTTATATCAGATTAAGCTATATTAAAATAATAGCCCTGGTCTGTGGATGTTGCTCAGTGCTATAGCACTTGCTTAACATGCATCAGGCCCTGAGTTTGACCCCCAACATGGCAAAATAAATGAATAAATAAAATATAAGCAAGCCTTTATATTGTTGACTAATGCAAAGGGAAATCAGTGATCCAAATGCATATCGCAACTTTTATGATGCAGAAGACTGAGCAGAATGATTTGGATATTGTATCTTAAATTGTAGGCCAAAATCTTCTTAAGTAAATTCAATGTACTAAAAATAACAGAGCAAAACAAAAACCCTCTACTTTTGTTTTCATAATGATGACAGTGATAATGATTGAGTCAATTTCAGTGGTGGGTAAGTGTAATGGCATTGGGGACAGATTGTCTGGATGTAAAACCTAACTCTAACTCTTAATAGCTCTGTGACATTAATCAAGTAAATTGAGGCTTATTTGGCTCAGTTTCCTTATCTTTAAATTAAGAAATATATATTGCTTTCTTATATGGTAGTATTGAGAATTGGATGAGACAATACCAGAACTTTGCCTATAATATATTAAGTACTAAACAATCAAATATGAGGAGTTACATCAAATTATTTAATAACATTTATGCTATACTATATGAACTTCAGCCTATATCATCAATATTAATGATAATGATGACAGTACCTTTCATTGGTGGACTTTTATTACCAGCCACTGTTGGAACATCCATCTGACATTAAATTCTGTCATAATCAATCAGACAATAAAGCAAAGACTTGTGAACAACCATTTGATCAAGGAAGCACAAGTGTTGGATAAGGGAGAGCAATACAGTAATTGAAAAAAGGCCAAGAACATGAGTTAATGAGTGATTACCTCTCAAGTTTAGTTATTTAGGTAACTAAGGACATAGCTCAAGATGCCCCAGAGCTACCCATAATTAAAAAGCTGGAACATTTTTCCATTGACTTTTATTCCATTGGGTCAGAATTGCCTTGGGGGAATTATACTTTCCTGTATTTCTACAGTGCAAGAGATCAACCTGATTGAATTGGACTCAATGGGAGTCAAGAAATAGCTCATCCAACTTATTTAAGAATTCCCCTTGAAAACTGAATTATATCACAGCGCAGATTATTATCTGTATTGTGGATGAGTACTTTGATCAATCCTTTGCCCTTGAAGCAGCTCTACAATGGTGTAATACTGGGTGTTTACCCAGAAAATGTTAATTACCACTAGTGTTAGGGAAGAGAACAGATGTGGAGATGGTCCTTTTATGCTAACATACTTTTTCCTAAACTGTATTTAGGCCACATAGTATTTTTTCCCCAGAAGATATTTTCTTAAAACTCTTAAAGAACTTACTGTTTTAAATATGCCTCATCCATCTGTTTATTCCTTGTTTTCCCTAAAAGATGTTTAGTAACATGAGTGGTTAAATGAAGTGTCTTGCACTGTATCTCCACAGACCTTAGCAAGTACCAGCATGCTGTATTTAAGTCAGGAAGAAAAGAAACATGGGAATCATGCAGAAGGCAAGGAAAGAACATTGTTCATTTAAAAAAAAAAAAAGTCTCAACTTACTGAAGGGTTGATAGTTATCAAATGTCTTAGATTTGTTTTTTGGGTTTTTTTTATCTTCATCACACAAACCTCAGGTAATTTTCATTAGCTCTGTTTTACAGGTGAGATCATTGAAGCTTTGGATAAATAAATACTACTGGGCTCAAGTTCTCCTGACTAGAAAATACCTAAGTCTTGACTTGAAATTGGATCTTCCTTTCAAAATGCAAACTTTCATACAATCTTTTAAGCTGCCTCCAAAGAAAGGAAGGGAAACCATAGATAAGTAAAGAAGAGTAAAGCAGGAAACAAAGAAAAGAAATGAAAAGGATAAAGAAAGGAAGGAAGGTGGAATAAGAGGAGAAGGAATAAAGACAGGGAGAGAGGGATTGAAAGGACAATTTTGAACATGCCCAGGAATCGAGGTAATGGTTGCTTTAAAGTGAGTAGGTGTCATTGTCTTTAATGTTGTTTTTTTTTTTCATATAAAATAAAGGGGTCTCATAAGAAATCCTGCAGAAATGAGAAGAGCAGTTTCTGACAAAAAAAATGCTTGGCATTATTAGTTTAGAGGACTTGTGTGACTCATTTATTTCTGAGACAGAATATGACTTCTATGTGTGATACAATTAGAACTGCATGGTCAGTTAATTAGACAATGATTGCAGCAGTATTGGAAAGAGAGAAAGAAAAAAATAATCAGCCATGAAATTAAAACAGAAATAATTTCAAATTTCTGTCTCACTAATGGTTCAGCTCCAGGATTATTCTGGTGAATTTCTGGATGAAAAGACAACAAAAAGTTCCAAGTGTTTAATTTTTTTAATGTTTAAAAGTGCCTGTTTTGCCTTGTTTCTTATCACACTATGAATTATTGTTTTAATTTTCAACACAAATTTTAGGGTTGTCAGGAAAGAATCTTCAGCAAGACCTGCATGTGGGATTTGATTTTCTCCAAACCTCCTTATAGCTTGAGGATATTTATGTTATCAAAGGGAGAAGGCAGTCAGTGATTTTCAGAGTGTATAATAGTTTCAAATATCATATCTTTAGTCCTCCAAAATAAGTGAGCATGGCCACTGACTGAGATAACTTGGGGAGTTGAAGACATTTACATTTTAGAAACTGTTCCAATATAGAGTTCAGATTCTTCTACGGGTTTAGCTGTATTTTCAAATAAGGCATCCTTCATCATGAATATCAGGCTTTAAACAAAGTTTTTATCTTATCATCGTCATTTCACTAAAACCAGTCTATGAAAAGGAGAGGGAAAGAAGAGGCAGAGTCATTGAGAAACATACAGATAAAGTTGAAAAAAGGACTTCTGGTGACACCTTCATAAATCTTCTAAGACAGTAAAAATGGCTTACTGGAGATGACCTCAGTCATTGAGAAGAAAAAGACTAATGCAAATCTTCCAAAATGTTCACAAATACCATTCTCTCTCTTAGACTTTACCCGAAATCTTTGCCTTGGAAAATGCCAGAGAGTACTTGGATGATGACATTTTTGGTAATTGTACAAGCTATTTGCTTACATTTATTCATCTCATAAGTATTTCTTATGAGCCTATGAGAGACCAGAGAGTGACTGTAAAATACAATCAGAATCCTAGAAGGGAAATAGACTATGTTTTGAAGTAGATGGTTTTAGAAAAGTCACATGAAATTTCTTCTTAAAAGTATATATTGAGTGAACGATGGAACAGATTGATATTATTTTGTTGTGTATTTCAATTGCATGACCCGGTTTTCATACTTTTCATGTATAAGATGTTTCATGGATGCTTGGTTCAAAGGTGTGTGCCTCTCTATAATGACCGCAGCTGAGGAAGTCAACTGTGGTGATAAAGGTGGCTTAAGTGGATCTGTTCCATTCTACTGACAGTTTCAATGTACTTGATTTTTCCCAGTCTCAGCAGTGTTCATAAAATAAATGGGATCTCTGGAACTCTTAGACAATGGTTTATAGTTATTACTTGTGAGAGTTTTTTGGAAACCTTACAGAGGTGAGCCAAGGGCATGAACAGAGAAGGAAGCAATAGGATGGAAAACTTAAAAGATAATGTAAGAACTGTGGACAGTATTTTCTCTGTTCTCAGACTTAGGTGAGATTATATAGGTTAAAAAAAATCATGATAAAAAAAAAAGTGTTTCCTAATAGTGGAGAGAAGGTAATCACTGTTATTTAACATGTTCTGCACGGAGCTAATGTATAGACTATACAGGAAATTACTCTCTAAGGGATTTTTTTAAAGGTATACATTATAAGACTTACAGAAAGAAAAATATTCTAAATATCATCTTTATCTGTGCCTCAGGAAAAAAAAAGCTATTATACAATATTGACATGGATTAAATCCATATGCCATGTTTCCTTGTGAGTTTAATCTCTTAATCAGTTTCTTTCCAAAAAGATTATAAAATTTTTAGTGTTCTTTTAGAAAAAAAATATTCCCATTATCCACTTAATCAGAAAGACAAATATCAGGAAAGCTACAACCACACAAAGCCTTAAGCTTTATGTATTTGCATTACACTAGCTGCATCTAAAAAAAAGTATCATATTAAAGAAATATTAAAGAAACTCTGATGCCAATTTATAATGAGATAAACCTTTGATTTTGAAGGACAGAAGGCATTAAGGAAGAAAATAGTTCAGAAGCAAAACCATACTATAAAACTTCGTATTTAACACATTTGTTTGGTGGAGGAAAGATTATCTGAAAAAAAGAAGACTTTGGATTGGAAGAAAATCCAATTTTAATGAAAATAAGTAACGGGAATTAAATAAATAACTGCTGGGTCAGTAGCTAAAATGAATGCACAGGTGTTTCCTTTATTTATGGAGCTTTTTATTATGATGAAGTCCAGTTTGTCTTGCTTTGCTTTTGTTGCTTGTGCTTTTGGGGTCAAATATTACAATTTCTTATGCAGACCAATATGTGGATTTTTCTCTATGTTCACTCTCCTACTGGTTTTTACAATTTCAGATATTCTGCCTAATAGTTAATATGTTAAATTGTTTCTTGTATATGGTTTGAGATAAGGGTCCAATTGTATTATTTTGCATATGGTTATCTAGTTTTCACAGCACCATTTTTTGAAAAGATAATTTTTTTTAACCATTGTATATTTTTGGCACTTTTAATGAGAATCAATTAACTATTGAAGCATGAGTTTCTTTCTTGGCTCTCCATACTGTTCCATACCTACTTTCATGCCAATATCATGCTGTTTTTAATTACTATCATTTTGTGGCATCCTTTGAAACCAGGTAGTGTGATGCTTCCAGCTTTGTTTATTTTGCTCATAATTGCCTTGGCTGTTTGGGTTTCATTGCTGTTGTTGTTTTTCCATATGAATTTAAAGCTTTTTCCATATTATTAAAAATAACATAGGCATTGCATTGAAAGTATACATTGCTTTGTGCAATCCATTAAAACAATATTAATCCTTCCAATCCATGAGCATGGGAATTTATTTATTTGTATCTTCTTTCAATTTCTTTAATTAATCTTTTATACTTTTAGGTGTACAGGTATCTCATGGTTTTGGAAACAATCTACAGATTCACAGGGAATATTTAAGTCATACATTTAATAAATGGTTAATACAAAACATATGTAAAGAACTCAAACAACTCTATAGACAGATAATTTAATTCAGAAATGTGCACAAGAACCAAAATAGACATATCTCAAAAGAATAAATGGATAACAAATACATGAAAAAATTTTCAACATCACTAATTATTGGGGAGATTCAAATGAAAGTCACAAGAAGATATCACCTTACTCTTGTTAGAATGGCTATTATTTTTTAAAAAAGCAAAATATAAGTGCTTATAAAAAGGTGGAGCAAAGAACACTCATGCTCTTGGTGCAAATGTAAATTAATACAGACATAATGAAAAATAGTATGGGGATTTCTCAAAAAGCTAACAATAAGATAACTGCATGTTGTATGCACATGTTGAAAAATAACACTGAAACCCACTAATATGTATAATTAATAGATATTAATTAAAAAGTTTACCCAGAAGATTTGAAATTAATATGTCTAATAGATGTCTGCATGCTCAGATTCATTGCTGCACTATTAAGCTAAACACAAAAAGACAAATACTGTACGTCCTCACCTATATGTGGAGTCAAAAACAACTTATGGAAGCAGAGTGGAATGGTGTTTACCAGAGGCTGAGGCTAAAGAAAAGATGACAAAGAGTTAAATTCATCAGCTACATAGAGAAATAAATTTAATTTTTAGATGTATTACATACTGTGGTGAATATAGTTAATAATTTGAGTTCTGTATATTTTAATCACAGAAAGAGTAAATCTTACATTTTTCAAATATGAAGCATATAAAGTGATGGGTAGATTTATTAGCTTGACTTCATCATTTCACATTGTGTTTAAAACAAAACATTACCCACAAATATAATAACCATATTTGTCAATACATTATTTTCAACATAAAACTATTTTAAGTTTGGAAAAATATTAAATAAAATTAGCACCTATTTAAAGGATTTATAAAAGTTGTAAAAACTAAGCTCTGGTAGCAGACTGTGTTCATTCTGATGACAGTTTTATCAAGGATAAGGTACAATTATGGATGCATCAGTTAATCACTCTGCCTGTGCCATCTGAAAGATAGAAAATAAAAGCATAGGTTTTATAAAGTGGCATTTAGACACCTAGAATAGTGATTAGCATAAAACAAATCCTATGTAATAAGTAGTTGTTCTGAGGCTTTTATTTTCCCAGACTGTGTTTATCAGATGCTTGAGATCACCAGGAACAGGATACTAAATGTAAAAGGAGCCAGAATCAATTGAGTATTTTCCTAGGTGTTATATATGCAAGTTTTGTTCATTTATGAAACACACACATGCATATATATATATATATATATATATATATATATATATATATAGTCACATCAGTACCTCTTTAAGACACTCAGAGGAAAATAGTTATACATGGAAGTGTAGTTATCTTTTAACATCAAAATTTCCTGAAAAATAAAATAAAAATTTGAAAGATAAAAGCAAAAATATGTGTGTTTTACAAAAATGGAATACTTTTCAGATGAGTCATTTCCAGGGTGTTACTCAAAATCATTCAAAAAGACATTTTGTTTTCCTTCTTAAATAAAAACAAAACAAAAGCCAAAAAAAAAAGATACAAAATTGATACCAAACACAAGTGTCCAGAGAAAAAGAGAAAAAAAAAAAGATGGAAGAAATAGAAATGAGATGGGAATGGGAATGACTTTAGACAAAACAGTGGAATCTGCTTATTACAAAATAAAAAAAAAATATTTTCATCAACCCTGGAAAAGAGATTGCAAGTGAGTCCAGAATGGGAGATACTGAAAATAGCTTGCAAAGTTCACAGGATGATGGGTAAAATAAATACACACGTTGTCAATCAAAAAGCAAAGAACCATTCAGCAAGCAATTGAAAATTTTCTCCAAATGAAAACTTCTCAAGGTAATTAACATGAAATTAACTGTCTAAATAAGAATAATGGCTTTTAACATTTCTGGAAAGTTAAATAGAGAGGTGTTGAAATAAGCACTTGATTTGAATTTTCATTTTAGTTTTAGCATGACCTTTGTTCAAGATGTTTGAAATAGCAACACACAGGAAAAGGGCAGCTTAAAAGAGAACAGTGTTGAACTGTAACAAGAAATGTTATGCTGTAGTACTTTCTGGTGTGAATGGACAAGTACTACTGGCACCCACATTTTTTCTGCTGTTTTTTGTATCTGTGTTTTGTATCTCAGTTCAAGTGCATCTATTCCTTATCACTGATTTAATGATTTAGGCCATTATAGTTAGCTGCTGCTTCTAGGACTTTTGTTTTTAAATTTTAAATGGATTTCCTGTTATGAATATAATTGAATGTCTACTGTTTGTTTTTAAAACAACTTGGCGGGGGGAACATTTGAAAACTTGAGACTATAGTTCTCCTTAGAGAAGTTTATCTGCCTATTCAGCTCCAGGGCTGCAAAGACACCAGCAAGCTGTTTTCTAATCCCAAAGAAAGAACTGAGAGACTCAATAGAGAGGTTTTGGATGCTTTATTATATACTCACTCCCTGGTGATGTAATGGAGGGCTGCCCCCTGCCAATGAGCTCTGTTAATATATGGGATAGGCTGCCTGCCCAGCACACAAGTGGCTTTCTTCAGATGCTTTATGAGTGTATCCTGTTACAACCAAGGTGAATATAATCAGATCCTCACCAAGGATTGGAGAGGAATAGCTAGCCCCCTTCCCCAATTCCCTACTTACCACGTACTTTTACAGGGCTTCTTTTCTGATCTCACTGCAAGCTTCCCCAGGAACCTATTAGTGTTTAACCCAATACTGCCATATGATGAAATGAGATTTCTTAGTAATACCTCCAAGGTGAGAAGACTCAAAATAGGCTAACAAAGGTCATGAACAAACCTTTTAAAAACTTTTAAAGTAAATAAAAATAAAAACAAACTTTTTTATGTCATATATATATATGTATCCATCTACATTTATAAATTTATATATAAATGTATCTTATCTACATTTTGTGTGTGTGTGTATGCATATACACACACACACATATATATATCTCCCCAATCAGATCTATGAAGTAGTAATGAAGCCAGATTTAAAGTTAGGTAGTCAGTGTAGTTAGGTAAATCGGGTCTAATACAGAGTAAGATCTAAAATGGAGGCCATCCATCCGTCTATCTATTATCTATCATCTGTTTACAAAATCTTTGTTTTGATTCACTGACAGGAATGCACTTGGACATTTTGGACCAGGGAATATAGTTTTGTTGTTAGAATGTACTGTAGGAGTTCAGTGGATCAAATGGAGTTATGCATTTTAATACCTCCAGATGTTGTGGGCTGATTGCTCAAAAAATTCTCTCAGTCCTAATTTTGTCCAAATTAGAGAGGTGTTTTTTTTTTGTTTTTTTTTTTAGCCAGTTGGTGACTGCTCCCCTGCAGGACCGGAATTTTCTCTGCCAGGGACAGCATTGGGTCAGAATTGTATGGGATTTGTAAGGAGAAGAAAAAAAAAAAAAGTCCTTGAAAATGTAGGTGCAGGCAAGCTAGCAGGATACAAGGGCTAAGAAAGCCATTAGCAGAGCAAAAACAGACCACATCCTGGGTTTGAGCACATTTGTGGGCATATGAAGTACAGAAAAACAATTTTTAACATCTTAAAAACAGCTTAACATTATTTATTCTATAACACTTATCACATGATCTTATTATCCTACTTATTAATATTTCATAACCCATTATCTATAATCTATATTGATTAAGCTCAAACCATAACACAGACATTCTATCAAATAGAATACAGAGTGAATATATTGATTTTTCTTGATAGGGTAGATCAAAATATTCATGTTTTAATAAAAGTTCTTAAAACATTTATTTTTTAAAGAATTGCAAAATGCAAAAAGAAATAACACACATCAAATAAAGGAATGAAAATGGATACAAAATACAAATTATGCCCTAAATTTCTGGAATGACTTATTAAGAACAATTTGTGGAGTTTTTTTTCTTGTTTTCCTCTTTCTCTTTGTTATTTCCCTTTAACTGCTGAAAACTGAAGGAAAAAATTATTAACATTTATTTATTGAGAAAGTGTCTTTCAGATATTCTGATCTCTTGAGTCTTTGATATTCTTGTTGTTTGACATTACTGTGATGAGGTAGAAGTCTGTTACATATACATTATTTTTACTTGAACTGGGGCACAAACTATACAATAGTTAATGCTTTTTTTGATGCCTATTCTATAAAAAAAAAAGTTGCTCTAAGATTTTTATCTGTTGAAATTCATCTAGTTCATGACAAAGGTGATTTTCCATATACAAGGTGATGACAAAATTGTGATTTTCCATCTCCCTTGCTTTTTTGTTTTGTTGCTATTCCAGTTACACGTAGCCCATGATTGCAATGTGTGTAACCACTGAAGCCAAGATGAATGTACTCATAGAGTAGTTGATAGGGATTCATGGGACCTGTGTTCGAAGCACTGCTGCAGTCTAGGAGAATATTTAATCAGCCAGTATTATTAGTGAATTTCATCATTACATTTCCATTCCTTATCTACATTGTGTGTGTGTGTTGGTAAGCCACAGTCATGCTTAAAATCTCTCTGACAACATTTATTGCCTTGAAATTCTCCAGCAATCCCCTTTCAGTCCATCTCACTCATAAATTGTATGAACTGCCAACACTTAGTAGGCTTCTGTGCAAACAGATTTTTGCATACAAAAATCTTGCCCAGCTCTGGTATGTGTTAAGTTTGCTAGTTAAATTGTAATTCAGATTAGACTAATGTATTACAGAAAATATTATAGGAAAGGATAACAGGCATCTCTCTTTTTTAGTGCATTTTGTCAGGGGGTGGGGCAGTGGAGCATCAAGTGACATGTTTACAAATACATTTTTCTAGGTCTATTGATAGAAACATGAGAATTATAGGACATTCCTAAATCACTTTTTTTTTCTGTAAAATACTTCTTGTCTCTGTTGGCCAGTTTTATGGGCTTCTCAGCTTTCTCTATTAGATCTTTTTGTTTGCTGAATCAATATAACAATAACACTTAGCAAAACACAGGTGCAAATTGTTTGAAAACTCATGAGATATTGCTTTGATGCATTCAGCAGAAGAAAATCCAAATAATTGTTGGATCTGAGACATTCTGGCACTTGGATTTGGCACAGAAGTGAGATACATATCTTACATTGCACTTTAAAAAAAACACACATGAACAAAAACACAAAAATAACATTTTTGAGAGGAGAAGAAGCTCTCTAGGGTTGGGCAAAAGTTTTTTGGAAATGAAGGACATTGCACGTGAGTGTGAATGTTTGACTAATTTTTTTTATTGTTAATCAAACTCATGTATAAATAAATGAAAGAATTGTATAAATTGATAATTACATACATACATACACACACACCCCTATGTGTATATATGTGCGTATTTATATATACATATTTGAACCAAATTGACATGATCAATAATCTGCTAAAATCTTCCTTAGATGGCTTTATATCTAATAAGATGCATTTTCCATTTTCTTCTCTTCTATTTTGATTATTTCTAGCTATATGCTCTTGCTTTTAAATTTCAGGAACATCTGGTCAAATCTACTAAATCTTGTCTTTTTAATGAAATTATATTAAATCTATAGATTAATCTTGGGAAATTTATGTTGTTCTAATAAGTATATTTTAAATTTTGAAAAAGAAAGGAATTGTGTGAATTGAGAGAAATTACTGAATATTTCATCATTCATAAACATAAGCATATTAACAAGATACAGTTGTGAAATTTTGGAGAAAAGTATCTTTACATTGTATTCTTAGTGACTATATTTCTTTCTCATTTAATATTTGATATTTTCCACAATTAATTATGATACTTTCAACTTGAATTACAGTCCTGTTCATCACTAATTGTTGTTTTTCATATCAACAACTGAATTCAAGCACAATAGGTAACTCTATTTATTAGTGAAGAAGAATGGACATAGAAGAATATAGGTGACTTAGGGCAGAGAAAAACACAAGAAATTTAAATTCTTGTTTCCAAAGAAATAAATTAATGACCAATATGTGACTAATGCAGAGACTTACTCAAAGTAAATGCTAAATAGTGTTAATTTTTACAGAAATCCAGATATCAGCCAGTGCTTTCCTATCACTCAAGATACAAGTAAAAATACCCTGGATAACCAAACTTTCATTACTTTTGGATGTCCAACACCCTTAAAAGATTTTAAGTTTTACAATGTCTGTAAGTATTTGAGCTCATAAGCTAGATTTGATATTTCTTTTATATTCTCTGTCCTTTCATATTTCAAAGCAAATAAGAGGTATTGTACTAAGTTTCATTAATGATAATATCTAGGTTAAAGCTATAATGTCTAATTCATAAATATTTAAACCAATATTCTTTAAATTGAATACTTCTCTAAAAAGGGATGGCTTCATTTGGCACAATGAATTAATAAATCTAATTATAAGCTATTAATGTATTAAGTGTCATGTACGCAAGATAATTAAATTCTGTGGATCTCTGGTACATAAAACCTTTGATTAATAATATTGTTTTGTTTGTTTTGTTTTTTGGTACAAGGGATTGAACTCACGGGCACGTGTAATCACTGAGCCACGTCCCCAGCCATTTTTTGTATTTTATTTAGAGACAGGGTCTCACTAAATTGCTTAGGGCCTCACTAAGTTGCTGAGGCTGGCTTTGAACTCACAATCTTCATGCCTTAGCCTCCTGAGCTGCTGGGATTACAGGAGTGAACAACTGCACCTGGCCATGATACTATTTTTTTTTACTTATGATTTTGTTAAAAGGGTACTTTTTGGGCTTTATTTCATTGTTAATCAGCACATAATTATACATATTTATGGAGTACAGTGTTATGCTTTGTTACATGTACAATTATGCAATGATCAAATCA
Source organism: Ictidomys tridecemlineatus (assembly GCF_052094955.1). Classification (NCBI taxonomy): domain Eukaryota; kingdom Metazoa; phylum Chordata; class Mammalia; order Rodentia; family Sciuridae; genus Ictidomys; species Ictidomys tridecemlineatus. The sequence goes on from NC_135477.1 coordinate 63,489,240, forward strand.
GGGTAATTAGCATATCCATTCTGTCAAAGGTTAATAATTTCTTTGTGGTAAGAACATCCCAAATCCTCTCTGGTAGGTATTTTAAAATGTAAAATAAATTATTATTCTTGACTATAGTCACCCTTTTGTGCAATAGAACACTAGAACTTACTCTTCCCTAGCCTCTAGTAGCCAATGTACTGTTCTCTACTTCTTTTTTTTTATCGGTTGCTCAAAACATTAAAATGATCTTAACATATCATATTTCATACATTTGATTCAAGTGGGTTATGAATTCTTATTTTTACCACATGTACAGATTGCAGGATCACATTGGTCATACATCCACATTTATACATACTGCCATACTAGTGTCTGTTGTATTCTGCTGCCTTTCCTATCCCCTTCCTATCTCCCCTCCTCTCCCTTCCCCTTCCATCTTCTCTCTCTACCTCATCTACTGTAATTCATTTCTCTCTTTTTTTCCCTTTCCCCTCACATCCTCTTATATCTAATTTTGTATAACAATGAGGGTCTCCTTCCATTTCCATGCAATTCTACTTCTCTCTCCCATTCCCTCCCACCTCTTGTCCCTGCTTAATGGTAATCTTCTTCTTATGCTCTTCCTCTCTGCTCTGTTTTGAGTTGCCCTTCTTATATCAAAGAAGACATTCTTGGCATTTGTTTTTTAGGGATTGGCTAACTTCACTTAGCATAATCTCTTCTAATGCCATCCGTTTCCCTGCAAATGCCATGATTTTGTTATTTTTTAGTGCTGAGTAATATTCCATTGTGTACAAATGCCACATTTTTTTTTTTTTTTAGATTTCACATATAAGTGAGATCATGTGGCATTTATCCTTCTGTACTGGGTTTATCCACATAATATAATGTTCTAAGAGGGTAGATCTTATGCGCTAAAACCACAAAAGTAAAAACAAACAAACAAACAAAAGAAAAAAAAACAAGTATAGCCAATATGGGTAGGAAGAAACTCTCAAAATAATGGACAAATTTATGGAACTGATTATGATGATGGTTTTACAGGTGTATCCTTACTTTTAAACACATCAAGTAGTATATATTAAATATCTTTGGATTTTTATGTCAATCATGTCTCAATAAAGCAATTTAAAAGGCCTTAATGTATAAGTATTGCTATCATAGAAAAACTAACATCAGCAAGTCACACAGATTTGTGTGCTTTGCATATAATATAAATTATGTAAAAGACTATCATTTCTGGAAATTTTGACTTAATAATCTAATCTAGTCATTAGAAAGTAGTGAGGTAGCAGATATTTTATTGTATAAGAAGAAATAGCCAAGAAAGAAAAACAAAACAGAATAGTTGAAATGGAAAATGAGCTTGAAAAACCCATACACCTCTACCACATATATATAAGGGGAAGTGCTTCTTGATCTTAACACTAAAGAGAGTCAACCTCTCTTCCATTGGTCTGTCTACTATTCTGAATTAACTTTGGACATCAATAAGTACTATATCTTTATTTTTATGCTAGAAAGTGTGGGTAAATGCACAGAGGCTGGTGGTCTTCTGCTCAGGATGTGACTGATAGCTGACATCCTGCACTCCATTCCCCTCTTGCCTTATTATTCATTTCAGAAAAGATTCACTTTAGTTAAAGGAGAAAAACAAATGATACGACACTGAGCTTATTAACTTGATAGATAAGAGAGCTAAAACAAACACAGCTAGTGTAGCCCAGCTCATCTGCTCTCGGACAGGAAACTGGGGAAATGGTTTGTTGAAGCTGCCTACCTCACTACTGTGATAAGTTTACTTTAGAATTTCTTAGTTCTTTCTCCCTGTCACTTCAGATGAGAATGTTTTGAATCTACCATCTGCATGTTGTAAGCAACATGCACTTCAATAAATTCGATAAAATGTCACACTGGTGTATTTCTGACTCTGACAGTAACCAAAATAAGCTATTTTCTGCCTTAAATGTGTTTCAGTTTCTCCAAAGGTGAAATATATGAGCTTGCTTCTTCCCAACTGAGACCAATGTTGTAAGTGTAGAACATTCTGCTAAAGGTCAGAGGGAAGTATAAGTCAGACATTTTTGTAGTTTGAATTTCAGAAGTTTAGACAGAGACATATTTTAATTGGATAAAATAGGTTATAGTACTCATAAATCCATTTCAGATCTTTCATGGACATGCTGACATAGCGACTTGCCTAATGGTGAAAGAAAACCATGAACAGGTGAACTTTAAAATTATTCCAGAGTAAAGATGAAAGGTTTATCTATGGTTGTCTATCTGTATCCCATATATTATATCTCTTCTTCGTCAATATAATTATCATCATTATCATCATCATAAAATTCAAAATTTGCTGAGATGAAAACCCCGAGCAAGAGAGAAATGACTATTTCAGACAAATGTCCTTTTGTGAACTCATATGATCAATTCTATTAATGTTCTCGCGTTTCCTTTTAGTGCACTTCTGGAGAAGTTTCTGATTTGGTTTGATTGGCACTGTCAACAAATAATAGCTCCCAAATGCTCTGATCCTCGGAACCTACCAACATGTTAACTTTCCACAGCAAAAGGGATTTTGCAGATGTGATTAAGTTAAGGACCTTGAAATGAGGAGATTATCCTGGATTATCTGGGTAGGCCCCACATAATCAATCACAAGGGTCCTTAAAAGAGAAAGAGGGAGGTAGGGGAGTTGGAGACGAATCTCTGACAACAAAAGTAGGGGTCAGTTGGAGAAAGGATTGCTGCTGAGAGCCAGAAGCCAAAGAATTTGGACAGCTACTAGTAAATGGAAAAGGGAAAGCCAATTTCTCCTGATAGCTTTCAGAATAAAAACAGCCCTGCTAGCATTATAATTTTAGCTCTATACTATTAATTTTATGCTTCTGACATCCAAAGCAATAAGAAACTAAATTTGCGTTGTTTTAAACCATAATTTGTGGGTTGTTGTTTTGTTTTGTTTTGTTTTGTTTTTGCTGTAAGAATCCAGCACCATTGGGGCTGGGGATGTGGCTTAAGCGGTGGCGCGCTCGCCTAGCATGCGTGCGGCCCGGGTTGGATCCTCAGCACCACATACAAACAAAGATGTTGTGTCCCCCGAGAACTAAAAAATAAATAAATAAATAAATTCTCTCTCTCTCTCTCTTTCTCTCTCTCTCTCACTCAAAAAAAAAAAAAAAAGAATCCAGCACCATTGACTCTTTTTAAGACTTAAGAGTAGACCACATATCAGTCTTAACAAAATATTGTGTAGTTCCACAAAAGTGTCTGTATACAGGAAAAACAGTACACCTGGAAGGATGTTTTTCCCCTATTTAGAAAATAAAACACCATTCAGGTTCTTCCAAGGGAGGAATCTCTTTACCCTTTGACAAAGCTTATTTCTCATTTTAGTTTTAAACATTTTTTCTCACTTTTTTTTTTTTTTTTTTTTTAGCATGCAACAAAAGTTGACCACACAGAAGCACCATCTATAGTAGAAATGGCAGTTAGAAAAAAAAAAAAAAAAACTTCTTAACAAAGACCAAGGGACCATTCTCAGACATAGACTTTGGGAATGATATTTCAGAGACATTACTGGGAAATTGCAACCCTGAAAGTAACACGGAGGTTCAGGAAGAGGTATTTAATATTTGAGTTTTAGTAGCAGATGAAAGTTCTCATTCATAAGTAAGATTCTTTCATAAAGAAATTTTTTTCCACCTATGATCATGGTGAGAGGGAAAGGGTCAGATACAAAAGGAATCAGAATAGGTTACACAAGCAAAGAAAGATATACATCCTCATAGATGAAAATCGGGAAAACCTGGGGATAGATAGTGAAATCTAAATAAGCTCTCTAAATTAGGAAATAATATTTAATTAATGTTAATTTTTTTGATTTTCAAGTAATTTTCTCTTGGTTGTGTCAGGTAATGTTTCTTTCTTAGGGAATATACAATAAAATATTGATAAAAATACAAAGAGACTACGTCTGAATCTCACTTTATAAGCTTTCCCGAATGCCAGTGTGATAAAATGTTAACAGTGGGGGATTTTTGTGTTTATTCATTCATCAATCATTTATTGGTATTTTTGCTAGGCCAGGCTTTACCTCTTTTTAAGCATTTGCTCCAAACTCCAGATTCTGTAATTATTTATAATATTCTTGCAACTTTTCTCTAAGTATAAAATTTGAAATAAAATTTAAAAATAAGTAAAAGAAATATATATATATATATAATTTATTTATTGGTATAAAATGAATTTTAGTATACCATATATCAAGATAAAAATTTAGTCATAAAAAAATTACTTAAATGTGTGTGTGTGTATGTTTGTGCGTGAGCGTGTTTGCACGTGCACACTTGTTTAGCTAATATAAGGATTATTGACTGAAAACTAAAATCATAAACCTAAATAAGGCATAAGTATTTCTTTTCTTTTTTTTTTTTTTTTTTGCTAAAATGGAAACTAGAAGTAAGCAGTTCAGGCTTATATGGAGACACTATGACCATTGGGAACAAATATTCCTGTTATCTTTCCTAGATGACCGGTTCAAATTCCAGTTATGGTATTTGAGTCAGCATAACATATGAAGGAGGGACAAAAGACATCTAATCTATCTAAAGGCAATTCCACTAAGTCAAATACAATAGTGCTGTTTCTATCTCTTTGACCAGAACTTACGTATATCGTCATTTTTTTTTTTTTTTGCACAGAAACCTGTGGAATTGTGTTTTTTTTTTTTTTTAATCCTGCATGATCATGTTTCCAGATAAAAATTGAGGATGCCCTAAGGGGGAGTAAAGGGAGACTCAGATATCTGGGATCAACATGATTTCTAATATAGTCTTATAAAGCATGCCGTTAAGACTCTTCCCAGACTTTAATAGTCAGCTCTGGGTTTTATTGGATGTTAAAAAGAATCTGGAGATAAAATGAGGAGGCATTTAGAAAATTATTGCTTTAACAAAACTCAGTTATCCAATTTGTTAAATAAAACTAGAAGAAGTCCAGTTAAATGTGAATATCCTCAGTCACAAAAAGTAATGAAGTTGTGGTTTATGGTACAAAATACATGAGACATAAAAACATTACACTCAGTGGGAAAAAAAACCAGCACAAAAAAGCCACATATTGCATGGTCCTATTTACATTTGATGTTCAGAATGGGTCAATTTATAAAGAAAACATAGATTAGTGATCTTCAGGAGCTGATGGAAAAAGAGTGGTGACTTCGAACTGGGACAGAACTTCTCTTCAGTGATAAAAATGGAATTAGGATGGTTGCATGATTTTCTTTTTAATTTTTTTTATTTCTTATATACATGACAATAGTGGAATGCATTGCAATCATAATTATCTATTCACAGCACAAGTTTTCATATCTCTGTATATAAAGTATGCATTATTTTCTGAAAATTATTTTAGAAGTCTACCAAATTGAACACTTAGAGAATAAATTTTGTAATATACAAATTACATTTCAAAAACTTATAATGAATATTTAAACCAAGCTAAACAAACAAGAAATAAGCTAGCCCAATGTGGTCTGCAGTTCATAGGTTGTCAACACTTGCCCCATTGTAGTTGTTCTCAGGCACGTTGAGGTCAACATTGGAGCCCAATTGGGAGCCCTTTTGAACTTCCAGTGCTAGGCCCTGCCCCAGGAGGCCTAGAATGGTGCTTGGTTGCTGCTCTCCAGGTGAATCTGTTATGTAGCCACATGGTGAAGAATTAATGGTATAGAGCAGGAGTTTGTAAACTCCAGGGTTGGCCTGGATCCTTTGTAAACCATTGTGGGTGGCAGAATTATGGTTCCTCCAAAGATGCCCCAGTATGAATTCTGGGAATCCATCAACATGGAATCTTATATCACAAAAGGGATTTCACATTTTTAACTAAATTAAGAGCCTAAGGAATGGAGAAATTATTCCAGATTATAAGAATAGTTTCAAATTGTAATGCTAAAAAAAAAAAAAAAAAAGAATAGTTTCAGTCTGTTCTCTCTGGATCCTTAAAAGCAATACACTGTTATGCCTATGATCAAGGAAGAAGTGAATACTGAAGAAAGGTCAAAGAGCTGCCAATAACTGGCTTTAAGGTAGAGGAAGGAGGCTATGAGTCTAGGAATGTGGGAGACCTCTAAATGGTGGAAACAGCAAGGAGACAGACTCTTCCCCACAGGCTCTAGAAGTGACACATTGATTTTAATTCATGATCTTGCAATTTACAGGACCTTAATAAATGCATATTATTTACACAAAAAAAGACATTTTAGAAAAATTTTATATTTTTATTGCATTTTTTGTTGTTTTAGTGTTATCTGTTGACTCTGTTAATGTTTGTATTGAAAGAAAATTTCAACTGAATGGTTAATGTTTCTGAAATATGAGCTTATAATTGTTGAATTTTATAATGGTGCATGTAAAATACACATGTAACAAGGCAATTAATGCTCATATTTTTGTAGTTACTTACTAACAAATTTGACAAAAACCTTGCAGTTACTTACTTAGTGACAAATTTGAAAAACTAAATGCTCAGCCAAAATTTAGTTTTAAAGTATTTTCTATGTAAATGAAGATACTGGTAATCTCAAACTTTTATAAAAAATTTACTTTATATCTTAAGTACTAATAAATATATATAATACATAAATATACATAAGTACTGGAAAATACATATTCAATTACTCCATGCTATTGGGATTTCTTATAGATGTAATATTCACATTTGTGAATATTCCAAATAAGACAGAGCAATTAATTACTAATTTCATTAACATGATCTTAAATTTATACTTTCTCCAAAAAATAATTAACAGTGAAAAGATATTAAAGTAATATATAATGTAAATGTGATTTATCTCTCTGGAGGCTTAAGTCATTTCAGTCTTTTTACTTTAGAGAAATGGGTGATGGAATTTTAAAAGTAAGAAGATAAATCCACAACTTTGTCATTTCTCTGAAAGACTACTACAGTAATGACAGCAATTATTTTTAAAGGACTGTTTTGAAATGTGTGGAACTAAGTTTTAATAATTTAGCTGTCTCAATATAAATGTGCTCCCTTTCATGTCAAGGAATTAATGTTACTTGTCCAGCCTCATGAGTAGTGAGGTATCTGCACTAATCCAACCCTGTTGGCTCTCTTAATTCTCCTTCTCATGAATGGCACCCATGGCAAACAGGCCTGTTTGGAGTTAGCTAATTATGTTGCAATGTTCCATGAACTGGTGGAAGAGTAGCAAATACCATTCTCTTCTGTTCACAGATTTATATGCTACCATTGTAATTTCATCCAATCGTTTAAGATGGAGTTTGGCATTCTTTTTTTTTTTTTGTAAGGCGCAAATTCATAAATATTATTGATCTTGTGGGCCATAAGCTTGGTTACAATTACTTAACTCAGTCTTTGTAGCACTAAAAAAAAAAACATATGGGCTGGGGATGTGGCTCAAGCGGTAGCACGCTCGCCTAGCATGTGTGCGGCCCGGGTTCGATCCTCAGCATCACATACAAACAAAGATGTTGTGTCTGCCGAAAACTAAAAAATAAATATTTAAAAAAAACATAGAAAATATGTAAATATGCATTGGTATAACTGTGTTCCAATAAACTTTATTTACAAATACAAGTCAGATTTGGCCTGTGAGATGTAGCATATTTATGTCATTATAAAACACTGTCTCTTGAGAAAATCTTGGTACACTTCAAACCTTTTGGAAAAGAATCATATTAAACTTAGACCTCTCACAATTGAGTGTGAGTTGACTTATCAAAGTTTCTACCAGTTGTCTGAGAATTGAGAAACATACTATCCATTTTAGACAGAGGACAAAGAACAAAGCAATATTCAACATATATGTTCTGCATAGTGTGTAGGAAATGAACTGATAGCATGAATTAAATTGGTTAATTATGATTGTGAAACTCTGATTTTAAAAAGTTAACCTACTTTGCTTAAAGATTTTCCAACTCTTTAATCTGCTAATATATATTGTAGAGCTCCATGATTTTATTTCACAAATAGTACCTTAGTTTCACAGTGTACCTGAAATATTTAGAAACTGACCATTAGCAAAGATCTAGTCCATGTGGGGAGCCATGAATAGGACACAGATTCAACACAATGTGTGACCAGGGAGCATAACACACTCTTAGGTTTGAGATCCAAAAAAAGAAGGGCAGCACAGAAGAGTCAAAGGTGAAGTGTAGATATTGAATTACTTTTATTGCATAAAAGTGAAATTGAGTTTTCAACAGCAATGAGTCATGAATAAAGATGAAAAGTTACAGAAAGATTTTTTTTCTCTGAGTCACTGGGAAATGACTTGTAAATAAAGAACACATTTAAGCAGAAGAAAATTAATGTTAGATACTCATGAAAATGGACATTTCTTGTCAGAAAGTGCGTTTCAAATAGGTCACTAAATATATTAATTAATACTAATATTTAACCTTTATTAAAACTATGATTTTACTATATTATACAGAAAGTTGTTGCTTCATGTGTTTAGCATGAGCCTCTTTCATTTTAGAGTCTTCACAGTGATGTCCCCTTTGTAGAAGAATGAACTCACAATTTAATGAGAAAGAAATGCTTTTTTACATGAATTTTAAAATGATATTTCTCTTTCAAAAGTCCACTGATATTTATAGAGACCTCAATGCACAAGTAATGATACTTAGCAGCTTTAAAATACAATGCCTCATCAAGATGAATAAATGGAAGAGTTGTGACAATTCTGGAAAATATACCATGGAAAATTTGAGAGGATAAAAACAGGCATTCTCAATTTGTTTCTTACATTACTAAGAATTAAGGCAATGTTTTCTGCAAATCTACACTTGTAAGATCAGTTTTTGGAAGACTTTTTTTTCCACAAGTAGTATTAGAAATCTAATTTATGTTGCCAAAACTAGATTTTGTAACTGTCGAGAGATTCTGGGTGATTAAAATACAAAGCATCATTTATATTTTCTCTAATTAATTGATAACTAGTTATCACTTATCCTGAAGAAACTGGCTTAGTCACTATTTTAAATTCTGGCTCATTATCCAAGTTAAAAATGTGCTACCCTCTAACCTAAAAGCTCTTTTTTGAAAACCCCATGTGTGTCTAGTATCATTAATAAAGAGTGTAAATTTCCTATTTTTGCATAATGATTGATCCATGGATGATGATTATTTGACAGAAACAGCTACCCATGTGTCTCTGCTGAGCTATTCACTATCAGCAATGATAACGGAACATCAAGAACCTGACCATAGTAATAGATCCCAGTATTACTTGTTATTGTTAATGATGGCACTTGCTAAAGTTTTCAAGCTGTTCTGCTGATGCTTAAATCTTTTATGATCTTATTATCATAGCAGATAAAACTAAAAACAATCTAACTTCACTCAAATACATCAGATGCAGAGCTTGATTGGCGAGGTGTGTTGGTCTCATTCTGATGCATTGACTTTTATGTCCAAGACTGTTGTCTGATGGACTGCTGAGATGATTTGGAGATGATTTGGCTATAGTATAAGGCAAGATTTATACTTATTTCCCTGAGATGATTCTGTAGCTTGTAACCAAGTTGCATTTTAGGCTGGTGAACAGGAATGCATGGAAGAAGTGCACTTTGACATTTTCTTTAATTCTGGAAAATGTTCCACAATACTTTAGCATAATTCTGTTGAGAAATGTATATATTTTAATATCCTTTAAAATCTTCCACAATACAGACTCTCTGAAAAAGGTGAAGTGGCTTTTTGTGACAGAATGGAAAGCATCCAGCATCTGGAGTAAGTCAACCATGTAAACTAACTACCCTAGACATTCTTTGCAGCCACAAGTTCTTGATGATGAAAATGTTAATACACACTTATAGGAAAATTATAAATGGTGATTAAATAAAACATGTGACTCTAAGGTTCATTTTGGAAAGAAATGTCCAATACTTATATCACAAAGGACTTTTTTGGAAAGAGACTGTGAATAAAGAAACCATATCAAAAAAACTATATCAATTCTAGTTGTCAGTCATTGTATTTTGTAATGGTTAAATGCTCAGAGAATAATTTTTAGAAGTGTCAGTAATAACAGATTGCAAATATTGCCAATAGCAAGAGACTTAGAAAGAAACTGAATTAGGTAAGAGTAGAAAAAAAGTCTATTTTTGTAAAAAAAATAAATAATAAGAATAACAACATTTGAATACCCAAATCAGGAAACAGTATAATGAAATAACAAAGAAATTGTCTTAGATTTTTCATCACTGGGACCAAATTCCTAAAGAACAACAAGCAGAGGAGGAAAAGTTTATTTATCGCACAGGGTTTCAGAGGTCTCAGTTTATAAATGGCTGACTCCATGGGGGAATGGCCCAGTAGAGGTAAGCTGTTAGCTCATGGCAGGGTCAAGAAGCAGAGAGGGAGAGGAGGGTCAAGGAGACACAGGAAGGACAACCCTCCCAGGACATGCTCCCAGAGACCCACTTGCTCCAGCCACACCCCACCTCCTAGAGTTACCACCCAGTCTGTTCATTTAAACTAGGACATACTGATTAGGTTAACTCTCACAATCTATTTTATGTCTGAATACTCCTGCATTGATAGCAGATTTCGGGAGACACCTAATATACAAATCATAACACTGAACTTTTACACAAAAACCAGACTCCATATCATTACCCTACCTTGGCAACTTGAATCTATCAATAACTAAAAATAACATATAAAACAAGTCATTCATTATTCCATCATTGCCAGCAGGTCTTATTCAGGGAAAGTAAAATTGCTTTAATATTTGAAATTCCAACATAGTTCATGTCAATAGATTTGGAAATAATTAATCATCTTAACGCATACAGAAAAAGCATTCTGAAATTAATTGTGTATCCATCATACCCAAGAAAGAACTCCTGATGCCATTTGTGGTAGCATTGATATCTGTAATTTTACTAATTACAGATTCAAAGATATTTGACGACCTAATTGTTTAAAATATGTGGAGAAGCAAAGTACCTAAAATAATCAAACATTTGTAAGTAACGATATAAAACTGGATAACTTACAGCATTCGATTTTCACTAGCATGCATATAATTGTAAAACAATGTAGTATAGTATAATAATTTGATACACATATACATGTGTAATGATTGTATCAGGATAATTAGCATTTCCATATCTTAAAATGTTTATCATTTATTTGTGCTGAGAAGGTGTTTTATTCCAATTCTTTATAAAATATGTAATAAATTGTGGTGAACTTTTGTTACACTACTGTGCTGTAGAACATTAGAACTCATTCCTCCTACATAACAAAATTTTATTTCATTAATCAACCTCTCCCTCTGTCCCTTTCTACCCTTATTTACCTCCAGTGACAACTGTCCTACTCTGTACTTAGATGAAATTGACATTTTTAGCTTCCCCATATGAGCAAGAACATAAAATATTTGTCTTTCCATAGACCATTAATTAATTGAATTTAATACAATGTTCTCCAAGTCTATCCATGTAGTTTTAAAAGACAGGATTTTATTCTTTTCTTGGATAAATAATATAATTGTTTATATATACCACATTTTCCTTACCTATTGTTCCATTTGTGGACACCTCAGTTAACTCCATATACTAGGCATTATGAATGTTGCTGCAATAAACGTGAGAATTTAGGTCTCTCTTCGATACACTGATTTCATTTCCTTTAGATCTATAACCAGGAGTAGGATACCTGGATCATATTATACCTCTATTTTTAGTTGTTTGAGAAACTTGTTTGAGAAACACTCATACTCTTCTCCATAATGCCTATACTAATTAACCCTCTCATCAACAGTAAATAAGAATTTCCCTTTCTCTACAGCATCTCCAGCATTCATTACTTTTTGTCTTTGAATATAACTATTCTAACTGGGGTGATATGATATGTCACTGTGGTTTTAATTTGCATTTCCCTGATGAGAAGTGATGTTGAACGTTTTTTGTTTATTTGTTGACTATTTTTGTGTCTTTTGAGAAATATACATTCAGATCATTTGCCCATTTTTCATTGGATTAATTGGTGTTTACTTCATTTAAAGTTCCTCTCAATATTAAGATCTTCTAGGATAAAGACTTGCAAATATTTCTCCCACTACACACTGTCTCTTCCATTCCTTTACTATTTTATTTTCTCTTCTCTGCAGAAGATTATTAGTTTGATATAATCCCATTTGTCTAGTTTTGCTTTTGTTGTCTGGCAACAAAATATTTGCCTATCCCAAGGTCTTTAAGTGTTTTCTTTATCTTCCTTCTAGGAGTTTTAGAGTTTCTGGTTCTTGATCCATTTTGAAGTTAATTTTATACACAGGGAATTATAGGGTTTTACTTTCATTCTTCTGTATATGAATATTCAGTTTATTCAGCACCATTCATTAAACAAACTCTCTATGTATTTGGAGACTTTGCTGAAAATATGTTAGTTGTAGATGCACGGATTTATTGATTTATTTTTGGGTTCTGTCTTCTATCCCATTGGTCTATATGTTAATTTTTATGTGGTTTTGATTTTTATGGATTTGTAGTATGTGTGAGTTCAGGTATTGTAATGTCACCAGATTAAAAAAAAATAGTTGTAGATGGACACAATACCTTTATTTTATTTATTTTTATGTGGTGCTGAGGATTGAATCCAGTGCCTCACATGTGCTGGACAGGTACTCTACAACTGAGCCACAGCCCAGCCTTGTCACCATATTTTTGCTGTAGATTTTTGTTTGTTTTGTTTTTTTCACAAGTTACCTTGGCTATTTGGGGTCTCTTTTTGCTCCATACAAATATTAGAACAGTTTTTTTTTCTATTCCTGGGAAGAATGCCAATATTATTTTGATGGAGATTGCACCTATTCTGCAGATTGCTTTGGGAAGTACATAAGCATTTTAGAAACATTACTTTCTCCAAGTCGTGAACATGGCCAGTCTTCCCATTTGTTTGTGTCCTCTTCATTTTCTTTCATCAAAGCTTGGTAAATTTTACTGTAAAGATCATTACTTTCTTGGTTAAATTTATTCATAGGTATGTTATATATTTTTATAACTATTACAAATGGAATTTCTATCTTGATATTTTTCTCAGCAGTTTATTATTGTACAAAAATGCTACGTATTTTGCAGGTTGATTTTGTATCCTTCAATTTTACTGAAATCAATAATAGAGTTCTAACAGCTTTTTGGTGGGATCTTTGGGTTTTTCTTTGTATAAAATGATGTCATAAAAAATGGATATAATTTGACCTCCTTCTTTGTGATTTGGGTGTCCATTATTGTTTCCTCTTGACTTACTGCTCTAACTTAAAATATGATGTCAAACAACAATGGTGAAATGGGTGTATTTTTATTGTTCCTGATGTTGGAGAAAATAATTTTGGCTTTTCTCCTTTCAGTATGATGGTGCCACTGTATTTGCTGCAATTGTCTTCAATGCATTGAGTTACATTCTTGATATACCTATTTTGTTGATTTTCTAATTATGAAGGGATATCAAATTTTGCTGAATAATTTTTCTGCACCTATTGAAACAATCATACGATTTTTGTCATTCATTCTGTTGAAGGGATGAAATGCATTCATTGAAAAGCATTCAATTGACATGTTGAACACTTATTGCCTCCTTGGTTAAATTCTACTTAATTATGGTGTATAATCTTTTTTTTTTTTTTTTTTTTTTTGTTTATTTATTTTTATGAGGTATTAAGGATCGAACCCTGAGCCTCACATTTGTGAGGCAAATGTTCTGGCACACAAGTGTTCTGCTGAACCACAACACCTTTTTCATATTTCATTGAATTCTACTGGCTACTATTTTGTTGAGAACTTTTACATCTTTATTTATCAGTGATACTGGTTTGCAGTTTATTATTATTATTATTAGTAGTAGTAGTAGTAGTAGTAGTAGTAGTAGTCATAGTTGTGGTAGTAGTAATGTTCTTCTATTGTTTTGGTATCAAGTAATATTAGTCTTGAAAAATGAGCTTGGAAGCTTTTCAGTCTTTTCAAATACTTTGAGAAGAACTCATTCAAAATTTTGGTGAAAGTCAACAATAAAGTAATCTAATTCTTGACTTTTCTTTACTGGGACACTTATTACTGATTCACCTTCCTTATTCATTATTGGTCTAATCAAGTTTTCTGTGTCTTTTGGATCCACTTTGGTGGACTAACAATCTATCATTATTAGTTTTTCCAACTTCCTGATGTATCATTGTTCACGACATCCCCTAATAATTCTTTGTATTTCAGTGCTGTCACTTGTAGTGTTGTCTTTGGGGCTCTATGATTTTATTTATTTGGGTCTTTCTGTTTCTGTTTTATGGCTAGTTTATAGATTTTGTTTATTTTTTCAATAAACAAATGTTCATTTCATAGATACTTCATATTTTTAATCTCTATTTCATTTATTTCTGATTTGACGTTGATTATTTCTTACTATTAGGTTTGTTTTACTTTTATTGTTTCTTGAGTTAAATGATTGGGTTGATTTTAGGACTTAGTATAAAGCTACAGTAATCAAGAGAGTGTGGAATTGGCTGAAGAATTTACTGAATCTATATTAGATCAATGGACTACAATAACTTCCAGAAAAAATTGTATGTGTGTCTATGTGGTCAATTGATTTGTCACAAGAAGAGTAAACATGATTAAATAGGCTAGAATAGTTTTGCCAAGAAAAGATAATGGGAAACTGATTATCTCTATGAAAATTGAAACATATGCCAAAAATACTCAAAGAACGTCACAGATGTAAGTATAGAAACTAAAAACTTTTAGAGAAAATTATTTTCTCCTAAAACTTTTAGGAGAAAAACAATATGAACAAAAAATTATTAACTGATGTTCACCCAAATCAGAAAATTTTCAGACTTCCCACAGAGGCCAGCTATCTAGAGGATATACACACGTTTTAACTTTCTCTTACAAAAATCATAGTCATAAGAACCTTATTCTATTTCTTTACTATCAGGGTGAAGTCATATAAGAGACTTAATTGTATTTCTCCAGGCTTTGTATTAATTTAATAGTTGTAAGTTTTTTTGATCTTTCCTACATATATGGATATTTGTGATTGTTCAATGGATTCATACTGCTGAGCATGGGTGAAAACAAAGCCTTAGCTATTTACAATTTAATACATGTAAAAACATTAAACTATTCTCAGACTTTGTTTGTTTGTTTATTTCTGTAATTACATGATGTGGGGTTACAAGTTGTTCATTTTGGGAATTATTTTTTCCAATCATCAATTCATTAATTCATATTTATTGAGTGTCTACTGTCCTGGGAATTGTTTCAGCTTCTAACAATACAACGAAAAGCAAAACAGGAGGGCTCCCTTTCCTCACACAGTTCACATTGTAGTGGGGCTAGACAGAGAATAAACTACCAAATGTGTATATATGTGGTGAATATCACTTATATACGTATATGGTACAATTCTAAAATTCCTTATCTACATTTCTGACATAAAAATTCTGTAAAAAGTTAAAAGCATTTTGTAATTCATTATATGTTAAATCTGAATCTGATCTACAATATTCATCATCTTTATGAATCATGCTTAGTGTATCTATCCACATATATCACAGCAGAGATGTCAATATGTTTGATAGTGGTTGCTGTCTTAAGCCTTATTGAAAATCCAAGAAGTGAAATATATTTAGAGCCAGAATTTCAGTCTAGTATAACAACAGATACTGATAAATTCTACGAAGCTAACAGTGATAGCCAATATTTGATAGGCTTATTCTTTTCTATTCTACTCTAAAATTATTTTTAATTTAAATTATTATTTAATTTAAATAACCTAACAATTGATAGATTTATTCCTGAGTATCCTATGCTTTAAAAATTATTATAAATGTTTTATGATTTCTTGGTGTTAATGTAGAGAAATAGACTTCTTAGTGTTGACCTTATATCCAACAAACTGCTAAGTTGACGTATGCATTCTCATGATTATTTATAAATTCTTTGATGGATTTTATATATATAAGGATATTATCTGCAAATAATGGCAGATTTCATTTTTTCCTTTCAACCTTTAAAATTTTTGTTTCTGGTCTTATCACCATGATTTCTGTGACCATGTTGAAGGGACATAAAGATATTGGACAACTTTAGTTTATAATTTAAGGGGAAAGTACTCAATGTTTTACCAGTAATAATGCTTTTATATATACTTTTTATTATTGATATTATTTTTTAGATTAAAGAAGCTCCTTTCTATTGATTGATTGTTTTTTTTTTCATGAAGGAAGGTGAATATATCAAATGTATCTATTGATGGGATCCAGTAATTTCCCTCTTTTATTCAATTAATGTGATTAATTATATCAATAATTTTGAACTGTTGTTTGTACCTTCCACTCCTGAAATGAATTCCAGAATCACAGTATATTTAATGTTATTTATATTATTTTGATTTTCTCATGCATAATTTAGATGTGTATTTGCATTTATATTCATGAGAGGTCATAGCTTATAATTCTACTTTCTTGTAATGTTCTTTTTCAGATTATAATATCAAAGTGATGTTGTTCTCATGAAATGAGTTGAGATGTTTTCCCTTTTTCTTTATTCCCTGTTTTTTTTAAAATGTATTATATTATTTCTTCCTTAAATTTTGGGTAGTATTCACCAATCAGGTAATCTTGTCCTGGAGATTTCTGTGTAGCATTTTTGTTTTCCTTTGACCTGCTTTTAGTTTACACAATAACTTTTATGCCATTCAACATCATATATATCTTTGACCTTTCAAACATACAAGGTATACATTAAAAGCTAAGGTATTTGTTTCACTGTTGAAAGACAATTTTTGGTAGCATGCTTTTAAGGTGAATTAAAATCCATATTAATGGTATGATCAGATAGTTGCCATAGGAACACAGACAAATGTAACTTGTGTCCTTGTCTTTCACCCAGCTGCATTTCCCCATCTTCACTCATAAAGATGTATCAAAAATACTGTGAATGAATCTGAAAGATCTCAATACGTGCTTCAAAATCATTTTTAATTTTTATTAACAGCAAGTAATATCTAAAAAAACCACTGGAAGCTCTGATATCCTTGCATTTTATTAATGACACTGTGTTTTGTATTTTGCTGGGTCAATTATGACACTGACCCAAGCATTACATAGTAGAGAGCTGATTTTGAATCCAACAGTTTTATTGATTCAGATCATCTCTGTTTAAAGTTTGATTTATTTTAATTGTACATATTTCTGCATATTTGTGCTTTTCAACCAGTGCAGGTTTTCATACCTAAAATGTCTATTATGAACTGCACATAGCTATTTCATGTTATATTTTACCTAGTGTTACAATGTTTTTCTTTAATAACAGTAGAAATTTCAGGAAAGAAGGCTTGAAGAACCTACAAATATAGAGAGTTTCATACAGGGAAAACTACAGGAACATTACCAAAATTAGAACAACATAAGGTTCAAAGAAAAAACAAAAAGCAGAACTCAAAAGATATTTTTTCACATTTTCATGTCCGTATCTTTACAACAAAGAATCCAAAATTGTAACAAAAATCAGAAGAAGAATATAATGGCTTTTATTTCCTCTTGCCCAAAGCAAATGGTTTGAAAGTTAAGCTTTGAAATAGATGCTTTATAAAGTATATATTGAAATTAAAGAAAAATGTATGTTGTACAATTTCTTTCTAATTGCAGTATATTTCTTTCCCAAAAAATCTCATACTATACAAGATAAACTTAAAAGTCAGGGGAAATCCACATAAATTTGAGATGAAAGCCATAATTTTTCCCACTTAATTTTAATACATAATAAACAGGTTGACAATAACATCTTCAAAGGTGATTTCTAAAGGAATAATTTGCTTTGAATTTTGTTAATAATGAAAATGGTCTTTATTTGCCTCCAGTAAACCCAGAGGCAAAAGTTACTCCTAACACACAGCAATTTTTGAATATCCCTTGAAGGCAAGAATGACATCTCCTTGGTGCCCACCTGTCAAGCACACAGTGAGTTCCTAAATGATGCTTTCAGAGTGATGGAGGGCCAAAGAGATATAGTTGAAAAAATTACCAGAAAGCAAGAAAATGGATTCTGATTCTGGGTTCACCAGGTATTACTTAGGTTTATACATATCTAAGTTACCTAGGCTCATAGCTTCTTGATTGGTTAAATATAAAGATTGGATTAAATTAATTTCTCATGAGCTTTCTGTTAAAAACACATTAACAAATTATTTGTTTCAGAATTAAAAAATACAAAAATATTAACTCCAAATTTTCTGTATTAAACTTAATATAATATCCCTACTTTGTTTGCTATAGCTTAGATCAAAACCGGGTAAAATATTTTGGGTTACCTTTAAATGCAGATTCCAAAGGATAGTTTTCTTCACCCTCATTGTTAATTGGATGGCCTCTGTATTGTCACATATTTGGCAATATTGTCTGATCAGATGTTGGTCAGTGATGTCATCTGCTTAAGTATATACTAATCCTCCAGTCTGGTCCTTGCCCTTGCCATTCTCCATGTTGATGTCCTCTGAAATATGAGTTCCTGGTCTGTGTAGCTCCCACTTGTAACAATGCAATATATGTTTATGTTGGCTGACATTTGTATCTTCTATACAAACATTTTGGGAGAATAGAAAATTTAGCTATTCATGCATACCCTTTTGGAAATCAGAGAAACCTTGTTGGTTGCCTCAGTTCATCTCGGTTTAGACACAACTCACATACACCCCCGTGAATGAATGCCCATGTTGTTGCTTTCTCTGCCTACATCAGATTCTCTAGCCTGTCTCAAAGTTGTATTGTATACTTCACGAGATAGGGACACAACCTAGGGGGTGGACAGGCCGAGATTTCCTTTGGAGGAACACTATATACTTCACGTACACTATAAATTTGTCACTTTGCTTCTTTTTGTATGCTTTTATTTCTTTACTTTTCTCAGTTTTCTAGACATTTTTTTAAAAATTTCAGTTATTTGTGCTTGAGAGGGAAGAAGGTTCAAAGGATCAGATGAGATCATCTTGGCTAATTATTGAGACCGAATCTTAATTCCTGATGTTCAGTCTTTGAAGTGTATTTTTTTCCTCAAAATTATTGCCATATTCCAAATTATTGCATATTTACTGAAAATCAGAATACTTAAAACTGTTTTCCTTCATATAACCTACAATTATTTTCCTTTGCCTCTGTTTTTTAAAGTGTGAAACATTTAGATAATGAACATTATTTATATTTAGACACATAATCCACAAAGACACATGATCCACAAAGTTGATGAAAGCAGAGTTTGATATATATTTTGGAAGCAAGTTCTAGGGAATTCTGAAGATACTTAGCTGTTCTTTAAAAATATGAATCTTTTATTTATATAGCCCTAACATGTACAAAGGGAGATGGAAATTACTTTATATTCAGGTTCTCCTGAAATAGATCTGTTGCTTCAGGAAAACATAATAATGTTTGGGCCTAAAATTTTCCCTTTCATAAATAATGTCAAAAATAATGCACAACAACCCTTTATAGCCTGCTGGTTATCAAAGAGTTTGTTCAGAAGTCTACCAATATGGGCATTACTGAAAATCTATGTACAAGGAATCAATGATGGAAAACATTGCAATCACGGAACTCTTTCACAAAGAAGAGAAGGTTGTCAAATCACAGAGAAAACTTTAAATTATTTATAGATCATCAAGCATAGAAAATATTTGACATAATATAATAACCAAAAGATTTTAATGTAGGGGAAGCCTGCATTCTGTTTTGTAATTGAATATTTTTTTAAGATATTTCATTGTTTTGGTTCATTGTTAGTTCTAAAAGATGGTTATTTTCTCAAAAAAAAATAATAATAATAATAGCCTTTCACCAAAGAGTGGGAATTAGAAACAATGGGAAAATAATATAATAAAACAAATAAGCTCATCATAACTGAAATGGGATTTGGTGCTTTACCAATAAATCTTGATCTCATATGATCTGTTAGAACATCCAGTAACGTTTCCCAGGACAGTACTTTGTACCTGGTCATTCTTAGTAGAGAATATAACTGACAGATTATAAAACCCAATGAGTCAGATGAGATGTACATGAATACTAATCTTAGAATTAATTCTATTATTATTGGAAACAAAAAATAAAAGAACATGAACATCATCTTATAAACAGGGATTATACACTTTTCATATTTTTAAAAATGAATCTGTCTTAGTGCATCTTCTGTTGCTATAAGTGAGTAATTTATAAGAATAAAGGTTTGTTTGGTTCAGGGTCAGGAGTGCTGGGAAATTCAAGATCTGAGTGGTCACATCTAGTGAAGTGCTGCTTGATAGTGAACTCTGCAGAGTCTCAAGGCAGCAAAGGGCATAACATGGAAAGACAGCAAGCTTGGTAACATGGGTCTCTCCTCCTCTTTATATAAAGCCACTGATGCAATCATGGTGCCCCACCCTAAGGACCGCACTTCGTCCTAATTACTTTCTAAAGACCCCTACCTTCAAACTCCATTGACATGGGACTTTCTTTTTTTTTTTTTTAAGAGAGAGAGATAGAAAATTTTTAATATTTATTTTTTAGTTCTTGGCGGACACAACATCTTTGTTTGTATGTGGTGCTGAGGATCGAACCCCGGCTGCACGCATGCCAGGAGAGCATGCTACCGCTTGAGCCACATCCCCAGCCCGACATAGGATTTTCAACTTGAATTTTGAAGGGAACAAACACCCATACCATGGTGTGACTTCATATTATCATTTATATATTTCATTTAGATAAATTTTAAATGATAATTTCCCATACCTGAAATAATAAAAGTTTTCCAATTGCTTGCTCAATATTTTTAATAAAAACAAGTTATTTCATTAAAGGAGATCAAAGCCCAAACTTTCTTTTTGTGGATATATATGAGCTAATATGTCCAACTTATTTTAGTGTAAGTGCACAGATTTAATTTTTCTACGTCACAGCTAATGTGTTCTCAAGTTTTTAAAATGTCTTCCTTCCTAAGTACAAACATGGTATGTAACTTTTAAATAAATTTTGAAAAATAAATATACATATACACTTAAATTAAAAACTTAATTAATTAAAATTATATAAAATTAAGCAGTTAATCAGTCACACTTGTCACATTTTAAAAACTCAATACTACTCATGACTGTTGAGTGCAGTGAAAACTGAAGAATGGAACGTTTCATCATTGCAGAAAGTTCTGTTGGACAGTGATACCTTAAAAAATTGGAAACCATTTTTAGTGGTTATGAACTATTCCATTATGTTGTTGCATGCTAATTATTTCAGTAGTCCTATATTGTGTTTTTTTTTTTTTGCAGTGCCTGCAGATTGATTTCTTCTGTTTGCATTGTATACATGATATGTGTGACTGTGATTGTTGCTTAAATCTAATTTTTGTCTGAATCATTGTTTTAAATAAAAATTCTGAGGAATCTTTGAGGGGTGAAAATATTGAAGGCTCATTCAATTTGATTTCTCAAAGCTGTGACCCATTATGTGGTTTCTCAACAAAATCTAATTTTCTTTTCTAAAAATGTATATGCAAATAAAAATGTGGGTAGCAGAGTGATAGTGCAGGCACTTTGTTGAACAAATCAGAGGAGGTACTTGGTATGTAGTAGAGTTATATGAGAGTAAACATTGAATGGAATAGCCCATTATTACAAAGTTTCCATAACTTTGCTTTTGTTGTATTCATTTCATTTTTCAAAAAAAATCCCCTAAGTTACCATTTTCTCTTAAATTGTAATTTAGAAAAGTACTTCTGCTTTCCTTCTGCTTTTTAAATATCACATCTGGAATTGAAAGCCAAGTTGTCTAGACGATGAACTTTAAAGACAGAAGGACTGTCTCCAGATTGTGGGTTTTGAGTGATCAGAGACAGGTTTTGTCTCTGGATATCATCCTGTAAGCTCCCAAGCCTGGCACAATGCCATAAGCACTGTAGATAATCACTTTGGAGTTTCAACAGATACAAAGTCTATGGTTTGGGGGCTGGGGATGTGGCTCAAGCGGTAGCGCGCTCGCCTGGCATGCTGCGGCCCGGGTTCGATCCTCAGCACCACATACAAACAAATATGTTGTGTCCGCCAATAACTAAAAAATAAATATTAAAAAAATTCTCTCTATGGTTTTGACCAAATTATGCAACTTGAAGTATTCCTGCTTTATGAGGACATAATGAGAAAAATGAAAAATAAACACTGGGTATAGCAAATGACAGGATATTGTCATTGTCTCTCAGGGCACCAAATTGAATTAACTATTGCAGAAATCTCTTCTAATTTCTGATTTTAAAACAAAAATTTAAAGGTCCAAAGGGGGAAAAATGGCTTTTTCAAATTCTCACAGTAAATGTAGACTGGACTCACATTTTCTACAGCAACATTTTTCCCTGTGGACTAATAATTGAAAGCTCCCAAGAATAAGATTTTGGATGAGTTGCAAGAGAAAATTTACAACTGAACTTCATGATTCAATGAACTCTTTTATCCCTGAATTCTGTTATTCACAAACACAAAATATTTTATCTGGTACTATTTTTTTAATTTAAGTTAGTTAATAACCCTTTGAAACAGGTGCCTATAATCCTAGAGACTTTAGGCTGAGGCGGGAGGATTGAAAGTTCAAGGCCAGCCTGGGAAACTTAGTGAGACTTTGTTTTAAAATAAAAAGTTGAAAAGGGGCTGGGAATGTAGCTCAGCAGTAAAGCACCACAGGTTCAATCTCCAGTACCACAAGAAAAAATAAATTTGAAATTATCCAATTTATGATAAAAACAAATTTACTAATCGTACATGGTATGTTCACATTAAGATTCACCGATACATGAAAAAATTTACCAGTGGATTCTCTAGTGCGGGACAGAAATATCTCTCTTTGGTACTCAACCCTATTCCTCCAAGTTAATGAATGTACTTACTGAAAGAGATGTGAAGACACATAGCATTATACATAACATTGTGAGAAATAGAAAGGCCTGTGGTCCACTTTCAAAATACAGTATTTAGCCTTCAATGCAAAATGACTTAAATGGAAGAAAAGCAGCTAGATGGGAATGTTATAAGCAGTTAACACCAGAGTATAAAAGTCCATAGCCCCTGGACAAACAGAAGTGAGAAGGAAGGGGCTCACCTAACCAACAGAGAAACTGTGTACATGCCAAAAGGAACTCAATCCCAGGGGACTTTCCTGACACAAGAGAATAAAAAGACATTGTTTTTTCCTTTTTAAGTAACCCAATAGAAGACAATAAAACCTAGGCAATGTGTTTGGGAAGACTGTACACCACATAGTACTTAACCAATAAGGAACCAGGGGAGGGACCTCAAGTTCTAGGAGATAAAATACTGTTATACCAAATCTGTGTGTCTCTGACCACAAGCCACCAGATATGCAAGACCTTTATTATACTAAACCTCACTTTTTGCTATACCTCTGTCTCTTAGTGTATTTTGGGGTTTGGACAGGTGAGCGTGTTTCTCACAATATGAATATATTATGTTATATATAAGCATATGTGAAAGAAGACAACTTATAATAAATTTGATCTACTAAAACAAGGCAGGTGGGTGGGACAGCATAGTCTGTCTGTTTGCAGAACAGTTTGTTGAAAGAATAAGAAATTTTTATGACCTCTTGGAATGTTGATTTCTGTCTTCAGGATCATATAACCAGGCAATGTCTTTAAACAACTATCTTTCTTAAGATTCACCTTTCATCTTCAAAGGTCATGCAACTCTGTGGCTTTCTTCTACCTGGGGATAACAAAGCAATATAGCAATAACTGTGATCACAGAACACCACCAAAATTGTTTGAAAAATGGGTTTGAAAATGTTCAGAAACTATTTTCCCTGTCACTGGATAAATATTACTCACTTTACCTCCTTTGGAGAACAATTTCAAGATTTTTTTTTTTGAAAGTTTTTTTAAGGCATATGGAAAAACAATATTTGAATGCAGCTTCTACAAGAAAATGTGAGTATCTAAATGCTTTGATTTAGAAATATTCTGGTTATGTTTTCATGATTTTCAGTTAAAACGGTCATATTGGTGTATATAATTTAACATAAGTTTGAAAAACTCAAAGAAAAAATTGAAAATGGGAAGTTAATTTAGAAGTACTGGGGACTGAAATGGAACAAATTGTATTCAATGCATGCATGGCTATGTCAAAATGAACCCCAATACTATGTATAACTATAATGCATTAGTAAAAACATTTTTAAAATATACTAAGAATTAATCTATCCTAACTAGAACAGTTACTGTTAGTTACTGATTACTGTTAGAGCACTATTTTTTTTAAATTTTATTTTTTTATATTTTGGTACCAGGGATTGAACCTAGAAGTCTTAACCACTGAGCCACATCCTTACTCCTTTTTAATTTTTTTTTTAAATTTTGATACAGGGTCTCAATAATTTGCTGAGACTGGCCTTGTACTTGCAATCTCTCTGTCTCAGTCTCCTGAGTCACTGGGATTAGAGGCATGATGCCTGGCATATAGCACCATGTTGCCTGGCATATAGCACATATTCTTAAGAGGTGGGATTACGTAGTCACCAATATCATTTCAGAAAATGATTTGTTAGATTCTACTTTAACGAAACATTGTCAAAGGTGTTATTTTGAGAGTTTCCATCAAATACACATCAGTAAGTTATTAGGCAATATTTAAAAGTTTATTCTGTATATACTGTCTGCAGTTTACAAATAGTGTCATTAATCATATACAAAGCACAGCTGTAAATGCAAAGTACATATTCCCACTTGCACTCTCTAGGAGTGTCTCTATTTTGGTTCCCATCCTAGCACATATCCTTCCATTATCACTTTTTATTCTATAGACCTATATAAAGTTGTCTATTTCTGTATCCCATGCTAGTCTAATGGATTCTGGTGATTTCATGCATCAGTTATATGATTTCTAACTACATACAATGTTTTAGAGCAAAGGCCTCAAGCATGGGAATATATGGATATTTTTAACAAAAGTTAAAGTGCAGGAAATCAAAGAGAAGCAAGTGAGCATAGCCATGCGTGCATTGAATACAATTCGTTCCATTTCAGTCCCCAGTACTTCTCATTACTAGGAGATGGGATTTTGAGAATTATGAAGATCACATTTTCAAGAATCCCAAAGAGTTTCATATTGACTTAATCTTACTCTGTGTCTCTAGGAGAGAAAGCCACTTGGGCATTTGAGGCATGTTATATGATCTGAATTATGTTTGTAATGGATCACTCTCACTACTGTGTTGATAGCAAAGCAAACACTGAAGTACTGAGACTTCCTGAGAGGCTATGAATGCATTTAAATTGAGACAACATAGAATACATCAGACCATCATATAGAAATGAGGAAGTTCTGAATATATATAAAAACAGAACTCAGGGTTTAGGTCTGCCTGTGAGTCAAGGAAACAGCTCATGGTAGTATGGCTTAAATATTTAATTGTGTCACCTCCCAAATTCATGATGAAAATTATTTTCCATTGTGGTGTTATTAAGAGACAGGGCCTTTGAAAAAGTGATTAGATCATTAGATTTCTGCTTCCAAGAGTACCTTACAAAATGGCTGAAGGAAACTAATGTTCACCCGCATCTTTGACTTTTCAAATCCCTTCCATCACATGAAGATACCTAGATAGTGCCACCTGTAGGAACTGGTCTTCACCAGCACTAAATCTTCTGGTACCTTGATCTTGGACTTCTAAAGATATGGAACTGTGGGGAAAAAAAAAGTTTATACTATTTATAAATTACTCAGTTTCAGGCATTTTGTCATAGCAGTACAAGTGGGCTAAGATATGAGTAACTTCAAGTTTTTTGAGTAATTATAGGATGATCATTATTCGACAAGGGGAAGAACGAGAAAGAAACACATTGTGGGAAGTGAGAAAAGGAGCTGGAGCAGAATTTCAGTTGTGAACAAGGGAGAGTTTGTGATGACTATTAGATGGACAGGTGGGGATTCCGGCTAGTGGGAGGCAAAATATATGTGTCTGGAGTTTAGGAAAATGTCATGGTGTTAGGAAGCAGATGAAGATGGAGGAACATGAGGTTCAGAGAATAATTCTATAAAATGGGCCCATGGTACTGACCCTCACAATGCTTTCTTTTCTGAGAAGAAATTTACCTGCAGCCCTGCCTGGCCTCAGTGGACATGATATATCACATTCTTCAGCAAAACTACCTATTAACTGCAGAAGAAATGCAGCCCCATAATAATGTTGATAACAGGAACCCAAGTTACCCTGAAGAAGGAGACTTTTGTGACAAGATCCTGAAACTCTGGGAGATAAAGATAATTTCTCCAACCATAAAATCCATAAGAATGTATGGTTAAGAATCCAGTGAGAACTGTTCAGCATGGGTCAAGGTGATCTAGAGTTTCCATGACAGAGGGGACTTGAAATTCTGATGTCATGCTGCTGTTAGTTAAAAGTTAAGAGGTGGATCTGGGTGGGACTCTCTGGAAGCATCTCTGGGATCCTCAATAAACTTGGGTGCAGGAAAGGCACACTGTCTTTTGTTGACCCAGCTTCATAACAATGGCTGGGATAAAAACTGGACATATTTTGTAGATAGACATTATTTATAACCATAATATTGGATGAAATTTTAATGGGATTAAATGTAAATGCAAAAGAAGTCTTAAAATGATTCCCAGAAATACACTGAAATTAAGAGTTCAAAAATGTGGAGGAACTAAATAAGGAGAAAAAACCAAGTTGGTGAGGTGGAAGAGAAATCAAGAGGTGGTTGTACCATGGCTATTCTGATTTTAAAAAATCTAGGGAGTAATCTATACTGCCAAGGTATATTCACTGGGTGAAATTAAAGAAGATTGATTGCTGATCATCATCTTCTGAAATGGGGATGTTGTTGGTGACCATGAAAAGATCAATTTTGAGGGAATGGACTGATTTTGAGGAAGAAAGGGTACAATTGGAGATCAATACCAACAGATTCTCTTGTAGCAGAGAAATGAGACGTTAGTCACAGAAGAAAACATTGGTAGGTTCTTTTTTTTTAATTTTGTTTTTTTCTTGAGATGTGTCAAATAACAACATCTTAAAATGCTGATAGAAAAAATCCATTCAAAGGATTTTTTTTTTAATGAAGAAAACAGAAAGTCCAATTTTCTAGAGTGATATTCTTAAGGAGGTAAGAAAGAATGATGGGGTAAAATTGGGAGTTCATAACCCACTTCAATCTAATGTATGAAATATGATATGTCAAGAGCTTTGTAATGTTGTGAACAACCAATAAAAAAAATAAAAAATTTAAAAAAAAAAAAAAGAAAGAATGACAGCCAGGAGGAACTGACTTTAGATAAGAGCATGAACAGTTCATCTACATAATAGGAGAAAGGTCAAATAAAATGAAAAATAGTGTTGCTCAGTGTTTTGATTATGGTGGGATTACCAAAGAAAAAAATGATTACTTGAAGTTTCTTACTGAAATAGAAAACTAGGGCCTCAGTTAAGAGACAGAATGAAAAGAATTTTAAAGAGAAAGAAAAGGTTTGAAAAGTCATTAGATTACAAGAAATTTCCTTGGACTACAAACTGTAGTATGATTTCTAGGTAGATGTAAAGGCTTGTGGGAGTTTTGTGGACATAAAGTGAAAGACAAGCTTTCTTTTCCTTCTCCTCCATCTTCTTCAAACAAGTTCATCTGGACACATGTAGGAATGGAGGAGTTTTAAAGTTGAATGAAATAGAGGTGGATGTTTTAATAAGAATAATAGAGAAAGTCAGGACATTTAGAATATATGCAGTTGAGTAATTAAAATAATTGATCATAGATTTAACCTAGGAAAGAAGAAAAAGGGGAAGGAGAAATGAGAGAGAGTGAAAAGTTACAGAATTAATCAACGGAAAGTTCAAAGAGGGTCAGAATGTTGTTGATATCAAGGTACTGAAACTGACATACAGAAGATGGTTCAAGTGTGCACTGATGAAAATCAAAATCATGAGTAGTTTCATTTACCAGAAAGGACAAGGACTTTTCTGTGTCACTGATATTAAAGAGTAAGGAAAATAAAATTTAGCCTCTACCATCTTAGGGTTAATTGGGACTAGGAATTAAATTAACATAGGACAGATCAACATGAGCAAAGCAGTTTTGTTAATATAAATTTTATGTGACACAGAGCCCTCATCAAGGAATAAATATCCAAAGACACCGAGTTAAACACTTATACACTGAATTGTACACAGAGTAGCAAGTTGTGAAAAGGTAAGGAAATTATGTTAGAAGGTTAGAAGACAAGAATTAATAACACCTGTAAGAATTCTCTGAGCCTCAGCTTCCCATTCTTGATGAGAAAAAATGTTATTTTCCTTCTAGAATAGAGAGGGTATTATTTACACGGACATTTCATCTCCTGCTTTTTGTGAAAAGAAGAGAGATCTTGTAACTGCAGATTTTGAAGCTTGATTAACACAAAATAGTCAATATGCCAGAGTGGCATATTTTGGCATGTCATATTTTTAACTCCTCATATGCTTACTATATATAATGCTCAGCTTCACTAAATGTAATGAAAAATCCTCCCTTAACTCCATGCACTATATTCACTGATTTTTTTTTTTTTTGTAAATTAATGTACTTTATTTTAGAAAAGTTTTTTGGGCTTATAGAAAAACTTACTATAATGTACAGAGTCCTCTGCACCTTCTCCTACTGCCAACCTCCCTATCAAACTCCTGCACCAGAGGGTCATTTGTCACAATCAATGAACCTATATTGACACATAATTATCACTCCAAGTCCTAATATACATTAGGGTTCACTCTTAGTTGTATAACCCATAGATTTTACTGATGTAGAATAATACACCCTTGTAGTATCATCCACAATAGTTTCACTGCTCTAAAAAAATCCTCTATGCCTTGCCCATTTGTCCATTTCTCCCTGACCCTTCCCCTAGTGACTACAGATTTTTAATATCTTCATAATTCGGTGTTTCTCAGATTAGCATTTTGTTGGGATTGTAACTTATGCAGTTTATATCATTTCTTTTTCTTATAAGTTTACAATTGGTGTTCCATTGTCTTTTTATCTTCATTGTTTTTTTTTTTGTTACTGAATAATGTTCCATTGTGTGTTCTACAATTTGTTCATATGTTCACCTATTGAAGAACGTCTTGCTTATTTCTAAGTTTTAACAATTATAAGTAAAACTGTCTTTAATATCCTGTTCAGGCTTTTGTGTAAACATAATTTTAAATTCATTTTATAAAATAACAAGTATCTTATTCATATCTTATTCATATGGTAAATATATATTTAGTTTTATAAGGAACTGCCAAACCACCTTCTAAAGTGTTTGTACCATTTGACACTACCACCAGTGTTGTGTGAAAGCTACTGTTTCTACACACCTTTCAGAAAATTTGATGTCAGTGTTCTAAATTTTAGGCAGTATAGTACAGTAGTAGTACCTGTTATTGTTTCAATTTACAATTTTCAGTAGTAGTAATAGTAGATTCAATTTGCAATTTGCAGTAGTACTAATAGTAGTACCTGTTATTGTTGCAATTTTCAGATTACTAATGATAGATGATGTTGAGCATGTTGCCACATGTTTATTTTCCATCTACATACGCTCTTGGGTGATCTGTTCAGATCTTTTGCACATTTTTATTGTTTTTATTTTATTTTACTTTATTTTATTGGTACTGGGGTTGAACTTGGGGTCATTTTACTGCTGAGCCACATCCCCAGTCCATTGTTTATTTGTTTGTTTAATTTTTAATTTTGAGAAAGGGTCTGTCTAATTTACTTGGGGCCTCACTAAGTTTCTGAAGCTGGTTTTGTACTTGTGATCTTCTTGCCTCACCTTCTGAGTTACTGGGATTACAGGCATCACCACCAACCACACCCAGCCATTTTGCCCATTTTTATGGGTTGTTTGTTTTTGTATTTTTTAATTGGTTGTTCAAAACATTACATAGCTCTTGACATATCATATTTCATTCTTTAGATTCAAGTGGGTTATGAACCCCCATTTTTCCCCATATACAGATTGCAGAATCACATCGGTCCCACATCCACATTTTTACATAATGTCATATTAGTAACTGTTGTATTCTGCTACCTTTCCTTTCTTCTACTATCCCCCTCCCCTCCCATCTTCTCTCTCTATCCCATCTGCTGTAATTTAATTCTCTCCCTTGTTTTTTTTCCTTTCCCCTCACAACCTCTTATATGTAATTTTGTATAACAATGAGGGTCTCCTTCCATTTCCATGCAGTTTCCCTTTTATCTCCTTTTCCCTCCCACCTCATGTCTCTGTTTAATGTTAATCTTTTCCTCTTGCTCTTCCTCCCTGCTCTGTATTGTTGATTTTTAAGAGTACTCTATATACTTTGGGTAATAGTTTCTTATCAGTTGTGTCTTTGCATATATTTCCCCTAGTGCCTAGTTTGTCTTCCTTTTCTCTCAATAGTGTCTTTTGCACAGCGAAAATACCTAATTTTAACAAAGACTAACTTATTGGTTTTTCTTGAATAGAAAAACCTACTTTTTCTTGTTTATCTAAGAAATATCATTGGATATGGTGTCATCAAGGTTTTCTCCTGTCTTATCTTCTAAGACTTTAAAGGTTTTGTCTTTTAAATTTAAAAGTGTTTCAATCAGCTTTTCCATTTCTGTGACCAAAAGAATCTAACAACACACAGCAGAGGAAAAAATTGTTTTGGCTCAGTTTCAGAGGATCAGTCTGTTATCAGTTGACCCCAGAGCTCTGAGCTGAAGATGAAGCTGAACATTATGGCAGACATGTGTGGCAAAAATAAAGCATCTCAATATATGGTATCAGGAAACAGAAAGGTTCCCCCCCTTATCCAAGACAAAATATAAATCCCACAGCATGCCCCCAGTGACATACTCCTCCAGATATACCCAACCTGCCTTCAGTTACCATCTGCTTAATCTAATTCACTGAATAGGTTAATTCACTGAATAGGTTGCAACTTTTATAATCTAATAATTTCATTCTAAACATTCCTGCATTTTTTCATACATGAACTTTTGAGAAACAGAGCTAATTTTTATAAAGTTCATAAGGTCCATATCTAAACTCAATTTTATTTTTCCAGGTGGATGTTCCATTATTCCAAATTATTTGTTGAAAAGACTGTCCATCAATTAACTTGTATTTGCTCTTTCATCAAAGACTAGCTAATTGTGTTTGTGTTCATCTATTTCTGGATTATCCATTCTGTCCCATTCATCTATTTTTCCAATGATGTCACATTCTTGATTACTACTATAAGTCTGATACTGTTAAGCCTCTGATTTTATTCTCTTTCAATATTAATTCTACTAGATCTTTTGACTTTCTGTATAATATCTGCAATTAGTTTGTTTCTATACAGAAAATAACTTGCTGGCATTTTGATTGGAATTTTGCTAAACCTTTAGACCAAGTTGAAGGGAAATGATACCTTGAAAATATTGTCTTTTTTTCATGTATATAGAATGTTTCTTTGAATTTTTGCAACCTTGGTTTTTTTCATTACATATTTGTAGTTTTTCTAATATAGATCATATAAAGTTTTTAATCTATGAAAGATTTAGTTTGGGAGCTAATGTAAATGTTATTGTGTTTTTAATTTCAAATTATAATCATTTATTGATAGTACAAAAAAAGGACAATTAGCAGGGCATTGTGGTGCACACCTATAATCCCAATGGCTAGAGAGGCTGAAGCAGGAAAATCACAAGTTCAAAGCTAGCCTCAGCAACTTATTGAGGCCCTAAGTAACTTCTCAAGATTCTGTCTCTAAATAAAATTTTAAAAGGGCTGGGAATGTGACTCAATTGTTAAGCACCACTGTCTTCATTCAATCCCTGGTACCCCCCACCCAAATAAATTGAATAAGCAATAAATTAACTTTTAGTATGCTAAATTTGTTATTCTGCAAATTGGCTATCATTTCTTATTCCAGAAGATTTTTTTTGTTTTTATTGATTCTTTGGGGTTTCAATATAATTATATTATATGTGAATAAAGACAATTTTATTTTTTTCTTCCCTATCTGCATACCTTTTTATCCATTGGTGACCTTAAATAGCATTAATTAGGACTTCCAGTACATTGTGAAATAATAGTGATAAGAATGATAAGAATAATCAAGGACTTTTATAATGTTACCTTTCAGATTCTATACTTCATTATTTATAAGAATCAATTTCATTCACATTTTAAAATCATAAAAAATCTAGATTTTAATTATCAGTAATGCAATTTTTAGAAATATATTGTATAAAATAAAAGGGCTGAACATGTAGCTCAGTGGTATAGCACCCTTGGGTTCAATCCCTTCTACCAAAAACAAAAAAATCAAATATATATTTGGGGAGGGAGAAAGGGGGAGAGAAGGAGAGAAGAAGAGAAGGAGAGGGGGAGAGAGAGAGGGATAGAGAGTACTAGTATAGTAATTTTTAATTGAACATTTTTTTACTTCTTTTTTTTAAATTATAAAAATAGTGTATTAAAATAAGTTCTATCTTTGCTTTAATTAAATATGGTAAAATAGCAACATAATCTATTTTTTAACATATCTGCTTTTTAGTGGAATAATGGCACAAATTCATACTTTATTTCATAACACATTGTTTGGAAGGATTATAGGTATTAAAACACTCTCTCAATAAATGTGTTTACTTTCTTCTGGCCTCTATTTCTCTCTTCTGCTGTATCTGTAGATACTAACCATATGCCACATTTTCCTCCTTTACTCATCCAAATTATACTCATATTTTTACAGTGAATTCCAAAATGCTAGAAGAAACTTTTTCTTTGTCATTAGCCTCTTTATACAGTATGTGATAACTTTACAGATCCAATCACATAGCAGACTGAATACACAGATATGTTCAATACATACTTGTTATATTTTCTCACAAGGAAAGTGAAAATAGCAAAATTATTTCATTCCCAACCTATAAAAAAAATAACCTGTCCCCTTGCCTCTGACATACTTTCTTGCCTGTGACATACTTTCTATCCCTTTATTTCTATCATTTCTGTCTACCAGATAGAAAAGTAAAATGAACAAAAACATTGCTAGATTTTTCTGATTCCATGATTCCAAATTCTATACATATCCTCTAAAATATTTATCTAATCTTTAAATTGTGTGTGCACCAGTGGAAGGAAAATTATATTCTAAAAGAAAGTATGAACTCTTTTGCGTACTATAATTTTTGTTGATTAGCATGTAAGAAATTATGTACAGGATGTGAGACCAACGCTGAGGGCAAGACTGAGAGGTTTCTTTCTACCCACCCCTTCCCCCCCCCATCTCTCTCTCTCTCTCTCTCTCTCTCACACACACACACACACACACACACTTTTGCTATGAAGATGAGAGTATTGGTGCACACACAATTTAAAGAGTAGATAAATATTTTAGAGGAGATAAACAGGATTTGGAATCATGGAATCAGAAAAATCTAGCAAATATGTGCTCATTTTACTTTAGGCAATTTAAAATTTCTATTTTCTGAGATTAAAATAAATATAATATTTTATTTCAATATTTTTATAAGTTTTAAAATTATATAATATATGCGAAGGTGGGACCTGACATGAAATGTGGGAGGTATTTGTATTTATTATAATTATTTTCATCTTTTCTCCTGTGGTAAAATACAAAATTCTTCATTCCAGGTTAAGATTTAAAGACTGAATTATTGACCTTTTATATTATCCTGGACCTTTACTTTAATTTCTATTTTCTTTTTCCTACTTTTTTTATGATTTTTTTTTATTGTTGGTCGTTCAAAACATTACACAGTTCTTAATACATCATCTTTCACAGTTTGATTCAGGTGGGTTATGAACTCCCAACTTTACCCCGTATACAGATTGCTGTATCACATCAGTTACCCTTCCATTGATTGACATATTGCTTTTCTAGTGTCTGATGTATTCTGCTGTCAGTCCTATTCTCTACTATCCCCCCTACTTCTTCACAATCTCACACTTTCTTAGGATTATTACTAAAAGTAGAGAGGTTGGACATCTCAGATCAGCATTAATATTGCTCTTTCTGCTCTTGCTAAAAAGAGATTTTCTGAGGCAAATAAAAAATTAATGCCCTGATTGAGCATCTCATAATATGCTTATTTGGGTAATTTATTTAATCCTCCACACAAAGAATATTCTGTTTACCTCTATTTTGTCACATTTAATATAGATTTCCATTATTTTTATATATGCATCTTCAGACACAGAATCATTAGACCAAAGACCACAACACTTATTTCTTCTGGTACCAGATACTAAAATACCTGAAGCATAAAAAATGCTCAATACTTTTTTTTTTGATAAATGAATCGATGTAGGTTTGGATGAATGACTACACTCACTGATGAAATCATCATTCTTAATTTACTGTGTATAAGAATTGTCTAGAATACTACTACATGAAAATTATTAGGTATAGACAGTATGAAATGAGATTCCCACATAGAATGTTCCAAAAGAAAACAAAATCCTTTCAAATATTTTTGTAGGAATTGTAAAATATTTTGATGTTCTATTCATATTTAAATAACACATTGCAATTTTTATATTTTTATACTGATATAATGGTTTATAAACCACTTTCATGAGCATATCAAATTGAATATTTTTATCAATCATGAAATTTAATAATATTTGTATTAGTCTCCTATTTTCAGATGAGGACATTGAATTTTAAAGGTACTGCATAACTTGCACATATTCACTCACTTAGATAATTGTAATTCTATTTTTTGTACCCCGTACATCTGATTTCAACTTTAAGTCTGCCCCATTTTGTTTTCTTTTTTTTTTTCCCAAACTCATAATTCAGTGGCAAACTCTTTTAATAGTTAAATGACTGTACTTTAAGCTGTTGAAAATATCTCAGTCGGTTCATTCACACACTGAGAAATTTGGATCCAAAAATATGTTTCCAATTATGTATTTTGAAATAAATTATATTAAGCAATTAGAGTATTAAAAACATTTATTCATCACATTGAAATTTCTAGTTGCACTATTTTTTTTACCATCTTCTCAGACTAAGATTGAATTGATAATGAGTGACTATCAGGTATCTAAATGGTACTGACAAAACAATTATGTTCATGGAATTATGCAATCCTAAATTAAATATGAACCCAAAATGTGATGAGTACAGGAAAAATATTTTAGAAAGCTACAGCTGACTTCTTCTGTGCCTACCTTTAGAAGAGTCACTAATATAACAAGTAAATTCCAAACATGAGAGGTGAAAAATATCTTTGCCTTTCAATATACTGTGAAAGTGGGAAATAAGACACTTTAGATGTAAGCTAGTTTTGGTGAATAAAAAATAACAAAAATTTCTACTTCAGATTAGAATATTTGACTAAATCACAAAACAATACAAGTAATAAAATGTGAAAATGTTCATAAAGAGAGGTCATTCATTTATTTGAAGTTAATTATTGGTAATGCAAAGATCAGATCCCTCTGTTAATGCTGAAGGTGTAAAACAATTATTAATTTTTAAATTTAAGGATCCAGTTTCTCGTCATTTTCACTCTAATGTTTATATTAACTGAGGAAATTTCGATTCCTAAAAATATGAAATAGAATAAGTAGATAGTTAAAATAGTGAAGATGATACTTAGGACTTTAAATCAATATCAAAGTCAATATGGACTCCATGAAGAGTGACATAAGAAAAACATAACATTCAGAAAAAAGAGCAGATAGGATAATCAAAAAGAGAATTGCTCCATTCTTTTTGATTAAAAAGAGAAAAATTTTAAACAAAATTCCCACTTTTTGTTGAGATCTAGTTAGCTTTTTTTTTTTTTTTGCACTGACAACTACCTTATGAAATTATTTAATTCCCCTGAAGGTATTATGAGGTTGGTAATGGAGGGAAACCGTTAGAAATGAAATAGATCCCTGAAGAGGTTTCCTCTGTCTTCCAGAGTCATGATTGATTGATTCCAGTCTCAGACCTCAGCTGCACAGTGTTGGGGGCAGGTCTGTCAATGCCCTCAGGTGTCCAGGGTTTGCATATTTCATCCATTAATATTAGGCACACAAAACTCTCTTGATAGCATATCTGTTTTGTGCTTTATTAAGCTTCTGCAGAAAACAAATCCTTCACCTTCTTCAGCTACATAAAGATCCTAAGAAGACTCAGAAACATCCCTTGTTCATTATATGGTCCTTTGTAAATAGCCTAAAGAGTGTTTTTTTCCTGACCCATTCTCAAATCCATAGACTAAGGAAGAACATGAAAGGTGGGACTTTCAGATGTCAAATCGCCAGCAGAATCCAGCCTCACTCAGTACCTTCTAGTATCTTTTATATGCTCAGTCTTAAATGTTTGTTCTTTGGGAACCTTGTGAGGAGTCTGGAAAGAGGAGAGTAAGGCTTTTAGAATGAGTCTCTATGCCTTAGGTGAGAGCCAGTTTAAAACTTCAATTGGAAAGGGAGAAACTGCATTAAAATGGTTTAAGACTAAAGGAGGATCAAAAGCCAAAGTTACGCAGAAAGCTCCTCTCTCCACCGAGTGCCTCCCCTTTCCTCATAATTTGAAGTTAAGGACAGTGCAAAGTGAGGCCCCAAAGAAGAAGTAGCAGAGATTATCCATGCATCATCCCTTGTACCTTCAGGTTGGAATTTCCTACCAGCTTGGGAGCCAGATGCTTTGTTGGCTGCCTGAATCAGGTTAGTAGAGTGATAGCTTCCAATCCCAGCATTTAAGGAAGTAACAACTATTTTGAATTTTTCCTATCATATTTTCTTACCAGAAATAAGCTTACTGATCCAAATTCTGTCCTAAAGACCCCTGTTGGTCCAAAAAACTAACACATTTTTGTTTCAAAGAAACAAATGGATTTCAGGCAGTGTAGGAGACGATAAAGTTATATTAAAGCATGGAAAGTCAGAAAGTTCCCAAATTTAAAACCAGACATGCTGAGTTTGAGGAAGGGAACCATTTCTAGCAGGACTTCTGATTGATAAAACAGAGGCCAGCATTTCCCTGGGATGAATAGGATACAGGAGAAAGAGTGAAAATGCTTCTGTCTTCTCAGAAGAAGAAAGGAAGACAGACATGGTCCAAGTTCTGGAAAGTCCTTTGTTTATTAATTACCATCATCACCACAAGATCACTGATACAGGCCCTCACCCACGTGATTTGCACCAGTTCCCATTGTCCTCAGGGCCTCTCCCAATCAAGAGGTTCACCCCTGTGGCAAGAGAGCATGCCTATAGATGTCATGGCATCTTTACTTGCCCTGGTCTTAGGAACACTGCAAAATTTACTCTATTAGCCTGCCCCTCCCGAAGCTGAACCCCCCCCCCAAGCTCAGATACCCTGGGATATAACCCTCTGAGACATGGAAGGAGCTGACACAAACTCTCAGGACTGAAAGCAGCACACAGCTAAGATTACATATTGTCAGCAGGTGGGACATGGGACATTTATTCATATGCTTGCTTTGCTTTCATACAAGTTACCATGTGGCCACACTCCAGCAATGGATGAAACTCAGCAGATTTTACACAGATTCTCCTCCAGGTCTAATGGCATTGCTCCTCTGTTTTTGTCTTTAGCACCATATATGCCAGGTTCTGGAGTCCTTTTTGAACCCTGTTCAGTTGTGGCACCCTCTCCATCACCCCCACTTCTTACAGCAGCCATTGCAGTTGTTGAAGTTATGAGCCAGGATCTCTTTAGCTACTTCACCTCAGAACATCAATGTACTGTTGGAGGGTCAGGTGAGATAGACAGACTCTCCAACCCAGGACAAAGCTGTCCATTTAAGGACAATCTTGGCAAGGTTCTGTGCTTTTCAGGCATAAAAGCTCCTCTTAGTCATTGATCATGGCCATTGGTCAATTGGTTTTTCATGAGCCCAACCTGGGAGAACAGAGGTGGCTAGTTCAGGCAGAGAAGTGAGGTTAAGTGAGGTAAAAGTTATTATTATTATTATTATTATTATTATTATTTGGCATAAAATTGGTTCAGGGAGGCCT
Source organism: Ictidomys tridecemlineatus (assembly GCF_052094955.1). Classification (NCBI taxonomy): domain Eukaryota; kingdom Metazoa; phylum Chordata; class Mammalia; order Rodentia; family Sciuridae; genus Ictidomys; species Ictidomys tridecemlineatus. The sequence continues at coordinate 63,527,295 of NC_135477.1, forward strand.
GCTGTTTGGAGAAGTACAGGGACAAGGTGGGGACATCAGTCTTGTTCTCCTCAGAGATTACAGGCTGCTGGTCAAACATCAAAAAACACCAGTTCTTCTTGCATGGCATGTTTGGGTAGAGATGCTGTGGACACAGAGGTAGCCTCATCTTCATGAATTCCTTTCATTGAAAGGCAGTTGCTCAGAACCATTGATAGAGAGGGGTTCTATTTACCTCTTGATTCAAATAGTTAATTAAAGAAATTTTTCTTAGAGTTCAAACAGTTCTGTTTTCTGACTGTGTTTATGAAGTGGGTCCCAAGGCCTTACAGGTGAGTTCCAAGTCTGTCAGGAAAGGGGAAAAGATGTACCAGTGTTGGAATAGGTTTGTGTCCTGGCTGTGACTCTGGGGAGTGGTGGGGCTTCCTAAGCCTGTCCATCCAGGCAGAACCACTTGCAACAGGTTGCCCGCATGATAAGAATATGCTGTAGCAGCCTGTCTGGCCCTTTAGTTGACCTTATTTAGAGCAGCATATTTCTATGAAACTTTTGTTTCTCATCAGATCGGAAGATTGACGCTCAGCTTGAAACTCTTCACTTATTTAAGAATATGTGTTTTATTGAATGTTTTGCAGGACTCACTCTCAAAATACTGTACCTCCCCTGAGAATTAAAGATGGAATTCTCTCTTGTTAGATAGAATGAGAATGGGATGGCAAAGCAAAGTTATGAGAAAGCATGTCAGTGCCACAAGGTTGCTGACCTTAAGAGGAGAGATATAAGTAACTTAGTTTCAAGACAATGCAATATCTCCTACAGAGGAAGAAATTCAGTGAAGTGAGAAGATAAAAGGTCTTGATATAAAACAGCTAAAAGAGAATTTGAGTTCTATATTTACTATGGATTTGTAAATATCCTTACATCTCAGTGGACTATTATGAGTGTAACTTAGAACAACCTATATGAAATATTGAGCAGAGCAAATGATATACAGTAAGATTTCCAGGAGTGGTAGCCATAACCTGGCAAAAAAAAAAAAAAAAAAAAAAAAATAGATGCTCTGCAAATGCTAATGGTGTTGACTATTTAGCAAATTTGCATATAGATTCTTATAATAAATTTTTAAGTGTGAAATTAATTTTATTGCACTTCCAAGTTGTTTCCTTGCAGCTACTTAATATTTGTTTAAAGAAAATGATTTTTTTAACAAGATAAATATACGTAGTCTAGAAGAAAATCTAGTTATGAGTCTTTCATCACAAGGCTAAGCTTTTTATGGCAGACCATAAAACTTTGAGGCTGAGAGGGCCTCAATAAATCAGAATCCCAGTTGTTGATACTGACCACTGGTCTGAGAACATGTGAAACCTGGAATATCTGAACAAGTATTACAGAAGGTACTTTCGAGGAAGAATAAATGAAGGGTATTATTAAAACTGATTCCATAGGATCCTGGCTAGTGGGGGACAAATCATTTAAGGACCTATACGTCAAATTAAATATCTTGTACTTTATCTAGACTGGGAAGCTGATGGAGAATTTTTCACTTAGGAATGTCTTGAATAGCTCCATATTTAATGCGATATTCTGTCTGTACTGTGGGGAATATTTTGGGAAGGTCAGTAATAGAGAGAAACCAGTTCTTAGATTGTTAAATTGGTTTGTATAGAGAGAATGGCTACTAGATTGTGGCAGAGAAATGGATGCTGAGGTACAAGAAAGGAACCTCAGGAGATGCGGGAAATTAGTGGCAATAGCTATGAAGAGCAATTCACAGAGACTAGCTTTTCTAGCATTATTCAGTGAAGTAATATATTTTTTTTAGCAATACCTTCCTAAAATGAGAGGGCCTATCTCTTGTATATATTCTAAGTGACATTTGGAAGTCTGCACATGACATCTGGTTTTGTTTTCTGCCACTGTGATCAAAAGACCTGATAAGAACAATTTTAGAAGAAGAAAAGTTTATTGTGCACTCATGGTTTCAGAGGTCTCAGTTCACCAACTCCATAGCTCTGGGTTCAAGGTGAGACAGAACATCATGGCAGAGGAAAACAGTTCAGGAAAGAGCAATCGGGAAGCAGAGAGAAGGCTCCATTCACCAGCAACAAAATATACACCCCAAAGGCGGTGACCCACCTCCAGTCACATCTTACCTGCCTATAGTTACCACCCAGTTAATCCACATCAATGGATTAAGCCATTGATCAGTTTATACCTCTCATAAACCAGTCATTTCACCACTGAACTTTCTTGCATTGTCTCACACATGAGTTTTTGGAGGACACCTCCTATTTAAACCCTAACAACCTCTGGTTACAGGTATTTTTAAAAGAGCAAACCACAATAACTTTGTTATTTTTCACTCTAGTTAACATTTAGTGTTTCTGATATTTGCAACATATTATGGAGGGAATGCTTAATTCACCAATTAGTGAACTTTGACACATCATGTAAGATATTGCTGAAAACAATGACATACTCTTTCTTCATGGACCATACTCTAGTATAGACAGTTCCAGCAGGTATTTGTCAGCTTCCTGTTATATGAAGTAGAAGTAGAGGTGACTTCAAGCCTACAGATTGGAATCAGTAGATTTTTGTGAGTTTTCTGGCATCTTGTCATGTTTAAAGTGGTTTAATGATACCATTATTATGTTAATTATTGTCAAGTTTATCAAGAGTGTTGTAGTACCTTGTTGTTTTGTTTTAAAATCCAGAGAAGCTGAGCATTATTATTTTCTAGTGTTCAGTGAATATTCATCCTAGTTACAAAATAGCAGGACAGTTTTTCTGCCTATTTAATATTTAATTCATGTATCATATATTCATTTTATATCCAATTCATAAGACAAAGACAAATATGTTAGCAAAATAAATCAAAAATTTTTTATAAAGAACATCTTTTTCTTTCTCACCCTTTCTTCCTAATGTTTGAAGTTAGGCAAAACTCATTGGCAAGAACACATCAGGGGGTTTTGAATGTTAAATTCTCATAGAGAAAATGAAGATATAAGGAAAGCTCATAATCTCTCTCAAATTACCATGGGGTGCTATGAGAATCCTGGGTTTGTTTTATCTTATATTTTGGTTGCACAATCTTCCAAAGTATCTAGAATTACACCAATGCGTTGATATGTTTCTATTAAGACACATAGCAAACATTGAGTATAATATTCCTTCCTTTATACTCCTTAGCATTCTTACAAACATAGTAAATTTTGGAGTTAATGAAAAAGCAAAGTAAAAGCCCCTTTTCATATGCCTCTTTAGAACATCACTTATCATCAAATTTATTTTTTTATATTTTTATGCATGTAGTTAGATGTCCCTGAGATAATTATTATTTGGCGTCCTGCTGTCAAAATATGCTATTTCAAGAACTCATTGTTTTCAATAATAATCCTCTTACTATTTTGAAGCATGGTATTGCAATGATCAGATGCTTGTACACCTCATAAAATTTATATGTTGAAATTCTGACTCCCAAAGTAACAGTATTCCTTATGTAGTCCCAAGTATTTTAAGAGAAAGCAAAACATAGACATTTCTTAGGTGAGATCTGGTAGCCGAATCAATCAACACATTTTACATTACTTTTCTCAGTTATTGGCTTGTAAATGGTCATGTGATCTAAGTTCGTCCTATAAGTGTATTATGGGTTTCTTACGTTTGGAAGGCTGGGTCAGAACTGATTTTTCTACTTTGGGGTAGCAACTGAGAATCAGTTATTTTCAGCTGTGACTGAAAATCCTCCTGGGCTATAAATAAATTTACTTTCAGAAAGAAACCAAAATCATGGTCACTAAAGAGGGACATGTGGAAAAATATATTCTTCATGTTATTGTTAAATAACTAGGCCATCCCTATTTAAGTCCAAAGTCCTTACTTCTGGGCTTTATGTGAGAAATTAACTCCTCTGTATTTGTAAACCAGGTGGACTTTGTTTCTCTCAACCAAGAGCATTCTCAGTTCTTACAGAACTTGGCATTGTGAGTGGTGCAATTTAAGATCCAGTTCAATTCCATTAAAAATGTGAATTTGATTGCATAAAGGAATAGAAGGCAGAAATAGAAAACAGGGGAAAAAAAGCAAAACTTTTATCACCAATATGTGGAAGTTGTCAATCCTTATTTTGTGGCAACAATACAGTTAAATCGAGGCCTTTTGAGGCATGGATTTAATCTTAGACTATGTGTCCAAGAAGCTGCAGAGTTAATCCTTTCGAAAGAAGCAATCAGGATATGGGAGTGTGTTCTATAAGAAACAAACAAACATGGTCCAAAAGTGGCTTTTTGAAAATAAACAAAAAAAAGATATAAACATAATTTGCTAAGAGGGATTTAGTCGGCACATGGTCTGAATCTCCCAGTGTTTGAAATTTCTGTAAATGTCAAGCCTACTAGGGCATAGTTAGGGAAGCTGACCTTTACACATTAAGCTGAAGTTAATAAGGGGAGAGATGAGGAGGTGAATGATTTAGCAGAAGACAGACTTGGAATCAATGAGAAGGCTTTCTGCCCTCCTCAAGCCTTTTTTCTTAATTATTTGTTAGCTGATAGTTGTTGTCCTTGTCAAAATACAAACAGAAGCATCCTAAAGATAAGGGGTATTTTATCACGGATCCCATGTTGATCTAAAATATTCTTTACTTTGTTATGGATCTTTTCTATTAACTTTGTAGTTTCTAAATGGTGTAAATATATACTTTATTTATCCTAATTACTGAGATCACTTTTTGTACTTTCTTACATTTTGAGTCCCTGGCAAGTGTGTCACTCCCCTCACCATCATCCTAACCCCTCTGTCATTATTAGTTTTTAGGGGGAGGGGGAAGCGGGGGAGGTACCAGGGACTGAACCCAGGTGTGTTTTACCACTGAACTACATCCCCATCCTTTTATATTTTTTTATGTTTCTTAAGGCCTTGCTAAGTGTTTTGAGGCTGACTTTGAACTTTCAATCCTCCTGAGTTGCTGGAATTGCAGGTATGCACCACAATGCTGACTAGTCAGTTTTCTCTTTTTTTTTAATTGCTAGGAAGCAAACACCAAGATGCTCTAAAATGGAACTGGATCTTTAGTAATTCTGTTGATGCTGTATGTCCATCAGTCTATGCATCTTTCTCAGTTTTGTAAGTCAATAGGTCCTTCTCACTAATAGTCTCAGTTTGAGAAGGAATTTTCTATTACTTTTACCTAATAGCTTTCAAACACATCTGTACTCTTAGCCTGCAAATTCCATCTTTTCTATGTTACGATGACCATCACCTATTTGGTTTAGGCTGCTCAGGGTAGAAGTGGTGCTATTTCAGGTTGCCAATACTTTGACAGCCATACATTTTATGATAACAAGTCCTCTCTAAATGGGTAAGAACTGATTGTTTGAAGGTATGGAGGGAAAGTACTATTCAATTGTGAATATTTGATACAATGAGCCACACTCTATCCTTAATTACACAAAGACAAGGACAAGTCCATGTAGCTCCTGTTTTTGGAAGGGCTCATGAGATAGTGACCAAAAATCCCACAAGTTCATCAGGTTAAGGAACAAGAGACTCCAAGACTATTGTCTTCCACAGAGAGTTTAAAGGAAACTTTAAACTTAACAAAATTATTAATTTTATTCAAAGTTGAACTCAAAGGAGAATTGTAAGATAAGAGATTTTATTATCTAGTGCCAAGGTCAATGCTTGGCACCAGAATCACGAGCCACCACACAGCTTTGTAGATTCAAACAGCAATTCTTTATTCCAGCTCTCACACCACCTCCACACAGGTCCAGGGGCAATCGCGCTCTGCCATCTGTCTGCCCGCACAATTCACCTACTCCACGAGGCTCTCTCCAAATCCCATTTTAATCTCACGAGAACTCAATGGGAACAAGCAGCGGGAACACCCTAATCCCAGCAATAATCTTCAACCGCCAACTTCCCTAAAACCCATTATCTTAAACTGGCAATGCCTTAAACTCAAGGAGCCGGTTACTTCCTCAAACCTGATCAGCTCTAAACCCGGATCCGCCTTGGTCCTTGAGCAAGGTCACCTTATTAAAGCATGCATGCAATGTCCCATCGAATGTCCTCTAAGCAGCATGGGGTACGCTTGGCAAGGAAATTTCGATGTGTCATTCCTACTTGGTAATGGCCCTCAGCAATCTAGAATAAAAAATTAGATGTGGAGGTATTAGTTATGGAGGAGTTAAATTAAAAGAATTAGATCTCAAAATGCTGTGCTTAGTTCATTCATTCCTGTCTAATTTCAAAATATTTGTTGAGTAATTACAGTAAGCAATTTCCTAACATTGCTATAGGAAATGTATGTATGCATCCTACCCATCCTTCAATGACCAGCTTAAATCTATCCTCTCCCCACTATATCATTATAGACAGTTGTGCTGTTCAGCTTTCCTTTGCTATTACAAAATTACTGCTTGTGATAAAAAACATTAAAAGAGGAAGGTTGACTTTTGGAGGTCCGAGCCCATAGTAATTTGGCCCCATTGTTTGGTCACCTATGGCAAGGTGTATCCAGGTGGAAGCATATGGTAGAGCAAGCTGCTTACCTTACAGTGGTTGGGAAGCAAAAAGAAGGAGATAAAAGCATCACTGTCCCATAATCCTTTTGGGTAGCATGCCCCAATTCCTTAAAGATTCCAACTAGATGCCATCTCTTAACGTTTCCACTGTCTCCCAATAATACTTGTTGGGGATGGAACATTTAACACATGGGCCTTTAGGGACCATTCCAAACTCAAAGTATAGCGATGATTTAGAAAAATGTGAAAGTTTATTTAATTGAGGAGTCAAATTAGATAGATTAATTACTCTCTGTGACACAAAATCAGAAAAAGTGGACTTATTTGACTATATATATATATATATATATATATATATATATAGAGAGAGAGAGAGAGAGAGAGAGAGAGAGAGAGGGAGAGAGAAAGAGAAAGATATAAGATCTAAAACCTAAGTCCAAATTTAAATTCTAAATTTTTGAAACAGATCCCTTTTTTTTTTTTTTGCATTTTATCTACTTTCTCTATTTATATTCAAGTCTGATCCCTAGAACAGCAGCATGAAATGAGCCATCACATAGCAGTAAGGCAAATGGTAGGGGCCTGAAGTCCTGTGCTGGCTTGTCTGTAAAAAATAAACAGTTATTTCTTCTGGTAGATTATCTGAACTAGTAGAAAATGAAGACTGTGTGCCTGATATCCAAGTAAGTTTTCAAAAAATCAATCATGGAAGTTGGTTAGAAACTTGCTCATTAGCATTCAGTGGCTCCGCCTTAAGATGAAAGCTTACCTTCCATGTTCAGGAAAGAAACTTATATAAGAGACCAAAGGCTTCTATCATTTACACATACCCAACTCTCATTGACTTCAATCAACTTCAGCCTCTCAGCAGGAAGAAGTTGGCTGTAGGGTAGAAATTTGAATTTCATTAATAGTATTAGAAGGAGATCAAGGCTTTTATAATGAATTTAATATCCTGGACATGGGAGGAATTACTGATCACAGGAGAGTATTAAAATTTGCCATTGGCTTATATAATGTAATGCTTTGTGAAGATACAAAGTTTTAAAGCAAGTAAAGATAGGTAGATTACCTAGATAAATAAATAGTTGATACATATGCAGTTGCTGGATTGCAAAAGCAAGTCACTCAAATTTTTTTTATAAGTTATTTCCATGTATAGGTAGAATACATGGACTGTACAAATGTCCAGTGCTAAGGGGTGTCCCTGATGAGTATAATTATGAGAATTGAATCTGTTAACTAAATTTGATCCCCCCCACACACACCACTTATACTTGTTTTCTCTCCCTCCTACATCCCATATTAATCTTTAAGAAGAATGAATAATAATGAAGATATCAATAAAAACAAGTTATGAGTGCTCACTAATAGCCTAGCAATGTGTGAATTTCAGGTACATTATTTCACTGATTCTTACTACAACTTCTTGTGGCAGACAATACCATTATTATATTTCAATAATAAAGAAATCAGAGCCTGGAGAAGTTAAGCAAATTTTCCAGGCCACTCATGTAAAAGGAAGGAATGCAAGGAATCAAACTTTGGTAAGCCTGAGATTAAACTTATGAAAATGATTTTGTTAGTCAACTTTTTTTTTTTTGTCTCTGTTAACAAAATACCTGACAAGAAGTTAGAGGAGGAAAAGTTTATTTGGGGTTCATAGTTCAAGAGATTCAGTCCATGGTTGGTCAACTCCATTGCTTTGGGTCTGAGGTGAGACACAATATCAAGGTGGAAGGAGGGAGGGAGGGAGAGAGATATCGAGGTGCCAAGGACAAAATATAAACCCCAAAGTCATGCCCCCAATGAAGTATGCCCTCCAGCCATGCCCTTCTTTTTTTATAGTTACCACCCACTCAGATCATTCAAATTAATATAGACTGATTAAGATACAGCTCTCGTCATCTAATTATTTCGACTCTTGCTTTAACCCAGGGGGTTTGTGGGGCTTCCTCATATCCAAACCATAACAATCTGTCCTTGTCTGCCAAAATCCAATACCCATTTCATAGTGCAAGACCTATTCAGTCCATCTCCAAGAGTCCCAGTATTCTCAGCAGTTCCAGTGTTTCCAAAATTCCAAATTCAAATCTCCTCTGAGACTAAAGACAAACTCTTGATTATATCGAGCCCCTGTAAACATCAAAAAAAAAAGAAAGTTACATATATCCAATATAAAATGGCACAGAGTAAACATTCTGGGATATAGGAAAAAGAGATGGAACCAAAGCAAGACTGAAGCCCGGCAGAACAAACAAGTCCTATAGCTCCACATCCATAATTTGGGACAAATAGCATCAAGAGGTGATCTCCAAAGGGCTTTTGGCATCTCTGCCTCTAAGACCTCGCTGATTTCAGACTACCTGGCCTCTCTATTAAGCTTGCTCTGTCTGTAGCCATCTGTTTCCCCCTGCCCAGCCCTGACTAGTCCAATGATGCATACCCAACTCACAAAGAAGCAGTGGAATTCCTCTTGAGTCTCTTAAAATCAAACTTTGTGCCCTGGGGTCAACTTATTAAATCATAAGATCATCAATGACAAAAGCATACCTTTGTAAAATAAATCATGTATCATAATAATAGCTTATTTGGAAACACTTATGTTGATGAAATCACAGATCTACCATTAAGGAAGGTAAACTATAGGAAAGCAGACTTGGGAGTGCCAACACTCAAATTTTTGCAGATCAAATACTTCAACCCTTCCTTCAAAGTTATATTCTTGTTGACTTCAGATAATTCAGGAAGACAGTTCAGCTTCACATCTCATCAAGCCATGAAAACAGAATTTTCACTAATACATGATGAGAGATTTTCCTAAATGTATTGCTTTTAAGAAGACTTGATAGACCATTGGGGTGGGAGGTCAGGAAGCTATGGGACCTTTGAAGGTATTAGATAATCACATCACAGATAGAACATGGAAGAATATACAACAAAGTAAAAAAAGAAATCTGAGTAAGAATGCTTAAGTCAGACTAAAAACAAGATGACATTTAGCTGTAAAACCTGACATCTGATTCAGATTTTTTTTATTAAGATAGAAGAAATTTTTAAAAAAGATGGAATGAGATGGGGATATAATACATTCTCTTTAATTTTATCTTATAGATGCAAGCATATAAGAAAATAATTTTTTTTCCTGCAGTTTTCTCAGCTACTTTCTAAGTAGTCTTAGATCACATCCCAATATCCAATTCCTGATTCTCCAAGGACCTTTCAATAAGAGTCACTAAGGCCTCTGATTTTTAGCACAGGTAACATGTTTTCTTACCTGTGCTAAAGAAAAAGAGTTTATCAGATTGCAGGCTGGCACTAATCCAAACACATGAGCTTGTTGTCTTCATTTCAGAGCCTAGCATTTTCTCTTGGGAATTGGAGCTTGGTTCTGTGCTCGTGGCTCTTATACTAGTGCCTCACAAATACTCATCCCCAAAATGCTTTATTGTGTTTATCTGAAGACAGCTCAATAGCTGCTATTCTTCTGCCAAGAAAAAAAAATGGCCACCTAGAAGCAGTCATAATAAAAAAGGGACTACACGAAGGAATTGCATAGCCCCAGTGCAAGGAACATATGCAATTTCATGCAGTATTTCACTCTTATTTTTCTTTGAACTTACCCAGCATCTTTTCCACCCTTTAGTTATCTAATATATAATTATACATTTTCTTGTTACTTAATGAATCTTTTAATTAGCACTTCCTTTCTCAAGCACACTGAACCGCAATCTAATATCTCACACACATATTAATCTTTCCTATTCTATCATATTGGAATGCTATTTTCTTTTTCTTTTTAATATGAAAGCAAGATTTTATAAACTATTTTTGGCAATTAATTCCATTTTCTTCAAAAGATGGTAAACATGATGAGGGCTTGGAAAGTCTCCTTTCTATGCTTACCATTTTACTGCTAAGACTAGCATGTATCTGGGATATAATTGTTTGTAAATAAACATTGATGAATGAATAAATGACTTTAGTCTCGCCTCCCAAGTCATTGTATTTCCAAGACTATGTGTTTTCAGATATCTATACTTATTTGAACCAAATCTACATTTATCTTTTCTTTGAATGGTCATTATTTGAGGCCAACATTAAGTTTGGATGTCTTCCCAGTTTTTTTCCTGCTTTATCCTTAGACCTTACATGACTTAGGAAAAACTATACTTCAGACTTGTCATACAAGACACCAATGCTTCTGTTTTGATTTTCTTCATAGCTCCTTACACTGATAAAATACCTACCATGTACTTCATTTAGCTACCATTATTTTTTTTTTCCATAATAGCTAGATTCTTATAATGTTGTAACTGGCTTTCCTCCATTACCTTGATCCATTACTTGGCTTACCTAGAGAACATTCTGAAATAAAATTAATTTGGTTAATCAAACAATATTATTTACAAATAAGTAAAACAAGATGTAAATGGAAGTGATGATTGGATTTGACCATCATGAGGTTATAGGTCTCCATAGGAAGAGCAGTTTAATGGAAACCAAAATTAAATCCGTGTCTACCATATGCACAGTTTCTAATTATGTAGTTCATGCAGATAACAGCCACATATATCTATTAGTCCACATCTTTCTCTTGAACATGAGAATCATATATCTACCAAATTGAAACTCTATTTTGATGGAACATAAATATTTCAAGTTTAATATTATTGAAATTAAAACCAACGATTATATTTTATAACTGAATTAACCCTATCATCATTATAACTGGGTATTTGTAGACATACACACACTCATATATAGGGATACACAGTTCTCTTTCATCTAATGTTTCTCTTTTTGGGTACTAGGGATTGAACTCAGGGGCACTTGACCAGTGAGCCACATCCCCAGACCAATTTTGTATTTTACTTAGAGACAAGGTCTGAGTTGCTTAGCACTACACTTTTGCTGAGGCTGGCTTTAAACTCCCAATCCTCCTGCCTCAGCCTCCCAAGCCTCTGGGATTACAGCTACGCACCACCATGCCCAACTATCTGATTTAATGCCACCACTATTCACAAAGATAAGTGTGAATAGACATCCTAGGGCTGCTTATTTCAATCTGATAAACATATTTCTTTATTTTGGAAATATATAGATTTGAAATTAGATTTCTTTAGAATTCTGGTTGAGCAACTTACTAGTTGTCTAGTGTTAGAAAACTTCATTTTTCCATGTTTTCTGATTCCCTGTCTACTAATGAGAATTGCAATCATATCAGTTGGAGTATTTATTTTTAATTAAACATATTCAAAAAGTATATTAAATATAATTATGAATTACATATATGTAAAGTAACTATAATTTTATTCATTTTTTCTTTCTATTAAAATAACTTATTCTTTTGCTACCTTGTTCAAATCTTCATCAGACAATAATCAGCTATTTCTGCCTCTAGTCTTGAGCCCTATAGCTTTATTCTCTATGCTGCTACTGACATCATTCTTCTGAACCCCAGATTGTAGCATATGTTCTTACCCTGCTTAAAGCCTCTTAGATTAACCTTAAACTCCATGTGAGACTTTCAAGGTTGTCAGAAATCAAAGACTTTGTCTCCCTCTCTGGATTTGTCTCTGGCTTCTCTCTTCACTCCAGCCATTTAAAATACTTACATGTCTCTAATTGTGTGGTTAGAAATCACATTTTCATGATTCTGTATCTGTATCTCTGATTTTTCTTCTTAAAAAGTTGTTTTTTCAAGTTCCTTCACTAAGTAAACTTCAACAGGCTCTGATCCTCTATGGAACTGAACTTCACCTTCCCAAGAATAGTGGGGAAAATTGTTCTTTTTGCAACCATTGAAGATTACCTATGCCTGTATTAGTGCACTTGTACATTATGTAGTGTCTACATGCTTTCATAGATGTGTGTTCTACTGGACTATAAATGATTCTTTTCTGTTAGAAATGGTGATCTGTGCCAGAGATACAATGGTAACTATGACCTGGTGACAGATCCCAAACAGTTCACAATCTGAAGGGATAAGACACATAAAAACAAACTTTTATCTCAGTTATGTTCAAGTAAAAGTTAACAAAATATTCTTTCTGATTTCTAATAAATGAACATGTCTTCTGTCTAGGAAAATTGAAAATTATCTCAGGATTACAATGACTTTTGAGCTGTACATTAAAGAGGAATTAGAATTAGTCAGGCAAAAAGGAGAAGATATAAGTAAGGATTTTAAGTTTGAAAGAAATGCCATCATGGTTAAAAGCATGAAAGGAGGACATTGTATAAATAGAGAAGTACAAAAGACAAATGAAAACAGTTAGGGCCACCATGTAGCATGTTTCAAGGAGAATGGCAAAAACTGGGAGAAGGACAGTCAGATGCTGAGTTATAAAGATATTCTGTGTGTGGTTAAGAGTCAATGTTATTCTTTAAGTGATAGTAAACCATTGAATAAACTAATCAGTGGAGAACATAATAATATAGTACAGTTGTCAAATGTCATTGTTTTGGTCATCTTTTCTGTCACTGTGACCAAAAGATCTTACAATAATAATTTTAGAGGAGGAAAAGGTTTTTTGTTTTTTTGTTTTGTTTTGGTTTTTGGTGCTGATGGTTTCAGGGTCCCAGTCAGTACATGGCTAGCTGCATTACTCTGGACCCAAGGTGAGGCAGAACACCATGGCAGAGGAAAGTAGCTCAGTACATAGCCACCAGGAAGCAGACATAGACATCTCCTCTCACCAAGGACAAATATATTCCCCAAAAGCACACTCCAATGACCACCTTCTCCAGCCACACCTTATCTGCCTAAAGTTACCATCCAGTTAATCCCTTCAGTGGATTAATGCACTGCTCATGTTAAGACTCTTCTATCCCAATCATTTCACCTCTAAACTTTCTTGCTTGGTCTCACATATGAGCTTTTGGGAGACACATAATATCTAAACCACAGCAGTCATAAAATAACCAATTAAGAAGCTAAAGTAATATTGTAGATTTTCTGTGATGAAAACCCAGAAACACACTAATACAATGGGAATGTGGGTAAAATTGTGTAAATGAAACCAAAGTATGTAATAAATAGAAGATGCATGATACAATGACTCTTTGTGTGTGTGTGTGTTTGTGTGTGTGGGGGTGTACTGGGGATTGAACTCAGGGACATTCAAACACTAAGCCATATCCCCAGCCCTATTTTGTATTTTATTGAGAGACACATCTCACTGAGTTGCTTAGTGCCTACCTGTTGCTGAGGCTGGCTTTGAACCTGTGCTTCTCCTGTCTCAACAATGACTCTTGAAAGTAAGTGTTATCAAAGAGAGAATTATCTAGTAAGGCTCAAATTCTTGATTGTGTGAATAAACATGACAAGATAGGTAATATAGGAAGAGATTTATTGAATGGATTTATTAAATAGGAGACAAAAAGATATGTTGGCAATATAATGAATTATGATGCCTAATAATCTAGACTTCTGTAGTAAGCAGTTGGATATGAAGCTATATAGCAAGGAAGGTAGGTCTAGTCTAGAGAGAGTAATTGAGTAATCTTGAGTACACTATGGTAATTTTAGAAATTTGAGTTAATTCAACTAGAACTCAAGGAAAAATTTTCAAAAAAAACTAAACATTTATGAAGTGAGTAGAATATATTCATGAAAAACCATAAAAGTGTCCACATAACCAGAAAATAAAGAGATTAAGGAAAAATCAAAGGAAAAGAGAGTTTAAAGAAGGATGAAATCATCAAAAATATGAAAGTATAGGGAAGGTAAACAAAAAATGATTGAAGTTATCTTTTGGATTTGGAAAATAAGATTTTCTTGAAGAATTTAGAGTCAGTAGAATTTAATAAAAAAAATTTTGATTTCTGCAAATATGGAGGAGATGGAGGTGAGAAATAGTGGAAGTAAAAATAGACTAACAATTTTCCAAGATCTTTGATGCAGAGGTCACAGTAATAGTAACTGGAAGATACATACAGTTGAAGAAAGTAATTAGTTTGTTAATTTGCGCTCTCTCTCTCTCTCTCTCTCTCTCTCTCTCTCTCTCTCTCTCTTTTAATAGAAGCATCCAAGTAAGTTTCCACTATCAAAGGCAGGTGGTAAAGAAAATAAATTTTAAGAAGATATTTGTTTTAAATACTAATATTAAATTTAGTTTACTGTTTTAGAGATACTAAATGTAGAGTAGTGAAAAAAGATGTTTCTCTCAAGAAGCTACCAGAGTACTTCTTTCACTCTCTCATCTGTAAATAACTCACGTAGACAGGAAAAAAAAAAATCAAAACAAGCTTGGGCAGTCCTTTTCATTCAGCATTATTCTAATGCCTTTTTCTTTCTTCATTTCTACTCTGATGTTTACATTCTTCACCTCAGGTGTAGTTTCCCTTTGTTCTCTGGGTCTTTTCTCATCTCTTTTCAGCCTAAGAATTAACCAGTTTCATGTTTTGTTCTCATAGGGGTTTATGAGATGATGGTGCTTAAGGAAAATGCATTTCTGCTGATCCGATGTTGTTAGAGTGAGTGGGCTCACGACTGGTGATGTGACTGATGTTTACCCCAGATGTCTGTACCGTTTAGGTGGTGTCTTCAGTGTCTCATCTCAAAGAATAAACTAATAAAATCATGCATAAACTTTAGCAAGCATCAGAATCAACTGCAGAAAATTCTAATTTCTGGGTGCTAGCCTTAGAGTTAGAAATTCTGATTCAGATAATCTGAGAGGTATAATAATGATGCTGTTAGCCACCCACCACAGAGTAAGCACCTGTGACTGGGATTATTAGGTTTCTAAGATGGTTACCAATTTATCTCAACTTCTTATTTATTTTTTTAACTTCATGATGGTATAAAAGTGAAATACATTTAGTAGAAATTATATTTCTAATTATATTTTCATTTTTCATCAGGGTTTCAAGGTGTGGCAAGAATCTTTCTAGTGATATGTGACATCTCCTCTCAGCCAGCCACATTAGTGTGAAGGTAAACAACCCATCCTCAACAATGCCTGAGTTGCTAACAGATGATGTTTGACATTTGATAGGTTAGATGTAATGAGTATGTTTTTGACTTACAATATTTTCAACTTAGAATGGGTTGATCAAGGCTTAACTCTTAAGGAACATCTGTATAGCTATATGAGGGTGGTCTTTTGATCCTTCTGAAAAAAAATATCTGTTTACTCCAGTTAGGACCATCATCTTTATGAAAAGAAAAGAAATAATACAAGTCATAGACTATTTTCCTTTCAAGAGCATGACTTATTGAATGGCTAGAATTCATTCAATAACCTTAAACAGAAACTCTTAAGGTTTGAATGCGTTTTCATGGCTCAAGATATATAGCCCCTTCATGACATTTCAGATTATTGTCCTGGAAAGTTTATGGCAATTTGGAAACATTCAGACATTTAACAATTGTAGAAAATTGAAAGTTTTAATAGAAGCCCATTTTAGAAGTGCCCGAGAAAATATCAGAAAATAATATATGTTTTTAAATGTGCATGTCTTGGAGTCTGCCAGCTTCTTGACAGCAATTTAACTTACATAAGTGCCTTTTCTTTCTGGGCCATTGTGCTCCACATTTAAGTACACTAGCATTAGTCACTAAGTACCTCTTACTGCAACAAAGAAGCTAAGGCACATTTTTGAGGTGTCAAAACAGCTCTCCCATCATGAGTAGAGCTGCAGCCATTAGATAATTACGTGTTCCTTGAGAAAATAAAGTGCTTGGATGTAATCCATCTTAAACTGTCCTGGCAGCAAGACACACTGGACAATACCTTGGAGAACAGACCTGTACATTAGCTGGATATGGAAACCTATAAGAAACAGCAGAGAGCAGTCAGGTCTCTAATTGATGCAGATATTTGGAAAGTTTTATCATAAAATTCTGTTTCAATATTTGAGGTAAAACCTAAACCAGCCTCACATTTAAGGGTCTAGATGTGAAGGACAACACTCACCTTAACCATTGCTCTTTCTGAACCCAACCAATCCTGGCCTCCAGAGCAGAATCTTCCTCTTTTTCAGGGCATAACTTGGAACAAGTTCCATACCTTTCCAATGCTTTGTTTTCTTACCTGAAAAGTAAAATAAAATACCTATCTCATATAGCTGTGATAAAGATTGCTAGTTAATATATGCCAATCTATTATATTCCTGACTAATCTCACATTTTTGTCAAGTTATCCAGGCGAATAAAATTTTGAAAAGGATGTAAGAAATGTCATCTGGCTGAGAAGTCATAACATCTACCTCAAAACCGCAAATGCTCGCTGTTATGTAATACAGAATTTATCTGGACTTTTTTTCCTGTAAAGGCACTTTCTGAAATCCTCAGGATGTCTCCAGTGGCAGGAATGTCATTGTTATGCTAATAAGTAACTCATTGGGGACTCCTAGATAGCTTCAGGATTAGGATTGATCACCAGAAAAGTCAGCCACATGATTAGGAGTTTGAAACTTTGAGCCAGCCCAATGTGCTGACAGTGGAGGAAAAAGGAGATCATGCTAACTCAGGAGGCTAGTGATTTAATCAATCAGTCATGCAAGGAAACCCCAAAAAAACTGTGAATATTGAAGTTTAGTGGTGCTTTCTGTCAGGTGAACATGTAGATGTGCTGGGAGGATAACAAACCTTGATTCCAGCAGGAGAGGGCTCAGGCCACCATGTGTCTCTCTTTGTTTGGTTGGCCTCCAGATTTGTATCCTTTATGATAAAACTGTGTTCCTAAGTTTAGTGCTTTCTTGAGTTCAGCAAGTTGTTTTAATGGAGTAGTAAACCTGAGGGGGTCTTGGGAAACTCCAAATCTACAGTCAGTTGATTGGAACTGTGGGTGGCCGAGGACCCCTCAAGTGCAGCGGATGACTATTTAAGTAACTATTAAAGTCTGTGCTAACTCTGGATGGTTACTGCACAAACTGAATTTCAGTGTACCAAATTGGGGTAGAAAGAGAATATAATATTCTTAAATCAAAACATTTTTGTGTGTGTGTGTGTGTGTCAGTGTAAAACATTGGTTTAGATGTTGAATTTCATCTACAATACCACATCTGATGTCAAAGGACTCTGTTGTCCTCACTTGCTTTAGGCTGAGCTCAAAATACTTGTTCTTGACCTTTCAAGAAAATATTATCACAACTTATAGTTTCTGTTACCGAAAATTATCCTTCCCAGGAGTAAGAGGAAAGCTGGGAAGAATGTGGATGTATACTGAAATTCTACCTCATCTAATTCAGCCTCTACTTTCAATATTTTGAAACATTTAGTTCAAACTTTGGCCAGTCTATCACTGTCCTGCTTCTCCAATTCCTGATTTTTCTTTCATAGTTCTTATATCTCAGTTCTACCTGGCTTTATTTGTCAAATCCATGTCACCAAAATTCAGTTCTCTGAATGAATATTTTTTTTTCTGAAATACCCATTGGTCAAATTGGCTTATTTCTTCATTCTTTTATAAAATTTATAGCAATTCAAATTAGATCATATGATTTTTAACAGTTTTTGAGATTTCTAATATGCTCTAGCTATCTGTCATGAGTGAGGTATGTCATTAACTTAAACCAAATATGCTTTTGTTTGTGTCTTCACTACAATGTGGGAATTCATTTAATTCACAGACTGCACCACTTTTTTGGTGGCACTTCTCTGATTACTTGTTGGTTACCTGATAGTCAGAATCTGGGCAAACACAAGTTGTTTTCTTTCAATCTTTTTTTTTTTTTTTTTTTTTTTGAGATGGGGGGCAGCTTTTTTCCCTTTATTTATTTATTTATTTTTAATTTGTTATTTTAAGATATAGATGACAATGGAGTATATTTTGAGATATTAAACAAACATGAAGTATAACTTATTCTAATTAGGATCCCATTCTTATGGTTGAACATAATGTGGAGTTACACTGGTGCTATATTCATAGATGAACATAGAAAAGTTATGTCTGATTCATTCTACTGTCTTTCCTATTCACATCCCTGCCCCCTTCCCTTCATTCCTCATTGTCTAATCCAATGAACTTCTATTCTTCCCTCCCCACCTCATTGTGTGTTAGCACCCACATATCAGAGAGAATGTTTGGACTTTGCTTTTTTGGGATTGGTTTATTTCACTTAGAATCAGTCTCTAGTTCCATTCATACTGACAAATGCCATAATTTCATTCTTCTTGATAGCTGAGAAATGTTCCGTTATGTGTGTATATACACATATACATGTGTGTGTATATATATGTATGTGTGTGTGTGTGTGTGTGTATGTATATGACCCACATGTGTTAGTCAGTGTTTTCTAGAGGAACATAATAACAGGAAGTATGATTATAAAACAGAGATTTATTAGATTGGCTTACATGGCTAGAAGCTGGCAATGGCCATCTGCCGGCTGTACAGCTGAAGGAACCAGTAGCTGTGCAGTCCAAGAGACTGAAGCCTCAGAATGAGAGGGATCAATGGTGCTACCCCAGTCCAAGACCAAAGGCTTCTGGAAACTCCCCATAGGATCATTAGCAGAGTTGGCCATCAGGCCATTGTAACAGCAATCAAGAACCCATTCAAGAAGAATTAAACTTGCATCTGATGCTGCTTCCTGTTCTTCCAACTTTTATTCCATCCAAGCCACCATCCTATTGAATGGTGATGCCCATGCTGAGGGAGGGTCTCCACTGTGATTTGCTATCCCACATGCCAATCATTCCTAGAAACACCCTCACTGACACACCCAAAAGCCTCTTAATCTTCAGCATCTTTTAATCTAATCAAGTTGACAATTCAAATTAAATTAACCATTACACCATATTTTCTTTATCCATATGTCTGTGGAAAGGGACCTAGTTTGATTCTATGCCTTACTAATTGTGTATTGAGCTGCTATAAACATTGAGTGGCCATATTTCTGTAGTTTGCTGATTTTAGGTTCTTTGGTTATATACCGAGAAATGGGATGTTTGGGTTAAATGGTGGTTCCATTCCATGTTCTCTGAGAAATATTAATATTACTTTCCAGAGTGGTTGCACCAGTTTGCAGTCCTACAAGCAATGTATAAGGGTACCTTTTTCTCCATATCCTTTCCAACATTTGTTGTTGCTTGTATTTTTGATAATTGCTATTCTGAGGAGATAGAATCTCATTGTGGTTTTACACTTGCATTTTTCTAATTCCTAGAGATGTTGAGCATTTTTTCATATATTTGTTGAATCTTGTATTTTTTTCCGCTTTATTCCAATCTTAATTTGTACTACTATAATACTTGTCACACACACACACATATATATGTCTCCCATAGAAAAACTAAGAAAGGGTTAAAGCAGACACAGGGCTTCAGGAAGCTGAACTGAGAGCAAAGAGAAAGACCAGATGCAAACAGTCAGTGTAAGAGGTAGCAGATAAGATTAAGAATCAGCCTAAGAACTTGCTCAGGGTGCAAAGCTATCAAATTCAGGAACTTATTCTAGAGCAAGGTCCAGATGAACTTCAGTTTCAGTGTATCAGCTTGAAATGGAAGCTTGGAGTAGGTCCTGAATAGTCATGCTGGGCAGAAGAAACTATGCCCCTCTGAATCCTAAAGACAGCTATTCAAAATTCATCCCTGTGGTGATTTTACTGTGCAAGACTCCTGATGAGTGACCAGGTGACAGCATCAGCATACCACTGTGTCCAGTCTTAAGGTGCTCCTTCTTTTATTGGCCTCAAGTGAGGGGATTGCTTCATTTGGTGGTTTGTTAATGTAAAGGTAAAATTTCTAAGCTGATTCTAAACTGCAAAAGTCTGAGTTAAAGTGTAAAAGACTCGGCATTGTAAGG
This sequence comes from Ictidomys tridecemlineatus, assembly GCF_052094955.1. Taxonomy (NCBI): domain Eukaryota; kingdom Metazoa; phylum Chordata; class Mammalia; order Rodentia; family Sciuridae; genus Ictidomys; species Ictidomys tridecemlineatus. Next base: position 63,547,570 of record NC_135477.1, read on the forward strand.
TTTCTAGATTACAAGGCCTGGGCTAAAAAGTAAAAGACAAGGCATTGTTACAATTCCTCTGCTACCCCTGGAACGTGTAATCTCTGTAGTTGTTAGGACAATGCTGGAACTGCCCAGTAAATATTTCCATTGATTCCCTGGTTATTTAATAGCTAAGGGCTCCAGGCAGCTTGGCGCGTAAGCATCTAGGCTCCAAAGCCAATCAGTTTAAATGTGTACCCCGCTTAGGAGTGACCAATCACCTCCGCCCACCCTGTTCCCGCCAATGAATGTACTAATCCTGTCTCAGAGTTGTTGTTCAATTTTCCCACGCCTCATGATGATTTGTTCTGATGTATGCAAAGCCCACCGCCCTCTCCAGAAATTGTACTTAAGCTCTGCTTGACCTCTGCTCTGGGCTCTGGGCTGCTCTCCCTTCTTGAGTGAGCACAGAGCCCCAGCGCGCTGGAACGGATCCCCAATAAATCCCCTTCTGCAATTGCATGAGGTCAGTCTCTTGTGTGGTCTCTCCCTCCGACGCTCCGCCGGACCCTTTACATTATGTTTCCTAAGATCATGAATCTGGTTTTTCTGACACAAGTTTGATTCACCCATGCACCCATGTGCTTCTGGTTGATTGGATAAATTTCCCCAGAGGTTGTTTTTATTATCACAATTAATTTAATTATCAGTTTATGCCTTACGGTTGTGCCAGACAAATGGTGGTTGTTTACTTGAACAAACAAGTTGTAAGGTCATTTTGTAAGGGGACAGATAGATGAGAATGTTAGGAACACAAACATAAGAGAATAATTTTATAAAATAAGTCCATTGTGTTGATACCTGCCCCTGCCCAACATGATTTCTTTGCCAAAAAGCAATGTGCCTATAGCCCTGTTGCTGTTATGCTCGAATTCGATTCCCCCCAAAGACCACCAGAGACCAAGATCGATGTAAGCAGCAAAGAGGTATTTATTGCGAGCTAGCTCATTCCTCCGTGCACACACAGCAACTGGTGACGTTGAGAGGCCCCGAGCCCAGGGTTTGCAGCAGTTTTATACATTCCTTGGAGAAGGCAGGGACCCCCACATACATCATAGCATCTTTTAGCAAATCATCACACACTGCAGGAAAATCAAATAACAACTCTAAAACATGATTAGCACATTCACTGATGGGAACAAATTGGATAAGGGTGATTGGTTACTACAAGAGGGGGATTCATTTGAACTGATTGGTTTAAGCCAAGAGGAGTGTTCATGCTGAACTACATGGTTTTCCAACATGTTATCAACCACCATAAACTACTGGGAGGGTCATCTGGCATCCCAGGTATTTCCCTGTCTCATGCTGACTGGTGGCTGCTAGGGGGTTGCTATGGATCCCCACCTAGCCTGACTGAGTCAGGGACACCTGGCCCAGCAGATCTCTCCTGTTATTTGTAGATAAACCACTTAGCAGGGTGGGAATGTGCCTAGGAGTGCTCTGTGGGTCTTTCCAAGGGCAAAGGTCATGCCCCTTCCTTGGACAGGTTTTTCACTGGTTTTTCACTGCCAGGGGTGAAGATCAGGCAGTCAGTATAGGTAATCAAGCACAGGGTTTGAGAGAGGATGATGACTGGTTATCAGAGAACAAAGGATTGTTAACCTCTGTGATCTTGTTTCTGGGCACTCAGGGTTGCTAACAGTTAACCCCTGTGTCTCTGCTCCCAGGCCCATAAATGGAAAAGAAAGGATAGGCAATAATTAACAGGGAGGTCTGTAAAAGGACGTACCCCCTCCCACAGACACTAGCTCGAGCCTCTTCCCTTTGAAAAAGTTTCTATCACTTTCTTAAATCAAACTTGCCTTCATGTTTCTGAAGCCAGATTTAAAGATAGGTAGTTAGTGTAGTTAGGTAAATGGGGTCTAATATCGAATAAGATAAATAAAATGGAAGCCATTACTGAGAATGGAATCCAGAAAACCAGAGCAGCACTTGGGGAAATTGAAATGTTAATGTCCCCAAGCCCCAGAGTCCAGAATCCTAAGGAAATGTTAATGAAGCAGCTCCCAGCAAACCTGGAGATGCTAATCCAAAAGCAGCCCCAGGCACTTCCTGCCCAGATTACTCCTTCAGCCCACCTATCTCCCCACTTTGGGGCCTTCCCACCAGCATTCTATCACTGCAAGATAACAAAGGACAGGAGTGTGGGAAAGCTGAAAGAAGACCTCAGTTATAAAAGAGGGAAGACCTCCCCCTTCCATGGATTTGCCTTTTGGGTCCCCTTCTTCCTCCAGGGAGAGGTCTTTTCTGCTGTCCTTTAATAAAGCTTCTACTTTCCACTCTAAACTTGCTTCAGCGTGCTTCTCTGGTGTTATACTTCAGCATTGGGGAAGCAAGGACTCACCGTTAAACGGTGGTAACATTTCTTGGGTGGTTATTCTCCAATACGGGGGGAACAAGAACCCATTCCTGGTCTCCAAGACCAGCATCACTTCCACCTTAGCACTTAAAACAGCAGCTATGGCAAACTACTGCTTTACAAAATGGAGTAATTCAAGTGTAAGTGCAGTCTGAGAATTACTGGTCTATGCATCATGTAGTAACTCAGCCAAGCACAGCCTACTCTTCACATTTTCTAACTTGAATTTTATATTAAAAAGTTTCTAAAGTTTGTTGTTGTTTTTTTTCAATTTGTTTCTCCACTATTGCCCTGAGATAAATCTAGTAAAAGCAAGACAAGAGAGAGAAAAAATTTCCACCTGGAGGAAAGACAAAGAATGGAGTTCATTCGGAAATTTGTCCTTTCGATAATTTAGCCATTGGGATAATTGACTTTTACTGAATTAGCTCAAAAGGAATTGGCTGATTTTCTAAAATTTAGCTTCTAAAACTGAAAGTTTCCTACTGACTTTCATAGCAGAGAAAATTTGTTTTCTCTTGACTGTGAGGTTCCTATAAAACTATAGAATAAAATCTTGCCAGAGAAAGAAAAACTATACAAAACAAAGGTCATTGTAACTTAATAATGCTTTTTACAACTGTTAAATATGCAACTACATAAAAATTAGTTAAGTGGGACAGAAGTTGAGCAGACAGTATAATGGGACTCTTGAATATAAGTAAAATTATTTGTGCTTGAAATAATAATTCTCTGAGAGCAGTCTAACAAATCCCAGTATAAATAAGGATGGTTGTAGAACTGAGTTAAAAGAATCATTTCTGTTTTTAAGGATTTCTTTCTTAAGTTTGCAAGAGAAAATACTTCTGGTGGATTGACAGCACTAAGCTATGTAGTCACGCTGAGCCTTTCAAAGAATAGCAGCTGTTGGTCAGAAAAAGAGAAATGTAAAGTCAGACTATAATCAGAATTTGGCCTGTGATAACTCAGGATTGAAAACCTACTTTGGGAAGGTAAAACTAGCTATTATGAAGTGGGAGTATTCAAATTTAAACAACTGGCCCATTTTCTTTTCTGGAAATCTATTTCCAACACATGAGTGTTGATAATGTCAGAAATTTAGACTAGACTTCTGTTAATTTGCATATTTACCACATTGCTGAATAGTTATTTAAAAGTTTACAAAAATAAATTTGGAGAATTTGTGTTGCTAATGTAATGAAGAGATGACTAAAAATATTAACTTATCTGTTGATATTGATTTTAAAACAAAATGTTGTTAAAACTAAGTATAAAACCACTTATTTTCACAAATATTCAAGTAGTTTTTCAGATGTATCTGCTCTCTCTTTTCATATGGGATCAAAATTCAACAGGAGACTCAGTAGTCAGATTCTACTGGTCGATCATTGGCACATAATATAAGAACTACAATAAGGAAGAGGAAGATGAACTGCATCAGAAAAGTCACTGATGGGCTGAAGTGAAAGAGTTCAACTGAATATCATGTTCTGGGAATTATTAATCAGTAATGATGCCATTACTAGACTCTTTCCAGGCAGGAATCTAGCGATTGATGTTAATGTAGACAAATGACAGGTATCCAGAGGGTCCTAAACCATCTCTTGAGAATTTTCTAAATTATGCTGAATCAATTCCAAGCTATTTGGAAGGAACAAAAAGGTTATTTTCATCAGATACTACATTACTATTCTTGTGACATAGTGACTTGGTCCTTGCAATCTGCAGAACCCTTAAAAAAATTAGCATTATTCTCACTGCCATGTCCAACAACAGTAATGATCATTAGGTAATATATAAAATAACCAAAAATATTTCCTAGTTGAAATATGTGCAGTTGTGGTAATAGTATCCCAGCTACTTGGTAGGCTGAGGTAGGAGGATCGCACGTTCAAGGTCAGCTGGGCAATTTAGAGAGACACTGTCTTAAAATTAACAAAAAGGATTTTTGATAACTCAGTGGTAGAGTGCTCTTGGGTTCAATCCACAGTACTACTGCAAAAAAAGAAAGAAAGAAAGAAAAAAAGAAAAATGTGAACTATAACATCACTATTATCATGGGATATTGGCTGAAAAGAAAGCTTTCATTGTATTTCAAAAAAAAAAAAAGCAGTTTGATAAGAGATTTATTATTCCTCATTCAAGTTCCTTTTGACTTTGCTCTTCCATTTATAATCCTAACCTCAAAAGATTAAAACTCTACCTGCTTTGGGTCTGAATTCTTCCTTTTTCATCAGATGAGAAAAGTTGTGAAGTTACTTTCTTCTTCCAGGTTTGTCCCTTAGTTGCCAATCTCCGGTCATTTGGTTTTTCTGTCTTTGGCTTTTAATTTTCCTCCTTTCATTAGCTTGGTTTAAAACTATGTGTATTTTCAACTCTACCTCCCCCACCTCAAGCCTTTTTAAAATAAATACTCCAAATCCTCTGTAAATAAATGAATAACATTCTTTTTTGATCAAGGGAGATTAGTTACAAGTCTTTTTTTTACAAAGTCTCAATTCCTTGAAATATTTGTTCATATAAACTCTTATTTTACTATGAGCTTGGTTTAGCATATCAATTAGGTAAATTTGCTTAAACCTATTCAAAATGTCAAATGATTAGTAGAAAACAATCTGCAATTTGGTTGCTGTTCTTATTGTTGTTTTTGATGCTATTGTCATTGTAATTTTGCAAATAGAAAAGATAATATCTCATAAATTCAGTCGTGTACAGTGATTAAAAGATGCAAATGAAATTGTAAAACTTATTTGATCATGCCATTTTTGACATCGTGGTTAAGGATCATATGATTAGACTTCAAATGGTATTATATAAAATCAAATCATTACATCAAAAGAGATTCATTTAAAAATTAAACTAAGGCTAGTGATAAGGCACATGACCCCAGAACCGAAAGATGCTTAAAATCCCAGAGCTAAACAATATACTCTGTGACAATAAGGGGTTCACAGGGTTATTAGAAAAGCAAAAACAAGAAAGGAATAATAAACAAATACATAAAATATATTACAAACTTAAAAAAAATGTTGTGCTATTGTACAAACTGTCAGCTTAATTGGTGCTTTAGAAGAGTATTAAAACACCCTTTTTGGGGGTAAAAATTACTATGGTGCTTAATTAGAAATAAGATGTGCTTCAATATTTTACCATGTGGTAGGTACTTTTAATATAGAGAATAATTTTTTCTTCCTTTTAAACAATACACAAAAGATATTTATGCCTTGGGTAGAATGACCTAAGTCACACTTTTCTAAAACATTTTAATGAATGTTTTGAGCTGGGGATATGGCTCAGTTATAGAGCACTAGTGTAGCCTGCTTCAGGCCCTGTGTTTGAACCTCAGCACGGCAAAAATAAATAAATAAATAGATAAATATTTTAAATGGTTATTCCTCCTAAGATGTTCCTAATTTCTACCTTTATTATATTTCCAGTCTCCCATTCAATTTTTATCTGTGATTAGTATTAGTCTCCCCTTAGAAACAGGTGGGGATATTTTCCAGCTCCATATGCAAGTGATTACAACCAGGAACAGTTTAATGATCATGCAAACCATGCAATAAATTATATATGAGGCTCTTCATTATACTTGGTGTAATTCTCTGAATCTAATGCCTTAAAATTCTTAATAATTTTATTATTAACTTAGGTTTATAATTAAAATCTGATGAAATAATGGATATATATATTCCACTCCTCCTTGCTGCTCTATTTGCATCTAGTGTTTGCAATGCCCTACATGCACAGAACTTTGAATATCAAAAATATCAATAATTCTTACTCAATGCTCAACTGAGTACATGCAAGCATGTTTTAGTCAGTTTAGTTGGTCATGACAGAATACCATAGGCCCGGTGGCTAAACAATAGCATTTAATTGCTCACAGTTTTGCAGTTTGGAATTTGAAGATCAGGGATTTCACAAGATCAGGTTCTGGTGAGGACTCTTTTTTTTTTTTTTAAATGGCCTTCAAATTTCTGTTTTTTCACTATATCTTCACATGTGAGACAGAAGGATCTCTGGCGTCCCTTCCTTTTCCTATAATGGGAACTACTCCCATAATAACTCTCCTATCCTCATGACCTCATCTAAACCTAAATCGCCCCCAAAGACCCCATCTCCAAATGGCATCACGAGAATGATCAGTGCTTCAACACAAAACCTGAATGGAGCCGGGATTCAGTCCACCGCAGTTTGTTGTATCTGCAACTGACTGAGGACTATCCACAGCCATTTAGGCTAAACCTTCTTTTCAAACCAGTCATGTTTTTAAATATAGAGAACATCAGGGTTTCCTAAGAAGCATAGATGACTCTGAAACTTTATCGTATCCTTTTTACTTATATTTCTGTCAATGTTAGCCAGTGTATGCTGAAAAGGACACAGAAGGAAAGAGAAAGACAAACCCACAGTTCAATTTCCTTCAATTTTTTATTATTCCTCCATAAATCAAAGTTAGAGGTGTTGGTAGAATGTGTACATGTCAAAATGCAAAATAAGAACAGTATAAATTAGGTTCATTCAACAATTTTATTCTTCTTTCAAAAACCATGGCTGTGTACATATAAGCAAGAGACTTCAAATAGTGGATTTCAGGATTCTATATTTGTGGCCAGTATTTAACTATTTGCATTTGAAACTGGTTGTTGTTCAACAAAAAGATAAACGGTTAAACTTCATTCTAGAACCTAAAAAGTTGAGTTTTTTTTTTAAATTTAATACAGTAATCATATCAAGTAAGAAATAACCCAAGAGGTCAAGACATTTTCTTTTAGTGCCCTGAAAGATACTCTGTTTTAAAGAAAGGAAACCACAAATTTTGTACCTGGCCCCGATCATGTTGTTCTGAGAAGACTCTGGTCATTTGGGGGTAAATATGGAGTGACAAGTACCAACCTGTTTTGCAGGAAAGATGAAACAGTGTCATAAACATTTAATTGAAGGAGAAATTCTCTGTTCTAGATCCATTGAAGGGGAAAAGAATTGGGGAAGAAGCCAAGTCCTTAACTGAAAGTTACAATCAAAGGTTAGTTAATCAAGCACTAACTTCAGGGCTTCATTGATGGAGACCAGTCTGCATGACTAAAATGTTGTAAAAGATTGGTGGTATCAAGGGAACTAGCTTCTATGTATGAAGATGACCAACATATAAACTGGCTCTTATTATGCTTCAGATGCTATATCTGAATAAGGAGGCAAAGGAAATTTTTTACGTGTTTTAGCTGTTGAAATGAAAGTACGCCTGTTCTATCTTCTCCGTAATGTCCCTTTACAGTCAACAGAGCACAAAGGTATATTCAATGTGAGTTATAATTCACAACATGTGGTAGTGGTTAATATTCAGAAATTACCACCAGTAATAAAAACATTGTTACTTTTGGATGGAAAGGGTACAAATTTACAGAAGAGGAAAATTGTCCACTTTCTTCTTGTCTCTGAAGAAATATACTTCACAAAAGTTGTAAACAAATGCCAAATATTTTTCTCTAATATAAGGAGGCTGACTCAGAGTGGGATAGGGAGGGGGAGCATGGGAGGAATAGATGAACTCTAGATAGGGCAGAGAGGCAGGAGGGGAAAGGAGAAGGCAGGGGATTAGCAAGGATGGTGGAATGTGATGTACATCATTATCCAAAGAACATGTATGAAGACACGAATTGGGTATCAACATACTTTACATATAAACAGAGACATGAAAAATTGTGGTATATATGTGTAATAAGAATTGTAATGCAAAAAAACAAGTATATGTATAAAGACATGAATTGCATGAACATACTTTATATACAAAGATATGAAAAATTGTGCTCTATATGTGTAATAAGAATTGTAATGCATTCCACTCTCATGTATTTAAAAAATAAAATCAATTAAATAAAAAAAGATTCCACTTACATATATTAAGGATTAAATTTTCAAGTCATTTGTGGTATCACTTACATTCTTCCATATATCAAGGGTCCACCGATGATGACCAATATGTTTTTTTCCTTTCACAAAATCCAATTTTCCTCATTAAAGTTGACCCTGTCACAGATGAATCTCAAAGTTACAATGGTGATATTTCAATGGCTCCTTCCATATTTTGAAACAAAATGATGTTGAAATGAATAGATTGGTGTGATATTTGATGCTTTATTCCCCATTTTCAACTGGGGGCAGATAGTTTTCTGAAATATTGGAACAAAAGAATGAGAACTACCAATATGACAAGAACAAATAAAAGAGTGTAAATTTCTCCTGCAAGTGGCAAGTTCCATCCTATAAAAATATGGTTTGCTATTGTAGGGCAATAAGAACTCTAGAGTACTTTTTATATACTGTACTTTTAGAGCAATTGTAGAAATACTGCATTTCTGACTAGAAATACTTTTGAAAGGACCGACACAGTGTATAGAAAATTGAACATTTGCCTGTCCTTTATAAGGTAGTTTAGAGAAGGTTTTTATTATTTGGTAAATGGGACAACTTTTCCAGCTTTTAGGCAGCCCTTTATAGCAAATATTACATTATGTAATCCTCTGCAGAGACTCTGCTCTAGTCTTGTATCTAAAGATTTAGATTTTCCTAATGGTTAAGAATTTGGTGTTGGTGTTAAGCAGCCTGGCTTTAAATCCTGGATTTGCATTTTCCAGCTGTGTGCTCTCAAAGTATTTTTTAAGACTCAGTTTTCTAAAAGTATTGACAAATTATTGATAGTTGTCTGAGAAAGCATTACTAGATTAACGGACACTGTGTTAGTCAGCTATCCATCTCTGTGATGAAATACCTGAGATAATCAACTTAAAGGAGAAAAGGTTTACTTTCACTTAGGGGTTCAAAAGTTTCAGTCCATGTCCACTTAGCCACATCACTTTAAATCTGTGGTGGCACAGTACATCATAGTAGTACTGGTAGAGCATATGGCAGAGAAAGTCTCTTCACCTCAGGGTGGCCAAGAAGTAGAAAGAGGGGAGAGGTCAGGGTTCCCATATCTCCTTCAAAAACATGCCCCCACTGATTTCACTTCCTTTCACTAGGCTGTTGCTCATAAAGGCACTGCGACCCCTAATAATAATATGTCGCAAGCTGAAGACCAAGCCTTTGATGCATGGGTCTTTGGGTAACACTACAGATCCAAACTATAAAAGATATTACAATGAATGACATTAATCTATTAAAATGTTGTTTATGTAAGAAGATCTTATGCTGTAATTAATGTTCTCATTTCTCCTGTCATTTTCTTTATATACCCTTAAGCAAATTCTATATAGATGGAAATTGAGAGAAAATATAAATCAGTAGCTTATTACTACCCCTTCTGTAATTAGAAGAATAAAAATTTGAAAAGATTTTGAAATTGTCCTATCCCTCCAATTTCCATCAGAATGTAGCAGTTTCTTTACTTTGAATATTTGCAAGCATATCTTAGGGATATTATTATAGGCTCAGTTGCAGAACACCATAATTAAACAAATCTTGTAATAAAGTGAGTCATCTGAAGTTTCTGATTTCTCAGTGCATAAAAATAAAAACACGGGCAATAACTTTATATCTAAAAAGTTCTGTTGCTTAATTGAAAAATACTTTGCTAAAAATGCTAAAAGTCATCTCAGCTTTCAGCAGGATCTTAGCCTCCATGCTAATGGCTACTGACTGAAGGTTGGGAAGGATGTGGTAGTTTCCTAAAACAAAACAGTGATGTTTCTTCCTTTCTCACAAAACAGTTCTCTGTAGCATGCAATGCTGTTAATAGCATTTTACCCACAACAGAACTTTGCTATAGTTTAGAAGGCTGTTTTGACTATATGAAAATCTGTTGTTAAATGTAGTCGCACCCATCAATTATTTTAGACAGATCTTTTGAATATCTTGCTGCAGCTTCTGCTTCCATTTTTGCTACTTCAACCATTTCCCTCTCTCTTCATGTATACACATAAACAAAAATAGGGATACTTGTTTCCTTAAACTTCATGAACCAACCTCTGTTAGCTTTGCATTCTTCTTCTGCAGTTGCCTTGCCTCTATCAGCCAAAGAATTCAAGAAAGTTAGACAGGGCACAGTGGCACCTGCCTGTAGTCTCAGTGGCTCCGGAGGCCTAGGCTAGAAGACTGCAAGTTCAAAGCTAGCCTCAACAATTTAGTGAGGCCCTAAGTACCTTAGTGAAACCCATCAAAATAAAAAAAATAAAAAATAAAAAAGGCTGGGGATGTGGTTCCAGTGTTTAAGCACCCATGGGTTCAATCCCTGACACTGAGAAAATAAAAAAATAAGTTAGGATTTTGCTGTTATTAGACTTTGCCTAAAGGAAATTGTGGTATCTGGTTTGGTTTTCTATCCAGACTACTAGAACTTTATTCAGATCAATAATAACACTGTTGCCCTTTCTTGTTATTTGTGTGCTTACTGAAGTAATGCTTTTAACTTCGTTCAAAAACTTTGCTTTGCTTTCACAACTCAGCTGCTGGGCACAAGAGGCCCCTCTTCAGCCAGTCTAGGCTTTTGACATGCCTTTTCTACTAAGCTTAATCATGTCTAACTTTTGATTTAAAGAATGAAAAGCATGGCTCTTCCTTTCACTTGTACACTCATTTAGAGGACACGGTAGGGTTATTCACAGCCTACTTTCAATATTGTTGTAGCTCAGGGAATAGGAAAATCTGAGGAAAAGGAAATAGACTGGAGAACAGCGGATTAATGGTGCCTGAGAACACACCCTGTCTTGATGGATCAAATTCACTGTCTTATATGGGGACTCTTTGTGGCACCCAGGACTGTTACAATAGTAACATTGAAGATCACTAATCACAGATCATATTAACATATAACAATGACGGGAATAGTTAGCAAGTTATGAAAATGACCAAAATGTGACATAGATGAAATAAACAAGTTCTTGAAAAAGTGGTGTTAATTGCTCAATGCCAGATTGCCATGAATTTTCAATTTGTAAAAAAAACAAAAAAAACCAAAAAAAACAAACACCATATCTATGAAGCATAATAATGTGAAGCACAATAAAATGTGCATGTGGAACCCTTATCTGTGATCTTCACTTATGATTTAAGATACTGATAAATTTCTACATCATGTATAACCAGAAGAATGAGAAATTATACTCCATCATACACGATGTATCAAAGTGCATTCTACTGTCTTGTATAACTAATTAAAAACAAAAAAATTAAAAATTATATTTTAATAACTAATTAAGCACAGGATATGAATAAAAGAGCCTGAAAAGGTGTTTATTTCCCAGTCAGTGACTGGAACTTAGTATTTTATTTCACCCTTTTGGGTATAACTCAATAGAGATATTACAATATTAGATATGGTTGTATTATTAATAACAGTGACTAATATTTATTAAGCACTTATAGCTTTATAGACAATTTTTTTTGATGGTGCTGGGGATTGAACCCAAGGCCTTGTGCATGTGAGGCAAGTACTCTATCACCTGAGCCATTTCCCCAGACCAATAAACAATTCTTCTCAGTGATTTTTTTTTATGTACTAGAGTCCTTCATTTTTCACTACAACCCTTAGGAAAGTTTTTTTTTCCTAGAAAAATTATTTTATTTAACTATCATGTCCATCTCCAACAGCTTATAATATAAATTTCCTGGTCTGAACTGTATGTTACTTTCTTTTAGAATGTCCCTTTTTTCTTTAAAATAATCTCTAACCTACTCTATATGCTTGATTTTTCTATTCACTCAGAAATGAGTTTTTGAAAGTCCAAAAGTCACCAGCTCCCTGAAGTGGTGAGCTGGTTCTTGTTTTGGTTAACCGTCCAAGTGTTTATACAGAGATGCAGGTTCATTAAATTCTCAACCATCATCATCAAATCCTGCTTCCCACTTAATTGGTAACTCTCAGTTTCCCCTTTTCATTCACTCTTCAGACCCAGTCTGAAAGGGCTGTTCATTTACTGTGGTTAGTTGTTTAGCAAATTTCACATCCCAAAGAGAAGACAGTGTCTCTGTTTCAAGTGCTTCTTCAGTAAATGCCTCACTGTCAAAAAGATTAAGTCTCCTCTTGAATAAATTTTTCATAATAATTTGTTGTTGTTGTTGTTTTTCTTTTGTGTTTAAGATCAGCTGTCTAGCTCTCTTTTCCTGGTCAAAATAATCTGATGCTCTAGTCTTGTACTAACTCTAACTGTAGCAGATTGGGTAACTTTCATATCTGATATTAGGTTGTTGAAACTAATTTTAGGTTTCTCTCCATCTTGCTGTGCCCTTGAGTTTTTCTCCTGCTGCCAGAGCTATCCAAGCAGCTCTGACTTGGTTATCTACTTGTCAAAAGGGACAGAATCTGTCACAGCAGATGTAGCCACCACCAACTCAGGGCACGGTACTCCGTTTGCTTCCTTGGAGCATCTCCTAAAGTTCTACTAAGCCAGTTGCAGCCTCCAAACCTTTAAGTGGTTTTCTGCCAGGTGCCTTTGTTATTTGAACATTTACAAACTTTCATGTCCTTAATTCCTAAACAATTCTTCTTTTATATTCTTTTCCTCTGTTTGGCTTCTCTGAGGTCTTCTTGGGAATTTCATCAACTGGAACACACTACTCATCTTTCTTGTTAAAGATCACTCTGCTAAGTGCCAAAATGTCTTTCAATATTACCTTTTGTTCTGACCTTTCAGAGAAGAGCACCAAGTAGCACAATCACAGCCACTGATGCCTCCTGTCCTCTAGAGAACAGAGAATGCAGAGACTTTAGGGAACATTGCAGAAAAACAATCTAAGAATGATGCTTAAGCAAGTTTTACTATTATCATTTACAGAGAAAGAATTTAAAGCAAAAGGAAGTAAAGCTTCTTGCTAAATTTCACAAAGTTAATACATAGTAGGTTCAGAATATGGACTCAGGCATTGTTGATCCAAGATAGGCCTTACACTGTAGAGTCAGTTCAATTTATGATGAATATCATGTCAGAGTGCAGATATGTCTGTGTGTATGTTTGTGTAAACTGAAAATCAAAGGAGAAGAAATTTGAATCAGTGGTAAATCCATGGAGGAAATGCATTTTTGAAGAAACAGTAAGATTCTGAAATGGCAAAAAGAATATTCAGAAGAGGTTTTTCTTTGTATTAAATCAAGTTTTTAAGCTTCTAAAAATTAGGTAGGTACAGCAAAAATTTTAAAATATAATTCTCATTTGATTAAGTGATGCTCCTTTAAAATTCATATGTCATGGAAATTTCACAGATAAACTAATAATATTCAATACAAAATTTAGATACACATCTTTGCTAATGGACATGAGATACATTCATTAGACAAGTTCACTTTATTATCTTTTGTGATTATTAAAATCTTTCTATCATCATAATACAATTTAGGTACTCAGAAAAAGCCTCTCCCACCCAAATAATTAAGAAAGGGTAGGGTTAGGCAAGACAAAACTTATAAAACGGTAAGACTTATAAAATGCTTAATTTGTTGATATTTTATCTTCAATGCTCTTAATCTTTTCTTTCTAACCCACCTTCTTATCTATAGGGATTCTTTTCTCATCCTTTCTTGTTTCCTCTTCTGAGATCCACTCAAATTTATGCACAATAAATAATCTCAATAATAGCCCCTGATGATTCAGCTTCCATTTAAGTCAGTTTTACTTTTTCTGAAGGATTATCAGTTTAAGACTCCTCTCTCAGTGGAGGCATTGAGAGTCAGGTATTTGAAGGATGCTTCTCCAGGAGAATTTGCTTGATGTCTTTCTAATGCTCCTACTAGGGTTTGGGTATTTAAAGACAGACAACATAGGTGAAGTGTCGTGCTCATCACACAACTCCAAAGGTCTCTACTATCAACACGATATATCTCTGTCAATGCCGACCTTTACCATTCTGTTGAGTTAATGTTTATCAGATTACTCTTTTCTCTGCTTTTCCACACTATATTCTTTGGATAGAAGTCTCTATGTACATCCTACACTAATGGGGGTGGGGCAAGGTGGATGCATGCTCACCTCCTTGAGGGCAGAGTATCTACATAAATTATCTGGGATTCTTCTGCATAGCTGATTTGTTTCTTCTATTTATTTACTTATTTAGCCCATCGTTTATTTATATCAGTACAAAATATTGGGTATTTACTTTGTGTTTTACATTACAATTCTATACTGCTTTAAGTGTCTGTCTTTCTCTCTTTCACTTCATTATTTTCTGGTTCTGATCATTGGTACTTTTCTGTTGACACAGGTGTCCCCTGAACATCTGCATCAGCATAAGACTAATTTGCTTTTAACAGTTGCTCAATTTCTGGCATTATCAAAGGCTCTAGGTTTATCTTATATATTTTCTTCTCCAGTTTTAAATTAAGCCTTTCTCCAAGTGACCCTTGTTGCTTATACTAGGTCAGAGCAATGGAAATGTGCTAAGTGTGCTTACTGCTACTGGATGTCATTTCTTTCGGACCTAACATCTGACAGAGCAAAGAATTGTAGGTGTGTATATGAACACGTATATACACATCTGTCTGTCTTTATGTACCATTTGAATTTACATTAAGTAAAAAACTAATTCATAGTGATGTCTTCAGCTCTATTTCGGTACTACATATGTCATTCTAAATTACAAAGATTCATCAAATGTTAACAAAGATTAATCTATGCAATCTTCTACAAGGTAAAAAAGGAGTGAATAATTCTCAATTCCCATAATAAAGATATTACCATAATGAAAACACAAGAGGAAAAATATAAAAAGGAAAACTGCAGATCAATATATCTATCTCTTATGAACAGAGAATGAGTAATCCTTAAAATCTTACCAAATCGAATTCAGAATATGTGGGCGAGTGCACTTGTGTTTGTGTGTGTGTGAGGGGTGGATGTGTGTATCCCTATCCAAAATGAAAGACTGGTTTGGTAACCCATCATGTTAGATGGCTAAAGAAAAAAATATCATATGATAATACCAATGTAGAAAAACACTCCATATAATTAACACCCATTTATGACATTAATGCTCAGAAAAATAGAAATAGATAATAGAGCCTATTCGTGAGGAACATTTACTAAATATCTGTAGCTGTTACATTTAATGATGAAAGACTGAATGCTTTCCTTCTAAGATCAGAAGCAAGACAAGAGTGTCTGCAGTCACCACACTCTAATTCAACATCAGCTATATGTTCTATCCAGTGCAATAAAAGAACAATAGGAAATAAAAGGTGTATGGATCAGAGAGGAAGAAGTAAATTTTCTCTATTTGTGGATGATATGATTGTGTATATAGAAGATCCCTAGGAATCTACAAAATGACTACTATTAATAATAACTCAGCAAGGTGGCAGATAAACTTATAAAAGCAAGTAAAAATATAAAAAGCAATGAATGTATGGGCACAAAAATATTAATACCCCTTAAAATCATCTTTCTTGTTGTCCTCAAAAAATTCTTAGATGTCAGGTTAACAAAACATTTATATTCTGAAAGTGGCAAAACATTTATGAGTGAAATGAAAGAATATTAAAAGAATTGGAAAGATGTATTTTGTTCATGTATTGAATACTTAATATAGTAAACACAGCAATTTCCCCAAACCAATATATAGGTGTAATGCGATTCTTATCAAACCTTAGCAATAAGGTTTTACAAATGTAGACAAGATGCATCTAAGATACATCTGGAAATGTTGAGGAATTGGAGGAGCTAAAGCACCTTTTAAAAACATGAATAAAGTGCAATTCATATATCTCCTTTCAAGAAATATACATATAGTATGTATATTAATATATACTATTATAATGAAATATACATATAGTATGTATATTACTATATATACTATTATATATTTGAAATATATATAGTAATTGAGACTGCCTAGTATTTGCAGAGAAAAAAAACACAGATAGAATAAACCAAAAATTCTGAAAACGAAACCACTTAAATGTCCACAAGTGATTTTGATAAAGTTTTAAATGCAAATCAATGAAGAAAAAATTCCCTTTTCAAAAATGATTCTGGAGCAAATAGACACAACACACACACACACACACACACATCCACACACACACATCCACACACAGAGCTTTGACTTAAAAGTTACATTTTAAACAAAAATTTAATATGGATCTTTTATGTGAAGATAAAATTATATGATTTCAAAAAATCAATAATAAAAATGTTTGGAAATGAGAGTGAGTCAAAGATTTCTTAGATTTGACCCAAAATGCATGATCCATAAAGGGAAAACTGATTAACTGGAACTTATAAAATTAAAATATCTTGTTCTCAAAAATTTCTAGTTAATAGGATTAAATAAAAACTCCACTGTGGAGAAATGATTTGGAAACCCCATCTGACAAAAGACTAGTATCTAAAATATAAAAAAGGCTCTTAAATTCTTTAGATTTTTAAAAGACATATTTCATCTAAAAATACATTTTATTAGGAAAGATATAGAAGTGAAAAATAAGCACACGAAAACACATTCAAAACTTTAGTCATTAGGGACATGCAAATTTAAATCACAATAAGATATAGTTAGACATCTATGAGAATGACTAAAATAAAAATTAGTGGCAACACTAAATTCTGGTAAAGATATGGAGATTCTGGATCACTCACATATTGCTACCATACATTTCAAGTTACTCTTGAAAACAATTCAGCAATTTCTTAAAAGACTAAATATGCAACTACCATATGACTCAGAATTACTACTCTCATTGGCATTTATCTGCAAGAAATGATAACATATGTTCACACCAACACTGAGCATGAATATTCATAGCATATTTCTTCCTAATAGCCCCAAATGGAAACCACCCAGATGCCCTTTAAGTGGGCTAAATGGTAGGCAATATGTAGTGCATCCGTACCGTAGAATACTGCTGAGGAATAAAAGAAATAAACTATTAAAACACAACAACCTAGATGAAACTTCAAACAAATATTTTGAAAATAATATGAAAAGTCAAATCTTCAAGGATTATACAATTTCTGATTCCATTTATATATTATTCTTGATCAGGCAAAATTATAAAAATGGGTAGCAGAGTCCTTTGGTTTTGTAAAATGAAATAAAATGACGATTAGTTTTTTTTTTGGTAAAGAAAATATTTTACATATAAATGTCAATATCATTATCTTGGTGATAATATTGTCTTATAATTTTGATATTTTCTTTGAGGTAATTTAGACAAAAAGTAAGTGGACCATCTATACATTATTTATTACAACTGTATGTGAAGTACAATTGCTTTGAAGTATGTTTAATTTAAAATAAAACCAAAAATTATAAAGAATATTTTAAATATTTATTTCATTTTTGTTTCCATTTCTATGCAAGTGGTGTAATGTACTCTAAGCACCTTAACCATTAATAAGAGAGACATTCTTTTTTTCCTCAATAATTTTCCTAACTATTGAGTCATCACTCAATAACAATCATGATAGAAACAATATATAATTGAATATTGCTTTATAATATTTAACATATTTTCATAAAAAATTCCATGGCATAGTTAAAATGAATTATTGCTAATGATATATTATATATGATAACTTTGAGACTTAGAGATAATAAGTACTCTATAGGAGCTGGGGGTTTTGCTCTGGGGTAGAGCTCTCACCTTGCATATGTGAGGCACTGGGTTCGATTCTCAGCACCACATGAAAATAAAATAAAAAGGTATTGTGTCCATCTACATCTAAAAAATAAATGTATTTTTTAAAGTAAACTATAAAATATAGATCAAACAAAACATCTATAGTACTAAAATTGTACATCTATAGTTTACACATTTTAAGCTCTGAAACCAAAATAATGTAGGATTAAAAATCACAAAAACTCAGAGCTTAGAAATCCCATTATAATGTAGGCAAGCACTTGCCTTCTGGATCCAATGAGAACTGTGAATGGTAGCAACAAAAAAGAAAACTTGCATACATAATATGAGATAATATAAGGCTAGTAAATTATTTTAGAAGTCAGTCTTAAATATTAAATTGAGTTTAAAATGTGTAAACTATAGATGCACAATTTTAATACTATAGATGTATTGTGTGATCTATATTTTATAGTTTACTTTAATTAGTGTATGGTAAACAGGTGTACCATGGTTTACTCAGCCATTTTCTTCCTGTGATAACCCCTCAGTTTTCGTATTTCTTCTTACAAAAGACAAATAGCATCACAACAAATATAGTATCAAGTCCCTATTATGGCTTTTAATTATTGTTTTTAACTTTAGACCAACTTTTCTTTTTTTTTTTTTTTTTTTTTTTTGGTGTGTGTGTATAGGGGATTGAACTCAGAGGCACTTAACCACCATTGCCAGCCTGTTTTTGTACTTTATTTAGAGACAGGGTCTCACTGAGTTTTTTAGGCCCTCAATAAGTTGCTGAGGTTGGTTTTAAATCCTCCTGCCTCAGCCTCCTGAGTCACTGGGATTATAGATGTGTGCCATGACACCCAGCTAGCTTTCCTTTTAAATTCATCTTTTAACTTTTTGTTGATATTTCTTATTTAGTTCTATGTATGTATGTATGTATGTATTTGGTACTGGGGATTGAACTCGGGGACACTCAACCACTGAGGCATATCCCCAGCTCGATTTTGTATTTTATTTAGACAGGCTCCCACTGAGTTGCTTAGCCTCTCACTTTTGCTGAGGCTGGCTGTGAACTCAAAGTCCTCCTGTCTTGGCCTCCTGAGCTGCTGAGATTACAGATGTGTGCCACTATGCCCAGCTTACTTGTATTTTCTTAATAATTATGTTCTACCTTTTATAAATCTTCAAACTTGTCAGTTCTACCAATTTTCCTATTTTAACACTCATTTTAATCACTCAATAAACTTGCTCTTCTCAAACAAAAACTGAAGACCACAGTTTCACTTTTCTATAATAATAAAGGTCTGGGATTATAATCTACATTTAATTATCAGTCACAGATGTTTTAGATTGTATCACACTCTTCTTAAATGCTGCCTTACAAGAAGCAAGACACATTTTATACATTTTTATCCTGAATGAAGAAATGGAAACCTAAATAAATAAAATGATCTGTCCAGGAAACAGGATAAATTAAGTGAACAAACCACAACATTTGTATTTCATCTCAAGCCTTGAAGCTACCTTTGAAATCTTAATTTTATGTTTTTGACTCCTTTTGGTTAGGAATATTCAATCATAATCATCCTTCCATTTGTACATTTGTAACATGATAGTATTTAGGCTATCATAGTGGCCCAATTGTAAACATGTCCTTGAAAAAAGGAGAAGCTCTGAATCAAAATCATTCAAATATTAACAATTTATCCTTATAAAATCAACATTTGACCACAGTTGTTTTTCTGAAACCAGGAACTTATGTTTCCTTTGTTTTTACTATAATCTTAGTAAAAACATGCTTAGTCAATAGTGCATAAGCCCAACACTGAAAGGAGTTTAAATTTTGCTCTAAGAAGCTTTTGACTCTCATAGCCTGAACAAAGAAGTCACATGCAAAAACGAGAACTAGAAGAAGAAAGAAAAACACCAACTTGATTATTTTATATCTGAGAAACTATGGTAAAAATTATTTTTGTTGACCTGGGAGGACTTTGGCTTTAAAGTGGAAACAAATACATTCTGATAGTGCATAAGCCTATTATTTCAAAAATGTCTCAGGATAACTTCCTGCTTCTCTTCAGATGTTCTCAACTGAAGAGGAATTGGCTTCATGGTGCTGAGCTTTAATGTGATACGATGTTTCACAATCTTGGGAAAGAAAAGGCTATATTTTGTTTCAGAAAAAAAAATGATAATAATTAAACCCTTTGTAACTTAGTCGATCCCTGGCTAGAAGAAAAATAAGGTGCTAATTCCTAGGTGATCAATATAATACAATGTCCTGAAAATCATTTGGCTCATAAGTTAAATAACTTTTAAAAAAATAAAATTCAAAGAAGAAAAAAAAGGGACAAAGTCAAAGTAAATAAATAATAGTTCTATTTTAGTCAGCTTTGTTGCTGCTGAGACTAAAAGACCCGACCAGCTCAATTATAGAGGAGGAAAAGTTTAAGGACTCACGGTTTCAGAGGTCTCAATCCATAGACAGCAGCCTCCATTCCTGGGGCTGCAGATGGGCAGGATATCATGGCAGAAGTGTGGCAGAAGGAACCAGGACACCTGATGATCAGAAAGCACAGAGGGAGGTTTCCACCTGCCAGATACAAATACAGACCACATTGCCATGCCCCCAGTGAACTACTTCCTCCAGTCACACCTCACCTGCCTCCAGTTACCACTCATTTAATCCCACCAGGGATTAATTCAATGATTAGGTTGAAGATACAACCCAATCATTTCTTCTCCAAACCTTTTCTCATTCTCACGGTGTGAGCTTCAGGGGGACCCCTCATGTCCAAATCATAACAAGTTCTAATGCTAAAAAACTTTCTTCCAAATAAAGGAATACTGAAAGAGATTGATTCTGAAAGAACCACCTGTGATAAATTATTTAAATCCACAAGCATCTAGTGCATTAACTTTAGTAATTTTTAGTCAAATTTGAAATTTAAAAAAGCAGATTGGCCTTTGTCTAATGAATGAATAAGTTCTATGTTCTTAAAATATGTTTTTTTTCTTCTCATGCAAATCTAAAATGGTTTAACTCAATTTTTTCTTCAATAGAATATATGAGTTGTGGAAATTAGTAATTCAACCTGATTATGGAACATACTTTCTTTTTTTTTGTAAGCTTTTAATTTTCATCTCCCTTTGACTTTTTTTTTATCCTGTCTCAGAAATAAAGCCTCTTGAACTTAAATTTTGAGCAGTATGTGAGAGAATCGGCACAGGGAAAGCTGAAGATTAAATTAAGCTAAAGTCATCATTAGTGAATGTGCCAATGTTTTGTGAAGCCTCAGTGCTGTGGGTAAGACCAATGAGACGTGGAATCCCACTAAGGAAGCATATTAACTTAAGAAAAGAAAAGAAAAGAAAAGAAAAAAACACCTCCCTGAGTCTTCCTAGTTCCCAGCACAGACATCAATTAGCTTTATTTACATAGTAAATGTGTCAAGAGGAATTTGAAAGAACCTTTAAGGAAATATAATCTGATGTATTCTAGCTGTTTTGACTTTCAAGATAAATGCAGAAGAAATACTTTATTTTAAGGATAAAAATAATTAATTGCCTTTCTAAACTTGTACTTCAGTATTATTAGAGGACACTGTCTTGACTATATCAGTTAAAAGAAGCGACTATGTATCCCTCATATTTGTAAATTCAGCTTATATACAAAGTCAATGAACAAAAGCGTTTATCTATATGTAAAGGCAAGGTGATATAGATGGCAAATTTGAGCAATTAACACTGTTTTCTCCCATTTCTATAAATGATTTTCTGAATATAAGCTCCTCTTCCGTGAATTCTACATTCCCAGTAGGCCTCATTACAAGTCTTGTGAAATTATCCTTCATAAGTGATCTAGCTATGGAGGACTTTGGGTTTAGTGGTACATTTGCTTTCTAAAAGTACCTAACTTGTTTATTGAGGCTACACAGTTTGATCTCATGGTACTAAAATTTCTTTAAAAAATGTGAAAAAATGCTGTTGAATTTTACCATCTAAAAGCTATACACGTTAATTATTCCAAGGAGTTCAGAAAATGAAATTGTGATGATGGAGTTTCAGTTACATTTTTCAATGACTTGAGAAATGTAGTTCTTCATTGCGTCTTCCAAATTATACCACGTGAAAAGTGGTTTCCGTCAAAGTTGATATGATGAAAAATTGTATTATAGCTCCTCTGTTATATCAACTAATATAATAACTCTCTGTTCATTCAAGGGAAGATAGGGAAAAGGAAGTTTATAATTTGATTTAAATAGTATTTTAAAGGTCTTTTCTGATAATAGTATATTTAGGTAGAAAGACTCAATTTTGTGTTCACACACTCATACCCCCACAAGCATATACATAAGTGTCCAGGCTAACGGTGGTGTGATGGCATTGTAATATATGAAATATTTAATTGAGCAATGTTCCCAGAAAAGCTAAGATGAAAGATAATGGCTTCTTTAAAGGATGATGAAACCAGTGACTTTAATACTTCAACCCTGAAAAACTTCTGTTCCTATAACCCCTTGATCACCAGGCCATCCATCAGAAGATAAGTTATCCTGGGCTCCCACCCCAGGAGCAGCTGACATAGTCTGGATTGTATGCTTCAAACACAGTAATCACATGAATGATGGAAAAATCACAACCAAGGAAGTTTAGGCATGAAAACAATCAACAGGTATTAAGTTAATTTCTTAGTTAAGTAGCAAAAATATTATACATACACACCACTGTTCCAATTTGTCAGAATGGGTGTTGTAAACAGAAAATAAGTGGAGTCAGAATTGTGATATTTTCACCCTCCAAAAAAGGATCAAATTCATAGAACTTTTAGAAAAAAAAAAACAAATCTTGTAGAAATGTAGTGTACATTTTAAAATAAATGGCTTAAGTTCTAATTGTTTGGTATATTGGCATTTTGCTATGAATATTTTTAATGCATATATAAAAATGGATAACATTTACTGAATGCTACAAAATGTCTGGTACTATTTTTTTCTAGACATTTCATGTGCATGCAATTATCCCTTGTAATAGTTGCAAAAATATTCTCATATTTCATATAAGAAAATTCTGACAAAGATTGACTAAGTGACTCATTCAAGGTCATGAAACTATTAATCACAAAAACAAAATATAAACTTAAACAGAATGACTTGCAATTTACTTATTTAAACAGTAGGTACATGGTCTATCTACATAGAACATCAATTTACTCTTGCTCAATATGTCCTGATTAACTTGACATGCTTGATACATAAAAACTTTGTTTTACAAATATAATTTTAATT
This sequence comes from Ictidomys tridecemlineatus, assembly GCF_052094955.1. Classification (NCBI taxonomy): domain Eukaryota; kingdom Metazoa; phylum Chordata; class Mammalia; order Rodentia; family Sciuridae; genus Ictidomys; species Ictidomys tridecemlineatus. The sequence goes on from NC_135477.1 coordinate 63,570,794, forward strand.
ACAGTGAAAATCCAAAATTAAAAGATTATAAGAAGGCTAGATTAGACATAGCTTATTTATTATAGTATTTAATCAAATTTAAAACTTTTTATACAACCAGAGATATGAAAAAAATGTGCTCTATATGCTTAATAAGAATTGTAATGCATTCCACTGTCATATATAAATAAAAAAGTAATTTTTTAAAACAGAATTTAACTTTTTCAATCTTTCCTTAAATTTATTTTTTAAAAAAACATTTATTGCATGGAAATTATAATCAATAAACTAGCTTATCAACCAAGTGATTTAAACATAATAATGCTTTACATTTTCATTTGTTTGTAAGGTCATCTGTTTCTGCACAAACTACTTTGATGACAGGAAATTTCAGGTTATAGGAGACTTCTTAGTATCCAACATTTACATCCTGCAACTACACCATAAGTTGGTGTGGAAATAATGAAAAGACTGAAAAAGTTCTGAAAATTTCATTTGATTGCAAATTTTACTAATCTAATACCATTCTGGGCTCCCAGATTTTTTTTTCCTTTTTTATGTACATGCATAATCTCATTTATTAATTTTGTGTAAATGTGCTTCAAATTGACAATTTCAGAATTCTTCTCTTTGTAGGGATATTGGAGAAAGATGGGCCTTCACTGCCCATCCAGCATTGCAGGATAAATTTAGATTAAGGTATTCTTTGATGAGCTATTGAGACCAGCAAGCCACCTTTAGAGTCTTGGCTATAAATACTAACAATGTCACTTCCCATTAGGTGTGCAAGTGTCGGGAATATTAGCAAATCATATCCTGTTTGGGTTTTATTATCTTCTTTAATTTGGGGGCCAGAGAAGTTGATATGAATGATGTGACTTTTAAAATTGTATTTTAAATGAAGTTTATGTAATTTCTGTATGATTTGCCTTGATAATTTTTTTTTCCTTTCTAAAAGTACAATGTGTAGCCAAAGCCCAGTTAGCTCTAATAGCTTCCTGAGAAAAACATAGATGACTTACAGTACCACTCCAGCCACTGGCATCTTAATTCCCATTCTAAAGCCATGCTTAAATTTAGCATTATTACACACAATGCTTTGTTTCGATTTAAGCAGCTTGATAGGAAGAAAATTTCTATACGCAGTTGTTGAGATAATATACTTGTCTTATATTTAGATTTTAATTTTTTAACCATCAAAATTCAATAAAAGATTTTGCCCATTTTACTAACCAATCTAAACTAGATCACTGTGTTCATCAACCCTGCCATATCTTTCAGTATGTGCCTAGAAGGTTTCAAGGTCTTCACCCATGTTGTCATATTCCATTTTCACAGCCACCCATCATTATCTTCATTTTCACTTTATGGAAACAGGTACAGAGAGGAATATAGGGTGAAGGAGTCAGAATTCAAAACCAGGCAGATGAGTTCCAAGTTCATGCTTGCCCAGAACAGGAGCAAGATCATAGAAAAATTCCATTTGAAAGTTTTAGACAAATGTAGACAAATCCCAAGTGCCAAAAACTCATTTAAAAAAATAGTTTTGTGTTCTTAGGCCACGGAATAAGGATAATATTTGAATTTTTAAAAGGGAATCTTATGCATAGGCAACATATTTCATGACAAATGTGACATTTATGTCAAATAGAGTGAACATGCAAGCACTGAAATTCCACAATCAATATTGTGATCAGTGTTAAGCTTCTAATATCTTGATGTGAGTATCTTTACTAGATAGCCTTACTTCATAAAATGAGAGAGTTAAAAAAAAATAGTGCTCAAGTTCTTTATAGAGTAAGGTCACCCATAAAGTAAGGACAGGAAAGGAACCATAGTAAACAGCCTTCACTCTTTTTTTTTTTTTTTGAAAATTTTTATTTGATTTTTTCCAAGTCAGAAAATTTTGCTCATTTTAAAATAACTTTATGATATGAGCTTTAAAACACTTTAAAATCAGCAACTTGAACTAAAGAATATAGCCATAGCCTAAGCCAGATTCCTATCCTGCTTCTGGCTCAGATGAAGGGTTAATGGGCAGCCTCTTCCTGGGTCTATTTGGCAATCTCAGTCCACTCCATGGTTGTGCTTTTGAATGGATTTCAGAACATATCAAACCACATCCCTAAAGAGAAGTGATCATCCAACCCTACTTTGCCCGGTAGGTTCGATGGCAATTGTCTAACTTGGCTACCAAATTTACTGAGAAAACTTGAAGGCAGCCTCTGGACAGTCAGATTCTTAGAGTTGGAGAAGGCTTTTATAAAGACCTTGTGAGACATGGTTATATTCTATCACAGAGACAATAGTGTACTAATATTGATGGATTAAATAAAATTAGATGGATTTTTAAAATTGGCTATTGAATGTTTATCTGAAGAAGATATTTTAAAAGCACAGGAAAACTTTTCTTTTTTGTTCCTTTCACTTAAGTTTTAGACAAATGTAGGACTCCATTCTACATTTTCTTTGGTCTATTCTTTAACCTCATCCAGGAGTTAATTTTATTCAAATGAAGAAGAAAAAATGTTGTATACCCAGAGATATGAAAAACTAGTCCTAAAGAAAAGGAAAACACCTGTACTTTTCTCCCAAAGAGGTATTTACTTTCCTTCTTTCATCAAAAATATATATTTTTTAACAGTTTGGCCCTGTATCTTGAGACTTTATAAGTTTGTGATGGATGAGATTTCTGAGAACTCCATGAAAGTTTCTTATATGTGGAATCTTAAAAGAGAGAGAGAGAGAGAGAGAGAGAGAGAGAGAGAGAGAGAGAATATGTCATGAAAGCAAAAAGGAGAGTAATGGAGATATGGAAGAGGATGGGGGAAGGGGAAAGCAAAGAGTAATGGGGTTAATATGGTCAAAACATGTTCTATGCATGTATGAATATGCCACCATGCAACCCATTATTATGTATAATTAATGTGCACTAATAAAAATAAAAAACAAGTAAATTAAAGGACATCACACACATATCTAACAATCTGAAAGTTAAAAAAAAGATGAAACACTTGAATGTTTTATCTTGAATGCTTTTATCTTGAATGTCTTAAAAATTACTTGGTAAAAATTATTCTTAACACTTACACATTCATCCACATCCCAAGCTCTTTTTTATATTTTATTTAGAGACAGGGTCTCGCTGAGTTGCTGAGGGTGGCTTTGAACTCGTGATCCTCCTGCCTCAGCCTCCTAAGTTGCTGGGATTACAGGTGAGCACCACCATGCCTGGTCTCATCCATTCTTTTTTTTAATTATTATTCTAATTTGTATATGACAGCAGAATGAGTTATGGTTCTTATTACACACATAGAGCACAATTGTTCATCTCTCTGGTTGTATACAAAGTATATTCACACCATTCATGTTTTATCTGTGATTTCAGTTCATGAATAAGTAAGACGTTCACAATCAAATTTTATTCTCTTTTTTCTTGGATTATTAAGGCTACAGAATTTTTTAGTCAATTTTTATATATATTAAACTTTCACAAATTATCAAAAAAAGCCAAACATGTTTTTTTCTGTCATCATGTCCTTAACAGAACATGAAAAAAATATATAAATAATTTTTGACCTTCACACTTCTCCACCAAAAATATGAGTATTTTTGACAGAGCTTTTACAATTTGGAATATCTTTCCTGAGCTCAAGACCTTTAAGCACTCTGTGGAGTATAAAGTATTTTGGCACAGTGCTCACAGGAGATGCATTGCATCTGTGAGAATATGATTCTATTAGTGTAGTTAATGCTTATATTAAAGCCAATAAATGCTGTACTATGACTTTGGTATGCTTTATATTTTTTTGCAAATTGCTTTTGCATTTGTTATGATCTTGTGAAGTATTAAAATGAAAAAAAATACATGTTCTTAATAGAAAATTGAAGGTAATAAAAGCTAAGAACATTTAAATTTCTCTTTAAAATAACATCTATTTTTAAAATTATCTTATAAAATGAGAACTTTTTGAAGAAACATAAACACCCAAGTACAATGACTAGAATGTTAGTATCCAATATTTTAAAATTTAAATAAGTCAAACAACAGCTTCTTGAAAAGAACCCAGAGATTGGAGTGTAAAGAAAAGATACTACGCTAAGTAGCATTTAAATATTTATTATTCATTTATTCAGATTTGAAATCGATTATTAAGAAAACAATAATTTCAAATTACTTGGAAATAAGCAAGAGGATAACTGTATACCTTCTCAGTATTTACTAGAGCTTACTACGTGGCTCAAGCTGTCCCAGTTAAAAATTTATTTAATTCTTTGCTTAGCTAAGGGTGCTTTGTTTTCCCTGACTTACTACCAGATAAGATATTTTACAACTCTGTAAAGGTTGATGTTTGCTTATAAAAAAATGATCTTTATGCAATAACAAAACACATTAATTTTGTCTTATACAAATAATTTATGAACATAATAAAGCTAATTCTACAGGTTATAGTTTCCTTGCCTTGTAGGACAATAACAAGTATTGAATCTGTTTTAACAATCTTATTTCAATATTTCTTCTTTCAGTGATTCTAAATTACTTTATTTCTTCTACATTTTAGGGGGGTGGGGTTTGGTACCAGACATTGAACTGAGGGGCACTTAACCACTGAGACACATCCCCAGCCCTTTTTTATATTTTATTGAAAGATAGGGTCTCACTGAGTTGCTTAGTGCCCTGCTAAGTTGCTGAAGCTGGCTTTGAACTTGAGATCCTCCTGACTCAGCCTCTTTAGTGACCGGGATTACTGGCGTGCGCCACCAGGAATCTTCTACCATTTTTGAACCAGCATTCCCTGTATGACCTAAGTGATCTTTGAAACATGTTCATCCTATGTTTATAGAAAGTCATGGTTTTTCACCTTTTGAAATCTATATTTTAACAGGCGTTTATTTACATTTTTCTTTACTCTTTAGTTAAAATATATATGAGATTTGAATTTGCATATAATCTGTTGTATATTTCTATAATACTAATTCAAAGCTTGCACTTCTTAGTAACATTATAACTTATTAGATCCTCTTTTAATTGCATTTTCATTATTATCTATTATCTTAAATTTTCTCAAAAACCAATTAAGATTAATCTAAAAACTTTTCTCCTAAGTTTACTTCAGGGCTTTGACTCCCAATCCCTATCTTTATTTTAGAATTAACAACTAAATATGTTTATCATCAAAATTGCCATCTTTGTCTGCCATTATTATATGTGTTTCAACATTCTTAATTTATATAGACCTTCGATTATGCTTTTATGACTTTGTGAAAGTTTTATTTAATTATAGTTTATTGTATTTTTGTTTTCTTTCCCAGGTGAATCTCTAAATCTATGTATAATTTATTCTATTGCATGGTGAGGTAAAAACTTACTTTAATGATATCATTTCTTTGAATTTCTTAAGTTATGCCAATACTAATAATTGACAATTCATCCTTTACCCACAGATAAACTTTACTTTCTATTAAATCCCAAGTTCAGTTGGGATACTTCTTAATTTTCTGTTCTGTTGTGTTTATATGAGTACTCAAATGTGACTACCACCTTCTATTACACATGATATATATAATAGAGAAAGACTATAGGGACTATATAAAAGGTTGGACAAAATTCAGTTTTTAGTCTGGTAACTTAAAGAATTGAGACAAACTTTTTTTCCTACCCTATGGCAAGAAAAATGATAGGTACACTGCACTCTCATGACTCTTCTTAGAATCACCTGAAAACTGATGTCCAAGGATAAATCGCTAACTCAAAGTCTGAAGAAAAGCAGATACCTCTAGGCAAAAAAACAAAAACAATCAACAAACAAAAAAGGCCAGGCATGGTGGCACATGCCTATAATCCCAGCATCTCAGGAGGCAGAGGCAGGAGAATTGCAGGTTCAAAGCTAGCTTCAGCAATTTAGCGAGGCACTAAGCAACTCAGTGACAACCTGTCTCTAAATAAAATATAAAATAGGGCTGGTGGTGTGCTCAGTGGTGGAGTGCCCCTAGTTCAACCCTGGTACCCACCCCTCAAAAAGAAAAACAACTGCTAACCTAGGACAGGCTCTAATGGGTACAAAATAAGCCATTAAGAAAATTCCCCATCCTCTCTCTATTTTTCAGAATAGGGGAAAAGAGATGGTACAAAATGAAATTGATGAAAACTCAGAGACTATCCAAAGTTTTCTTGAGGAAAGTCTGGAGTATTAAACACATTACTAAAAATGGGTAGTGAATTTAAAAATATAAATCAAAGGCCTTCATATTACCCATAGAGAAAAGATTCATCATTGACCTGGTTAAACAATTTTTTCTCCTACAGTCTTGGGATTATCAAACATGGACTACAGTAGTAGTCAAAATACCTCAATAGTAGTCAACATATTAAGTCTTTAAATCAGAGTGTATTATGAGATATGGACTCCTTGGAAAATAACAGGCCAGAATTCTGCTGTACAGAGTCATTACCAAAGGTCCAAAGCAGGCAAAGGATGACGAATGTAGGAATCAAGTAAGAGAATCAGAGAATTAGTAGAGGGAAAAATGAAGATTACCTGAAGCATCATTTTCCAACCCTTTCTATATGTGTCCTGCCAAGGTATCAAAGTAATTCATGTTATGTCTCACCTGACCCCATGTTATTGTGGAATAATAATAATTGTCACAACCTAATAATTCTAACATATTATTTGTACACATAATATTCTGTCTTTTCTCTCTCTCTCTCTTTCTCTAATTATCATAGGAAGTGACTACTATTATTTTTCTCATTTTTATTAGAAAGAAAGTGAACTTGAGAGAGAGAAGAAGTATACCAAAGATCATTCTATGTCTTAAATATTACATCATATTATCACTTACAGAAAATGATGCTTTGAACAGACAGGGAGAGGTTAATCATAAATGTTTTGAGGAATATTATATAACTTAAAACGTTACGGGAAGAAAGCCTGACATCTGGTTGCCATGGGCTCCACAGAGTGGCATTTCCCAGTCACTGAGATCAGATCCTCATTCTTTTATGTGAGAGACTTTTTAACCCAGAGACAAAGAGACTCTCAGTGATAGATTCAAACTAGACCGTTGGATAATAGTTTAATTATGCATTCTGGTTCACTTAGGTACAGAAGGATAGACACTTTAAATGAATAAAATGTCGTAATGCTTCCCAGGGTACTTTCTTTTTCAAAATCAGTATGTCCGTGACATCTATTTGTAACCAGTTACTTGATATGGAGTAACAATAGAAACAAATGGATAGCCAGAGATACACTGAGGTAATAGGGAAGACTGAGTCATTTTGTTTTTATGGATTTTGTTTTTATGGATTTCCCCATTCACACTGGGAAGGACCCATATGGAGAGGTGTCATTATGGTTACATTGTAGAACTTAATGTCCCAGATATTCAAGGTACCTGAGAGATAGATCCCATTTTCGGATACACAGACCCAAATCAGAGGTTTGTGGTCAGATTGAATGAGTGAAGAGGATTGTAAAAAGATCTGAAAAGTATAATTGTTTTCATTCAGTGTTAAGTCTGGCAGAGGCTCTTGATCTTACAGCAAGAGCTATTTATATTCTGACTTAAGCAGTCATGATATGTGATTGGATGATAACTAGCTGCTTTATACCCTCCAGTGAAGCAGGGATCTCAAGGTATGGGGATTCAGAATCCTGGAAGTCTTCTTTCTCAGGAAGATTCTCTGAGTAAAATTCTTCCAAAATCTCTGACTTTCACTCTTGTCCCCCTCTTGTGAACATGGCAACATTTATCAGGAGTTTAATCTCATTTTTTGGAAGTAGAAGCAAGAAATTGACTAGTCAAGAAATAACATCTCTTGTGAGCTCTTCTTTTTCATGTGACTCAGATTATTGTTCCTTAAAATTGGCCTCTTCTCTGAATATGTGAGACTTACTTTTATGAAAAGAATGAAATGCCAAAGTATTGCTACTTTGATATTAGACCACAAAACAAAGCTGTTAGTTTGTAACAGAATTATTAATGAGCAGAAAGTACAGAAAACATTTGGTCAAGGGACTGAGAGCTGTCAGGAAGAGCCCAGACAAATGACTTCTAAGCTTTCTTTGACTCTAGTATGATAAGATTTTTAGTATGTAGAGCTTAATTGCCTTTCTGTATTCTCATCTTATGTTAGGAAAGTGCATTTGTCTCTTTTATGTACACCTTATTAATGTAGGACTAAACAAGATATTTGGTCTCCCCACTTGTTTTTCTGTACCTATTATTGCACAGAAAATTCAGTCAGGAGATTTAGCATGCCTTTGATTTCAACTGAGTCAGGTTTTTGTTGTTTGTTTTTATTACTTTGGTCTTTCATACCTAAGAAAAATCTTGCCTGGCTTCTACCAATTATTTTACTTTCTTTCTATTTTTGCTTTATTACTTGGGTGAATTGATTTCCTTTGTCTATTGAGTACCTTCTGCTTTGATCTTTTATTTTTCTGGAGTAGTAAAGTGGGTGACAACTGTAGAAGGAAGACAATAATTTATACCTATTTGCTTTAAGAATTTACCTCTAACTTTTCACCCATTGCATCAAAGAGTCAAATCATTCACTATGAGTTCTAAGTTAGCATTGACAATATTCAAGGAAATGGTTTTTGCTGAAAGACTCTTGTTGGAGCTGAATAATAAATCTTGACTTAGTTTTCATGCTCATTTTGTCCTCTTGATGACAATAGGAAAATGAATGTGTTCTATTTCTTTAAGCTGAAGTTTAAACCATAACAAAGTCAATATAATTTTCTGACTCAGTGACACCCATTATCCATTCTAGTCCAATATTTTATTTTTAACATGGAAGTATTTTGAAATTAAAGCATAAATTTTCTCTATGGTGTAATAAGAAGTGGTCAGGAATTAACCCAAACATCAACCCCTCAGCAAATTTCTTATTAAAACTAAATGTTAATGTATTTCCTTAATTTAGTGGCTGGTGATCTGCTATAGCCTCTAACAGAAATCATGAGTTTAAATTCCTCTTCTGCTTACTCCTTTGCACCTTGAAGGGCTTACTTAAATAACATTAAGTTTTTGTTTTGTTTTTAATGGTATTGAAAGAGATTAGAATATCACAGATTTGGAAGATGCACTCAATCTTACATATAAAGTTTGATTTTCTTATTTTATTAGTACCTCTGTTGTACATAATAGTTGGGTTCATTTTGACATAATCATACATGCGTGGAATTTAATATACTCTATTTCAGTCCACGCCCCCACTTTCTTCTTTTTTCCCACCTCACTCCCTCTATCCCCCATCTTCTATTCCATTGTTTTACCTTCCACTTATTTATCTGTGTATTTTAAATCAGTACTTTATAGATTCACTGTTGTATATCAAACATATACGTACTGTAATTTTTTCAGATTTATTTCACATTTCCTCCCTTTTCCTGACCCTCTTCTCTCCCTGTCAATCTCCTTCCTCTAATCTACTAACCTTCCCTCTATATTTATAATATCCAGCCCCACCTTTTTGTCCCCTTACTTTGTTCTAGCGCCCATATATGAAAGAAATCATTCAACACTTTATTTTCTGAGTCTGGCTTATTTAGCATGATGTTCTCTAGTTCCATTCATTTACTTGAAAATGCCCAAATGTCATTATTCTTTATGGCAGAGTAAATCGTCATATGTTCGTGTATACATACCACATTTTCTTAGTCCATTCATCTATGGACAGGCATCTGGGCTACTTCCATTTCTTGGCTGTTGTGAGTTGTGCTGCTATAAACATTTATGTGACTATATCACCTTAGAATGCTGATTTTAGTTTATTTGAATAAATACCAAAGAGTAGGATAGCTGGGTCTAATGGTGGCTCCATTCCTAGCTTTCTGAGGAGTATTCTATTGCTTCCCAGAGTAGTCATACTAATTTGCAGTCCCACCAACAATGTCTGAGTATGCCTTTCCCCCTACGTTTTCTCCAGCATTTGTTATCATGTATATTCTTATCTACATTGTTATTCTTATTATATTTATATTTGTATTATGTTTCCATTATTTGTATTGCCATTATAATTGGAGTGAGATAAAACTTTAGAGTAGTTTTGACTAACATTTTTCTGATGGCTAGAGATGTTGAACATTCTACCTTGTATTTGTTGGCCGTTTGTGTTTCATCTTTGAAGAAGTGTTTGTTCAGTTCTTTTTCCATTTCTTGATTGGGTTATTTGACTTTTTTTGTGTTGATTTTTTTGAGGTTTTTATATATTCTGAATATTAATTCCCAGTGAGATGAGGAGAGAGCAAAATTTTGCTCCTATGCTTTAGTCTCTCTCTTTGTGCTCTTTATCATTTCTTTTGCTACACAGAAGCTTGATGACATCCCGCTTATTGATTCTTGATTTTATCTCTTGTATTTTCAGAGTCTTGTTAAGAAAGTCAGCATCTGCTACAATATGTTTCGAGTGTTGAACCTATGTTTTCTTCTAGAAGTTGCAAAGTTTCTGGTCTGATTCCTAAACCTTTGATCCAGTTTCATATGACTTTTGTGCAGGGTGAGAGATAGGGTCCTGGTTTCATTATGCTACATACGAATATTAAGGTTTCATTATTCTGCATAGGAATATTCAGTTTTCAACCATTTGTTGAAAAGGCTGTCTTTTCTCCAACATCTCAAGTATCAGATGACTGTAGGTATGTGGGTTGGTCTGTGTCCTCCATTCTGATCCATTGATCTTCATGTCTACTTTGATGCCAATACCATGCTGGTTTTATTGCTACATCCCTGTAGAATAATTTGAGGTTGGATATTATAATGCCTCCTCTATAGCTCTTCATGCTCAAGATTGGTTTGACTATTCTAGGCCTTTTATTCTTCTCAATAAATTCCAGGACTGTTTTTTTTTTCTAATTCTGTGAAGAATGTCATTGGTATTTTGATGGATATTGCACTGAATCTGTATATTTTTTATTAGTTGTTCAAAACATTACAAAGCTCTTGACATATCATATTTCATACATTTGATTCAAGTGCGTTATGAACTCCCATTTTTCCCCGTATACAGATTGCAGAATCACATCGGTTACACATCCACGTTTTTACATACTGCCATACTATTGTCTGTTGTATTCTGCTGTCTTTCCTATCCTCTATGATCCCCCTCCCCTCCCCTCCCCTCCCATCTTCTCTCTCTAACCCATCTACTGTACTTCATTTCTCTCCCTTGTTTTTTTTTCCTCCTTTCCCTTCACCTCCTCTTATATGTAATTTTGTATAACGATGAGGGTCTCCTTTCATTTCCATGCAATTTCCCTTCTCTTTCCATTTCCCTCCCACCTCGTGTCCCTTTTTAATGTTAATCTTCTTCTCATGCTCTTCCTCCCTGCTCTGTTCTTAGTAGCAACTAAGAACTGAATCTGTATATTGTTTTTGGTAGTATTGCCATTTGAACAATTTTAATTCTGCCTATCCAAGAATGTGGGAGATCTTTCCACGTTCAAAAGTCTTCAACATTTTCTTTCTTTAGTGTTCTATAGTTTTCATTATTACTGATCTTTCACCTCTTTGGTTAGGTTAATTCCAAAAGTTTTTTGAGGTAATTGTGAATGGAATAATTTTCCTGATTTCTTTCCCAGCATAATCACTTTTGGAGAATAAGAAAGTTATTCATCTATTAATGTTGATCTCATATTATGTTATATTATTAGCTCTAGAAGTCCCCCATTGAGGCTTTTGGGTCCTGTAGATATAGAATTATGTCTTCAGCCAATGGAGTTAGTTTGACTTCTTTTCCTATTTCTATACCTCTAATCTCTTTCTCTTGCCTTATTTTACTGTTTAGCGTTTAAAGAACTATAAGGAATCAGAACCGTGAGAGTAGACATCCTTATGTGTTTGCTGATTTTAGAATAAATGCTTTCAGTTTTTCTCTGTTCTGTAGGAAGCAGGCTTTGATAGCCTTTATAATGTTGAAGTAAGTTCCTTCTATCAATAGTTTCTCCAGTGTTTTTAATATGAGTTAGTGCTACATTTTATCAAAGGCCTTTTGTGCATCTATTGAAATAATATGATTGCTGTCCTTGATTCTATTTATATAGTGAATTACATTTATTGATTTGTGCATATTAAAACAACCTTGTACGCCTGAGATGCAACCCACTTGATAATGATGTATTATCTTCTTGATGTATTTTGAATGTGGTTTGCTAATATTTTATTAAGTATTTTTCCATCTATGTTCATCAGAGCTAATGGTCTATAGTTTCTTTCTTTAATGTGTCCTTGTTAAGACTTGTTATCAGGGTTATACTGGCTTCATAAAATGCCTTTAGAAACTTTCAACTTCATGCAATAATTTGAGGAATACTGATGTTAATTCTTCTTTAAATGTCTGGTAGATCTCAGGCAAGAAACCATCCATTCCTGGGCTTTTTATCTTTATTGGAAGTTTTTTAATAGCTGCTTCAATATCATTAACTTGATATTGATCTATTCAGGCTTTCTATATCTTCCTGGAATAATCTGGGCAGATCATATGTATGTAGAAATTTGTTAGTGTCTTCTAGATATTACAGTTTTTTGGAGTATAAATTTTCAAAATAATTTCTAAGCATTCTCTAGATTCCAGAAGTGTCTATGGTGATATTTCCCTTTTCTATGGTGATATTTCCCTTTTCATCTTTAATCTTGTTTATTTGGCCTTCTCTTTCTTTTTGTTAGTTTGGCTAAGATCAATCTTTTATATTTTTTCAAAAAACCAACTCTTTGTTGCATTGATCCTGTGTGTTGTTTTCTCTCAATTTCATTAATTTCAGATCTAATCTCAATTATTTCTTGTCTTTTATTGCTTTTGGAATTAGTTTTTTCTTTCTTTTCCACATTGGATTTCCACAGTTAAATCCTGGCACTTGCAAGTTATGTAACCCTAGGAAAACTGCTAATGACCTTTATGGCTTTGTTTCCTAATCTGCCAATTCGGTTATTAATAACATTTACTTTATGAAATTAAACTAATATAAAAATTAATTCTAGGTAAAACACTTTTAATTGTGCCTGACTCATAGTAAATACTCAAAATATATTAGCAATTATTATAATCATTCAGCACTAGATAATTATTTCTGAGTGGAATACAAGGGTATTATATTTCTTGAAGGAATTTAGTTTTTAGATATGATTTTCAAAATGTTAAAATATTGTGTAAACAAATTAGATTGACCCTTCTGTAGATAAGGGATGACATTATGACTCTATTTAAATATCTAATAGTTGGAGAGTGGATTCATGAAAGAGCAGAAGCTTAACCATATTTACTTATTTGTTAATTTATTAGAAATAAGGAAATAAGTAAGAATTACTAGGAAAGTACATCATGTAGAAGTCCCCCCAAGTTTTCTTCCTTGCAAATCAAGTCTGAAAACATTTGCATTTATTCAGATCATCTAGGAGAAAAGCGCTAACAGCTCTGTAACCTATCTCCTTTTCCTCTATAGAAACATCATTCATATTAATTAGGACTTCAAATAAATTAACATACCATATTCTCCCTGAGTATCAGAGAAAGCTCCAACACAGGAGACAAAATAACTATGAAACTATACTTTTTATATGAACTCACTCAGAAAAAAAATTTATTGATTGATTTTTAAGTTAAAGCTTAACTTTTAGGTTACCTTTAAAATTTAAGCCATCTGGAATCCAACTCAACTTTTGTGGGAACTGAAAAATCGTGTCACAAATCTCTGCATTTATATATTAAAACAATAAGTTTTGTACGTCCTCCAAATATAAAAATCTAACATTTCTGCTTATGTAAGAACCAAGAACATTGCCCAAGTTCCAAATTAAACTGTTCTTTTTTAGATTTACATATTTGCTAAGGGAAATATATTCAAAGGCAGCAAAAATACTTTATCCCTTTTTACTATATGTTATAAATTATTGACTATAAAATCTAACTGGACTGGAATTCCTTATATGTGCAAATCATAACAAAAATATTTCATAAATCATTAATCTTCAAAAATTCTAAAGAGAGACAAAAAGAATATCAAAAAGGTGAAATTCAAAGGATATAAAGCAAACCTATTAAAGACTCATTTATTTATCTTCTCCTCTGAAGAGGAGAAAAGGATTTTCCACTTTGGAAAAATATTTTCAGACATTCACATTGAAAGGGGAAGATAAGTATGTTTTTAAAAGCTAGATAAGACTAAAAACATGGGCATTTTAAAATTTTATCAGGCCATCCAAAAAAATGTTGCTTATTAATTTCCAAAATATAAAAGCAGAGAGTCCCCGTATCAAACAAAGTGCAGTCCTAGAATTAAGCACTCTTCTCCTGAGTGTTTCTTTCATAATTGTGGTAGCTCACATTTCAAATGTAAGACCTTTTATCAAATTTTTAAAAGTGATTTAGAAGTTTTTGAGAGATATAAAAATCTATTATTTTGATATATGGATACAGAGGTTTGATACACTAAAGAGTTTATGAAGTATTCCTAATACATAGAAAAATTAAGTTCTAATTTTTTTTAGTAAAAATTATACCAATTACAGAAATAGACTGGAATTAAAACAGTCATTCAAGTATTAGACTAACTTATATGAGGGCTATAATAGTAACGGTAACAGATTTGCTTATTCAAGCCTCCTATTTTAAAAAGAACTGGCTTAAGACCAGTCATCTCTAACTTGACAAATCCTTCAATTCCTATCAACTGGAAAGAAAGCTGTTCTCGGGACACAAAGACATAAGGAAGAAAATTCCTCATTTATTTTTGTTTTAAAGATGACTAAAGGCAAAGTTTACCAAAGTATGCTGGCAGATCAACTCTTCTTCTTTGTCCTTGATACTTCCTTGATACTCATCCTTCCCTCATCTTCCGATAGAAATCAGAAGCATATAGTTATGAAGACAGACATGAATTTTGGAAAGACATTTGTCCACTGAAACACTTTCCAAATATTTTAAAAGAATTTCTAAAGTTTTCTCTTTCCTAACAGACAAAATTAACATCTATAAAGAAAGAGAGAGAGAAGAGACAGAGAAAGAGAGAGAGTGAAGAAAAGAGGAGGAAAGGGGAGGGAAGTAGGGAAAGGAAAGAAAGGGAGAGGAAAGGAAGGAAGAAAAGGAAAGGGGAGTGAAAAAGGAAGAAAACGATTTAGATTTACTGAGGGATCGCCTTACTCTCATACTCACATAGACAGTGATCCCCAAGAAAGAAGATCAAGTTCAAAGGACCATGCTTTTCTTTATCTGTGGAACTTGAACCACTATAGCAAGGGAATTTGTACTGAATGTCAGTGAAATCTCTGTCAAAGAGCAGCATCTCAAAAGCCAAACCAAACAACAACAAAAGTTGAATAAGCAAAGCTAAACTTATTAATCTTACTGCATAAAGAGAAAATCACCATTATTTTCTTTCTTTATAGTATTCCAGAAGCAAACATCAGAGAAGGTTATTGATTAAATAGAAAAAAAGCCTAAGCCTGATGTCTTCATGGAGGGTGTAGCACAACAGAGCTTTGGTTGGGATTGTACAATATCACGTAACAGTTTTGGATTACTTGGCACTGAGAGCAAGTGCAATGAAGCAATTCTTGATAAGCAAACCAACTTGTCCCTATTAAGTAAGCTATTATTGTTTGCTTTCAGTCTGATATTTCAGGAGTATTTCCTAGTCAAATAGCTAAGTTGACATTGCCTATCCTCAATATTGGTTAACATATGAATAGGAAGGTATGCCCAGTACCATCCAAGAGAAAAACAGGAAATTGTATTGGATTCAGTTTTCAAGTTGTATAGTTAGTAAGGGTAAACTTCAATTTTTAAGCTCAGATTTTTCATCTTTATGATTCCCTCAAGATTAGGTACTTTGTCCAAGGACTAAATTACCATATCCATTTCTTGAATCCTAAAACAGATTTATTTTTGTTATTGCATAGTTTAGTATTTCTAGGTTAAGTTGTGAATTCAGAAAGCAGTTTATTGAACCATCCTGTAAGTGTGAGCAAATAAACAAGGATATAAAGAAACAAGATGTATGCAATGTAAATATTTTGTCTAAGAAGCATTCACTCATCATTTCTTGAAAAAAAGAAAAGAAATTCTAAAATTTGACAAAGTACTATATGCAAGTAAGAAGAAAGAGTAATAGTTATATAAGATGTTATTTTAATGTTTATTTATTTTTTTAAGCCCAGAAAGTGGAACCAAATTCAGTAAATATCTACTTCCTAAAACGCTTTTTTCTTGCAAGTGTCAATCTTTTTTCTGTGACTTTGACCAAACTGTTCAGGCTTTTGTATGTAATAGTCACAGAAAAACGTTTTTTTCTACACACAGCTTTATAAAAAAAAATAAAAAAGCTTTTCCTACAACTTGGTAAATGCTTGATGTTGATGTACAGAAGAGTAATTGATGGGTTGTTTTTTTTGTTGTTGTTTTTTTTGGTTTTTTGTTTTTTGCCTACAAGGCTGTAATTCACTTCAGAGTTTTCTGCTGACTTAAAAATAACAAGAACATCTTTTCAGTGATTTATAACTTGCTTTAAAATCCTGAAGCTATATTTAGAGCACTGATATACATATCATATATATGTGTGTGTGTGTGTGTGTGTATGTACATATATATATATATATATATATATATATATATATTTGTTCCTCAAAATATAAGGACTGTATAGATACATAAAAGTTGTCACTCAAGTATTGAAATAATTGCAATAAAAGGAAGGAAAGAAATTTCTAATATAAATTTTGGACATGTCTGTGTCATGAGAAGATAAATTATGAAGAGAATTATTTTTTAAATATTTTAAAGTATATTTGTTAGGACTTTATGGTTTTAAATGATGGAAAATTAATTCCAAAGTAAGGATAATTTGTTTCCAACTCTGGGAAAGATAGTGATGATACTAAAACTCAAGACCACTGATAACATGGGCTCCATGCTGCTAGGATTTTAAATCTCATCCTAGCTTTGCAATTATCTTTGAATTAGCTTCTCTTTCTTGCATTATAAGTAGTTACACTTACCTGGTGGACAATGTAGTCATCAAAAACTCTTGAACTTCATATCTCAAGCTCCCACTATCATTAACTCTTCCTTCATTTTCAGTTAGAAAAAAATGACTCAGATACCTTGGTTTTTTTAAAAAATATTTTTTGGTTATACATGGACACAATATCTTTATTTTGTTTATTCATTTTTATGTGGTGCTGAGGATTGAACCCAGTGCCTCACATGTGCAAGGCAAGTGCTCTGCCACTGAGCCACAACCTGATACCTTGGTTTTCATTAGGAACAATTTGTAGTTACAGCAGTAGGGCAAGGTAATATATTTTCAGCTTCCACTAAGGCAATGGTTGTGAGTGAGTGGTGTACAATTTTAGGAGAAGCAACAGAAAAATGAATCAACAGTATCAGATATATTGAACTTTTTTTAAATCTCATCTGAAAGACATAATAAGCATTTTTCTCTGAAGCCTACATAAGTTATATATTATTGGTTACTATGATATCAAACTTTTCGTTGCTATAGTAAAGTGCCTGAGATAACCAACATTTATTTTTGCTTACAATTTTGGAGGTTCCAGTCCATGATAAAATGGGTGGTAGCATGTGATAGAGCAAAACCACTAACCTCATAATCAAGAAACAAAAAAGAATAAGAAGGGATTGGAGTCCCAATATTGCTTTTGTGGACACACACCAATGACCAAAGAACCTTTTAGTAGGCCATGCATCATAAAGTTTCTGCTACCTCCGAATAAGCCACCTTAGGTACCAGATTTTAAGACATGGGCATTTGGGTGATCTTCAACATGCAACTCAGCAGCTATGATAATAGAAATGTTGGTTCAAACAATATAGACATATAAATCGATTAAGATAGATACAATGTTGTTGGAGACAGCTCAACAATATACATGAAAACTCCATAGGTGCATTTGGTATGATCCAAAAATTCAGTGTGTTCCCAGGAACTCAATTACTTTATGACCCTCTCCTTTGACTCTGCAATGTCAGCCTCAGGCTAGGGGAGCTGTGCTGGGGTTTGGGGGATAATTACTGTAAGCTCTCCGTAATCCTTGAACCAGTGTTTCCTCCCAGAGTTCTAATGTTCACTCTTAGAATGGACTCAAGTCCATCTAGACGTCACATTTGGTCAGGGCAGAGGAATACAGTGCTTGGTTATAGTCTCTACTTGTGGTCTTGGCTGTTGAGACAAATGGGTCATTTGTCACCTAACTTGAGAGCTATTGCAAAACAGGACATTGAGGAACACTTGCTGGGAATGTAACCTAGACTATTTACTGTTCATCTTCATGTCACCATTTTTTTTAAATTATTCTGTTGCTATTTATCCTTTTTTATATTACTTAAAAGTAAGCTGCCAAAATTTAACTAAGGTTTAATATGGTTGGAGCTTAAATATGAAACTCCTTCTTCTTTCCAGAGTATCCAAACAATACTGAAATTCTGGTTGCTTATTGATAATCTGGTATTTCAAAGGAAACTCTTCAATTTGAGTTAAAAACCAGGTTAGATTTGAAACAGATTATTGCTGTATGAGCAGATTCCTAGAAAGCACCTAGTTCAGTTTACATTTTACACTGGAGAGATGAGGATTGGCATCCTGTATGCTCACAATAGATGTCAGAGAGTGAAGATGATGTAAGGGAGCGCTGAGTGCAGCATAGGGATGTGTCCATTCATGCTGATTGCTCCCTTAGGAAAGACTTCAAAAGGGAATAAAGAGAGAGGAAGATACTTTCTTTTTATTATTCCCTTACAGATGATAGGGCAAAAAAAAAAATCTATGTTTAAGTTGTCGATGAGCAAAGAGGCAATATTTCCACAACTTTAATTACATCTTCACTTCCTTACACATGGCATGTCAGATAGGAAACTCTAATTTTATGTATAAATAAAATTCTCACGTTCTTTGTAAGTAGTGCATGTCTACATTTATCTTAAATTTATATTTATTTAGTAACAGGGGAAAAATGGTTGAAAAAGGGAAAGAAAGATCAATAATTGAGTTCACTGAAATGAGACTTTTACTGAAGTCAGAGCAGGTAGAAGAGGAATCGCAGAAACAGATGTGCCAGGCAGTTTATTCAGTGTATTGATTGGGTGATGATGAGCAGGTGTACATTTTTATTAGGAACAGTTACTCCTAAGGCTTGGAAGCATATTGATCCATTTGAGAGTGAAAACTTTAACTAATACACTTTGGGTTACTTTACTTGCATTTGTTTTCATTTTTTATTTGTCTTTCTTAGAAGTAATCTATCAATAAAACCCATTTATATGTGTGATGGGATTACAGTGTTTCATTAAAAAAAATGGAGAATAAAAAGTTGACCAAAGTCCTGGAATACACCACAACTCTTGTTCACATCTTCTGTTTATATTTTGTTTATTTATTTATTATTTTATTAAAGAGCCATTGCTTATTGCTAGGGATGAGGTAAAGTGAAGGATCTATTCTCTTTCAGGCCAGTAAGCAGTGCTTTATTAGGACTTACGAATGGAAATTTTATGGAAACAGATGTCTTTTATTAAAATATAGAAATTCTTGATTTTATCATGAATTATACTGCTTCATATTAAACATTTCTAATGTAAATAAGGAAGTAAGGACCCTCTGTCTTAAGTCCATAGAGCACTGTGTGGTTTCTTGGTTTTGTCATTTGCGTAAGTTAAATGCTAGACTCCAACTCATTGAAAAGATTTACAAGAGAGTTTGGATTCTTTAAATGTAGAAAGAGTGGGCAAACATCGAGGGACCAGGTAGTAGGTGGGTTTATCTGAAATGTAACACAGATTCTTCAGCAGATGTCACCATGTTTATTTCCAATATCAATTCTCACACAGCATTGTTATGGCTGTTTGTTTTTACTCCTTCATCTCACCATTTTGCTTTCTGAATTCCAAATGTGACTTCTTTGATGAAGAAAGTGTTTCTTGTAACCTTCCAATTTAGCAGGAAATATGTTGCCATCCTGTTCAATGAGTCATTAGCTTTTTCTTAAGGGTGAACATCGGAAGGTCTGCCTTGAAAGAGTGGGACTTCATCACCCAAATGCTTCATTCTTAGGGAACTAACTGACTTGATGTTCATGATTGGACTTAGGTTTCAAATATTTCAGTATAGGATTCACCAATGCTAAAGTAAGTTGATAATAAGGCAAAGAGAAAATTATAATTTACCTTAGCAGTGTTTTTGTTAATCTATTTTTTAATAAATGAAGAGACAAACAAGGTATTTTGATTTCTAACAAGATTCTACATCTTGTCAGGTTAGACAAAGAATCCTACGCCTAAATTCTTTACCACTTCCTTCTACTTCACAAGTAACACTGTTAGTAAAGTATTATAGTAATGATCCTAATTTTCGTGCATATTCTGAAAAGATAAATCCCATCACTAGATCATTACTATAAATCTAGGTGCCTTTATATTAATAAGAATATAGCAATTTAGTGTCATATAGTTATATACAGAGTGCTATTAAATATAGATAGCCACATAAATGCCTAATTTAAAAAATAAATGTGGAAATGAACTCGGAAAAGTTAATATCTGCAACCTCCAGTCTCGTCACTGACTAAGTTCATTAATGAAGGATGGCATTAAATGGACACATGACAGCGTGCATGACGGCATTTTGTTCCTTTCATCTACAGTAAGCTTTGTGAGGATCAGTGTGCCAAATAAAAATATTTCAGATTTAGAGTGTATTTGTGTAACTCTGTAAATACAACTAATTAGAGAGTTTGGTCATTTATTACATTTATGGCTCCAAATGAACCAAATCTCTTGACATTTATGACCTGTGCATTCCTTCGTCTCCTCCTTAATCTGGGCTGAGTCTGTGATTTCTTTGAACTAGCAAGATACAGGGAAAGTAAAACTGTTCCAGTTCTCTACTTAAGACAAAAGAAGGTCTGTAGCTTCTACTAATATGCTGAGGGAAGCCCTGAATAATCATATAAGAACTCTAGATATCCTGCTTAAGATATAGTGTGGAGAGGGACTTCATGGGGAAGAAAGCTCTGAGAATATATAGGGGGACAGAAAGAAGTTCAGCCATTAGAAATACCCAGCACCTCTGAGGCACTAAATTGACCAATCCACCCAAATCCAGCCTCCTGAAGAACAACTGGCAAGGAGAGCTGAAGAAATAAAATACAGATGAAATGATGACCATCTGAAAGGCACAGTCTTTTTAAAGAAGAATGTTAATTATTTTATCTTTTTATAATTTTTTTTGTTTTAAATAGTTATACATGACAGTACAATGATCTTGACGTATCATACATTTGAATCAGATGGGATATAATTTCTCATTTATCTGAGTGTACAGGTTTCAGAAATACATTGGTTATGCAGTCATGCATATACAAACAGCAGTAATAATGTCTATTTTATTCTGCTGTCCTTTCTCTCTTCTCTTCCCGTCCCCTCCCTTCCCATTACTTCTCTCTACCCAATCTAATGTGACACACTTCTTTTCTTTTTCCCTTACATCATACATGTATTTTGCATGAAGATGAGGGTTTCCTTCCATCTTCCATGCAATTCTCCTTCTCCCTCCCTTTCCTTCCACCTCTCTTCCCTATCTAGAGGTAATCTTCTTCTCATGCTCTTCCTACCTACCCCATTTTGAGTCACCCCCCCCTTATATCAGAGAAGACATTTGGCATTTGGTTTTTGGGATTGACCAACTTCACTTAGCATAATCTGCTTTAATGCCATCCATTTCCCTGCAAATGCCATGATCTTTTTATTTCTTAGTGCTGAGTAATATTCCATTGTGTATAAATGCCACATTTTTTTTATTCATTCATCCATTGAAGGACATCTAGGTTGGCTCCACAGTCTAGCTATTGTGAATTGTGCTGCTATGAACATTGATGTGGCTGTGTCCCTGTAGTATGTTGTTTTTAGGTCTTTTGGGTATAGACTGAGAAGAGGAATAGCTGGGTCAAATGGTGGTTCCATTCCCAGCTTTCCAAGGAATCTCCATACTGCTTCCCAAATTGGCTACACCAATTTGCAGTCCCACCAGCAACGTCTGAGTATACCTTTTTCCCTGCATCCTCACCAGCACTTGTTGTTTGACTTCATAATGGCTGCCAATCTTACTGGAGTAAGATGGTATCTTAGAGTAGTTTTAATTGGCATTTCTCTGATTGCTAGAGATGGTGAGCATTTTTTTGTGTGTATTTGTTGATTGATTGTATATCCTTTTCTGAGAAGTGTCTGTTCAGGTCCTTGGCCCATTTGTTGATTGGGTTATTTGTTTTTTTTTTTTTTGGTGTTTAACTTTTTGAGTTCTTTGTATACCCTAGAGATTAAAGCTCTATCTTATGTGTGAGGGGTAAAAATTTGTTCCCAGGACGTAGGCCCCCTATTTACCTCACATATTAATTTTCTTGCTGAGAAAAAGCTTTTTAGTTTGAATTCATCCTATTTATTGATTCTTGGTTTTAATTCTTGTGCTATAGGTGTCTTATTAAAGAATCTGGAGCCTAACCCTACGTGATGGAGATTAGGGTCAACTTTTTCTTCTATTACACGCAGAGTCTCTGATTTGATTCCTAGATCCTTGATCCATTTTGAGGTAACTTTTGTGCATGGTGAGAGATAGGGATTCAATTTCATTTTGTTCCATATGGATTTCCAGTTCTCCCAGCACCATTTGTTGAAGATGCTATCCTTTCTCCATTGCATGCTTTTAGCATCTTAATTTTTTGGGTTGGTCTCTGTGTCCTCTATTCTGTACCATTGGTTTACCAGCCTGTTTTGGTGCCAGTACCATACTGTTTTTGTTACTATTGCTCTGTAGTATAGTTCAAGATCTGGTATAGTGATACCACCTGTTTCATTCTTCCTGCTTAGAATTGCTTTAGCTATTCTGGGTCTCTTATTTTTTCTAGATGATTTTCATAATTGCTTTTTCTATTTCTGTGAGGAATGCCATTGGGATTTTGATTGGAATTGCATTGAATCTGTAAAGTGCTTTTGGTAATATGACCATTTTAATAATATTAATTCTGCCTATCCATGAGCAAGGTACTTCAAAGCATCCTAGGCAAAACATTACAAGAAGAGGAATTGAAAAACTACAATGAAAATCAACAGTGGGAGGTAGTACAGTAAAAGGAAAAACTAATCAAAGAGGAAAAACAAATCAAGTTAAATAACAAAAATAAACAAATATGACTGGAAGTACAAACCATATCTCAATAATAACCCTAAATGTTAATGGCTTAAACTCACCAATCAAAAGACATAGACTAGTTGACTGGATTTAAAAAAAGATCCAATAATATGCTGCCTACAGGAGACTCATCTGATAGAAAAGACATACACTGACTGAAGGTGAAAGGTATGGGAAAAATCAGACCATTCACATGAACCTTGGAAGCATGCAGGGATGTCCATACTCATAACAAATAAAATAGACTTCAATCCAAAGTTAATCAAAAGGGAGAAAGAAGGACACTATGTACTGCTAAATGGAACCATTCACCAACAAGACATAATAATCATTAATATATATGCCCCAAACAGTGGTGCAGCTATGTTCATCAAACAAACTCTTCTCAAGTTCAAGAGACAAATAGACCACAACACAATAATCATGGGTGACTTTAATACACCTCTCTCACCACTGGACAGATCTCCAAACAAAAGTTGAATAAAGAAACTATAGAACTCAATAACACAATTAATAACTTAGACTTAATTGATATATAGAATATATGATCCAACATCAAGCAGATACACTTTTTTTCAGCAGTACATGGATCTTTTTAAAAAATAGACCATATATTATGCCATAGGGAAACTCTTAGCAAATATAGAGGAATAAAGATATTACCATGCATTTTATCGGATCATAATGGAATGAAATTGGAAATCAATGATAAAATAAGGAAGAAAAAATTCTACATTACTTGGAGAATGAACAATATGTTACTGAATGATCAATGGATTACAGAAGACATCAAGGAGGAAATTAAAAAATTCTTAGAGATAAATGCAAACACAGACACAACATATCGAAATCTCTGGGACACTGTGAAAGCAGTACTAAGAGGAAAATTCATTGTATGAAGTTCATTCCTCAAAAAAATAAAAAGCCAACAAATAAATGATCTTACACTGAATCTCAAATCCCTAGAAAAAGAGGAGCAAATCATCAGCAAATGCAGTAGAAGGCAAGAAATAATTAAAATCAGAGCTGAAATCAATGAAATTGAAATAAAAGAAACAATTGAAAAAAATGACAAAACTAAAAGTTGGTATTTGAAAAAATAAATAAGATTGACAAACCCTTAGCCTTGCTAACAAAGAGAAGAGAGAGAACCAAAATTACTAGCATATGGGATGAAAAAGGCAATATTACATCAGACACTAGAGAAATATAGAAGATAACTAGAAATTATTTTGAAACTTTATACTCTAATAAAATAGAAGATAATGAAGGCATCGATAAATTCCTTAAGTCATGTGATCTGCTCAGATTGAGTCAGGAAGATATACACAACTTAAACAAAACAATATCAAGTGAGGAAATAGAAGAAGTCATTAAAGATTACCAACCAAGAAAAGCCCAGGACCAGATGGATATACAACAGAGTTTTAAAAGACCTTTAAAGAAGGGCTAATACCAATACTCTTCAATCTATTTCAGGAAATAGAAAAAAAGGGAGTACTTCCAAATTCATTCTACAAGGCCAACATCACCCTGATTCCAAAACCAGACAGACACTTCAAAGAAAGAAAACTTCAGACCAATATCTCTAATGAATATAGATGCAAAAATCCTCAATAAAATTCTGGCAAATCAGATACAAAAACATATCAAAAAGATTGTGCACCATGATCAAGTGGGATTCATCCCTGGGAATGCAAGTCTGGTTCAACATACAGAAATCAATAAGTATAATTCACCATGTCAATAGACTTAAAGATAAAAACCATATGATCATCTTGATAGACACAGAAAAAGCATTTGACAAAATACAGCATCCCTTTATGTTCAAAACATTAGAAAACCTGGGGATAACAGGAACTTACCTCAACATTGTAAAAGCTATCTACACTAAGCCTCAGGCTAGCATCATTCTAAACGGAGAAAAATTGAAGGCATTCCCTCTAAAATCTTGAACAAGACAGAGATGCCCTCTCTCACCACTTCTATTCAACATAGTTCTTGAAGCACTAGTCAGAGAAATTAGACAGACAAAAGAAATTAAAGGTACAACTATATGAAAAGAAGAACTTAAACTAGCACTATTTGCTGATGATATGATCCTATACCTAGCAGACACAAAAAGTTCTACCAAGAAACTTCTAGAACTAGTAAATGAATTCAGCAAAGTGGCAGGATATAAAATCAACACACATAAATCAAAGGCATTCCTGTATATCAGCAACAAATCCTCTGAAATGGAAATGAGGAAAACGACCCCTTCACAATATCCTCAAAAAAATAAAATACTTGGAAATCAACTTAACAAAAGAGGTGAAAGATCTATACAATGAAAACTATAGAACTCTAAAGATAGAAATAGAAGAAGACCTTAGAAGAAAGAAGAACATTATTATTCTGCAATAAGTAATACATAAAACAGAGATGGCAAAAACTGAAAATCTCCCACTTCCAATCCCCATCCTATGCTCAGTCATAGAGCATATAGATTTCTGCTGTTGTGATTTTACATGAGCAACTGAAGGGTATGGTATTTACCTACTTGGAATGGGAAATGATGAGACAAGCTAAATTGACAAAACTATATCAAGATTCTCACCAAATAAAGTATGGTATTACATATGGAATAAGATCCCTCTAATATCTACCTCCTCCATTTAATGTAGTAGCTACCATGTTGGCTTGGGAAGGGAAGAAGTTATGGGTATGCAGAATATTATTAGTTCTAAATATATCATCACCACCACCCCTCCATGCATCTGATTCTCTCTTCTCTGAGTTAACCTTGAATGGAATATTTTCCATAGTTTCCTAAAATTCTACCACTGTTGTCTCAGCTCTAAATTGCTTTATTTGGAATATACCCTGGGAGAGTAATCATGTGTGTGTTTGTGTGAGTGTGTGTGAATGTACACAAACTTATGCATAAAATTGGCCAAGATGCTTTACTGAAATGATTTTACATTATGTTCTTTTGTGGTATTTTTATCTCACTTCAAATTAATTTCACTACTTAATACAAAATGAATGAATTTGCTGAGATTTTGAAAGTTTTCACCACACTAATTTAAACAAACTTACATAATGCATATTTTAATAATTCTCACAATTTGTGTAAAACTTACTTTTTATAAAACTAATGCTATATATGTAATAAGAACTTATTATTTTGAAAATTTCCCAGAAAATGATGTTTTTAAGTATCATATTTAAAATAAAATAGTAATTAAGTGTTTTTCAACTTTTAATATATAAAATCACCTGAAATAATTCTTAAAAATGCATAATATTAGTCCATAGGTCTACATTCTGATTAAGGTACCATTGTGGTATTTCATTTAAACACATGTCTCAAAACTATATACTAGTAACTTCATAGTGAATTAGTAAGGAAAATTAAATATAAAATGAATAAATTATATTCAGTCTTATTAGAATTCTTGTAACACTTGTTTGGTAAGAAATCTGCTTGTTATAATGTCTTAAACCTCAGCTCATGAAAATATTTGCGACTCCCTCATTTTTAGCTTCAGTGCTGTTTCAATGCATCACGCATCATTGAGCTGGTTGTAGTTTTTAATTGCTTTCTCCCTCTTTTTACAAAAAATATGAATAATTATAGGTTATATTTAGCTAACATTTTACCTTGTTATCCACACTCCTGTGTGGTATCCTTGTTATGGAATATTGCTTTTTCCTACAATGTATAGAGATGTATATTCCAGCAACAGAACTTTGAAACTATAAATTTTATTAACTAGAATTTTATGCTATTATTAAATTGGATGTATACAAAATTGTTTTTAAAATTCTTAAGCAGTAAAACTTTACTGATTAAATGTGCTACCTATGAATCTGTGTTATTTTAGTACACTACAGCATCAAAGTAAAAACACTGTAAATACTTGTAATTATTGTTTTTTTTTTTAATTTACAAGTGGCCATTTAGATATATAAGATCATGTATTAAGTATATATTCACTTTTATTGAGTATTCATTAAATATGTATTTCATGTTGATACAGAATATTAGTATTTATATTATTAAGAAATAATTTTATCATGGAATATTGAGGGTGGTTGAAGTAGCAAGGTCTGTTAGGAAATGACCCTGCAGTTTGGGTGGTTGAAGTGGAGTTCTCAAAAGACGTGCTCAGGGATACCACACAGGAGTGTGGAGCCTGGTTCTAGCAATAGTGGAAGCACTTACAATTACTTGGAACAAGTGCGTGGGTAATTTTCAGGAGCCAGAGAGGAAATCTGTGTTGGAATTCACTCCTACCAAAAGCAGAGGCTTGATAGAAGAAAAGCAAATCAGAGGGAAAGGAGTTGGAAAGATAAATACCACATACCACAACCTTTCACTCCCTGAATGGTGTCCATCTACTCAAAGTGCCTCTCTCCATCCTACCCAGAGCCAGAAGACAAGGGCCTACTGATGCCATTCTTAACAGTCAATCTTTCAGGGCACAGAGGACTCAAAAGAAGGTCCCAAGGTACAATCTGGAAAAACAAATGAAAATATCTAGTACATACGGGTAACTTAAAGATTTTGGAAAATTTTTGTTTTAACAAATTATATATATGTCAATAGTGTTTATATACATTATTTTGAATGTGCATAGCAGGATTGAGTTCATTGTAATGTTTAAACATTCATCTCTCTAAAACCTAGGTATTGGATCCTTAGCATCCTTGAAACCTTCTAGCTAAAGAGGAAATACTAAATCTTAACCAATGTTTTTAAGAAATTTCTCTCATTTTTCAAGGCCACTTTATATTGAGTGTATATCTTAAAGAAATTAAAAATTTATATCCTTCAGAGTTAAATGGAAATATATCAAGGGACATCATTACTCCTTTTTACAATCACAGATAAAAGAAATGATATTTTAAAATTACATCTTGGTAAACTTATAAGCAGGTACTCAATTATGATGCTATGAAAAGATAGATGTGATATAAATGAAAAATCACAAAATAATGACTGAATACAGTGTCAACTTACTTTACAAAAAAACCCAAAAGTGGTCAATTTTCCTTTGATTATAATGTTTCAAAGGTTATATTTTACTTTTTATGTAAACAATAGTAAAAGCACAAATTATAGTGACAGCTAAACTTAAATCAGAAATGAAAAAAAAATTCTGAATAGTTTTAAAAGAGGAGAGAATGAAAAAAAACCTAGGAACTTCAAGTTTGAGATAGGTAAATTACAAATGTATAGAAATAATGGGAGTTTCAGTGTTAGCCAGTGGAGTCAGAGAAAATTATAAAGGATTTATAAGTCATTTTATAGTCAAGCCAGTAGTGCAGTAGAATAAAAAAAAAAGAATTTTCAAATTTTATTTCTTTGTATAGCTAAGTGATCTTATTAAAATATGTAGATATGTTACTTTTTTATTTTTATCCCCTGAAAATAAAGGACTTTATGACATTGGCCCTTCCTGCTTTCATGTATGTGTATTTTAAAGTTAAAAATACTAGTATCTCAAATTAGCTTCCGCTTTCTTTGTTGAAATGTGATAAACTAAACATGCATTTTTCAAAAATTTCTAAATAACAATTCTTCCTCCAACATGATAAAAAAATCATAAATCCAAATGCATTTTCACCAATCTTTAATCCAACTAAGAAGGTATATCTTCTTCCCTTTCAGCTTTGTTTTCCATTCCTTGTATTTTCTGTCATATATCTCTTCACTGTTATTTGCATATATTTTTAAGAATATGGCCTATTTATTGTTACTTTTCAGTTAAAACATACAAACCATGGCAACTGTATATTTTCTTGTTATAATTCATTCTTTTCTCTAACTGACACATTCTCACCTGGGATCGTGTTAGAAAAACTAATTCTCAGATCCCAATTCAGAGTAATTTAATCAGAAAATCTGCAAACAGTGTCCTTGTTGTTTCTTTATCCCCTCTGGAATAACTTTTTTCCATCTGTCTACTTAGAAAATTTTACCTGTTATTTATGATTTGGTTCAGTTATCATCCATTTATAACACAAATATAGCTTCTTTCTCTAGAGAAGAATTTTTGTTTTGTTAGTGTGCTATGCACCATTCCTTAAGCATTAAGCATTCAATTACTAAAGACTAATGCAAAAAGCTTTATTGTGAATTGGAATTAGCTGAAAAAAAAATAAAAGACATAATCTTTCAACATAGAGTAAAATGTTTCAAGCTCTACTCATTTAGCAAGGAAAACAAAAGGTAGATCACAAAGAGTTGATAATTCATGAAATCTATGGAAAATACTTCCATGTGGGCAGAGTGTTGATTGGCTGGGAACAGACTAGCTGCACTTGGAGAATATGTTGAGCTTTTAGCTGAAAACATATGGAAAAAGAACCTTCTAGAGAAGGAGAATGGTTGTCCAAACTTGTCCATTGTTCTATAAGTTCTTCCGAAAAAGTGCTGAGCAGTGGAACCTATAGCTGATATATTCATTTAGGGGAGGTGAATTTATCAAAGGAAAGCAGAGATAAAATATTCTTTTAAAACACTGATAAAAAAAAATGGGGAAAACCAAAATCAGTTGACAAGTCTAAAGAATGAGAGAAGGCAAAAATCTGCAAGAACAATAGAAAATAAAAATCAGGAGTAAGGAAGAATCTTGAACGTGAGCATAGTTTGGGTGGAAATTGAGGTGATTCTGATGAATTCACCTTTATTTTTGTCACTCACAGTCTGTGATTGTGTTTGACTGGTTTAAGATAAAGGTTCAAGTGTGGGGAAATGTGAAGGAGATGCTCTGAATTAGGGGAACAAAACAACACTTAAGTCATTCATGAATCAATGGATTCATGGAGAAGAACAAGATTTCAAATGCTGACACATCCTGACTAACAGAGGTAGAAAATATGGCATGTTTATAAAACTGGGGAAAATAACAAAATATGCATTCCTTTCAGTAAAACATATCAGCACTGTGAGGCCAAAATAATAACTGCCTTGTTTAGGAGAGAATCTTAAAATACAAAGACAAAACAGACTTAGTAATACTGGTCACATGCTTGTTAAAGGATTTAAACAGGCCTAATGATGAAATGACATAGCAAAGGTTGAAAACCTCAGAACTGATAGACAATGATAATACCAACATATTTATTTTTCATTTATCAACAAATTAAAAAAAATTGTTTTGTCAGTGCATCTTCCAGTCACCAAGCCCATGAGCCACATGTAATAGCATAACGATGCTTTGAGTTTTCATAGTGTCTTCCAAATGCATTTTTTTCATGGCAGAATCATTGTTACCTAGACTGGAGGATCATGCAAGCTGTTAAATAGAACAAATGATTTTTGCAACTGGGCCTGAATAACACTAACAGAAACAGCGTAAGTACCTTTCATGTCTATAGTTTGTCCCAAGTTATTTTTCTTGTTCCTTGTGTTTACATGCTAGAAGGAGCCATGGGACACTGAATGATTCTTAATCACTAAGTGACTATTCTAAATAAAGAAGGATTTTCCTCCCTCTGTGCTTTTCCTAGTTGTAATGAACACCTGATATTATCAATATTAATTTTGAAATTGCCTTTTATTCTTTTGAGTCCTTTAGAGTATAGACATTGAATGGACATCTAGAAAAATGAAAATTAACAATGAATATTATGATAAAATGAATAATATTTATAATGGATTAGAATATTTAAAAATGATTACCCTGTTTGAACATTACAGGGCTGGTATGATTTGGGATTGACATGAGGACACTTTATTGTTTATAGTCAGTTGCAAAGTCCTTATTTGAAACCAGGTTTGTCAAATGATAAAAATGCTTTCACACTATATCATAGAATTGAATCACTTTACATTATATGTTGATTCAGTTTGGAGTTTGTTTCTAAGTTTTCAGTTAATATGTGACTTTATTTTTTATAATGTCTGTGTCTTATCCAATTGGTCTCCTTATATTTAGTTTGAATAATCACCTTTCTGTCAGGATCTATTTCAGCTACCTAGAATATCTCACTCTGGTTAGGTTTGATTTCCAAAGGGCTTTCTCAGAGGATAGAATCTTTAACAAAGGAGAGTGAAATGAGAAATATCAGAGGTGAAGAGCCATTTGTGCTGAGTTCTGAAGGGTCACGCAGACATTTGTGAGTTATAGGGAAGAATGCTTCTTATACCTAGAATGACTGTTAGAATTTCCAGGAAACCAAAAGAGTGTATGTTAATGGTTATCATCATAGAATTTCTACTATGTTGTCACCCGGCACCTCCATGGATATCATAATGCCCTGTCATTAACCCCATAAAGAGTGAATGCTTTAGTCAGCTTTTTGTGCTGCTGTGACTAAAAGATCTGATCAGAATAATTTTAGGGAAGAAAAGTTTATTTGAGAACTCGTGGTTTCAGAGGTCTCAATCCATAGAAGGCAAGTTCCATTCCTCAGGGCTCCTGGTGAGGCTGAACATAATGGTGGAAAAGTATGGCAGATGCAAGCAACTCACATGATGATCTGAGAGCACAGAGAGAGAAGGCTCCACTTGCCAGATACAAATATGTGTATATTTATATATATGTACGTATATATTTGTATATATATATATGTATATATTTGTATATATGTATGTATATATTTGTATATATGTATGTATGGCCAAAGCCATGGCCCAATTTCCACTTTCTCCAGCCATTCCCTACTACTTCAGTTACCACTCAGTTAATCCTTATCAGGGGATTAATTCACTGATTGGGTTAAGGCTTTCACAATCCCTGAACCTTCTTGCATTATCTCACACATGAGCTTTTGGGGGACACCTTACATCCAAACCATAACAGTGTGCACATTCTAGTGTATGCCCCTTAGTATCATTACAATTGTGTCTATACAATCCTCTGATTATAATTGTCTACACTCATCTTGCTCCCTGTCTGTGACACTTTTCATTTTTAGGTTTCCCTACTCTGGATATTTTTTTGCCTTATATACCTTTTTCATGCTCTGAAAATTTCTCCTTTCTCTCCCCAACCCTTCTTTCTCTCTGTCTCTTTCCCACACACACATTCCTTTTCTGTGTCATTGTTATAAATGAACAAAATGCTGCAGTAAACCAGACTGAAGTCATTTTTGTCAAATAGAATTATATCAAAATTGTGTATAAAAATATATATAATTCAAGAATAAAATAATATGTCTGTTCAGTTGCTTTGAGTTTAGAATCATGTTTAACTTTGGATTTAAATGATATTCAGTAGGAGTGAGTTTTTTTGGTATATTAAGTAACAAGTAGGGTTTAAGTGGTTAAGAAAACAGAGAGGGTTTCTCTGCACTCTCAGAATTGAAAGATGAATGATATTTCAGCACCTCATTTTCAAGTCTATTGCATTTATTTTATTTTTCTTACAGTCTTTTTATTATAGGATATGAGCATACTCCTAATAATACAGAATGAAAAAGAATGAATTTTCAGTTTTTCATCAAATGTTTTACCATTTGCTCCATAATATAAATTTGTAGAGAGAGAGAGAGAGAGAGAGAGAGAGAGAGAGAGAGAATGAGAATGAGAGAGGAGGAGAAAGAGGAGGAGGATGTCTGGATTTCTTCCAATACAATATAATGATATTCAAAGTGATTTATTTTCTCAAAGTATTCCCCTCAAGGAAGAGAAGCAGATTTTCAGAAGTATCACACACTTTTTAAAAAAATCTAAGTGAAATCAATGAGGAATTTTTTCAATTTGAACTAAAGAGGTGAAAATACTAGATCATTATATTTACTCTTCGGATATATATATCCAACTAGTAAAAAAATATATATTCATATATATATATATATAGTAAAACCTGAATTTCCACCACCCCATATATAATAGCTAATATTTCATGGTGCTATGCACTTGACTAGTAGTTAAGTGTATAATAGTGAGCAAGTTTGATATAAGTGGTAGACTCAAAAATAATTTCATATATCATAGCATTTCACGATAAAACACATTGTGCATTTTTTTGCTAAAGGTTAACATTGTTAAGGAAGGGTGCAAATAAGAAAAAGTATAAAAAAGGAGTTGTGAAAAGTTTTACAGAAAACACACAATAATTAAAATGTGTCTATATTTTTGCTGCAGTATTAAGATTTAAAATGTTACTGTGTATCACACCTTAAAAGAGAAACATATAAAAGAACCTCTTTGACAGGTCCACTGACCCCTGCCCCCAGCACAGGCAGGCCCAGAACAGACCCACAGACACCTGCAGAGACCAGGCAGGCCCAGGACAACCCCACTGACTCCCGTGGAGCCTGAACTGGGTCCAAACTTCATCTTTGAACACATCATCCAATGCCACTGCCCATCCCTGCCAACTCGACCTGACACTCCATTGCTGAAAGCAGCCACCTCCATCTTGGGACACATTCCCCGCCATCTTTAATTGGGGCAATTCCCAGCTTGGAACACCAGCTGGGCAGATATGGATAG
The DNA here is from genome assembly GCF_052094955.1 of Ictidomys tridecemlineatus. Lineage (NCBI taxonomy): Eukaryota > Metazoa > Chordata > Mammalia > Rodentia > Sciuridae > Ictidomys > Ictidomys tridecemlineatus. The sequence goes on from NC_135477.1 coordinate 63,604,409, forward strand.
TCCCTAACTCCCCCCTCTCCCTGTCAGCTAACTGCACACAGTGACTGTCCAATTTAAAAAAAAAAATTCTTCAAGACAAGTATGCATGAATTAGAATGCTGAGTATTGAGATGTCTGAATAGTATATAACAGTTGTGTTGTATATTCTTTTATCTCCTAATTTTACATTTTTTATTTTTCTTAATATTTATATGTTTGTTTTATATACTCTATTGTTTTCCCACTTACTTGTTTCCCAAAATTATTTCCTCTCTCTTCCCCTGTTACTCATTATTTTCTTTAGATTGACAGTCCCACTGACCCCCCACCCAAGAAGCACAGGCAGGCCCTGTGCTCTTTCATAGATCTAATAGCTCTATATCCTCATCTCCTATCCCTCAACATCTCATCTTACACCTGAATTCACCACTTTTATATCTTGTGACAGAACTGTAAACACCTTAATAGCAACTATTTGATTTAAGGTTGTATCTTGGTTGTATTGGGATCCCTTAACATTGTTCTTCCCCTCAAAGGAAAGGCATTGGAACCTTGCAGAGGCACTATAAGCCTAATGGATAAACACGGTAAAACATGGGGTCCACAGTGCTGTAGAAGGGAAGACACATGAACAACATAAAAAATCAAGGGAAAAAAGTGCCTCAAACAAATCAAGATACTATTATTAGAATCCATAGCCAGCACAACAGAAGAAATGATAGGGAAGGAGTTCAGAATGAATATAATTAAAATGTTCTGTGAATTAAGGGATGATATAAGTGAACAAATACAGGCAGCAAAGATTATTTCCATAAAGACTACATAAGCAAATACAGGAAGAAAGAAGATTATTTCAATAAGGAGATGTTTCTGAAAAAGACAAAAACAAAAACAAAACAAAAATCATTGAGATTAAAGAAAAAAATAAAACAAAAGCTCAATAGAAAGCATCACTAACAGATTATATCACTTGGAAGACAGGACTTCAGACAATGAAGACAAAATATATAATATCAAAAAGAATGTAGATCACACAGTGAAGATGATAAGAGATAATGAGAAAAACATTCAAGAAATATGGGATAACATAAAAGACCCAATTTAAGAGTTATTGGGATAGAGGAAGGCAAGGATCCAAACCAAAGGAATGAACAATCTATTTAATGAAATGATATCAGAAAACTTTCCAAAAATGAAGAATGAATTAGAAAACCAAAAACAAGAGACAGGATGCCAAATGTACAAAATCACACAGATCCGCACCAAGGCACTTTATAATGAAAATGCTTAGCATACAGAATAAGTAAAGAATTTTAAAACCCATGGGGAAAAAAAGGAACCAGATTACATGTAGGGGGAGACCAATTAGAATACCTGGAGATTTTTCCACCCAGACCCTGAAAGTTAGAATATCCTAGAACAACATATACCAAGCTCTGAAAGAAAATGGGTGTCAACCAAGAATCTTATATCCATCAAAATTAAGCTTTAGATTTGATGATGAAATAAAAACCTTCTATGATAAAGAAAAGTTATAAGAATTTATAGCTAGAAAGCCTGCACTACAGAACATCCTCTGCAAAATATTCCATGAGGAGGAAACAAAAAACAACAATGAAAATCATCAGAGGGAGGTATTACGCTAAAGGAAAAACTAATCAAAGGAGAAATAAAGTCAGTTAAATAGCAAAAAATGGCTGGGAATACAAATCATGTCTCAATAATAACCCTGAATGTTAATGGCCTAAATTTACCAATCAAAAGACATATACTGGCAGATTGAATTTCAAAAAAAAAAAAAGAAAGACCCAACAGTATGATGCCTTCAAGGACTTATCTCATGGGAAAAGACATCCACAGACTGAAGGTGAAAGGTTGAGAAGAAACATAGCACTCATATGGACTGTGGAAACAACCAGGGGTCTCCATCTTCATATCAAATAAAGTAGGCTTGAAACTAAAGTTAATCAAAAAAGACAGAGAAGGACATTCCATACTGCTCAAAGGAACCATACATCAACAAGACATAACAATTATAAATATGTACACTCCAAACAATGGAACATATTACAACATTGTAAAAGCTGTCTATGTAAAGCTCCAGGCCAACATCATTCTAAACAAAGAAAAATTGAAAGCATTCCATCTAATAATTAGAATAAGACAGGGATGCCCTCTTTCACTACTTCTATTTAACAAAGTTCTTGAAATACTGGCCAGAGCAATTAGACAAAAGAAATTAAAGGGATACATATAGGAAAAGAAGAACTCAAACTCACACTATTTGAAAACAATGAGACTCTATACATAGAATACCTAAAAAAATTCCACCAGAAAACTTCCAGAACTAAAAAATGAATTCATCAAAGTAGCAGGATATAAAATCAACATCCATAAATCAAAGGCAATTCTGTATATCAGTGACAAATTCTCTGAAAGAGAAACAAGGAAAACTAACCCAGTTACAATAGCCTCAAAAATATAAAATAAAATACTTGGGAATCAACTTAATGAAAGAGGTGAAAGACCTCTACAATGAAAACTACAACATGCTAAAGAAAGAAATTAAACAAGACCTTAGAAGATGATCTCCCTTGTTCTTGGATAGTCAGAATGAACATTGTCAAAATGACCATACTACCAAAAGCACTGTACAGTTTTAATGTAATTCCAATCAAAATCCCAATGACATTCCTCATGGAAATGGAAAAAGCAGTCATGAAATTCATCTATAAAAATAAAAGACCCATAATAGATAAAGCAATCCTTAGCAAGAAGAGTGAAGCTGGTGATATCACTATACCAGACCTTAAATTATACTACAGAGCAATAGTAACCAAAACAGCGTGGTATTGGCACCCAAATAGACTTTAGACCAATGGTACAGAATAGAAGACATAGAGACAAACCCACATAAATACAGTTATCTTATATTAGACAAATGTGCCAAAAACATACATTGGAGAAAAGATAGCCTCTTCAACAAATAGTGCTGGGAAAACTGGACATCCATATGCAGCAAAATGAACTTAAACCCATATCTCTGACCATGGACAAAACTCAACTCAAAATGGATCAAGGACCTAGGATTTAAACTATTGCATCTAATAGAAGAAAAAGTAGGCCCAAATCACCATCATGTCAGATTAGGCCGCAACATTTTTTTTTTTTTTTTTGAGAGAGAGAGAGAGAGAGAGAGAGAGAGAGAGAGAGAGAGAGAGAGAGAGAGAATTTTTTTAACATTTATTTTTTAGTTCTCAGTGGACACAACATCTTTGTTGGTATGTGGTGCTGAGGATCGAACCCGGGCTGCATGCATGCCAGGCGAGCGTGCTACCGCTTGAGCCACATCCCCAGCCGCAACTTTCTTAATATACCTCCTATAGCACAAGAATTAAAATCAAGAAGTAATTAATGGGATGGATTCAAACTCAAAAGTTCTTCTCAGCAAAAGAAACAATCAGTGAAGTGAATTCAGAGCCTGCAAAATGAGAGCAAATTTTTACCACATGCACATCAGATAGAGCACTAATCTCTAGGATATATAAAGAACTCAAAAGTCTTAACACCAAAAAAACAAACAAAAAACAATAACCCAATCAATAAACAGGCTAAGGAGCTGAACAGATACTTCTCAGAAGATGATATCAACAATCAATCAACAAATATATTTTTAAAAAGTTCAACATCTTTGCAATTAGAGAAACAAAAATCAAAACTACTCTAAGATTTCATCTCACTCCAGTCAGAATGGGAGATATTAAGAATACAAACAACAATAAGTGTTGGCGAGGATGTGGGGAAAAGGGCTCCTCTTATATTGCTAGTGGGACTGAAAATTGGTGCAACCAATCTGGAAAGCAGTATGAAGATTCCTTGGAAGACTGGGAATGGAACCACCATTTGACCCAGCTATCCATCTCCTTGGTCTATACCCAAAGGACTTAAAAACAGCATACTACAGGGACACAGCCACATAGATGTTTATAGCAGCACAATTCACAGTAGCTAAACTGTGGAGCCAACCTAGATGCCCTTCAGTAAATGAATGGCTAAAGAACTCTAACCTCAGCCTTCTCTGTTCTTGCATTTACATTGTTTATGCACATTTCCTTCAGAAACTGAATTTTGAAAGAATAAGAAATAGCTGGAACATTCTAGTAGCTTGTTCATTATATCAAGAACATTTTTCAAAAAGCATAAAACAACAATATTTTTGTTAGGTTTCTTTTGATCTTTTATATCCATCTTCTCCTCTCTCATGATAGTTTCACCGTACATCCTGCTGGTCAGTCAGTGGAACACACTTGTCTTCTTATCTCATGAGATTGTACACCCTTGAGGATGACTGAAGAGCTTGTTTTAGATTAGAGTCTCTTCAAAAAAGTTGTATAAACTTTTTCATCCCCTGCCCCCAACTATGTGGCAGATTTGCTTCAAATGAGAGCCACTTTCAGCCCCTGATCCATTACAAAGTAAAGAAGTCACAGAGGTCTTCAAAGTTCAATGAATATTTGGCCGATTTTCCATTGTGTTAGCTATATTTTCAGGCTTTGGAAAACTGGTCTAAAACACCTCATCTCTACGGAAATTTTCAGTCACAATGGTCAAAACAGTTTCTCTCCTAATTATATCTAGAATATTGATTTTAAAAATGCTACAAAATTTTTAGTCCATTGACTCCATGTTTCCTAAGTATGTAGAAGCCCACTCTGAACAACTTTAAAACAGTCTATGATATAAGAATCTTAATTGAATGGGAATTAGGCTTTTAGTAAAGAATAAAGGCCTAATTCTACTTCTACTTTGCTACACAAATTCCCTAGGCAATTGTTGAAGATTTACTCTTAATTACAATCCCTGTATGCAGTTCATCCTGTTAACACTAGCCCATGTCACCTTGCAATATAGAAATTGCATCTTTATTTTTAATCACAGCTTGATTTGAAATACTTAGTATTTGCTCCTATTTAAGTACTCAGCTTCATGAGATTTTAGTAGACCACACTGGGATTCAGATTTATTCTGGAGAACACATGACAAGAAATAGAACACAACAGCCGGGCAACAGCAGGAGTTTCTACTTAGTGGAAGTACTTAGAGCAGACCAGAGAGTAATCCTGGGGTTATATTAAGACACCTTATGCTATGGTTCAACAGTGAGTAAATGAGACCCAGTGGGATGTGGAGTCACCTTCGCCTAGAAACCTATATTCCAAATAAGAACCAATATTTATTATAATGGTCCCATAGGCGTAGTTACTAAGAGATCATTGTAAGGAGCATTCCCCATTGCAAAAGTTCCTCAGGAAATTCCAAGGTATAGCTTTCAGTTAGGCATTTCATTTATTTTATGGTATTCCAAAATCCAAGTGAAATTTTCCAATCAGGGGTCATTTTAAAGTAATTGACGTTGAAATAATATTCAATTTTTATCATGCTTCAAGTGAATAAGGTTAGAAATTTATTACAAAGTTGAATTTGTCAAGAGAGAGACTTGTTAATACTCTTCCCTGAGTAAGAGAACTAAAATCTCATTTAAAATCTACACCCAATTTAAAATCTGTGATCACAGCTTAATAAAGGATATCCTTATTTTTAACACCATTAATCTGAGACTAAAATAAGTATAATCCACAGAATTGTAGACCTGAGGTTATAATATTACACAGGATGACTGGGGATACTGAAGCACAACAGAAAGTACTTTTGACTGCATGATGCCCAATAACGTATACTGGTCCTAAGTTCTGATCTCTTCCACTTGGGAAAATGAAATGATATCATTTCTTTTATAACAATTCAGTAGATTTCATAGTGTATTCAGACTTTCATCTAAGTTTTTGTGCAATGTGTTTCTTGTTCCAATGTAATCTTATGCAGGATTCTGTGTCAATAGGCTAAATATTTTGAAAGCTTCAGATACATAAGTTCTAGATAAGTTCCTACAGGTAATAAAGGGAAACCTACATACAAAATATGTATCAATTCAAATTAATATGAATTGCTTCTCTTTCAAAGTATAATGGGCCTAATATCATCACACCCCCATAAATTGATTCCTTTTAAAAGATTATTCTAGGTCAGGAGTTCAATATTCGTCTCTGTAGATAAAATAGCTTTCATGAAGTGAAGCCCATGCTGCAGGCCCTATGTTTAGCTTCTATCCTTGTCACCATGGGTACTCCATTTATACGTCTATTGCACAAGAAATCGGTTGAACACTGGCAAAGACTATTAGGTGTCAACTGACTTATTAACTCCATCTATTTCGTTATTTAGTGCCTCTTCCACAATGAATACCATTAAGTGAGAATTAGCATTGAGTTTAAAGGGCTTTACATCTTGTGATGACTTCTGTAAGTCTATAAACTTGACTTTTCCTCAGGCCTCCTTTTCGCCAATATTGTAATTGCTATTGGTAGGTAGACTAGTCAGCCAAGTTACTCATCGATTCCATGGATCAGATAATAGTCTACTTTGTGCTGTTATTTCTACACAAAGTGGATTAAACAGTGTTAATTGGGAGGAATTTTTTCCTACCCATTAGTCTTACTATCCATTGTTTTCTGGCTTTAGTGCAACAGTAGTTCTTAATTGGCTTCCACCCTATCCTCAGCTTTGCATTTTTTCCTCCTCCATTGGTTAGTCATAAGGTAACCCAATGTGGACACGGGTTTGTTTCTGAGAAGGAAGTGATGGTGTTGGATGACATGGAAACTATCTACACATGTAGTTTAATCTAGTTTTCTTTGTACCTGATCTTGAATGTATCACTCCTATCTGAGGATGGATTCTTGCTGGACCAACTGGACCTTAGACTTGTTAGCTTTGACTGACCCTGGCTTATGATGGGGAAGTTGTGATCACATGGCCTCTTAAGATCTTTAATCATACTCTCTGCTTCTACTAGGTGTATAAAACATCAGATCTATTTCTGTACAAAGAACAATTTCTTCTTACAGATGTCAAATCTGGTTCATTAGCCAAGGGAAGCTGTGTTGTAATTTTCATATTAGGGTTCCTACACACTCAGTATAAGATATTTTCCACAACATATACCTCTAATTTCTGTTAAGTCTTGTTGCTCAAATGGTAGAGCTGATGCTGAATGTATTGCTTTCTTAATCACAACTACTTTTCCTATTCTGGGTCCTACTCAAATATGATAGTCTTTTATATCATTTAGCAAAAGTGGTGCTGTATTATTTACAAGTATGAAATGTGTCATTGCCTCTGGAACCAAACAAGACAACCAGGATTGTGCTACTTTTTTAGTGGTATGACATAAGATGGAATAATTTGTCCTTTGTTTAGAAAGTATGTCTCCACATCCTCTGAATACCTAAGTTATAAAATATAGATAAATAAAAAGAAAAAGAAGTCAAATATATGGTGAAGCCTTGAATTTTTTTAAACTTTACCCTCAATGTTGTGGAAGAGAAGTATTTTACCAAGATCTCCAATTCATTTGGCAATTCTTGATCACCTACTTCATGTATCAATGATTAGTCATTAAAAGAATTACTAATGTGATATTTGGTGGTTTGTATATATTTCCAGGTCCACTCAAAATATATCATGCAGAATAGGAGAGTTAACCAAACCCTAAATAACTATGGAACATACATTGTTTTATTTCTCATGAAATTGTAAAATACATTTATAAGAATAAAGAATAATCCATTTGTCAGTTTCAATGGCAATTTATCACATAATTGAGTTCATGATTTAATCCAATTTCATGTTCCATCCCTTCTTATTTTAGCAACAACAGATGTGTTTCTACATATATTGTCTTGTCTCCTACAGTATAAACCATATTCTAGTTCTTTCATCCATATAATCCCTGTGACTTTTACAATTCATTCTAAATTTATGATTAAAATACCTTTATTCCTTTACTGTCTTTGTCTGATTCATTGATTGCTCCAGCAATATCATTCAGTTCCTTAGTCCCTATCATTAATATTTCCTCTGTATTTCTCAAAAAGTAAGGCATTGCCCTTGCCAGTACTTTTCCTGTCTCATCTATTTTGGGTTCAGTCCCATTGAAATAATTTTAAAAACTGCACTACAAAATTATAAGAGATGTCACTAATCCACCAAGAGCAGTGATAATGTCTTTATTACCAGGTTGCTAGTGGGTGTTTCTTGTTTCAAATTTTCACCTTTTATTTACTGCTTCGGAGCAGGCCTAGTAACAACAGTCTTATATTAGATTCTCTTATAAATAGACCCATGATGGAAAATTTTGTGTTGCATGAATACCTTTGGGAAGGAAGTATGATTGGAAACACAGAGGAGGTGAACTCAAAAAAAAAAAAAAAAAAACAGCTTGACAATAGGCTCCAATCAACTGGTAGGGAACTATAAATTCGAGATACACCTTCAGAATTATCTTTCCCTGAGAAGAGCAAGACTGCAGAGACCCATGAGTGGAGAGTGATAGGAAAAGAATGTCATGGGGTAAAGCAGTTCTCGGGTATCCCACAGAGAGACTCAGCTGGGCAGAGCCCTAATACCTCAGAAGTTAGAGGAATAAGTACCTTAAATGGGTTCCAGATGCCTCTGACAGCCTCTAGTACACTTTAAAGAATTCCATGAGAATAACAGGGAGATAAATCCTCACTTTTTCTACCATCTATCAAACATATATATAAATAAGAGGCAGACAGTGATGAAATCACCATAATAATAAGTCACAAGAACAGTGAGCAATGTATATTTCATTCTAAAGGACCGATGCTAGAATTGTTGAGTAATCGTAGCTGCCATCAGACTAAAGAACTTGAAATTCTGTTATATCATATATTAATTATCTGTTTCTCAAAAGACCTCATGGTGTACTTGCAAGGATAACTTTCTCCCCATTATTTTTAAGGGGTCCTCATTTCACATCCCATTTATAGAGAGATGTATATCCTTATAGATAGATGCATAGATATATAGAAACATATATCATTTTTTTTCAAACTAAGATAAAAACTTTAATAAGATAATTTCTACTCCAGAAAAAAAGAGCCAAGCTTTGCCAAAATCATTTCAGAAGAAGTTTTTCTGCTGATTCATATCATCAGTTTTCGCAAATGTTTTTATTGTGGTGATCATATTAACATAATGAATGTGTGATCTATAAAGGTGATCTTGATTCTTGTGGGACCCATTGTCTGTGATTTAATTCCCATGGCAAATTAAATAACTGTTATCATTTCTAATTCATGTAATTCATTATAAGGAATAAGAATTAAGTCAATTAAACTTACTACAGGGCAATATGTTGTTCTAAATTATTTATTTGAACACAAAACTAAAATTTATGCAAGTAAATTTGCACTGGTAATAACACAAGATTTATCATTTCTTTAAAATCCACATTTCAGCATCTTCTAGACATCTATGACACATATTCTATTCTGAAAGAATATATTCATTTCATTTTTTTGGCACCACGACATTTTTAAGCACTAAAGGCCTTCATTTGGTAAAAGATACAGTGAAGCCAATCTCTATAAGTACATGGATATTATTATGCAGGATTATATTTCACTTAATTTAAGCATTTTAATTTACATAATCAACATAATCCTGTAGTTCCACATTTACAATGAAGACAAAAATCATACTTTATGCAACCTACCCCCAGCAATAAGGATTGCATTTACATATAAAATCAATTTTATGAGTTTTTTCAATATAATCTTTTGAACATGCAGAAGTTTTAAAGCCATTATGAAATTAACTGATTCAAAACACAAACAACAACAATCCTTCAACTCTTCATCAGTTAAGGCAGCAACATAGGTTCATAAAAACCTTAGTTACTCTAAAGACTGGAACAGTTTAATTGTGATTAAAAAAAAGCAAAAAGAAAAATTTGATCCTTATATTCATATGAAAAGAAAGAATTAACTAACTAAAATATTATGGAAAATAAGATGCTGGAATTTTGTGAAACATTTTTTAGCAATACTATCCTTTTTGCCCACACTTTTTGGTGGCCTGGAATTCCTATAATATATACAATTCTTTTTTTTTTTTTAAGAGAGAGAGAGTGAGAGAGAATTTTTTAGTATTTATTTTTTAGTTTTCGGCAGACACAACATCTTTGTATGTGGTGCTGAGGATCGAATCCGGGCCGCATGCATGCCAGGCGAGCGCGCTACCGCTTGAGCCCCAGCCCTACAATTCTTTTTAATACTAAGTGATATTATGTTAGTGCTAGTGAGGAACTATGTCATATGCAACAGTTCGGATTTTCTAAGGGCAGAGTAAAATCTGGGTGTGTACAAAGCAGTTAAGCATTAAAAATAATGCTTCTTAGTTGGGTATGGTGGCACATGCCTCTAATCCTAGGGATTTGGGAGGATGAGATAGGAGGATCACAAGTTTGAGGCCAGCCTCAGTAACTTAGCAAGGCCCTAAGAGACTTAGTGAAACCATGTTTTCAAAATAAAAAATGTAAAGGGCTGGGATGTGGGTCAGTGGTTAAGTACTTCTGGGTTCAATCCCCAGTACCAATGAATAAATAAATAGATCTTCTTAGCAATGATTGGAGATAGCAAAGCAAAATAAAAATAAAATACTCATTCGATTTTATCTTCATTAATTATATGTATTCAGCAGAATTGATAGCCTAAAACTTTGGAAAGCCTATTCATTTTTGCAGTGGTAATTTATCACAGGACTTATTTAGTTAGTTAGTTAGTTAGTTAGTTATAGGTGGATACAATACCTTTATTTTATTTTTATGTGGTGCTTAGGATCAAACCCAGTGTCTCATGCATGCTAGGTGAGTGCTGTATTTCTGAGCCACAACCCCAGCCCACCACAAAACTTTTAGAAAGCATGCTTTATAATATTTGCAGGTGATATATATATGTGAACCATTTATCTGTTAGGTGAGATTAAATGCATTTATGGTGTATTTGAATTCCAAATGAAAGAAAGAAAGATCCTACTAAAATATTTCTTTATTAGCTGTTACAGTCACTTTTAGCATTCCTGGATTACAATTTCACTTATGCAGTCTAATTTCAGAGTCAGTAATTCCAATGACAAGTTTCAAGTTTACGGAAACTCCCCACTTTGTAACTTATTAAAGCACTAGAGACTTCTTCAGTACCATTTATTTTCTATTATTTATTTTTGTAAGTAGTCATGTACGACCGTGTAAAACCTTCCACAGTGTAAGAGGAAGAACAGCACACTTCTGCTTCACCATCCTTAATTGTAGTTACATTAGTTAATATGTAAATATGTTAATTAATATGTAGTTAATATATTAGTTAATATTAGTTAACATGACAGAGAGTATGGAAAAGTTATAATTTGAAATATGTAGCACTTTTATTCTAGGGATCAGGCAAGCAAATTATGTTTTCATAAAATCAGAGTAATCAACTTAAAAGTTAAAAGAAAATACTTTGGGTTTTACATACTGAACAATTAAAAGTTAGCTTTACCTTTTCCTCCTGTGGCTAGAAAATTTATCACTACAATATTTTAGAATCCAAAATGCACACCTTTGAAGCATGAATATTGACCAAGACATCAAGTTATTTTTTTTAATGTGTCAAACATAATTCATAGAAAGTGTCTGAATACTGAATAAAAAATGTGCAAAACTCATGGAAATGTATTCACTGACATTTTTGCCCTACTTTTAGGAACACTTATTATCACAGGGATATTATTGTACACTCTTCAATTCGTGAGGAATAAAACTGGAGTCAACAGTCTGTGCCTCCTAAGTTACAAGCTGGTGACACAAATAGTTTAGGATTCATCACTATTCCTAGGATTGAAGAATCTTTATTTTAGCTGAGGTAAGATTTAAAAAAAAGAAGAAGAAGAAGAAAGAACAGAGAAAAAGTAGAAAGAAGAAAAACAAGTACAAGGAAATACAATTTTAATTTAAAGTTCTACATTTTTTTAGATCAGTCACTCCACAATTAGTTCTTTCAGACCTATCACTGACAAATTTGTTGAAAATCTGTAAATCTTAAATTTATAATAACTTTGTCCGCTTATGAAAATTATCCTCAGCACCATTAATTAACCCAAGCAATAAACAGGTTAAACAGAGAGAGATGATATTTTAAGAAATTTCTATTCAGCAGATGATCCCAATGTTATCTACTCTTTAAAGTAGACACAAGGTCATTCTAAGATCCTCTGAAGAGCCAAACCACTGTAAACTGACTTGTGATCACCAGACTATCACCATCCCCACCTACTTTCCCATGTCCACCCCTCACCAAGTTTCCTTTCAGGGCAGAACTTGATAACCCTGAAAACATCTAATTCTTGATGGTTTTCTTCCTTGAATCTGTGTTGTTGGCTTTACCTCTAAAGATCATTCATATTCTCTCTCTCTCTCTCTCTCTCTCTCTCTCTCTCTCTCTCTCTCTCTCTCTCTCCATCTCCATCTCCATCTCTATCTCCATCATCCTGTATTCTCCCTTGAACATGTATCTGTTTTCCTAAATAATTTCTATCTATATATCTGGTTTCCTAAATCATTTCTAACTAGTGTCTTTCCTGTCATTTATGCCAAGGACCCTACTTGTCCCAAGTCAAGGTCCCCCATCTCTAGAACTACTCAAACTTCTCCCAGTGACATGATAAACTTACGTTGGTATGAAAAGACCTATGGACTATTTGCTATTACTAGGGCTTCTGGGAATTCTTTCTGGTTAATAGACAGACAATATTAATAGAGTTTCAGTGGAAGGTTTAAACCTTGAAATGATCACAGTTGCTCATTTTATGTTGTAACCTAGCACTGTGATGAATGTATGGGTATAGTTCAGATGCCTACCCTCGCACACTGTTGTGATATCAAGACTGTAATCACCTGAATTTCTTATTGATTATCATATGTCTTGTCCTTTTAAAAAGTCAGAGAAAGCCTGGCACAGTGGCACATGCCTGTAATCCCAGTAGCTAGGGAGGCTGAGACAGGAGGATTGTGAGTTCAAAGCCAGCCTCAGTAAAAGTGAGGATGCTAAGCAACTCAATGAGACCATGTCTCTAAGTAAAATACAAAATATGGCTGGGGATGTGACTCAATGGTCTAGTACCCCTGAATTAAATCCCAAGAACCCCCCTCATCCCCTGCCCCCCCTCCCAAAAAAATAAGTAAAAAACGGAAAGATTTCTGAATAAACCTGATGTATTGATGACTTTCACTCCCATTTCCATGGAACCTCACTAGCAAAAAAAAAATGATTTTTTCAAAAGACATCATCTGAACTAAAAATAGAACAGAAAAGACAAAAACCCTTTGGAGAATGGAAAACGTATCACTAAAACTAACTTGGCAAATTCTACATTGTAAGTCAGGAGTGGATAAAACAGAATGATTTACCTGCTGCTGCATTCCTAGAATGCTCAAAACTGTTAGCATGCAAGACAAAGACATGGATAAAAATTGGGGTTAAAATGCAAGCACTTTAGGGGGTTTGTTTTCAAGAATCTGATTCTCATTATCTTTTGAACATTTGGATAGTTATCCTCTTTTGACAGAATATTGGAATTTATTTTCTACAAAGTAAAGTGGAATCAGAAAACACTGTTGAAACAAAAGAAATTTTATGAAAACAATCTACTTGTTCAAATCTATATTGTGAACATTACATCCCCATCCTTTGATTTCACATGGTTCTTAGAATAACACAACTAGACTTATAAAACCCAGGTAAGAGTTTATTATATTATGGATTAGGGTGTGTGTGTATATAATATCAACATTCAAAAAAATTTTCAAGGTGCTAATACACACATTCCCCAGTGAACAACCAACCAGTAAATTCCACAATCAGTTTACCCATAGATGTAGAGCCTCTCTTCAGCTTCCAACTGATCTTTCCTTATTAGGAATAGGCATAAAAGGGTTCCAAAACATTTTGATCAAACCACTGTGTCAAATTCAGAGATGAAACAAAAAGCAGAAAATGGAGAAAAGAAAATAAATTTTAAAATATATATTTCAATAATATCATTGGAGCCAGAAAAGACAATGCCTGTTCTCTCTCAGAAGTAAAACACTGAGCTATCCTGCATGGGATCAGATGGTTAGTCTTTGCAGGTCCCTTATCAACCTTTGAAGAGATGGACAACAGGACCCTTCCAGCCCAGCCTGGCTCTGCAGAAGCCAAATATGACAGGCTGGCTGGGCTGCTTGCCAAGTCTGAGTAGAGTCGTCCACAACAGGTTTGCCAGTAACATACCATTTCCATCTGTTGTCTCACAGTAATTATTAATAATACCACCTTCACCCACATATGTGTTTCAGTTTGAGGGGGAAAAAAAAGAAGAAGAGAGATGATCTTCATCTATGTATTTTCAGTTGCCTGCTGTGCCAGGGGTCTGTGAAGGAGGAAATGTCAGGAGTGAGCACAGCGGTGCCAGGACACTGTGGTGCCAGGACTTACACTTACATACAGAATTCCTTCCATTGTTTTCCCTTATATCCTGACACATTTGTTCCAAAAGCCTAGTTTTAACCCTGTTGAGCGAATCATGACATGAAGTTGTGGCTTTCTTCTGGCTGTTTGGTGGTCATCTGAATCCTGCATTGTATGATGTTGCATATTTTATGTCCCCATCACCCTGGTTCTTCATAGGCGGTATCCTAACTTTTCTGAACTTAGTGCAGTAAAAATGAATACATTCAGGCCACTTTTTGACCATGGGAGTGAGACAGTCTTATGACAATTAACTGATTTAATTATAAGATTCCCCCTCCCAACTGAAGGGATAATTGGTAATATCTGAGAGTATTTTCTGAATAAAAGCCAAGAATCCCACTAAGCATACAATAATAGCCTACCATGACAAAGAATTTTCTGTCCCAAACCATCAATAGTGCTAAAATTGCTAAACCCTGCTCTAGAAGACAATGTCTCACCTGGTAAGAAGAGAACAATTGAAATTTTACAAGGGGGAGTGAACGGCACACAGCCTTGAAATTGAGTTCCCTTGGAGAAATATCACTCAGTATACTTCAAATTATTTTATGTTTCTTGGTAGTCTTATCTGCCAAACTCTCATTGTATCTGATGAGCAGTTGGGTTTACCTACCAAGAACCAATTGTCTTTTCAGGGTCTATTAATGGCATTGCTTTGCTTATGGAATCTACTGGTGAATGATTGTTATGTAGTACTTGCCGATGAAATTGACTATTCGTGGATCCAACAATGAAAGATGAGCTAGCCGTTCAGGGTGACTTTTCCATTCTCCTGCTAATGGTGATAATTGGAAAACATTTGAGAATAATGCCATGGGTACAGGTAAACCTCTTCTTGGCCCCCACATCACAGCTATGAATGTTAACTTAAAAAAAAAAATTGCAGTCTAATGAATGTTTGCTTTCTTTCTTTATTTTTTTTTCCTTGCAAATGATCATTTCACTTTGCATGAGAAAAATATCATCATTATCCTAGGAGTGGTATCCTAACTAGCTTTTTTTTTTTCAGCAAAAATCAGTGAGAAGGTCCCAGTCAGTGTAATTTGAAGTTATGAAGAATTGCTGAAAGAAGACCTATTTTGCTTAGAGCGCATCCTTGGGATCAGTGAAAAAAACTAGAAATTCTAGCTAACAGCTAAAAAGTGCAAGCCTGCTCTATAGCTAGCTGGCTTTCTAGGAAAGGACTGATTTACTATAAACCTCCATAAAACCTGTTACAGCCTGATACTTAATCCTAGTCAGCCACAGGACATGGAATGCAGCCTCCTGGTCATATCAAGGTTCTTCCATGTTGGATTGTTCTGGTTTCCTACCCCTGATTACATTATGAAAAGAGTCAGTGCTATCCTAATCATGCATGTTATAAACCTCAAGGAAACATAAAGTAGAAGAAAAAATAAAAAAAAGGTCTATAATGGTTTGGATATGGGGTATCCCCCCCTAAAGCTCTTGTTAATGTGGGAATATGCCGAGGTGAAATGATTTCATCATGAAAGTTGTCCATCCTAGTTTGAATGAACTGAGTGGTAACTGTACAGATGGAGTGTGGCTAAAGGAAGTGAGTCATCGGGGGCATGCACTAGAAGGATATACCTTCCCTGTGATGACCCCTCCCCAACCCTTGACTTTCTGACCTTGCCTTGAACTGAGCAACCTTCTCTCCTTGGCTCTTGCCCCAATGTGCTGTCTCATTTGGGGCCTAGAGCCATGGAATAAGCCATCTATGGAGTAGGTATTCTATGGAAATCTCTGAAACCCTGAGCCCCAAATAAACTTTTCCTCCTCTGGGTCGTTCATGTCAGGTACGTTGGCCACAGCAATGCAAAAGCTGACTAAAACAGGGTCCAGTAAAATGGATCTCTTAGTACTCTATGAAAGCTGAAGAGAGCAAAGTTATAGATGGCTGATGGTAGGGACTGAAATAACATTCGAATCTGGGGTTACATTTGGGATTTACCTGAACATACTAAGGTAAATTTTAAGAAAATGGAAGAAGCATGGGGTATTTAAATGGACAAAATTCAAGAAAAATTATTCTACACTTATGTAAACATATATGCAACAATTTTATGCCAAAAAATTTGCTATAAAAATTCTTTACTAATATTTACTGAATGATAGTAAATTTACTGAATGACAGTAAATAACTTAAGGATATATTGCTCTCAGAATCTTTCACACAAAAGAGTGAGAACATATATTCCAGCACAGGACTGAACACTTATGAGTTCCTATTAACAAATGAAATAAAGGCTCAAATGCATTTGTTTAGTCAAGTAAGAATTGGCTCAAACAAGTTACATTTATGAAAAAAGTCTGTATTGTTTTTTAAATATTTATTTTTTAGTTGTAATTGAACACAAAATTTTCATCTTCTTTATTTTTATGTGGTGCTGAGGATTGAACCCAGGGCCTCGCGCGGACTAGGTGAGTGCTTTACCACTGAGCCACAACCCCAGCTCCTAAAAAATCTGTCTCTTAAAAATTATATTCAATTAGAATAGACAATATGATTGATGTATGTACATTCCATGAATGTGTTATATATCAAAATGCATTCTACTGTCATGTATGACTAAAAAAAATTAATAAAAATTTAAAAAAATTATATTCAATTAAAAATTATTCATTCACCAAACTGTGGATACAGGAGTAAAACTTCTCATTCAGTATGGATCTGCTGATTAGGTTTTCCTTTGATTATTCCTCAGGTAAATCATACCCAGAAGTCATTTTCTTTGATAGATATTTTTAGTTTTCATAAAATGATTTAGAACTGAGAGTTCCTTTTGCATCACTATGATAACAGACTCCTTCAAAATTATATAAATCTTCTCAAGATTTTATAATTATCTACTCGATTTAATTCAATAGATAATTTTCATTTGGGATGTATTGTTATTAAATCTTTCCATAGTAGTCATAGAAATATGATTTCTCTGTTCTTTTTTACTATGTAAATTTTTTGGTTTATATTATTATGTTATATTTATTATATTAATTCTCTGGTTTCTATAATCCCTACATTCATGTCTCATGCCACATAGCCTTGTGGTAGCTTTCTGCACTGTCTCTGGATCCAGCTATCTTCCTTTGAGGTACAAGCAGTTGTGACAAGCAGAGACTTAAAAAAAAAAAAAAAAAGGTGCAATTTTTTGCTTGCATTGCTATTCTTCTATCACTGTTCTGATAGCATGCCCAGGCGAGTCCAATGGAAGACACACAGACAAATTGTCTCAATAATGTAACTCAAGGCTATTCTAGATAATCTATAAACAATTGACCACAGAAGTGATGGAAGCCAGCACTCTTATGAGAACTGCCTAGTCAAACCACTGCCGACCACAGATACAAGAGTGAACTCAGCAGAATTGAGCCAAGAGCAGCCCAACTCTGCTGAATCTCAGTGAACTAAGAACTTAACACTTTGTAAAGTGCCACTGAAACTGTGAATATTTGACACTCAGTCTTTTTTTTTTAATTTTTTATTTTTTTTATTGGTTGTTCACAACATTAACACTCAGTCTTATTAACGTGTTCCTAGATCTTTTTTTTAATAAAGAAATTGATGCCAGGATGGAACATAAATTAAAATAAACCAAAGCTACAATATATGACACAAGCATCGTGAATGGGTCATGCAAGCAAAAGCAAGTGGTAAAGTAACTCTTCTAAAAAGCAGGAAAAATATGAGAGATCTGTTTTAAGAGATCAAAAAAACTACTCTCCCATATTGTGGTGGTAAAATATATGTGAAAGTTGTCCCTTTTGAACACTTATGATTTCCTATTAAAAAAGGAAAAAATTGCACTGGACTAGATGAGCAAATGGAAATGGTAGTTGACTAAATTCTGATAAGCTTGCCAGCAACAGGGAAAAGAACACGGGTCAAGTGTGGATGCTCAGCCCCATTGGACAAAGAACAGGAGAGCTGTTAGGAGGTGCACTGGGAGAGAGTAAGAGTGTAGAACATTTGTGTTTGTTGATTAGTTTTATTCAAAGAAAAAGTAAACTTTGCCTTGTCTTCAAGACAGCAGGTAGTTTCTTCATCTGGGAGGAAGAAACCACCAATATTAAACTTCTACCTCTCACAGACTGGGCTAAGGAGGCTCTATCTTACTCCATGATGAGATTTCAAAGTGATGACATCCAGAGTCTTTAGAATGGTAAGAGATATTTAAAAAATTTTTAAATTTGTTTTAATTAGTTATACATGACAGTAGAATACATTTATACACTTTGATATATCATGCATCAATAGAGTATGAGTTTTCATTTTTCTGATTCTACATGTTGTAGAATCACATCAGCCATACAGTCAGATATGCACATAATGTAATAATATCTGTTTCATTCTATTATCCTTCCTGTCCCCATTTCCCCTCCAATCTCTTCACTCCCCTCTACCTAAAGTAACTCTATTCTTCCCTAGCTCCCATCCTGTTTACTATGAATTAGCATCCACATGTCAGAGAAAACATTCAGCCTTTGTTTTGGGGGGATTGGCTTATTTTGCTTAGCATGATACTCTCTAGCTCCATCCATTTACTGGCAAATGCCATAATTTCATTCTTCTTTAAGTCTGAGTAATACTCCATGGTATGGCTGGTGGTATTGCAAATTGGTGCACATTATGGAAAACAGTATGGAGATTCCTCATAAAACTGGGAATGGAAACACCATTTGACCCAGATGTTCCATTTCTTGGTTTATACCCATAGGACTTAAAGTCAGCATACTACAGTGACATAGCCATGTCAATGTTTACAGCAGCTCAATTCACCATAGCTCAACTATGGAACCAACCTAGATGCCCTTTAATAGATGAATGGATAGAAAATGGTAAGGGATCTTCTTTTAAAAGACTTACATCTCAAAGTTACATAGAAAACAATTTTCGGTTTCTAATTTTCTAAAGTGCTAGAATATGAGGATAATGGGTGTCCTAGAGTCAGGAAGAACATTGTCTCAAGTTCAGTGAAGTTGAGGGGAACATTAAGTAACTTTAAACAGAAGAAAAGTACCTAGTATGATATTCTCTAACCCCAACTATTTACTGGCAAATGCCATAATTATACTCTTGTTTAAAGCTGAGTAATATTCCATTGGGTATATATACCACAGTTTCTTTATCCATTCATCTATTGAGGGACACCTAGGTTGGTTCCATAGTCTAGCTGTTGTGAATTGAGCAGCAAAGGACAAATGTTTTCTCTAATATGCAGATGCTAATTACCAATAAGGCAGAGGGCACTAGGGAAGAATAGCATTACCTTAGATTAGGTAGAGGGAGATGATGGAAGGGAAGGGGAGAGGATGTGGGGATAGGAAAGATAAAAGAATGAAACAGACATTATAACTCTATGTATATATGTGACTGCAAGATCAATATGATTCTGCAAATGTACACTCAGAAAAATGAGAAATTGTATCCCACCTATGTATGATATATCAAAGTGCATAAATGTATTCTGATGTCATATATAACTAATTAAAACAAATTAAAAAATTAAAAAGTACCTAGTATCTTCCAGACATGAGTAAACAGGTTTTCAAGTAGAGTATTCAGAGTATTTAAAGTGAAGTCTTGTTTATACTAGATCTCTATGAGTCTATACACAAATGGAATCATCTTAAAAAAAAAAAAAACATGGCAAATTTTAAGGCAGAATACAGAGGTACTATAGAGACCTCACTGTTCAGTAGATTGAAAATTAAAGCTTTTTGACATACCCAGCCTTTCATGGTAATAAAACATACCTAATTAAGACATAGCCTCATGGTAACAATAAAATCAAGGGTTTAGATGTTATGCTTTTTGTCAAAATCTTTGGAAGAATTACTATGATGCCAAGTTGAACATTTCAGTTCTACAAAAGAGTTTCTAGAAATATGAAGGGTGTTTTCTATAGAAAATTACCATGCTAAAATTTGTAGTGATTTAATCTAGAGAGTCTTGAAAAGAACTGTTAGTGTAACTTTTGGCACTTGGAATAGAACCAAATGACATCCTTTCAGAGCCTAGAGTTTTTGACAGTTGTATTGGCAGAAGCAGCGTGAGCGTTTACTAACTGAATAAGATGGCTGAAAATTTATGAAAGCTTCTGGTTTCTCATCCTTTCAGACAGAAAGTAGAGTGAGAAAGTTACACAAAGGGAATATTTTCTAGTAATCTCTCAAGGAATAGATGAAGAGAAAATTTGGTAAAGAATTCCCTTCTAATGAATGGAATAAAGAGCTCTAGGGAAAAATAAACTAGAGAGTAGAGAAAAACCAGAGCTGAAAAAAAGTATGTTCCATGTCAGGAGTAGAGGGACATTTATGTCATAAGATACCAGAGCTGCTATAGGCCATGTTTTGGGGCTCATATATAATGATTATCAAGGAATACCCTGATTATTATTCTCATCATCAAGACCTGCATACACACCTATAGGCATGCTGTTCTGTAATTATGCTGTTCCTATTTCATCATTGTTTATTTAGTTGAGAAATCTTTGTATCAAGAGGTATTACACTCAGATGTTGTATAGATTATGTGATTCTGTACTCTGCGCTTGATTCAATAATGGGATGAGATGTTGAGTGTCTTATATGCTGAGCATGTATATATGCTGAGGTGTATATTTCAAATACAGGAAATTTTTTTAATGTTCATGGTGATTGGACTGTGGTGGAATGTCAAGGAACCCCAATTCTTCACCATAGCTGTATCCATTCTCTTTGTTGTAAAACCTATATTTGCTCTTACTCTGATTTGCTGATTGGTTATGTAATTTGCTTTGGCCAATGGGCTGTTGGCAGATATGGTGCAAGCAGCGACTTGAAAAATGTTTGCATACTTCTGCTTTCATTTTGCTCCTCTGCCAAACTCTGGCCTAGCTAGTCAGCAGGTGGGTGAAATATCCAGGGGGCAGATCAGATTTGCCCAAATTATGCCATCTGTGGCTGTTCTAGACCAGCTGACAACTAGCCAAACTTCTCTGAGGAGAGCTGAAAGCCATTATACAACTGACTGCAAATTTGTGAATGAGCCAGAAAGCCCAACCAAGCTGATAGCTAAGCCCCACAAATGTCATGAACAAAACCAGGGCTCATTATTTTTGCCACTGATATTTTGAGTTATTTGTTATACAAAATTATCATGGCAATACATAGTAGATACAATCATATTTACTTAAATGTTGTAGTCATAACCCCAAGTATAACTGGTCTGAACACATTTGAGAATACATGACACTGATAGATGACAATAAAATTATAAGCACTTACTAGAGCTTAGCTTACTGGCTAAAGTAGTAGTCATGAATGGGGTTTGTGTTTTGAAATCTGTTTGGTGAAGTAGAACTTAGTTAATGTGGATTCTTGTTGACTTTGACCATTTAATACTTGCAACTGATTATAGAATGAAGGAACAGATTTCCATTTTATGAAGAGTGAGCTGGAGGAATGAGATGGACATCATTACCCTAAGTACATGTATGAAGATATGAATGGTGTAACTCTGTGTACAACAATCAGAGGTAGGAAAATTGTGTTCTATGTGTGTAATATGAATTTTAATGCATTAGGCTGTCATATATAACAAATTAAATTTTAAAAAATTAAGAAAAAGAATTAATAAGACAATAAAAAAAGAAGAGTAAGCTGGGACTAATAAATTGTAGAGTTTATTAATAAGAAGAGAACCCAGAATTGTATATGACTCCAAAGCCTTTATTTGTATAATTGTATTACATTCATTTCCTACTTGAAATATTTATTTTCCTCAAATTATTCACTAATGTTGACTGGTTTGAAAATTTCTGAGGCAGAAAGAAAGAAAGGAAGGAATAAAAGAAGATTTGACCTATTGAAAAATAAATTTTTCACTTCTTTGTTTTTACTCATCCACAGTCATTTCAGAACATTTGGATATTGAGGTTCTGAATCATATTTTGATGTTAACATTAAACAAAAAGTTGAAATAAAAGAAAAAGAGAAAAAAGAAGGAAGAGTCAGGAATCACAAAATAAAAGCAAAAATTCATAAAAAATACATTCTTAGTCTCACAATTAACATGTTTTTGGGCTCATATATAATGATTATGAAACAATACCCTGATTATTATTCTCATCATCAAGACCTGCATATACACCTACACACATGCTGTCTCTTTCTCACACACACATTTACTGGTCTAATGTACCAAAACCCTTATTTGATATGGGAGGAAAAAATTATTCATTTAACTTATATTATTAAATAGTTAAACAAAATGTTTAGAGAAATTATTTTCCACTATAGTTATGAACTTGAAAGCATTTTTATCCACGACCTAAGTGTAGGTGACTATTAAAATAATTATAATACAATATTGAAGTTTTATAGTTCTTTTCCTATTACTAGAAAAGACGCTTAGCAAAATGCATTTTTGTTTTCAATGAGTTCATTCCTGCTCTCTGACAGGTAACAAAAGAAATTAGATGAAAGCAATCTCTGAGGTGTGAAGACGTTTGTTTGAATGAAGATTAATTTTAACACTTTTATTTTCCATAATCTTATAAATAATTAATCTCGAATCTTTAGGTGGTTTCATACACAACCCACATTATAATTAATTATTTGGTTAGAAAATACATTATTAGTATCAGTTTAAATATGGAATCAACTAATCATCAATATTTATTTCTACATGCTTGTCCCAAATTGCTACTTACTTCAGGAAGACAGGTGAATGTATCTAAAATGAATATGACAGACTATTTCATAAAAACATTGAATAGACTCATTTTTTGAACATAGATATACATACAGGCAGATGGATGCAAAGGTACACAGAATAAACTTTATAATCACTACAATCACCACATTACCAAGAAGGCACAATTTTTACAGAATCTGCACATTTGAAAAAGACAAGTAATCACATTAAAAAACCATGGAGTAGTGTGATCTTGGATATTGAAAAATCAGTAAGGTTCTCTAAAGAATGTATTTTTCTTTAATGGCTAATTGGCCAGTATTCATTTGAACTGTCCTTTCAGTTAATTGCAGTGTCCAAGTTCAGAGAGTCACTAGAGTCACTATAAATTATAACTACATGGGCAAACTTTTTGCCATCTTTATTTATGTTTCTTGTGACAGAATCAATATGTTCTGAACTTTATCTTTAATATAATATGAGAGAAGATGCTAAAAGAAGTTTGAGAGAAATACAAGAGAGATGATTTGATTGCTTACAAAATTGTATTGCTTGGAATATTGCTGGAACATATTGATTGGTAAAAACTCTTTACTAATATTGGAAGAGATATCTACAAAACTTATAACTATTAAGTATAAAATAGATGTTCAGCAAAAGAATAAAATAATTAAGCTAAAGGTGAACTTATATCATTATGTATCATTCAAATTTTTACAAAGTTTATAATTTTTTAAAATTTTATAAAAATTCATATCATATAATCACAATGTAGTCTTAGATAGTATTTTTATAAAAAAATGGAAAGATTTATGAAATTATAACTAACTCTCCATTCCATGTAAAGAAAACTTTCTACTCAAAGATTCATATTAATAATGTTTTCTTTCTATTAATTACTCATTCATCACTTATGTACAAACAGGTGCAACCCAAGAGTATGTATCTTGCATCTAATAAAAAAACTCAATAGTTTTGCATCAACAGTATAAAATGTGTGCTGTAGTACAATTACGATATTGATTGGAATTATTTGGTATGATTATTCCCTTAGAGATATATTGAAAATATTTTTGTCTTTAGGTCAATAGTTGAATTTTTGCTAGTCTAATAGCAAAATCATCATGAATTTATCATAGGATAGACCTCAGCTAAAATGCATCATTTAAAGAGCTTATTATTTTCTCAATCAATTCAATAATTGTTGATATATCACACACTAAATTTGGTTCACTAGGCTGTCTTATATGTTTTTTAAAAAGGTATAGATTCTGCATGACTGAAATTTAAAAAATAAAAATAATGAGGGGAAATGATGACATAATGTTACCTTACATACTGTGATAAAATGAAGAAATGAATAGATTTAGGAGATGAAAAGACAGTAAAACATTGGAAATAAGATGTACTTTAATTTTGTCTTTAATTTAATTTCTTTAGCATGTTGTAGTTTACATTGTAGAGGGCTTTCACGTCTTTTGTTAGGTTTATTCCCAAGGTTTTTTTTTTTTTTTTTTTTGGAGGCTATTGTAAATGGGGTGGTTTTCCTAGTTTTTCTTTTTGAGGATTTATTACTGATGTACAGAAATGCCTTTGATTTATGGGTGTTGATTTTATATCCTGCTACTTTGCTGAATTTATTTTTTAGTTCTAGAAGTTTTCTGGTGGAATTTTGGGGGGCTTCTAGGTATAGAATCATATCATCGGCAAATAGTGCTAATTTGAGTTCTTCTTTTCTTATCCACATCCCTTTAATTTCTTTCATCTTTCTGATTGCATTGGCTAGAGTTTCAAGAACTATGTCAAATAGAAGTGATGAAAGAGGGCATCCCTGTCTTGTTCCATTTTTTAGAGGGAATGCTTTTAAGTTTTCTCCATTTAGAATGATGTTGGCCTGGGGCTTAGCAGAGATAGTTTTTACAATATTGAGGTATATTCTTGATATCCCTAGTTTTTCTCATGTTTTGAACATGAAGGGATGCTGTATTTTGTTAAACGCTTTGTCTGCATCTATTGAGATGATCCTATGATTTTTATTTTTGAGTCTATTGATGTGATGAATTAATTTTATTGATTTCCATATGTTGAATCAACCTTGCATCCCTGAGATGAACCCTACTTGATCATGGTGCACTATCTTTTGATATGTTTTTATATCCAATTTGCCAGAATTTTGTTGAGAATTTTTGCCTCCATATTCATTAGAGATATTGATCTGAAGTTTTCTTTCTTTGATATGTCTTTCTCTGGTTTTGGAATAAGAGTGATATTGGTCTTATAGAATGTATTTGGAAGTGTTCCCCGTTTTTCTATTTCAAGAAATTCTTTGATAAGTATTGGTGTTAGTTCTTCTTTAAAGGTCTTGTAGAATTCAGCTGTGTGTCAATTCAGTCCTAGGCTTTTCTTGGTTGGTAGGCTTCTGATGACATCCTGTATTTCCTTGCTTGAAATTGATCTGTTTAAATTGTGTGTATCATCCTGATTTACTTTGGGTATATCATATGTCTCTAGAAATTTGTCGATGACTTTAATATTTTCTATTTTATTGGAGTACAAATTTTCAAAATAATTTCTAATATTTTAATTATTTTCTATATTTCTGCAGTGTCTTTTGTAATATTTACTTTTCATCATGGATATTAGTAATTTGAATTTTCTCTCTACTTCTCTTTGTTAGCATGGCTAATGCTTTATCAATTTTATTTAT
Organism: Ictidomys tridecemlineatus; assembly: GCF_052094955.1. Lineage (NCBI taxonomy): Eukaryota > Metazoa > Chordata > Mammalia > Rodentia > Sciuridae > Ictidomys > Ictidomys tridecemlineatus. The sequence continues at coordinate 63,630,252 of NC_135477.1, forward strand.
TTTTTCAAATAACCAACTTTTTATTTTTCCAGTTGTTTCTTTTGTTTTAGTTTCATTGATTTCAGCTCTGATTTTAATTATTTCCAGTCTTCCACTGCTATTTGGGGTTGATTTATTCTTTTTTTTTCCTAGGGCTTTGACATGTAATGTTAGGTCATTTATTTGTTGGCTTTTTCTTCTTTAAAGGAATGAACTACATGCAATAAATTTTTCTCTTAGAACTGCCTTCATAGTGTCCCAGAGATTTTTATAAGCTATATCTGTGTTCTCATTTATCTCAAAGAATTTTTGAAGACCTTAGAAGATGGAAAGATCTACTTTGTTCTTGGATAGGCAGAATAAATATTGTCAAATTGCCATACTACCAAAAGCTCTATTCAGATTCAATGCAATCCCAATCAAAATTCCAATGACATTTTTCATAGAAATTGAAAAAACAATCATGAAATTTATTTGGAAAAATAAGAGACCTAAAATAGCCAAAGCAATCCTTTTCAAGAAAAGTAAATTTGGTGGCATTACTATCCCAGGCATTAAACTATACTACAGAGCAATAGTAATAAAAATGGCATGGTATTGGCACCAAAATAGACCTGTAGATCAATGGTACAGAATACAGGACACAGAGACTAAGCCACGTATATACAGTTATCTCATAATAGACAAAGGCACCAAATACATACATTGGAGAAAAAATAGCCTCTTCATTTCGTGCTGAGGAAACTGGAAATCCACATGTAACAAAATGAATTTAAACCTCTCTCTCATCATGTACAAAAGTCAACTCAAAGAGGATCAAGAGCCTAATGGAAGAAAAAAGTAGGCCCAAATCTCCATCATGTCAGATTAGGCCCCAATTTCCTTAATAAGACTCCTATAGCACAAGAATTAAAACCAACAATCAATAAATGGGATGGATTCAAACTCAACAGTTTTTCTTAGCAAAAGAAAAAATCAGTGAGGTGAATAAAGAGCTTACAGAATGGGATCAAATCTTTACCATTCACACATCAGATACAGCATTAATCTCTAGGATATATAAAGCCTCAAAAATCTTAACACCAAAAAAACCAATAACCCAAACTATAAATGGGCCAAGGAACTGAACAGACACTTCTCAGAAGATGATATACAATCAATAAATAAACATATGAAAAAATGTTCATTATCTCTGGCAATTAGAGAAATGCAAATCCCCAAACGCTAAGATTTCCTCTCACTCTCATCAGAATGGCAGCTATCGAGAATACAAACAACAATATGTGCTGGTGAGGATACGAGGGAAAAGGCACACTCATACATTGCTGGTGGGATTGCAATTTGGTGCAGCCAATCTGGAAAGCAGTATGGAGATTACTTTGAAAATTTGGAATAGAACCACCATTTGACCCCAGTATCTCACAACTCAGTTTATACCCAAAGGACTTAAAAACAGCATACTACAGGGACATGGCCATATCAATGTTTATAGCAGAACAATTCACAATAGCTAAATTGTGGAACCAACCCAGATGTCCTTCAGTAGATAAATGGATAGGGAAACTTTGGTATATATACACATTGGAACATTACTCAGCATTAAAAGATAATAAAATCATGGCATTTGTAGGTAAATGGATGGAGTTGGAGAATATAATGCTAAGTGAAGTAAGCCACTCCCAAAAAAGCAAAGACTGAATGTTTTCTTTGATATAAGGTTTCTGATTCATAATGGCAATTGGGACAGGGAGCATGGCAGGAATAGAGAAAATTTAGATAGGGCAAAAAGGAGGGAGAGAAAGGGAGGGGACAGGGGGTAGAAATGATGGTAGAATGAGTTAGACATCATTACCCTAAGTACATGTATGAAGATACAAATGGTGTGAAAATACTTTGTGTACAATCAGTAACTTGAAAAATTGTGATCTATATGTGTAATATGAAATGAATTGCATTCTACCATCATGTATAACAAGTTGGAATAAATAAATGATTTTATTTTAAAAAAGGAAAAGATAATCCCCAAAAGAAAAAAAAATATACAGGGGGCTGGGGTTGCGGCTCAAGGTTGAGCACTTGCCTAGCAGGTGTGAGGCATAGCGTTCGATCCTCAACACCACATAAAAATAAATAAATAAATGTATTATGTCCATCTCCAACTAAAAATTTTAAAAATAAATAAAAAATAAAAAATAGAAGGGTCACACAATGGGAAGTAAAATAGGAAGTAGACATGCTGTATGTTTATTCTAGAGTCAGAAAGCCCATTTCACCTAATTCAATATGTACTTTGGTTTGTTCGCATGGTTGCCGTGGAGAATAATTTCCTTTATTCAATGTAAACAGTAGTGGTTTTCAAGTAATAACTAACAAAATTATAATTGTGCATATGTATATTTTCAGAACATTTTTTCTCAGTTTAAGAAACAATAATAATATAATGTGCTATCATATTCACTAACACTTCACACTAGCCCTGTAGTTTCCATAGGCAATTATATAGATATTTTAGAAATGGAATAAATTACTGATTGAAAGACCAACCTACTTCTTTAAAATTACAAAATCTGAAGGCTCAGGTTCTAGATGATATTTTAGTGCTTCTCTTATCATTTTGAGATGTATAAATATTTCTGAAATATTACACTTTTTACAATTTAAAAGAAATTATTTTCGCCAGTAATTGCTGATTTTGCAACATTAATGATTTTTATAAAGCTTTGCAACATGTGGAAATATGAGCAATGCTGGATTATAGGTTTACAGATCCTTCCACTGTCGACTTTTTATTTGGGAAATACCTAGGATGTCCCTTTAAATCTTTTTTGTAAAAAATATTTTTAATTGTATATGGATGTGGAGAGTGAGAGAGTGACAGAGAATAAAAGAGCAGTGTCTGAGATTGGGGTCTCTGATGACCTCATGGATGTGGCAAGTCTGGTGCCTGGGAAAGTTTCTGTGCAAGGGTGCAGGATGCCTAGCTGTTGTGGTAATGCACTGCATGACGAGGCTCTGCAGAAGAGTCTTATCAGCTTGGTATCATGCACATAGCTCCTGGGAATAGAGGAACTCTCCTGCTAGTAACCACAATATTTCACCAGTTCCGCTGCTCCTGAACCTGCCTGCCTAACAGTAACTTTAAACAATGGACTTCTTGAGAGCTGCACAAAGCTCCTAACATTGAACACTGCAACTGTAGATTGCAACTGTGGAAAAGCTACATGAATGTTTCTAGTCCTGTCACTTTCTGAGTACAAAGAATAATGCTTGCATAGTCTTTTTTTTTTTTTTTTTTTTTTGGTAGCAGGATTGAATCCAGAGATGTTTCACCACCGAGCCATATTCTCAACCCTTTTTTTGTATATTATTTAGAGACAGGATCTCACTTAGTTGATTAGGGCCTCACTAAGTTGCTGCAATCCTCCTGTCCCAGCCTCCTATCTTAGTTGCATAGTCTTTAACCTGATAATGAGACATATATAAATAAAGATCACTGGAAACTCTTGAACCTGTTTCTCCATTAGAGAGCAGTGCTCCACCTGACCCCCGACCTGGGCTCTATTTTCAAAATCATCTGCAGGTCTGAGTCACTGGAATCTGCTCAATTGGCCATGCTTGTTGTGACAGATGGACACAATACTCTTATTTTTATCTATTTATTTCACGTGGTGCTGAGGATCAAAATCAGTGCTTCACAATGACAGGCGGATGCTCTAACACTGAGCTACAACCACAGCCCCCTTTAAATGCTTTGAAGAACATTGTAACCTTACACTGACAAATTGAGACTATCTATATGATATTAATATCTATATAATATTAATAATTTTCACTATTTTAAGCAAATTAGTTGATAGCACCTAATATTAAGAAACCAGCCCTTCACTCTGCTGTGCTTTTGTAAAACCAACAAAATTTCTTGAGGCAAGTACTCTTGGAGATGATTTTGACAAATGTTAAAAATAAAACATTATGATTTAAGTAGAATAATTTTTAGTGAAAAAAGTAACAAGAACAGCCAGGCACAGTGACACAGGATTGTAATCCCAGCAAGTTTGGAGGCTGAGTCAGAAAGAATGCAAGTTCACAGCTAGCCTCAGCAACTTAGTGAGGCCCTATCTCAAAAAAAAAAGGCTGGGAATATGGTTCAGTAGTTAAGCTCCTCTGGGTTTCATCCTTAGTATAAAAACAAACAAACAGTAACAAGGACTTTGAATGTAAGTATTCATATTCCACATGATTGAACATATTCAGAGAAGTATATTTATTGGCATATTATCTTCTACTTATTACAGAGATCATGCTGCTCATTCTTTGTTTAAAATAAATGGAAAAAAAACATACTTGAAAACAAAAACCTCTAAATGAACAAAGAGATGAAATTCAACTTAATTTGAAAAATATTGCTAAATGCAATGGAAATTAATCACTGGAAGTCAAAATATCACATTTTAAAATTTTCAGTTTTAATTTTTTTCTTCATATGAAAATATCTTCATATATGTGTGTGTATAAACTGTCTTCTCTCCCCTTCTCTAAAATTCTGGAACAGTTTTAGAAAAGATAAAGTATATATATATATATATATATATATATATCCCAATGTATGTTATAAATAACTATGATATAAAAAAATCTTATATATAATTTATTATTGTTTTGTTTATATGGTGTTTTCTAAGTGTTTACAAGAAAGAGGGCAAAGTAATATCCATTCAACTTGTTGTCCTTGTACAGTAATAAAATATAAGAATTTATTATGATTATGTTGTTTCATTCACTGGTATATTTTATGTGTGTTTCCCTGCTTCAGGGGAAGGTTCTTATGCTTCAAGGAGGGCATTTATATTCTACATATTCTGCTATTGATGTGGAGGAGTCTGTCATGTCATTTCTCATGACCACAGAACACAGAATTGATATCTTTTTGTATTTTTTTGCATGTCTTTTCTGAAGTTTGTCCTAGCTGATTTTGCCCACTTTAGTCAATCAGTGTGAACACTACATTTTTTCTTCAAAATCTATATGCCAGCTGGTACCATTATGAACAACCCATTATATTGAAATTAATTATTAACACAAGTTCCTCAATTAGAAATCATGTAACATTTAATTACACTAGCAATCACTTTCCATTTTATTTATTCAGGTTGTCTAGTATTTCAAAATACAATCAGGAAGCTGACATGTTAGATACCCAACATATGACTAAAGATTTTAAAAACAACTAAATAAATGCAGTGTTTCTTTTAAAAGAGTGGTAATTAATTTTTCTAGACCTATTATTCAAATATCTGTTATTTCATTTGAATTGATTTACTGTTTTCTTCTCATTTAAAATTACATTTCAAGATCTAGCCAGGCATTGTGGCCAATGTCTATAATCCCAGTGACTTGGAAGGGTGAAGCAGGAGGATCATGAGTTCAAAGCCAGCCTCAGCAACTTAGCAAGGCCCTGAGCAATTTAGTTATATCTGTTTCAAAATAAAATATAAAAAGGGCTGGGATTTTGATCAGAATTGCATTAAACCTGTATAGTGCTTTTGGTAGTATGGTCATTTTGATAATATCCAAGAACGAGGTAGATCTTTCCATCTTCTAAGGTCTTCTTTGATGTCTTTCTTTAGAGTTCTGTAGCTTTCATTGTATAGATCTTTCACCTCTTTCGTTGATTCCCAAGTATTTTATTTTATTTTTTTGAGGCTATTGTAGATGGGGTAGTTTTCCTCATTTCCCTCTCAGAGAATTTGTCATTGATATACAGAAATGTCTTTGATTCATGGGTGTTGATTTTATAACCTGCTACTTTGCTGAATTCATTTACTAGTTTTAGAACTTTTCTGGTGGAGCTTTTTGGGTCTTCTAGGTATAGAATCATATCATGAGCAAATAGTGCTAATTTAAGTTCTTTTATTTTCTATATATATCCCTTTAATTTCTTTCATCTAATTGCTCTGTCCAGTGTTTCAAGGACTATGTTAAATACAAGTGTTTGAAAGAGGGCATCCCTGTCTTGTTCCAGTTTTTAGAGGGAATGCCTTCAATTTTTCTCTGTTCAGAATGATGTTGGCTTGGGGCTTAGCATACATAGCCTTTACAAAGTTGAGATATGTTTCTGTTATCCTTAGTTTTTCTAGTGTTTTGAACAAGAAGGGATGCCATATTTTGTCAAATGCTTTTTTTGCATCTATTGAGATGATCATATAATTCTTATCTTTGATTTTATAGATGTTATGAATTACATTAATTGATTTTCATATGTTGAACCAAACTTGCATACCTGAGATGAATCCCACTTGATCATGATGCACTATCTTTTTGAAAAGTTTTTGTATTCAATTTTCCAGAATTTTATTGAGAATTTTTGCATCTATGTTCATTAGAGATATTGTTCTAAAGTCTTCTTTCCTCACACTCATACATTGCTGGTGGGACTGCAAATTGGTGCAGCCAATATGGAAAGAAGTATGGAGATTCCTTGGAAAACTGGGAATGGAACCACCATTTGTCCCAGCTATCCCTCTCCTTGGTCTATACCCAAAGGACTTAAAAACAGCATACTACAGAGACACAGCCACATCAATATTTATAGCACAATTCACAATATCTAAACTGTGGACCCAACCTAGATTCCCTTCATTAAATGAATGGATTTTAAAAAACATAGCATATATACACAATGGAATATTACTCAGTAATAAAAGAGAACAAAATCATGGTATTTGCAGGGAAATGGATGGCATTAGAGCAGATTATGCTACAGGGAAATGGATGGCATTAGAGAAGATTATGCTAAGTGAAGTTAGCCAATCTCCCCCCAAAAAATGGCAAATGTTTTCTTTGATATAAGGTGACTGACTCATAGTTGGGTAGGGAGAGGGAGCATGGGAGGAATAGACGAACTCTAGATAGGGCAGAGGGGTGGGAAGAAAAAGGAGAGGGCAGGGGGTTAGCAATGATGAAGGAATGTAATGGACATCATTATCCAAAGTACATGTATGAAGACAAATTGGTGTGAACAAACCTTATGTACAAACAGAGGTATGAAATAGTGTTCTATATGTGTAATAAGAATTGTGATGCATTCTGATGTCATGTATTTAAAAAAATAAAATCAATAAAGAAAGGGGGGCTGGGAATGTGGCTCAGTGATAAAGTAAACTTGGGTTCAAACCCTGGAACAAAAAAGAAACATAAATAAAACATTATTATAACATCCTCATTTGCTTTGATTATGAATGTGCTGTAGATATTTCAATTATTTTTCTGACTTATACCATGTTGTTCCAAGTGAGTTTTCCAGTGCCTTTCTTCTCTTTCTTCCTGCCCTTTTGCTTATTGATTATAAAATAATAACTTTTATGTCTTTGGGATATTTTAGTAGGCTAACTGAAGCTTAAACTTCTTTTATAAAAGCCTAATCTTAATAATAACATGCAATAGGTTACACTAACATGGCAAAAACACTGGCAAGAAAATTGGGAAAATATACATATAAATTAAAAATTATATTATAGCCCTTTTATAAGTATGATCTTATGATAATTTTTCAACCAAATTTCTAAAATTAAACAACAAAATGTCAGTAATTTTAAGTATTTTTGAAGTGACAAAATTACCCACCAAGTCTACAAGGGAAAAACAATGGAAAGAAAAGGAGTGTTTAGGAAAAGAAAATAATCAAAGAGGTCAGAAAAATCCAAAAATAAAAACTGTCATTTGTCAGGTCTTTCTGTTTGGTTAAGGAAGGAAATTACTTTTCTACTAGTTTTTATGGAGTTGGGTGGTAGGAATAAGTGGTATGCCATTTACAAGCTTGAATATTGAAGATGACCTAGAGACTCATGACCTGTTTCTTAGTAGATTTATTGTTCAGCCATAAAGAAGAAAGAAATTATGACATTTGGTGGTAAATGGATAGAACTGCAGACTATCATGCTATGTGAAATAAGCTAATAAGAAAAAAGTCTAAGGTTGAATTTTTTTTTTCTGATATGTAAAAGGAAGTCCAAAATAAGGGGCAGTGGGAGGAAGGGCAGGGATATCATCAAAATAAAGGAAAGGTCAGTGAAGTTAGAGGAGGGGAATTGAAAAAGTAGAAAGAGAATTGGGATAGGAGGAGAGAGTGGAAGGAATGAATCTGACCCAATTTTTCAATGTACACATATGAGTATACCACAGTGAATCTCATCATCACGTTCATCCACAATTTTTATAATTTTGTTTATAATTTTATAATTATTTTTATAATTTAAAAATAAAATTATAGGTAAATAGCAGAGAGATCAGTACAACAGAGGGAAGAGAACGGGGGAGGAAGAAGGAGAGGAAAAGGGGAAATACTGAGGAATTAATCAAGGTGAATTAAATTCCATGCTTTTACCATTATATCAAAATGAATCCTAATGTTAGAGATAACTAAAAAGAACTGATAAAATAGAAAATTAATTAGTTAAAAAAGATATACACACAAATTATCTTTCACAACTATCTAGAAGTAAAAAGTCATAACAAAATAATTTTAGTGACCCTGTCGCTTTAAAGATAACTGAAGTGTATCCTCATGGGGAGAGAACATGATATTATGGGCAGAGTTGAAATCATCATTAATGCATATGTGTATGAATCCTAATTTTCTCAATAACAGTCCATAGTTTGCTTAACTTTTTGGCATCAATTGCTGTACATAGGAGAGAAAAAAAACGTTGAAATATTGCAGCATCTTGGAAATTTCATGGGTAGGCCTGTATATCAAGATAATATTTATATTTAAATACACACTGTCCATTTTAATAAATGTATGACATCTAAATTTTATATATTTATCCTATTTACACTGATTCCACTTGTATTTGTTTGCTATTGTTTCATGGCTATTTACCAAAAACGTAGGAGCTTATAACAATGCACATTTTACTATCTCTCCCTGTTTCCATAATGAGTAATGAGTCTGGACTCAGCTTTGCTAAATTTCCTTCGTAGGGTTTCATAAACCTGAAATCAAGGTGATAGCAGGCTGAGTTTCTCTTTGCTTCCAGGGAAGGGTCTGTTTCTAAGCTCTTTCAGGTTGCTGATAAAATATTTTTCCTTGTGGCTATAGAATCCATGACAACTTGCATCCTTAAAATCAGCAATGAAAAGAACAATTCTCTGCTTCTTCAAGTCTCTGACTTCAGGAAAGTTCTCTAGGCCTTCTTTTAACAAGCTGACCTGACCAGATCAGGCCCACTCAGTAAAAACTTTCTTTTGATTAATTTGAAGTTAACTGATTAAAAGTCAACCCTAATTACATCTATAAAATCTCTTCACTTTTTCAATTCGACATAACATAATTCCAGGGGTGATATTCCATCAATTTTGTCATGTTCCATTTGTTAGAAGCAGATCACAGGGCCATCCCATACTCTAGGGGAGGGGAATACAAACAGATATGAATTCTAGGAGACAGAGTTCATGAAGGCCTCACTAAGATATATCTACCACATCAGCTCTATGCCAAGCACTATGTGATATGAGTAAAACAATTAAATATTTGGGGAGACTTTCTAACTTAATTGGAGACACAGGCAAGCACACATGTAAGTTAATAAGGATTATTGATATCCTGGTAGAAGGGATATGAATGAATGCTTCCATTCTAGTTGGAATCAGTGAGTGAAGCAAACTGTGATGTGATTTCAGAAAGGGAACCCTTGTGCTAAGCCTTGAAGTCTTGCTACAAGATAAGGTAAGTTTAAAAATAGATCAAGAGGGGGCTGGGGTTGTGGCTCAGCAGTGGAGCACTCTCCTTGCATGTGCTAGGCCCTGGCTTGTATCCTCAGCATCACAGATAAATAAAGGTATAATATGCAACTACAACTAAGAAACAAATAAATATTTAAAAAAATAGATCAAGAATGTTCAAAGTGTGTGAGATGGCATGCCAACTTTGTGACGGCAGAGCTATAGACCGAGTATTTTCTTCATTAGCGTAGTGACTATTCTTTGACCTGTACATATTAGCATGGTGCTGTGATCAGAGTGTATAGAGCTTTTTGTGTAGTGAATTCTGTGGTGCCCAGATCTCCCTAGGAATAAGACACTTCCTCCAGCTGCCAGGAGTTTGGGCTTCTAATGACTCACAGCAGATCCTCTCCATGGAAATTTCTTTTAGCAGAAGGGACATGTATCTCTCAAGGTTATGACCCAGTGATGATAGCAGTTCAGATCCAATGTCTGAATGATATGGGTACAAAGGCCCTTGCTTATATTCAATACCTATCATCTGGAAAGTTAAATATGGCAAAAGTATTTTAAAGTATGGATTCAATTCCTTCCATATTCTCAGCTGTGACTTTAATATTTCCCTTATCGCCAAGAGGTGCCAATCTATTTTATGTTACATTGTGACAGGTTTAAGAATATGTCAAAAGTGATGACGTGACACTTTCAGAGCTCACCCCTCTAGAGGCCTGGCAACTTCTAATGTCACTCTCAGTGTGGAACTTTATAGAAGTGTATCATTCTTATTCAAGGCTCTTAGTTTAGAGGTTCCATTAACAGGGAAGGCACTATATTAGGGGCCCAGCAAATGTCCCTTTGCACTGTGGATTATGGCTGTTATCCAGTAACTTTGTAACTTTTTGTGCCAAGAGACTAGCAGGAGCGGGTAAAGCTGTTGATACAGTGTGGGCAGGGAAGTATGCACTTGGCACCCACATAATACAGTATGTCCCCTCATTAATTTTGAAGCTAAATAAAAATGGTATGAAAATCAGACTTTCAAACCCCTTAGGAATGGTGAAGTAAAACACCAGATGAGCAGAAATGCTAATAGTGATTGAGGGGAATCTAGAATGCATACCAGAGCAGGGAGATGATGAAAGTCAGTTGTAGCTGCTAGAATTTTACTCTGTTCTAGTGACCTTCCATTTGTTAGGGTTTTCAGGATAAGAAAAAATGCAAATCCAAGTGAAACTTTTCCCAGTTTGATGAATTTACTTTATAAAGCAAATTGATAAAAATTGCAAAAACCTTGGACTAAAGTAGATCTGGTGCTACACGCCCAGATCTGCTTTCAGTATGGTGAGTGGTAGTAGCTCTCACTCACAGCTTATATAATCCCTCTCTGGAATTGTCCTGAAGCCAGCTGTATTCCTCAAAGTCACCCCATCCCCTCCTAGGGCAGTCAACATTTAATAATTGGTCAATATTAAAGCACAAAGCCCAGGTCCATTCAGGGAGTCTCTGAAGGCTATACAAGCTCAGAAATTCCCAGGGTTCAGGAAAGTCCTGTGATACAGATGCATCACGGTAGGTAGTGTATCTCTTCCTTCCACTCAAATCCTGTTTTCTTCACTCCTTCCTACATTTTTTGGTAATGAAATTCATCCCCCATTAACTTTTGTATGCAAATCTCAGTTTCAGAGTGTGTTTCTAGCAAGTCTGTTTCTAAGCAAGACTGCTAAAATGTGGCAAGTCATAAGAAAATATAGATTTATTGATGTAGCCAGGGCAGTTCCTAGAGGGTCTTACACATCATGATGTTGAAGATAGAATTTCAACAGTGAGGCCTCATTCTCTGCTTGGGATTGATAATAATAAAATCTGAAACATAAGGCTATAAAGAAGTAGACAGACACATTATCCCTTTTGTGGGTATATGAAAAAAAGACACTGCATCTTCTTATGTTTTATTTTCTCTTCCTAATTGTTTTCTTAAAGCACACTTATTCTGTACACTTGGGAGAAAATGTGGTCTGTTTTAAATTTCCTTCAATTGTTTAAATGGGGTAAGTCATCTTCTCACTGCTACTAATGTAGAGATTTCTACGCCAAGGTCATTGGCTAGACAGTATGTTTCATAATTACTGTCAGCACAATGCAATGTGGATAACAGGTGAATAAAAAGGCCCAGAAACAGTGAACTCAAAGGGGTAATGGTCTCCAAAGTGTGGTAATGGACAATTCTTTTTGATGAATAAGCAGATCACACACTGTGAACAAGGCGAAATATGCATGAGCACATAGGTGCTCTGTATAAAATCTCAAGAAAAATGACTGCTTTTTTTGTGATAAAGAAGACACTAAAATAACAATCAATTAGGGTACATGAGTGCACTCAGTTTCAAACGTCTTTGAGGAATCTTTCATTTCAATGCAAAGCAACTAAAAATTCATAACTATCAGAAAAATACAAATGTCAACTGCTAGTCAGAAAGGAAATCTATTTTAAACATGAAAATATAAATTTTTTATGACCTCCTGTTTAAAGAATAGATGACTCTTGATGGTTATCATTCTTTGAAGGCTTTAACTGAAATAGCAACATCTTATTGGCATCATGGTGCAGCCAGTGATTCTATAATTGACAGGTATAGTATTACATGAATAAAGTGAAGTGTATTTTGAAAGTTTGAGAGTGACCAAGTAGGCCTTAATGTTTCCCTCAGCTAGTCTAAACTTTTAGACAGGCTTTCTGTCTGACTCTAGGCCCTGACCTTCCTTTTCTTAGAGCTTTTACTTAAAAAAAAAAAGAAAGAAAGAAAGAAAAATCATTGTAAATTCTTTCTCTGGTACTTTGAGATGTAAATCTTCTTAAAAGCTGTCTGCCAATTTTATAACCCTGGAATGTCTTTCTCAAGGACCTGGGAGCCAGCCCATTGAAATGTAATCATCAAGGAAGATACCGCATCTATTTCTCAGTCTAGGGGAGCCACAGAAATCTAACTTTGGTGCTGGCCTTGCTCCAAGTTGTAAAACTGCCTGCTGTCAGGAACCTAGGACAAAGTTTACTTTTTCTTTGGATAAGGCCAATTAGCAAATACTAATGGCTTAGGAAGCTTTTCCCCACAACCCCCCATTCCAGAGAGTTTTAAAACACTCTCACTTTATTTCAGGGTAGCCGAAATCAAACTGAGTTCTAGTCTCTTTCTTCTATCCCAATATCCTTGAATGAAATATTTCTTGCCTGTTTAAATTTTTCTGTTTATAATTCTTTTTTGAACAAGAGCATCAGACAATTCCTGAGAAAATATGTTGAAATTCTGCATTATTCATGCTTCTATAAATCAAGAAATTGGCAAAAAAAAATCATATCAGTTAATGGTTAAGGGATGATTTTGCAGTATCTTCGAAACTAGTCACTAGGTAGCAGCTTGGGGACATCACTGAAATTAGGGTTTCATCAAATTTGTCAAAAAGCTCTCAAGGACAACGGTTCTTCTCAATAGTCACAGAAGGACCAATGCTTAAAAAAATTAAAACAGCCCTACAGTCACTCTCAGATTCTGGTGAGCACAGACTGAGTCAAACCCCTTTATAAGTATAGATGAGCCTCCTGATAAAACTTCACTGGCTAACTGATCAAATTATTATAAAGTGCCAAAAATTTGCCTATTTTAAATTGTTCTGATCCAGGTTTGCAATTTTCATTTTTTTTTTTTTTTACAAACAGAACATATGAATGATTGGAGTGAAATGGTTCATGGTGTACCATGAGCTATATTGTGAAATGGTATGTTTCCTCTTTTTTTGGAATTGAACTCAGGGGCATTCAGCCACTGAGCCACATTCTCAGCCCTATTTTGTATTTTATTTAGAGACAGGGTCTCACTGAGTGGTTTAACACTTTGATTTTGCTGAGGCTGGCTTTGAACTCTCAGATCTCCAGGCATGTGCCACCATGCCTGGCCATTTCCTCTTTTGTTTTCCTCAGTTAAGAGATTGAACAAGGTTTAAATTAGTCTTTTTTTTTTTTTTTTTTAAATCAGTTTTGACATTAGAAGTGCTGCCTGGCTTTGGATTCCTAAATTGTGCACTTTTTAATTTCATGTCATTTATAATAAATTCAAATTTTTTAGCTCTCTTTTCCTTTTTTTTTTCCTGGGATTGATTGAACCCATGACTTTCCACATCCTAGGCAAGTGCTCAGCCTCCTGAGTAGCTGCGATTACTGGCATATACCACCATACACCATTTCTGGCTGTTTTCAATACTTATACTTAAAATTCTTCACAGGGCCACAAGAGTTGTAAGATTTAATTTATATTGCCGTTATTTTGTAGCCTTGGATTGAATCCTTTTCATCAGTACCTATTCACTTAGACCTGAACCTTAGTTCTCCATGGTCTCCACTTAAATGTTAGTTCCCTCTGCCATTTTTTTTTAAATCATTTTGGTTTTTGTACCCTATACTATGGTTCCATGGTTGTGTATCCTATAATCTACAAGCAAATTTGTACATATATGAAGCATTTTCAACAATCTGCATTAAATGTTTAGAAACATATAGCTGTAGAATAAATAATAAACATAATTGAGAGTTCATAAAAAATCAAGCTGAAGTACATGAGAAAGCCTTCTTAATATGACTTAGTTTGCAACATATCCTAACTTGTCTTACTTTGAACCATAACTTTATAAGAATGTTTTTCAATGAATACTGCAATAGATAATAGATTATCCCCTCTCTCTACTCTTCTAAGAGACAAGTTCTAATTTAAACTGAATTTTTAAGTTTGTTTCAAAGCACTTGCATTTTGTCCTCCCATTTTAAATTTTAATTCTTTAAATATTCTATTAAATTTGTGATCATTATGTGTGCTCAGTAGCAGAATTTAATAGAAAAAGGGAAAACACATATTTTATATTAATAGTCTCTTTTCTATTATCTACTTTGAAGTGAGACCTATATGCCAGAGAAGGATCATGCATGCAAAACTTTTTGACTTTGTACGTAGAATAGTATAGATTTGGTAAAGGAGGTGAGTGAGAGCAAGAAGAATAAATATTTAAATATGTGTACTTGGTCTTTTATTTCTTTAATGTAGAATAATTAGTTATTAAATTCATATTGAATTTGAATTAATTTTTCAATATTAATAATATATGTGAAAAACCCAAATAGTCAATATATGTATCTAAAATGATAATTTTACCACATCAGGAAATTTTTTTCGAGTAAATAAAAAGAACAGTTGTATTTGAAAAGAATTTCTTATTTGTTTTGATCTTTGACTAAGCAACATTTGCCTAAAGAACTATGTAGGAAAAAACTAAAGATATGTGCCATTCTGATATATTGTAATTAATATTTTCATGGTGCCTGCACTCATTTTCATGGTCAAGCCTAATCATTGGAATAAAGACCCAGAGAAGACTTAGAAGCAGGCGAGCTGCTCCTTGGTGGTTGTTGTTGTTTTTTTAATATATTTTCTTTAATTACAGATGAACAAACAGTATCTCTACTTATTTTTATGTGGTGCTGAGAATCAAACCCACTTCCTCACACATGCCAGGAAAAGGCTTTACCACTGAGCAACAGCCCCAATCCTCCTTGTTGTTTTTTGTTGTTGTTGTTGTTGTTTGTTTGTTTTTGTTTGTTTGTTTTAGTTCAAAATTAATTAGGATTGCTCTAAAATTAGATGTTTGTCCACAGAGGTGCAGAGTCATGGAGTCCACACATCTGAATTGCATAGTCAAGGCAACAAGTAAAGAATAATGAATTCGAATTCTAAATATAGGAAGTGAAACTTTTTCCTGTAAGGTCAATGGCCACATAAATCATTCTTTTTTATGTGCTTAGATATTCCAATTACTATGACTGCATAACAAATCACTCCAAACGTTAGTGACTTAAGTATCAATAATTTAATTTGCTCATGAATCTGCAATTTGAGTTGTACTCCACAGGTACAGTTTGCCTGATTCATAGCATTAAATGGAGTGATTCAAAGGCAGATGCTGAGGTCATCCGAAGCTCTTCAGTCAAGTATGACAATTGGTGCTAGACGGTCCCAATAGTTGAGGGCTGGGGCAACTGGGGCTCCTTGGATAGTTCTGTCTTCCTGTGATCTTTCCATGTGGTATTGATAGACCCAACCTGATCTTTTCTTTAAATTGGGAGCAATCTTGCCACAAAGCCATGAAAAGATAATTTCAGCTTTACTATAAATTACTGCAAATTCTGAACCTGCTTGGAATGCCTGCCCGTGCCTTGAACTCACCCATGCCTAGCTCTCTGACCAGATAGCAGCCCTCTCTGAAACTTTAGTGACACCTCATAAATATTGGCCTTCCCTGGCCAGATACTGACCCTCTCTGAGGCTCTAATGGTCCTCATAAATTCTGATGTTGGGGCCAGCAAAAAATGTAAACTACCATTAGTGTGATGCTTGTCAGAGTTCTGTTATCTGTAACCCCCCCCCTTGTGTAACTTTCTGGCCTATAAAGCTGGGCTGCAGAAAACCTGGGGTGCTGTCTTGTTCCCGCCATTTTGGGAGGGAGAGGCAGCCCGGCCGGTCGAAATAATAAGCTTGCTTTAATTTGATTTTAATTGGAGTCAGTGGTCTTTTCTTTCGTCCTGGTCTAACAGTATATCCATAAAGCAAGACTTGTTATATGATGGCTCAGAACTCCCATAGAGTTTCTTCAGAAGAGACCAAATGCAAGGTCTTTCTGAGGTCATGAAGCTTCTGTACTGCTTTGGTCTACACAGTTACAAAGGGGAGAACTTCAGGTTCTAACACTGGCATGTTAATATTTTCTTTCAAGAATGTTTGGGATAGGATGTATATCAGTGTGATAATCTTTGGAAAATACAATTTTTATAAATATAAAACTCATTTGATTAAACTTTAAAGTAACATCCTTATAGTGAGTTTTAATATTACAATATTCTGGTTAAAGCCATCATGGGAATAAAAAAAAAAACCTATTAAGCCCTTAGCATATACCAAGTGTTATGATAACTATAGTAAGCAGAGTATCTATTGTTCCAGTAATTTGATGTGATAGTTGTAAATGTTCTCCTCAATTTGTACATTAGAAAAAAATTAGTAAGGTAGCTAATTATATAAGATATATGGTGGATGAACCTTTGAATTCATATATAACTGATTATTATTATTGCTCTCAACAGCTGCACTACAACATAGTGGTCCCTCATTTTAGGAGATTACAGGTGATTTATTTTAAGATCACAAAACTCTGTGGTGGTTGACCTGAGATTAGTGTCTAAGATCTCTGAATCTTTGAGCTCTGAACAATGAATCTCTACACCAGGTTGTTTTTAATGAGTTAAGCAGAAGAGAGAAAGCTTGGAGGTACACTTGCAATAATTTTATAGAAGGTAATATAAATTTTTAATAGGTGAATGGAAGTAAGTTCAGAGTTTACCCTGGATAATAAACTGGATAGATTGCCAGATCCTCAGTTCTCAATTCCTCTGATCGAAATGCTTACAAACTCACTCTTACTGCAGAGACTCACCATATCTGTGCCAACCCATACTGATGTACCCATGATATCTCCAGGTTCTGCCCTCATCTTTCAAGGTGACCACTGCCCTCTCTGTGTCCCTCAGGCAATGAATAAACTCAATGCTACATGTACTTAGACACTCTGGCTCACTATTGTTCCTTCTGATTTTCTTTTGTTATCTCTTCAACTCTATTTTGCCTTTTTATTTTCATTTTCTCCATGAAAACTTGATTTTAAAAAACCAAAAAGAAAATCCATAGTTTTAAACTGTATATATATATATATATATATTCATTCATTTTAATATAAGTTTCAAAATAACCATTCAAGATAAGATTTAATACATTTTTATATGAGAAAAAAATTCTGAATACTAAAGGCAGAGAAAAGATTTTAACTTGAGACATTTGGACAAAAACTATTTTTCACTCTCCAATTTCACTCTTTTTATATAAAATAAATACCTTGATTTAGGGAGGATAGTCCTGATTTATCACTTTTGTCCTGGTGTTATTATTACTAGTGTGCTCTTCAGCTCTCAAAACTGTCTTAAGTTGATTGATAAGTGTGCCTATCCCATGTGCTTACTGAGCATAGAAGATTAGCTACAGATAATGATAATGTACTGTAAATTTCAAAAAGCTACAAGAAAGGATTGTTTTCTCCATAAAGAAATGATAAATGTTTGAAAAGTCAGTTAGCTTTCTCTCATTGTGACAAAATATCTAAGATAATGAACTTATAAAGAGAAAACTTTTATTTTTTCTCATGGTTTCACAGGTTTTAGTCCATGGCTGCTTGAGGCAAAGCAGCACATCAT
Source organism: Ictidomys tridecemlineatus (assembly GCF_052094955.1). NCBI lineage: Eukaryota > Metazoa > Chordata > Mammalia > Rodentia > Sciuridae > Ictidomys > Ictidomys tridecemlineatus. The sequence goes on from NC_135477.1 coordinate 63,648,292, forward strand.
AATCAAGAGCAAATAGTGGAAGTAGCTATTTGGAAACAAAAATGGAAAAGAGGAACAAGATTGAAGGGCATTCCCCTCAAGGGAACATTCCCCTCTCACTAGGCCCCGCCTCTTAAAGGTTCCATCACATCTCAGTAGTGCCTTAGACTGCAGATCAAGTCCTTAAAACACAGGCCTTTGGGGGACAAGCAAAATGCAAACTGTAACAAGGAGATAGATATATTTACCCTGATTTGAACATTATAAGTGTGTACACATATCAAAACATCATATGATATTTCATAAATATGTAAACTTTTTATGGTTTTACTAATCAGCCAAAAATAAATCAAAATTTATTTATTCACAACTATTCTACTTATAAATTATTATTTAATATATAAATTATTTATATATTAAAGTAATTCTTTCTAGTTCCTCTGGTAAACTGACTCTATTTGCCACACGATTTTAATGGCTGATATCCTGATCAACCTCTGATTGGATGGGACACTTTGTATAAAGGAAATGAAAGCATCACTGTGCATACACCCATGTTGGCCTTCCTTGCTTAGGATTGGCTAGTATTCCCATGATCTCATCACCCAAGGAAGAGAAGCCTGTGAAATCTTGAGCCCATCTTAGTCTGATCCCCAGACCCTCTTCATGCTTTTCTTATTAACAATAAAAGGCCCTCTGATTTAAGTAGGGCTTTTATTGTTGTAAGTCATAAAACCTTAGAACAATTTTACTTCAATGAACAAAGGGATTTAGCACATAATTGAGAAGCATGTTGGAAGAGGTCTTGGGGGCACCTTTAGAATCAGAGACTCAACCAATGATCACAAGTTCTCTCCCTCTTTATCTCTGGCTTTCTGTGTGGCTTTCAGTGCATGTCTGTCTGTTTTTCTCTTACTCTCCTCTAAGTGGCTTGTGCTTTATTCTGAATGCCTTTCATTATTCTTAAGCACTATGGTGATAAGAAGGTTCCAGGCATTTGTAGTAGCAAAACGTGGGGGCTTATTCCTATTGAGATGATTTGGGACACATGCTTATTTCAGAATGTATTATTGTAGGCACGAAGTAGAGGTATCATCTGGAGTTCTTCTCGGGTCTCTATTGTATATCTAAATAATGTAGATGCTATTTCTAACCCAAAGACACAGAGAGTGGAATAATTGTGTTTCCTTAAGGAAATATAAGGATAGTAAAGGAGGTATGGGTGCTAGGAAGCAAAACACAAAGCTATGTACCATTCTACTTCTTTGATCAAAATTTAAAATGTACATGTACTAAGTGGGATGGAGTTGGATAATGAAAAATATCATTTTGTCACAAATAAAACAAGTTAAGCTCCATCATGGTCACATTTTAGGAAAATAAATTGTTGACATTCCCAATATCAATAATAATGTTTCCTCAGAATTATGGCTTTATCAGTGTTGATCCACTTATTCTAAATGTCTAGCTCATGCCTCTTCAACTTTGGGCATAATTCCATCACACTGATTCTGAGGCCATGTTTAAAAATTACTCTTCTTCTGCTTTGACATATAGGGTATATCTAGATCAGGGCAGATATCTGTGTATGTAATGAGCAAGTAATGGAAAATTCAAGATTGTCTATTGCCTAAAGGCTGAGCTTTCTCCTCATCTTTGTCTTATTCTGTATCTTGCTTTACCAGCTTTTCACATGGTGCATCACTTATAGTAGGTGAATAGTACAATTGTATTCAAGAAACACTCTACCTATTCTTGAATTTTAGCATGTTATCTTTTTTTTTTTTTCTCCTGTGGTGCTGAGGATTGAACCCAAGGGCATCGTGCATGTGAGGCAAGCACTCTACTAACTGAGCTATAGCCTAAGCCCTTAGCATGATATCTTAACAAAACAAGTGATTAGCAAGAAGATGCATTTTAGTTACAGCATTTAATTTTAGAGAAAAAAATGATGACACCAGAAATTCAATGTTTTCTGCCAGAGAAATTAATTAAAAACAAATCAGTTTGATGTATTTATGATACAAAAATTTACTGAGTGTGTCCATTGGGACAGATCCATTCATTACAAAGGGTCTCTAGTCTCGGAGCATAACTGTTATCAAAGGCACATGGACAGAGAAAACCAATTCATCATGGAAAATGTTCTTACTCAGGGGTAAACATCACAAATAAAGAGGAAACATCATCCTAATGCACATTCCTGAAGTCTCGAAAGGTGGCAAAGCTCTGAGTGGGACCTGAGTTGTACAGACTCGTAAGATTCTTCTCAGGTGACTTTTGACAGACAACCAAATCTGGATGTTTGATTCAAAAGTTTTCTAGCTAGAATGACTCAAAGATTCCTTGAGTTCTTTCCAACTTTACATCTTTGAATAATTAGTAAGATGTTCTGCTCCAACAGGCACTCCTTTAATAATAACACAGAGGATAAGATAACACCAGTGAAACTTTCATTAAGTTCATTTTCAGTTTTTGCAGAGTGTTAGAAGCTGGTTGAGATTCCTCAGGATTTATGAAATATTGTCTTTGTGGAAATGAAATACATAAAGCCAGATAAGTGGTAGTTGACTTTTACTTTGTTAAGAGTTTATTAATGAAGTTTAGTTTTTGTTGTAGTTTTAATCTGGATCTAATATATTTCCCAAATGCTATTATTGTTGTTGAGTGTTTGCATGTTAAATAGGAAACTATTATGTATATTCACTAGCCTATCACTGTGTCCCTGAGAGTTACAAAAACATGCAATTCAATTTCAAATCTCCTTCTTCTTTCCACCTTTCTTCTTAAAACTGGTAGAAAGCCAATTGAGACAAAAAGAAGATTTATTAATTCCTATAACTCAGAACAACTAGGATTAAGGGTTAAAAAATGCTCTTTCTGTTTTGTAACTCTGTATTAACTTAACTCTACAGGGAGTAGGAAGGGGGGAGAAGATATATACAGCCAACCACAAGTTTACATAACTACAATTTAGCAATTACAGAGAGGACAAACTCTTCCCATACTGTGAGAGAACAGCATGGTTTTTGCCATAAATCCAGTCCTTAGAACTATTCACCATGGCAGATAGGTACAGCTCTGTGATTGGAAGTCCTCCTAGGGTGACATAGACCATAATAGGGGGAAGTAGCTCCTCTAAAGAAATATGTGTAGAGCGGGGTAAGAGTCGATATGGAAGTCTTACAGAAGAAGAAAATTGATGTTAAGCAAAATGAATCAAAGGATGCCCTCTGCACATTCCCTGAGTACTAATTTTCCAATCACAGAATGTTCTTTCACAGAAAAGTTTGACACAGAAGTTCAGATTTCTCAGCAAAATCTTTGTTCTCTGAGGTGACACAATAGAGAGCCCATAGAAATCACAGGAAAATATTGGATTAATTTTATTTTTATTTTTTTTAAAATTTACAACAAAACAAAGTACAGAAACCTAGTGCTTTAGTTAGTCATGTGGAAAATATACACAAGTGGCTTTTTTTTATTACAGTTTTTGTCACCTACATAGCCTCAAACAATATTAGTTTTATCATTGCTCGTTTTTGATCCTCCGAATTTCTTTCTATGTTTTAAAATAATTGCTCCTCTCTCTCAAAAGAGGAATTTCCTTTGAATTTACATCATAGCACATTATCTTCATTTAATGTGTTTATTAGTTGCATGATTTCAACTCTTTGTGTCATTAGGGACTTAACAGGAAAATCCAACAACGTTTCACTGAAGTAATCAAGTTCTATTGCTGTGGTTTTACACACTCCTAGGTGCAGGGTTATTCTGAATGGTTGACCGCAATTGTTGCTCTGCTGCATTAGGATAGGTATTCACAGACTGAGAAATGTTCAGCCTACCAAACACAAATATAAAGGTTTTAGCGGTGTCTTTTAAAATTGATTTATAAGGATGACTTTCCTTTCTTTTATTAGGTGTTTCCAGTTAGGCACACCACTTTTTGGTCAACCTCAAGCACATCTGCATGAAGCTTCTGTTGAGCCATTTGGGTCTTCTTTGCTCTGACCAGCAACTGCCTTCCAAGAGACCATGACAGTCCTATTTACAAACCTTTTCTGATGAAAGAAATCTTTTTTTTTTTTTTTTTGCTTAAATGCCGCAACAAAAGGGTTTCCCCTTGACACTTTTTAAGTAATAATATTAATCTTTGCTCAGGTCATAATTATCATCACTTATTCGTATGAATATTATGTAAGAAGTATGTTTTAAGGCCTATAAAATGAAAGGAGGAATACTATCATTTAATGAATTCATTATGGTGAACATGGAGGGCCAAAGTCAGTGAAGAACATCAGTTAAGACAACCAAATAAGGAATTTAGACCTTTCATAACTTTATCCACACCAGGGAGATGAGAGGTTATCCAATAAACAAATCAAACAGATATTTAGTGGGAAATATACAAATTTGATGACTTGAATTACTTGACTTATGTGATTGAGAAAAAAAAATAGAATTCTTTTTTAACCTGTAAGAAACATTAGGAGACCAGGAAGCCATTTGCAGTTGTATCAACATGTGACTATGATTACATTTGCATATTAGGTGCTTTTGAAAAGATTAATGACTTTATGACTATTTTTAAAGGCATCTATTACTATGAAAGGTTTAGGAGACCACTGATACTTAAGTAGCTCTATGGACAAAAAAATAGAGAAGAAAAAGTCATTTTGAAATCGTGTGTGAATTCAGTCCCCAGCATAAGTTACAGTACCATTCACAGCGTTTTACCTCTACTTCTTCACCACCTCCTCTTATGCCCTGGAATCACCGCCATCTTAGTGGGAGGAGCATCTTGAATGGCAGGTCAGAAGCCCCACCCTAGGAAGCAGCAAGTGAGAAGAAGATCCTAAGGGGATAGATATAGAGACTCCCCTCCACCTCTTTGGGTTAATACATGAATCAAGTTGGAAAAAAAAAAAAAGAAATCGTGTGTGAATTGAATAATGAATAATATAATTCTATTTATACATATGACAAACAAAACCTATAATACATACATATGATCAAATTACATACCTAGCATCTTCTGAGTATCCCATTAACTTCTAAAATTTTGTTCTATCAAACATTGAATTTTTACCTATTCAGTTAAAAAAGAATAATTAGGTCCAATAGCAAAAATGTCACTATAGTTTCTCAGCTCACCTATGTCGCTTTATATTCTGATAATTATACTTAGGATTTGGGAAAGTTGATCATTCTGAATCTCAGTTTCCAAATGTATAAAGTGAACAGAGTAGTGAATTAACATCTCATACAATGAGAAAGATTAAATCAATAAATGGATGTAAAGTTATTCCTAGGATATTAATTAGAAAGTATAAAATTCACTGTAAATATTAGCTGTTCTTTTTGTAAACAAACAAGTTCTGCTTTATTCCCTAAGTCTTGAAAAATAAAAAAAAAGATTATTTCTGTAATCTAAAATTTACAAATCTACTAAGTTAGTCTTCCAATGTAGTATTTGACTGGGTACCTGAAGACCTTGATCATATTTTATACTTCAAGAACACAAATAGCATTTTAGAGTTTCCAGTCTGATCTAGAATTCTGATAATAATATCTGTGTAATTATATATATGTAGTGCTTTTTTATTTCTTGTAGCTATTTGAGTTTTTTCCCTGTTCCCCTAAAAGGAAAAAAATATTAATAGCATTTCCAATCAGGTTGTTATGCAATTTCCATTAGTCATAGCAGATTCTATTCAGGTTATAATTTTAAACTGTTTCCAATATATTGTTAGGAAGGTGTTAATATTACAATTACATGTTAATATTACAATTACAATGTTAATATTACAGCCGCTCAAGACTACAGCTACATTTTGGATGTTTAAATAGTCATATATACATATATCTTAGGTGGGGGTGGGGATCTCACTCAGTGTTATTTTTTTCTTTAATATGCAAGTAGCATGTCATTATCTAACAAGCAAGCAATTTATCAGTTACAAAACAGAAATTGTTCTTCAATCTAATGTTGGCAGGAAAAGTTCTCCCCAAACCATGGATCCCAGAGTTGTGTGTAACTAATATTAAGAACAAAGGAGGTAGGTTTATTTGTTTGCAAACAGTGCTACGTGGAGACAACTTCCACTTAGCTTCTTCCATTCCTCTGGATGAGGTTTTAGCAGTGAAAGACTGGTTTGGGTGAAAGGCTTTCTTAAAAGTATTATGGGCTCTAAAATGTTTCATTTCAAATATGGCTTGTTTGTTTCTTCTGGACACAACCCACACGTTTTTCTGCCCCCCGCCATTCAATATTTACTGTTGCTGTATTTTTGTATTCTCAGAAGCTTTGGGCATATTAGAATTTTCAGCAGCATGTATGTTATCTCATGGAAAAGTGTCACATGAGGGTCTAGATCCCAGTAATTCTGGAAGTAGGAGTTGATTTTTATTATTGTTGTTGATGTTGCTATTACTGGTTATGATTCTATTTTAATGTCATTAATCCTGGACATAATAAGCAAAGTTGGAAATTGTTTATATTTATTAACTATTTGCATTTAATCTTCTATTGATTCAGGTTTCTTGGACCTTTAAAATGGGCTAAAGTTTTTCAACAGGCTTTTCAAATATTTTTGAATATTTGTTATATGTCAACATTTTTTTCTCTCAGACAAAACATTTTCTGCCAACCCATCATTGTCTATTTACTTTGTTTAAAGGGTCCTTTCACAATATAAAATAACCAGATGACTCTAATTATATCTTTGCTTCTGAGTCTTTTCAGAAAATTTATTCTAATACTTATATTCTTTTAAAAAATTTTTCTTCATTAAGACATTTCCCCTGTAATTCTTAAAAATGCATTTTGCATACAGCATCACATAAAGAAATACATTTATTTTTTAAGATAACTCATATGCAAATATAATTTATTAAGCAATATTTTTCTATTTGACTAAAAATCATCTGCATTATGAAAGCTCTCATTTGTTTCCTATTGTTTTTCTGATTTTTCTACCATCCTTTGTCAATTTAAACTTAGAAAACAATTTTTATAGTTTTGTAGTAAGTGTTAATGTTTAATGAGGTTGTTTTCATTGATTTTTTCTTTTTTAATATTTTATTGATTGCTTTTGCAAATTTACTTTTCATATAAAATTTACATTTAGATTTCTTCTTTTCCCATCATCTCCCCAAATAAGCTGGTTGAAAATCCAATAAGTGTATACATTTACTTGAGCTATGAAGTCTACTTGATATTGAATCTGCTCCTCCAATATTAGCAATAGCATCCAATTTTCGGTTCACATTTTATGTTCTAATTGTGCTTACAATTCCAGGCAGACAAGATATTGTGGATAGTTTCTCTGTTTTTCCTCACAAAATAAAACTGTAACTCTGGAAGTAGTGCAAGAGGCAGGTTAAGGAGTCCTGTGGGAGTTTTGAAGAGGAAGGCAGACTGATTTGAGACTCAGGACTGAAAGAAGCATGCAGCAACAGGGTGTCTCGTGTCACTCCCAGAAGGAGACCACCAAGGCCTCTCACCTCCCAACTTGACCTAACAAGAGAAGACAGCCCTGACCAACTCCTTCCTTCACCAGATTGCTCCAACAACACAAAGACAGACCATGGAAAGTGGATGAAAAGACAAGCTGCAGACTTGGAGAAATATTTACAAGTTAGGTATTCAACATAAGATTAGTGGTTACACTGTATAAAGATTCTCAAAACTCCACAGTAAAAAACAAACAAAAAAATAGATTATGGTTCAGTGGCAGAGTGCTTATCTCACAAGTATGAAGCACTTGGTTTCGATCCTCAGAACCACATGAAAATAAATAAATAAAATAAACTTTTTTTTAAATGAGCAAAGGACATAAGAGAATATCTTTCACTTAAGAAAGTAGATGGTTAAACATACATACACACACACACACACGTATGAAAGAATGTTCTGGATCATTAGCTATCAGGGAAATGCAAATAAAAACCAGGAAGAGATGTCATTGGGTACTTCAACTATAATAACTGAGAAGAATAGGCAGAGTGGAGCCTTTAGTGCCAGCCTGCATCCATATTTTTAAGAAATACAATGTCTAATGGTTGTGAAGAACACATGGCCAAAGACTGAAGGGACAACATTGAGAGAATAAGTGATTTTCAGAATATGAACCAGGACAAGTTGCAAAATCTGTTCAGCAACATTGGTGAAGTTGAATCTGTAAAACTTATTCAGGATAAAGTAGCAGGGCACACCTTGGGCTATGGTTTTGTGAATCTCATGATTGCCAAGGACTGAATGGTCTGAGACTTCAGTCAAAAACTATTGGGGTATCATATGCTCGCACAAGCTTAGAAGTCATCAAAGAATCCAACTTGTCCATCAGTACAACCATGACCTGGAAGGATGTGGAGGATATGTTCTCTAGGTTCAGCCAAATCATCAACTCCTGGGGCCTTGTGGATCAGACCACAAGTTTATTTATCCAGAGGAATTGCATCTATCCAGTTTGACAAATGGTCTGGAGCAGAAGAGGCAATTACCAGTTTCAGTGGTCACAAACCTCCAGGTTCCTTGGAGCCCATTACATTGAAGAAGTCTGCAGCCAATTCCAATCAGAACAAAAATGTGGCCCTGCTCTCACAGCTGTTCTCCACTTGCAAGGTGGTTCCAAGGCCCAGAGCATCACCAGGTGCAAAAGTTCAGGTCACCCTGAGGGGTATAGATCACATGAGTAGGTTTTTCTATTGCTAATGTCCCAGGAAAGGCATCTCCATCTGCAACCCTGGGGAATTCCTGATGAGGGGATCCTCTGGCGGATGTCTGGCCCCTTTGCCATAGTCATCAATGTCAAACTCATTTGCAGTTTCAACACCAATAAGTACAAAGGGTTTTGTTTTGTTACCATGGCAAACTATGAAGAAGCTACAATGGCCATAGCAAGTCTGAATGGTTACCACCTGGGGGATAAAATCTTACAAGTTTCCTTCAAAACCAACCAAGTCCTACAAATAACAAACCCATGTTTTTTTGTTTTGTTTTGTTCTTTTTCTTTTTTTGTGCAGAGTAGATAATTAAGAATGAAGAAATTGTAACGTTTTTGTTAGTGTACAACTCATTTTGTGCCAGTTTTCACCTATACTCTGGGATGGAACTGATATGTTAAACTGTTTGAAACCCCCACGATGTTACCCAATTTTAAGCATCTCGAGTGATTTTCTTTAAAATAGAACTTAAGCAGAAACCTAAGTAGACTGTGTTGACTAACCAGTTCCTCTGGATGGTGGGAAAACTGAAGCATGCTTTACTTCTAAAACTAACACTCCTTTTATTTGAAGTCTCCACAAACTGGATTTTTTTTAAAAATTAGATTAGTTTTTAATCTAAAGATGTTAGATGCCAAGTGTGCATTTTCTCAACTGCTTCAACACTTTAAGCAATGTATGCTTTGGCTGACAGCAAATTGTTTGCCAAAGGGGTTCCCACTGCCATTTCCTAATTACTCAGTCTTAGGCTCTGCAGAGTGGTCTTGGGAGTGGCAGTGGTCCAGTCCCACATGGGCCACTCCCAGGAATGGGAGGGATGCACACATCAGGCCAGGCTGGGTCCAGAGGAAGACACGAAGGTGTTTCATAAGCCTGCGCACCAATGGGAATGGAGGTAAGAGTTTCAGGGAAACTTCATTATATTTCAGGCAGTCCTGAGCTCTAGGTATGCCTGAAGATGTGCAGGTGCTGGGACATCCCAAATTTCTGTCCACACATTTGCAAGGACAGTGCCCCACACATCAGACACTCTTGCTCACAGTGATTTCTCCAAGTTTCCAGGAGCATTTAGAATAGCTTGAATGCATAAGATATCTCTATTTTTTTATTAACACATAAACATTTGAGCATTGTATTTCACACATCCTTCCTTGTAACTGTTAGACTTCTTTCTCAGTGGGATTTTGTTTTGGAATTTTGCTTTCATGAGAACACTCAGCAGGAAAGTACTTATTGCCAGTTATCTATCAACAAAACCCTTTGATTTGTAGTTTTAAACATTAACCCTCAAAATTCTCTTTATAACTGCCTTGACATTTTGGGTTGCTCTGTTCTATTAATTTTATTTTGCTTTATTTGTGTTTGTTGTTTATCTTTACTTTTGCATTGAAGACCATTAAATTCGATTTTGGTTTGATTGAAAAAATGCAGAGCTGGTGGTGTTGTGGGATGAACTAATCAATAAAATCAGTAAGAGTGTAAGTTATAGGTTATAGATTAGTAAAAATATAGATTATAAATATAAGATTTTGATAAGTGAGATAAGACAAGTATAAAGCAAGAACTGTCATGGACAGGCCTAAGACTCTATTTTGCCTCCTTCTATTAAAAAAAGAAAAAAGAAAGAAAGAAAAAACTGTTACAAGAGCTGTTTCTGAGAAACTGAAATGAAAGCTGTTTCTTATACAAAAATTGTTTTCTGTACTTTGTACCCCACAAAATGTAAGTAGAGTTTTGCCCCCACTAACCACCTGCTTGAACTTGGGATACCATTGTCTAACACCTGCTTGGACCCAAGGTGCTGTTGTCTAAGTTGCTCAAGCTAACTGCTTTTTTAGCTTCTATCATCTGCTTGCTTGCTAACTGGAAAATTCTAGTCCTGCTTAGGGCTCTCAGGTTCTGCTAACTACTCTTTTAGCTACTGTGATCGGCTTGCTTACATGACACTAAGGACAGTCTCTGAACTGTAGTTTTCATCCTAACATTCTCAAGACACAGGCCCAGAAATTGCTGTTCTCCCACAGAGCTTCAGTCTCTATGGATGGGTTATAGCCTCTGGCCAGGTAAATAAAACTGTCTTTTGTTTGAATTTTTCTGAAGCGACTCGTTATAACAGTGGGAACATATATTGACTATGGTTGTGGATACATTCATTTGTGTACATTTAATAAAAGTCTCTAAAGCCAAATACACAAGCACAAATAAACAACAGAGAAAATACAAGCAAAATTGAAGAAACAGGATTAAGATTAGTGGATTGTATCAAAGTCAATCTCTTGGTTGTGATATATTACTGTAGCCTTGTAAGATGAAATTTAGGGGAAACTCAATAAAAATACACAAGATTATATTTCTTATACTTGCATATGAATCTAAAATTATGTAATAAAATTTTATTTAAAGTAACAGTTTTAAAAATAAAAGTCATCTAAACCTATAACACAAGAGTTAAAACCAAGAATCAACAAATGGGACGAATTCAAACTAAAAAGTTTTTTCTCAGCAAGAGAAATAATATGTGAGGTGAAGAGAGAGCCTACATCCTGGGAACAAATTTTTACCCCTCAAACATCAGATAGAGCTCTAATCTCTAGAGTATACGAAGAACTCAAAATGTTAAACAACAAAAAAGCAAATAACCCAATCAACAAATGGGCCAAGAACTTGAACAGACACTTCTCAGAGGAGGATATACAATCAATCAACAAATACATGAAAAAATGCTCACCATCTCTAGCAATCAGAGAAATGCAAATTAAAACTACTCTAAGATACCATCTCACTCCAATAAGAATGGCAGCCATTATGAAGTCAAACAACAATAAGTGCTTGTGAGGATGTGGGGAAAAAGCTACATTCATACATTGCTGGTGGGACTGCAAATTGGTGCAGCCGATTTGGAAAGCAGTATGGAGATTCCTTGGAAAGCTGGGAATGGAACCACCGTTTGACCCAGCTATTCCCCTTCTTGGACTATACCCAAAAGACCTAAAAAGAGCATACTACAGGGACATAGCCACATGGATGTTTATAGCAGCACAATTCACAATAACTAGAATGCGGAACCAACCTAGATGCCCTTCAATAGATGAATGGATTAAAAAATGTGGCATTTATACACAATGGAATATTATTCAGCACTAAAAAATAACAAGATCATAGCATTTGCAGGCAAATGTATGGCATTAGAGCAGATTATGCTAAGTGAAGTTATCCAATCCCTAAAAAACAAATGCCGAATGTCTTCTCTGATATAAGGGGGGATGACTCAAAATGGGATAGGGAGGAAGAGCATGAGAAGAAGACTACCACTAAATAGGGAAGAGAGGTGGGAAGGAAAAACAGGGAGAAGGGGAGTTGCATGGAAGGTGGAAGGAGAACCTCATTGTTATACAGAATACATATATGATGTTGTGATGAGAATAAGAAAAAAAAAAGTGTGTCACATTAGTTTGGATAGAGAGAAAGGATGGGAGAGGAGGGGAGAGTAGTAGGGGGATAGGAAGGGCAGCAGAATAGAATAGACATTATGATTGATGTATGTACATTCCATGTATGTATTATATGTCAAAATACATTCTGCTGTCATGTATGACTAAAAAAAATTTAAAATTAAAAGTCATCTATTTTCCTTGTTTAACTTATTTAAAGTTATTTTGTAATTGTGTTATTATTATTTAGGGAATTTGAATTGATAACTTCAAATGTAAACAAAGACATTTGATAATGTAAAGAAATTCAATGTAATTTAACTATTAACAGGGTTGTTTATGTTTACAAATTACAGGAGGAAAACATTGTTTTATTATCATAGCTTGAATCTCAGGCAAGAAATTTGAGTGTCTGTGAAACATAAATTTATATATTCATTTGTTTGATCACCTTGAATTACATTTTGAGACTTCCTGGTGGAAATTTAATGTGAGACACTTCAATTCTTTCTGAGTTATTTGAAGAGGAAGCTGGGGTATTCAAGTACTCTGTACATCATAGTCTATGGTGGAAGAGTACTGCCTGTGATTTGTTATTCCACCAAGCTGAATCCTTTGAGATGTTCATTTTATCATATTGCAATCCATTTTGTTTTAAATGTGTGTGTGTCAAAATAATTTATGCACAGCTTTTGAAGTTTCAGCATCCTCTCAGTAAATGTCAGTCCCTTCTCAGGGGTCCAGAAAATATTTGGCTTCTTTCATTGCACTCATATCACTTTGGTCTAAATGAAATTTTACGTGGCTTTTTAAGACCCTTTCTTCCTGAGAGCTGTTCACAGATAAAGGAAATACCATTCTACTCTCTCTGTATTGGGATAAGTGGCATTTTCAATTCTCTCTTCTCATAATGGACACTCTATGAATTTTTTGTTGTTTACTGTAAAAAAAATGCTTCAAAACTTAGTGGATAAAAGTGACACCCATATTATATTACTAGTGGTCAAGAGTTTAGCCATAGCTGATTCTCTGGTTCATGGTCTCAAGGTTGCAAGAAGGTGTCATCCAGGGCTTCAGTTATCTCAAGCTCTTCACATGGCTGTTGGCAGACTTCAGTCCCCACTTGACATTAAACAGAGACAGAGGAAGCTGGGGTATTCAAGTTCCTATTCATGTGGGTTTCTACATAATACCACTCATAACATGGCACCATCTCTCCGCCAAAGTGAAGTCTCCAAGAAAGGTGGATTCTGTCCAGATGGAAATGATAGTCTCTAAAATGTCATCCTATTAATCTCACCAAATTGTATGTGATATAAGGACCAACCTACATTTAACTGGATGGGATTTCTCAAAGACCTGATACTAGGTGGTATGGATGCTTGGGGACCATCTCAAGGCTGCCATACATTAACATATTTTCCATATGCTATGCCTGAAGACTGCACAAAGAGGAAGTCTAGGCCCTAGCTATTTTTCTGGAAAGGTTACCAACAGACTTTCTCTGGTCTGGAATAAGCAGAACTTCCAATGTCCTGTTGTTCTCCAGTTTCCCCTCCCATTTAACTCCCATATATGAATTGGCCCTAGGACGAGGCTAAGTCAGGGTTCTGAGTTTAAGATTTAATTTATTCCTGGTAGTTTTGATTTAACATTGAAGTAATGTAGTTTGTCTCTCCATCTATTTTTTCAAAATTTATTGTTTATGCCCTAGGTCCTTCCAGGCTTGGAATTTTGAAACCCAAGAGCATACATTAATTTCCACATTGTGCTTTCTCTTCTTTTTGAGATAATAAACCTAGAACAACACAACTAATACTTAAGTAAGAAATACCATGATAATGTCTAGAGAGAGGGGAAAATGATACAAAATGTATCAAGATTCCAGCTTATCATACTATTCTTTTTTAAAATTTATTCTAATTTGTCATATATGACAGCAGAATGCATTTTAATGCATATTACACATATATAGCACAATTTCTTATATCTCTGGTTATACACAACATAGAGTCACATGATTCATGTCTTCATACATGTACTTAGAGTAATGATGTCCATCTCATTCCACTGCCTTTCCTACCCCCATGCTCTGTCTCCTCCCTTCTCTCCCCTTTGCACTATCTAGAGTTCACCTTTTCCTCCCATGTTCCACCCCCATCCTCATTATGAATCAGCCTCCTTATATCAGAGAAAACATTTGGCATTTGGTTTTGGAGGGGTTGGCTTTATCCAAAGGACTTAAAAACAGAATACTACAGGGACACAGCCACATCAATGTTTATAGCAACACAATTCACAATAGCTGAACTGTGGAACCAACTTAGATGTCCTTCAGTAGATGAATGGATAAAGAAAATTTGGTATATATATATATATATATATATATATATATAAAACTCAGCATTAAAAAAGAATAAAATCATGGCATTTGCAGTAAATGGATGGAGCTGGAGAATATAATAGTAAGTGAAGTAAGCTTATCTTATTATTCTATACAAAAAATATTAAAATATTTCACAAAATTTTTAATATTCAGAAGATCTAAACTATGTTTATTGAAACAATAAATCTAGGAAAATATTTACTAAAATATGGTCATAATTTATGCAGGAAATTCTTTATAAACTTTGTAAATAATATTGTGCTTATTATACTTAAAGATAGTGTTATTACATACCTACTATGATTTTTTTTTAATATGAGAACAAATTTCATCTTTAAATCCTTGAGTGTATTCATAGAATTTGTTGTAAAATAAAGCAGAATTTTTTAAAAAAGTATCTTTTATATACAAATAACTACTCAAATACTTATTGCATTTCCATGCTTTCTGGATGTTTTTCATTGTTTTCCTGCTATATGGCATTAGTGGCTTCTTCTCTTGTTTTATTACTGGCCTGGCTTCACTGTTTCATTTTTTAAACATGGGGATTTCCATGTGTTTCTTTTCTCACCTCTTTTCCTCTCTTTATCACCACGGGTCTCATGGCCATCACATTCGATACTCAGTTTCATACACTCAGGACATCACAGTGTCCCTTCAGGTGAATAATACATCCTTGATGAGACCTCTCCTGAGACTTACAGTCTCACCACACACTACGGCTCAGTGCTCTGTGTAATATGCCACTCAAAGTACACATCCTCCCCTATCTGGAAACAATTTAAAACAAAACATTTTCATCTATACCTCACTATTTTCAGAGAAGATGATCACCCATCTCCCAGTCAATGAGATCGCAGATTGGAATCCTCCCTGAATTTATTCATCTTTCTTTGCTGTCTTCATTCAGCCTTTTTGAGATTGCTAAAATTATTCCTATTCCTTGTCATTCGTGCTGCTATTTTCTAATGTCAGATCCTCTTATCCTCATGTAAGCTATTAAAACATTTTGTTGGTGGTGGTGGTTGTAGGATTTTCTATTGGCTGTTGTGATCTCTAATCCATTCCAAACCTCCTTACCAGATTAATCCCTAATGCAGATGTTTCATTCCATCAGACATATCAGAAACTAAACAAACAAACAACGGAAGCTTAAATGAATCCATCTTTCCCATAGATTAGGGTGTGAACACCTTAACTTGGAAATTAAAGCTTTTTAAAATATATTCCCATCTAATGTCTTTCAGTTCTGAGTTTCATAACCTGCCTTCTAGCCAAACTGAACAACTTGTGTGTTTCCCTCTACACACTGACAATTGGTTTTTAAGTCCCCTCTATCTGCAATTCTCTTCTTCATCACCAGATTCAATAATTTATGTATTGTTCATTATACAGTTTAACTATATCTCTTTTCTGAAATTCTCTGGCCAGAAGTAATTTTACCCCTCTCTCTCTTCTTTCCAAGTTCATCTTGTATTTTACTTGACATTAATCTCATCAATTTTAAATATGTTTTGTGCATTCAGTTTCTTCCTCAGCTTTAAACCTCAGCTTCTTGAGACCAGATACTATGAGTTAGGGCTTTTTAACCTCATAGCTTTAACAACAACAACAACAAAAAAAAACTTTTTATATAGTAGCTATTGAATATTTATTGTTAAATTAACATTTTTCTATAAAATTAACCAATTTTGAATAATTGAAACAGTTGATTAAATTGCTATAGAATGGACATAGTTAGATATCTTTAAGAACTCTGGGTATAAAAGAAAGACCATTTTTCAATAGCTTACAGCTGAGAGCTTCGTTGTTTCTTTTAGTTCAAACTCTATTAGAAACTAAAATGTATTTTGGAAGCTTTGGAAGACAAAGTACTTTATCACTGGCTTTGGCTTTTCTTAGTCTTGATTCTCAATATAGTTTAGCATCTGATGCATTCAAAGCAAATAGAATAAGGGGATAGAATCACTGACATAATGCCCCATGAATTTTTCTTCAACCCACACTCTTCTACCTTGTCTTGGTCTTTTCTTTTTTGGTACCAGGGATTGAACCCAGGGGTACTTAACCACTGAGACACAACCCCAGCCCCTTTTATATTTTATTTTGAGAGAGGGTCTTGCTAAGGTGCTCAGGGCCTTGCAAGTTGCTGAGACTGGCTTTGAACTTGAGATCCTCCTGCCTCAGCCTCCTGAGCATCCCCTGCTGGGATTATAGGTATGTGCCATCATGCCTGGCTTAGTCACATTCTTAAATGAGATTGCCTGTCTTTGCAATTCTAAGAATAAAGATCAAAGGGAGAAGGGCTTCACTTTATTCTCACACATTGACAGCCAGCCTCTCCCATGAAAGATCATTCAGTAATGATAAGCTCAAAGTTGGTGTGTAAAATAGGAAAACCTTATGAATTTTACTGTAGCAAAACTTTGCTAAGATACAGATACCCAGACACACACTTAGAAAAGAAGATTTTTATAACTGGCATCACTATAATAATCAGTAGCATTTAATGAGTTCTACTTTTGCCAGGCTCCAAGTGGATCTCTTGTAATCCTTTAAGAGCCCCATGAAGTACACACTATTTGCATCATTTACATTGGTGAAACCTGGTGCTAAAAGTGGCCACTCTATTCATGAGAGCAAGTATGGCAATAAAGGGTATGCGCTTTGGAAGCAGATAAATTGGATCCAAATCATGACTACCTTTATAACCACTTGAATGTATTTGTGTGTGTATGAGTGTGTGTTTAAGAGCGAGATAATACTACTTTAACCCAATAGCTATATGGTAGACAGAATTTAAGATATCCCTTATGATCTCCACCACTTGGTTTTTACATTTCTGTAAAATCCCTCCCTTCCGTTTCAATTCGGGTGAGATCTGTGATAAGCTCCTAACTAATGACATGTGGTAAAGTGAGACAGTATATGCCATTACATAAGACTACATCTTTCTAGCTGACTTGCTTGAACATTTTGCCTCCTTATTGGGTTGAGGAAAAAGAAAACTATCACAAAGGCTTACAGGACAAAGAACTGCAGGTTGATTCTGGGAGCTGAGCGTTTCAGTCCCGTAAGTGCAAGGACCAGAAATCAGACAGCAACCACTTGAACCCACAGAAGGTGAGAGATGGTAATGTACAGCATTTGGTTCTATTCTTTTTTTTGGGGGGGGGGTGGAGGAGTAACTGAAGATTGAGCTCAGGGGCACTTGGCCACTGAGCCATATCGCCAACCTTATTTTGTATTTTATTTAGAGAGAGTCTCACTGAGTTGCTTAGCGCCTTACTATTGCTGAGGCTGACTTTGAATTTGTGATCCTCCTGCTTCACTCACCCAGCCCCTGGGATTACAAATGTGGGCCACCGTGCCTGGCTTGTTCTATACTTTTTAACATTGTAGTAATCATTATGCGTGGAGAAACACTAACACATATTTTGATATGTGGAAGTAGTACTTTTGCAATAAATACACACACAAAAAAAATGTGAGAGCAACCTGGAAATTGAAAAGAGAAAACCTTAATTATCTAGAACAGAAAGTTGATAAAAATGTGGTCCTGGAGGATACTGCAGGTTATAGCATAGAAAAAAAAAAAAAAAAGGAGAAACATGATTTCGGAAACTAGAGCAAGGAAAGTCCTTGTTAAGTAGTGGCAGAAAGTTTAACAAAATTGTCCCTGGAACTTTTGTGAGAGACAGAACTTGTATGTTGAACTCCCTATTTTTCTGAAGAGATTTCCAAGCCAAGTATTGCAAATACCATGCTGATTCTTTCTTACTGCTTATAATATAATTTGAAAGAACAGAGAGTAGTTGAAGGGAAAACTATTGAACAAAATGTAGCCAGGACTTGATGTTTTTGAATATTCTTAGCCTCTCCGCATGGCAAAAGCTGTTGAAATTTAGAAATTACTTTTGAAAATATGGCATAGTGAGAAAGAGTCTATCTACACCACCTTTAGCTAAAACTTTAGAAAGATCAAAAGGTCACAGTATTCTGTCACAGAGAGAGCACTTTTAAGAGATTAAATCCACAAATCCTTTCAGTCAACAGTAAAGCCTGGGGAATTTTTAAGGGCAATGCTACTCAGCCATTTCAAAAGCAGCCAAAGGTGGAGAAGGATCATCATTATTAAAAAAACAAAACAAAAACCTGAGGATGTGGCCTTTGCTTCATGAAGTTAACACTGAGATCCACTGAAGAATCCCAGAGTTTTTAGGAAAACTGTTTCAAAGAAAACACTTCAGATGGGACTTAAAAATGATGAAAAGGCGAAATGACAACATGGGTACCCCAATACTACTGGTGTCTAGACAGCTGACAAACTACCCCACAGAAAACACATGCAAGCTGTGTTGTATGGTTGTTTTATTGTGGACCTAGAGGGAGACAGGAGAAGCTGTTCAGAGTATTCATTTTTCAAATAGTGAAGTATCTTCCACTGATAAAATGCTCTGGCAGAACTAGTAGGGATCGTGTGTTGTCTACCTGCCCTTATTGTTTACAAAGATTTTCAAAATCATCATGATATGCCCAGTGTTTCTAGGATATTATGAAATGGATGGTCTCCTAAAGTATGACCAAGTACAGGAAAATGAAGAAACAACAACCAAGCAGTCTTTTGTAGCCATTATTATATAAAGGGCTTTTGAAAAGGCTGATATTATAGAATATTTTCTAATAGCTTGTTTTTCTGCAGAAATCTCTCCAGAGCAAGATAGCCTCAACAGTGAGCACACCAGCAATGTGGTTCACAGAGGTGATCGATAAGACAAAGCTAGAAAGCTTCCCTGGCCAAGGTGAAACCAGATACCATGGTTACTACTGAAATATTTTTCTCTGGGTTAAGGTCAGTACACCTCTGCATAGAAAGAAGTATCCATATAATAATTCAGTTTGTTAAATTTTTGGTGATTTGTATGTGTCACTAAATAATTTCACTATAATTGAATTCTATCTCTACACTAACATTATTAGTTATAAATGAGGTAACCCTTACATAAAAACCATGATGGCTTTTTATCACATTGAAGACAGAATATTTAACAATCGATAAGATTTTTACATAACAGGGTAACTGTCTGTATGTTTGTTGTTTTGTCACTTGCCTTTCTTACAATGATTCAAATGGGTCAAATGGGTCAAATGATTCAAATGGGTCAAATTCTCACCTCAGGATTCTTATACAATACAATAATCTCTGAATGAAACACTTATTCGTTATTCAATTTTGAGAATTTTGTTTATATCTTTCACACTTGTGAGGCTGTAAATTCCCTGAGCATCAACATTTATTCTCTATTTTGTTTATCATAATTAATCTTTTTTCATATAAAACCCATAAAGAAGTCAGTCAATAGTTGGTACTCAGTGAATAAATGTGTACACAAATCTTTGTTAATAGATATTTTGTAAACATATATTTATTTAATAGAAAGTATTCTATTCTAACATTCTTTGTCCTCTTTTTTGATAGTGAGCCTGATATTTTGAGATTTAATAGAAAAAATTTTAAACTCCCATTGATGTACTTATTCTTTGAGGATTCCCAGCTAGTCACTTTCTCTTTCAGTCTTGTCCTTGGGCTCCTGACATAGGATGCCTTACTTAGTGTTAAGAGAGTAATAATGTAGCAAAACAGGCTTTTCCTGATGATAGATAACACTGTCTTGTATAATGTTAGAATCAATGAAGTAATTTTGATTGAAACAATAAAACAGATATTACCTTTTATTCTTAAATATTTATGCAACTATAATTCACTTTCTCATCTTCTCCCAATGAGACTATCTGTTCCATCAGCCTAGCCATCATTTGGGAGATCACATACATTTGCTACTAGCCGCAAGTCTGGTGAAGACATTCTCTACATAGGGGCCAATCATTTGGATAGTCTAAAGAAAAACCTAGCAGTGCTGCTCAATCTGTTGCACATTAAAAGGTGAAATTTGGGAAAAAGGAAAATTTGCATTATCTAATATTTTAGCTATATATTCTTTCTTTCCTGACAAAATAAACCAATATTATCAGCCTCCACTTTTCTGCATGTTTCTGAAGCAATGGGAATGTAAAAATACCTATCAGCATAATGCAATAAAAGCGAGAAAAAATGGGTGCTGGATCTCCTTCCTGAACTCATTAATTTGGTTAAATCAAGAATTCCTTTTATTATTATAAATTTTATTTTCTTCATCTAGAAAATTAGTGTAATATATATTTGTTCAAAATCAGAGAACTGGAAATCTCATCTCTAGTTTCTATTATACTGACCTAAAAGACAGTTCATCAAAATAGAGTTACTGTTTATATCATAGGACCAATAAAAATATGATCAAGTTGAAATTACAAAACAAGGATTTTCATTTTTAGTAGAAACTCAACTAAAAATATCACTATGAGTTTATTCTCTTAAAATGTTCATATTTCCCTCAGCCTGTTAATTATGTTCCTGTTGTTTTATCTAATATTAGTAAACATAAAAATGTCATTTATAAAATTGAACAAAGACATCATCACTAGCAACTGGAGAAATGAAAATCAAAACTACTCTAAGATTTTATCTTACTCCAGTCGGAATGGCAACTATTATGCATACAAACAACAATAAGTGTTGGCGAGGATGTAGGGAAAAAGGTACACTCATACACTGCTGGTGGGACTGCAAATTGGTGCAGCCATTATGGAAAGCAGAATGGAGATTTCTTGGAAAATTGGGAATGGAACCACTATTTGACCCAGCTGTCCCTGTCCTCAGTCTATATCCAAAGGACTTAACAGCATACTACAGACACAGCCACATCAATATCTATAACAGTACAATTCATAGTAGCTAAACTGTGGAACCAACCTAGATGCCCTTCAAAATAGATGAATGGATAAAAAAATGTGGTATATATATACACAATGGAATATTACTCAGCAATAAAAGAGAATGAAATCATGGCATTTTCAGGTAAATGGATAGAGTTATAGAAGATAATGCTAAGTGAAGTTAGGCAATCCCAAATAATCAAATGCTGAATTTTTTTTTAATATAAGGAGGCCGATTCATAGTGGGATAGGGAGCAGGAGCATGGGAGGAATAGATAAACTCTAGATAGGGCAGAGGGGTTGGAGAGGGGAAGGGAAGGGGCATGGGGTAATTAATGATGGAGGAATGTGATGATCATTACTATCCAAAATACATGTATAAAGACATGAATTGGTGCAAATATACTTTGTATACAACCAGAGATGTTAAAAATTGTGCTCTATATATGTAATAAGAATTGTAATGCATTCTGTTGTCATACATAAATAAAAAATTTACATAAAAAGTTGAACAAAGAATTTCATATTTCATTATTCAGGCTTTCAATTTGCTCATTTTTTTAAAAAAAGTATATATTGTCATACATAGACAATACATTAAAAGTAATAAGTAAATTTTTAACTATTTTATATTCTATTTTTCTAAAAAAAATTGTGAAATATAGATCTGTAAGCAAGAGAAAAAATTCTAGAGTCTTAACAACTCTGGGTGAATGGATCTGTAGGTACCTGTTCTAAAAGTTGTCATTGTCTGTTGTTTGGTGGCTGCTTGAAAGGCTGTGAGTTGATGACTTTATTGAATGGGAGAAGAGGCAGACACTGGCAAGAAAGAAGCCAAACTTTAAAGGGATCATGATTTCTGTAGCCTTTCAGTTTGGCCTTAGGGTATCAAGGAGTCAGAAGAGTGATAAAAGTCAGGCTACCAGAGATCCTGTTCTGTCTGTGTCAATAGTTGTCCAGCTTTGGGGCTTACGCATCTTCTACAACTTCTTTTTGATAGATGACAACTAAGGTCCGTGAGAACAATGTAATTCAATGACTTGGGCACTAAGCTTTCTGCCTTTGTTATTTAGAATTGGGTTCGTATATTTAGTTGATCCATGTTTGTCTTAACTCTTTATTGGTTGCCAGGACCTATTGCTAAAAATAGGTTCATGATAAGCATCTAGAATCTGTACTTTTAACAACCTCTGCAGAGGTCAACATAGATGAAACAGGTCTGAATAAAGTAGATGGAGATTTGAGGAAGCTAGCCTATACTGTGCCTTGGAGATTCAGATACACACACACACACACACACACACACACACACACATATATATATAAATAATGTAAAAATTATAGAAAACACTGAAATAAATAAAAATTCCAACTCATTCACAATTTCAAAGCATAACTACCATAATTATTTTATCAATTTTTATCTAATATATGACCTATTTTATAAAGAATTTAATATACATATATGTAGTATTATGAAAATACATTCATAGTATTTCATGCCATCATTCTGTTTAATGTATATGGACATTTTCTTATATATTTAAAATTTCTTTCTTTCCTTTTTTCTTAAGTGCTAGGGACTGAACCCAAGGCCTTATGCTTGCTAGGCAAACACTGTATCATTGAGCTATTAAAGAGTAAAATTTTA
Organism: Ictidomys tridecemlineatus; assembly: GCF_052094955.1. Lineage (NCBI taxonomy): Eukaryota > Metazoa > Chordata > Mammalia > Rodentia > Sciuridae > Ictidomys > Ictidomys tridecemlineatus. The sequence continues at coordinate 63,671,282 of NC_135477.1, forward strand.
AGAGCCTAGCTCTTAAAATTTCTTTTTAATTAGAATACATTGATTATATTTCTTTGATAGTACAGGATTTATGTAATGGCTGCTATTTGTCACTAGCTTTTAATTTTTTTTTTGTAATTATAAAAAAGACTGATAAATACTTCTGTTTGTTAATGTTAGTCTAATTATTTTTTTCTTTTTCCTTGGGTATAAAGACAATAACTATGCTAAATTGGAGGAGCTGGGGGACATTTGTCAAAGGCTGCACTGAGCTTAGCTTTGCCCCCAGAATTAGACAGGTAAGAAAGAAATGGACAAGGTTGTGTAGGAAGCTACTAAGTCTAATAGAATCTTTGGTTTATTTTTTAGAGAACAATTACAGAAATATTATTCCTCAGCAAGACTGTGTTTCATAAGTTAAATATATATATATACACATCTGGGTAAATGAAGCTGTACACAGAAGCTCAGCCTTCCTTTTCTTTGACTGGTTTTGTGACACTTAACGGCATTTTCCAAAATTTATTAAAAACTATCTCCAGAATGTCCAGCTAGTTTAAATGTATTTGAATAGGGTTTTCTGAGAAAAATCATTTCGATATTTTCAGTAATGTTTGACAAATTTACATACACAATGGAAAATAATTGATTTGTTTCTTTTATATAGAAGTGAAAATATTTTTGAATATCTTGTGTAAGTTCCTGAATCAGTACTTCAGAGATAAGCTATCAAGATCAGCTGTTACGATAACCTTTACTGTGAATGATGTGAAATTTCCTCATATGGATTCCTTTTTTTCTTAGTTTTTTAAAATATTTTTATAATTTAATCTCTCAATGGCTTATTTTCTAAAGATCATCCCAATTTCAGTGCTTCTCTTCTGCAGGATTTCTAGTTAAACTGGACATTCTACACAGTTTCTAGTATGTTAGGAAATAGACAATGGTTGATTAACACTAATCCAATAAACTGAAATCCAAATATTTTTAAATATTTTCTGATTATAATACTTGTAGTTGGAATTGCATTTATATAAAACAACTCTGACATTATTTTTTTTTAAAAAAAGTGTTATTGGTTACAAAGTTGGTTTGACTGGGAAAATAGAACCAGCAGGACAAGTGAGTAAAATTAAATGGGGATAATGTGTGCGTGCCCTACTAGTGATTGAACTCAGGGCTCTCTATCACTGATTTATACCCTTGGCCTTTTTTTTTTTTTTTTTCCCAAATTAGGGTCTGGCTAATTTGCCCTGGCTGACCTTGACTTTGCAATCCTCCTGCCTCTTCTTCCTAGCTCCCAAGGATTACAGGCATGTGCCACTGCATGGATTGTTGAGAGCCACAGCCAAAGGGGCCCCAGCAAACTTCCAGCTGCCGGCTGATGATTGGCTCACAGCGGCCCCAGCAACATCTAGCAGTCTGGCTGGGCACAATTCAGGAGCCACTTGTCAAAAGAAATGAACTTTATTTTTAGAACCACACATGCCAAACAAAACAGCTCCTCAGGAAAACCCCTCAGAGCCCAACTGCCACCACCGGCTTTCCACAAGCCTCTCACACCACCACAAGCCTCTCCACCTCCCACAATCCTCCTGCTCTTGAGGCCAATTGGCTTGGTCATGTGGGTGGAGCCAAAATAGTCCCCCAATGAGCAGCTCTGTGGTCTAAAAGGGCAGGGAAACAGCCCAATGAGCATCACCGCAGAGGAGCCAATCAGCTAGATGTTGCTGTGGCTGCTGTGAGCCAATCATCAGCCGGCAGCTGGAAGTTTGCTGGGGCTGCTTCGGCTGTGGCTCTCAACATCTCCCCCTCTCTGTTTAAACAACAAGCATGTGGCTTAGGGACTGTGCCTGCCTTAGGTTGTCCAATAGTACATATGGTCCTTACCCGTTATCGGATGAGCTGACCTCAAGGCGTCAGCTTCCTGTCTTAGGTTGGTACCACTGCAATTGGATCTTACCCGTCACTGACTACCGGTCCAGTATACAGCCACACCTGTGGAGAGGTCTTTCTACGGGGGTGGGGGTGGGGGGGGGTGTTAGGTTCTTTGCCTCACCTCTGTTTATGTTGAGAGCCACAGCTGAAGGGGCCCCAGCAAACTTCCAGCTGCCAGCAAACTTCCAGCTGCCGGCTGATGATTGGCTCACAGCGGCCACAGCAACATCTAGCTGATTGGCTCCTCTGCGGTAATGCTCATTGGGCTGTTTCCCTGCCCTTTCAGACCACAGAGCTACTCATTGGGGGACTTTTTGGCTACGCCCACACGACCAAGCCAATCGGCCTCAAGAGCAGGAGGATTGTGGGAGATGGAGAGGCTGGTAGGGGTGAGAGGCTTGTGGGAAGCTGGTGGTGGCAGTTGGGCTCTGAGAGTTTTTCCTGAGGTGCTGTTTTGTTTGGCGTGTGTGTGGTTCTAAAAATAAAGTTCATTTCTTTTGACAAGTGGCTCCTGAATTGTGCCCAGCCAGACTGCGGCATATGGATAACATTTAATCAACATATATCTGCTATTAAAAGAACAAAAAGGGCTGGCAGAACGAAAGTGATCCCACAAAATTTTCTGAAAGAGCTTCAGGCTCCAGCTGGTCTTGAATGTTTGTTTATACCCAGCATGTTTGACTGACACAAGCAAAGGAGGGTATCCTGGATGAGCTGCCCATTTGCAGCCTTTTTGAATTAGAAAGGAGAGTTGAGCTCCAGTGATGAAATGCTGGAAGCACCAGCTTTTGACAATGAGAAAGGATTGATTCTGAAACCAGAAGAGGTTCCTCAATATCAAACTAAATTTTACAGGGTAGCACAGGTAATAACTAAGTCAGTCTCAGCAAGAGACTGACTTAGTTATTACCTGTGCAGCTCCAAAATGCATGGTCTTCTCTTTGTTCTGCCTTTTGCAATCTACTTGACAGAGAGGAGCCTCCATATATGTAGTAAAAAGAGTGACCTTAAATTGAAACTAATTCCTCAGCTGTCCTAACTGTACTAACTAAATCCATGTATCTTGGATTAAGACCAAACAGCTAATTGGTATCAGAGTTGGCACTGGAACCCTAACCTGAGTACCCCAGGTCCACATCAGTTTATCAAATACTGCCATCTGATTAGGGTATGTGATGAGAATAGAATATCAGCATCTACAGCACTTCACACAATCTGGAACTATCATAATACCCTTGACATGTATGAAATCTGGAACTATCATAATACCCTTGACATGTATGAATTCAAACCAGTGACCCTGTGAGAAGTCATAGATCACAATACCACACCCTTATCAAAAATAATAGTATGTGGCTTTTCTATTAGTAGCAGTTTGCATTCCATAAATGTTATACCACTAGAAGATTTAAAATTTTATTCTACATATGTATGACAAATTATGTTTTTATAATTTATAGACTCTTTAAAAATCTGTTCAATTACAACTTGCCTTCCTCATGTTACAATGGTTTATTACGAAGCTAGGATCCAGGTTTGTTCCAATGCTCATACTCATTTATAATTTTGATTTCTCCAAATTTGTGTTTTCACACCAAAGACTGAGGCAGGTTTTTACCCTAAACTTCCAAAATGTTGAATTCTTTGTAGATTTCTTCTTTCCTCCCTGCCTCTTTGTTGGATGTGTGGGACACCTTGCCTTTTGGTTTGATTCCCCTCCTCCCCCTATCAGTTTTCCTCTCTCCAAAAGAACTTCACAGTAATCCCTTACCCCTCCCCCTCCTCTCAGAAGGGTGCCAAGCCCCCCTCCCACTCCTCTCAGAAGGGTGCCAAGCCAAAGGGCGCCAAAGTCAAAGGTTTTCTTGACCAATCCCAGTGGGACATAGTGTCAGCTCTCCATTCCTGAGTCACTCTGCCAATCAGCACCCACCAAGTTGCCAAGCAACCCTTCTTAAGCTGAAGCTTGCAAACTCTCTCTGCTCTCTGCTCTTTTCCCCTCCTTTCTGCTGCTTTCTTCTTCTTCTTTTCTTTCGCTTCAGGCAGTGCCTCCCCAATAAAATCTCTTGGTTGAATTTCCGTCTCTCGCCTTTCACTCTATATCTTGTTTTCATTAATTGCTGTTATTTTGCAGAAAACTATCATGACCTCTATCTGTCAAATAGTGAAGCAATGAACAGTTAGGTGAATGAAGTCACATCTGCCTCAGAGAAAAAGTTTAACATTTTCTCCCCATTATAATTAGTCCAAACTTCGTAGTGTAATAATCCATATCATTTAAAATATATTTGCAAGTGCTGTTTACACATTAGATGGTATTAAGTTAAACAGTCTGTTATTACAAAGCCCAAAGTCTCCCTCTCTCTTAGCAAATTAAGTACTTAAGAAAGTACATGTATCAGGGCTCATGAAGTTCCTATTTAACTTGGTACAAAAGCAGTACAGCAGTAGATTCAGGAATTCTATAACAAAAAATGTCCAAATATATTCCTTAGCAATTAAAATCTCTCACAGAGGAACTTGAAAATTGAGGAAAAAAATTGTTATTATGTTCTCTAATGATTTTAATCTCAAATAGTACTCATAAACATCTGCAAAATTACATGCAAATAGTGTAAAATAATCCCAAGGAGCTACTTTTTAGTTATACTAAAGCCCTCTCAGTTTCCCAATTGGCCACAGTCTCCCTTCTCCTCGTATTCCATCCACTGCTCTGATCCTTCCCACATCTCCCCTACTCACCTCCCCCATTGTCCAGGGGCCTCTTACTCATATGAGACCAATATTATGACACATTACTTAAAATGAGAAAAAAACCTAAATAAATGAAAAAAAAAACAGGAAAATACAATAACATATGAATTGGAAGATTTAGCATTCCCTAAAAGATTCATTTTTTCCAGAATTGATCTATAAATTAAATACAATGCCAAGCAAAATCTTTGGTCTTTTCTTTCAGAAAAGTTGAAAGGCTAATTCTTAAATTTATATACAAATATAGAAAGATTATTCAAGATAATTTTAAAGAAGAGAAAAAAATGTACCATTTAAACTACTTTAAAGTTTTATTTTAAATCCATCAGGATAAAAGTACCACAGTAATGTTACAAGGATAGAAACATAGATCAATGGGGAAAAAAATACAGCCCAGAACAACCTCATACATACATCAACACTTAGTTTGTTGTGATGGTGACCAATGTGTCTTTTAAATAAAAATTTAAAAAACCTACAGAGCTTCCATGACTTTGGGATGGGCAAATATTCCCTAAACATTGCATAAAAAGCAATAACCATAAATAAAATCATTGCTAAAATAAAACTATATTAAAGTTAGAAGTTTCTATTCATCAAAAACCCAACTGGGAAATAAAAAAATCAGCCCACAGTGTTAGAAAATGTATGTATAATACCAATGACAAGTAAAACTGGCAAAGGAGATGTATGATAGACATTTTTATTAAGACTTACAAATCAATAAGGAAAAAACAAGCATCTTAATTGAAAATAAGCAAGAGACAGAATTAATACTTCACAAAAGAGTGTGTGCAGATGACCAACAAATGTATAAAGAGGAGCTCAATCTCATTAAAATAAGAGAAGCACAAATTAAATTCAAAGTGATATGCTTGTACACATCCATTAGAAAAAGGGTAAAGTTAGAAAGACTGATAACACTATGTTTTGGCAAGAATGTGCAGCAAATAGAACTTTTGTTTGCAGCTGATGGAATTGTAAAAACTTATAATCAATAAGGAAAAATATTTGCAGGTTGCTAATAAAGCTAAAAATGTAGCTCAACATTTCTACTACTAGGTATATACCCATAGAAATGAGGAAGTCAAAATGATTGGCATAAAGTTGTTCATATTTGTTTCATTATCATCTTTTAACATCTTCAGGACCTGTAGTGATATTCCTTCTTTGATTTCTGATATCTTCTTTCTTTGTCTCTCAATATCTCAACTGCTTTACTCTAAGACTCTCTGAATTCCCTATCACTGTCTTCTTTTCTCTTTGATTCTGTTCTTTATGACTCAGATTCAGTAGCTTTCACCTTCTTTAATACTACTTTTTCTGTGGTCTGCAGTGTCCTCAGGATAATGAAAGTTTCAGAAAGCAATAAGCCTCCTTTAAAGAACAATCATAGGGTCTGGGGTTGTGGCTCAGCAGTACAGTGCTTGCCTAGCATGTGCGAGGTCCTGGGTTCCATCCTCAGCACCACATAAAAATAAAGGTATGGTGTCCAACTACAACTAAAAAAAAATAAATATTAAAAAAATAAAAACAATCATAGACTTCCAATTATTTACAGTGGAGTAATTCTTTATTCTTTTCACATTTAGATAAAAATTGCAAGTTTTTCCAGTAAAGTCCACATATGGAATAGAGAGCAAAAGGCATCAACATATTGTGATTTAATTTCACACAAATTTAGGAAGTAAAAATGCAAAGAAGGGGAAAAAGTTAAGGATTAATGGGGAGAGTCATTTGTGTGTGTATGTGTGTGTGGCAGTGGGCAAAGCATAGGTCTTAAATATAAAGAAAAGAAAAGGATCTGATGTTAGGTACAGAAGAGCACTAAATTGGATAAAAGCAAACCATTTTTCAGTTTTGTTGTCTGCTGAATTGTGTATCCCTTACTGGCAAATACTTAAAAGAGACTTTTAAAGAGATATTATTGTAAGTATTTTCCTCTCTTGCCTGGCTCTGTTTGTAGCCTGATTACTCCAGAAGGAAGGATGAGAAAATATTTAAGTTACAGTATAAGTGCAAGTATTAAATCATCATCAAAGTAAAGTGTCAGAGCATAGATACTATCATGGTAAAGTCTACCTTTAGGAAAGTGACATTTTTAAAAAATCTCCATTGCATTATTGGTTTTATTAATACAATTATCTTTTTCTTTCATTGTGTTTCTGGCTTTCTCATAATAGGCCATAATAGGTTAGAAATGTTCAGAATTCCTGAATCAAGAGGTTTCTTACAGTGTGGAACAATGATTTCACTTCATCAGTCCTTAATAGTTTCCAATACCACTCATGGCTCTTTCAGTATGTTTCTACTTATTCATGATTCATTCAATCAGGTCAAGTATGAGTCTAAAAACTACTGGAATGAAGCCACAGTAGAAATTCAATAATACAAACTCACCTAGGAAATGGAAACAGGAACACAGAGATTATGTTACAAGCTTAGAAGATGTGTGTTAGTGTGGGGAGAAGAAAATTTTAAAAATGTATACTCAAAGTAATGATCATGGTGAGATAACATGCCACCTAATATCCCCCAGGAAAAACACTAAATGTCTTCATATTACTACAGTACACCTGATTAACAGTTTTGAATGTGAGTGCTCTCCTATAACAAGTTAAGCAATTTAAAGCTACAGTGGCAAACTTTGGCTGAGATCCAAGAGTGCTTTATATTACATTGTTATGTTAAGAGACTTCAGAGAAAACCTTATTAATCCCATGGTTGGAATTGAAGAATTTTAATTTTTTTAATTCATAAAACAAAAGGAATGTGTATACAAACATTTTAGATAAATATTCTTTTCTAAAACTGTTAATGCCATTAACAGTATATATTGTATTAACTACCATAATAAAGATTTGGATTTGTTTTTATGATGAGATATATGAGTTCATTTATTTACTCATTACAAAAGCATTTATTGTGTAGTTACAAAATGGGCAAGGTTTTTATCCGAGGAGGAAAAATTTCATGAAATACATTTTATGCCTTAGGACCTCCTAGTATATTATACTGGTTTGCAATTTTATAGTCATTAGGCTTTTTACAAATATTCCAAACAAATAGTACAATAGAACTTCTGAACCTCCTTGCAGTTAGGCATTGATATATGCCTATCACTAATGAAATGTCAATTAAAGTGTCCTGTGTTACTCATGTGTGATGACTCTTTCTTTACACATGGCAGGAATGAAGTTCCAAATGTGAATGCTTCAACAGCTTAGACTCAATCACCAGCTCTCTGCCACCACAGGATGATATGAAGATTGAGAAAGAGGTAAATTAACATTTGCTGCTGTAAGTTTTGAGTTTTATTGTTCCATATATATGTATTTTTTTTCCCCTAGTTCTGAGTAGCTCAAGAATCTTTTTTTCCCCTCTTCTTTTAGTGTGGCGCTAGGGATTGAACCCAGGGCTTTGTGCATGTGAGGCAAGCACTCTATCAACTAAGCTATATCCCCAGCTTCCTCTTCTATCTTCTTGGTTTTTAACTCATGAGCTAATCTGTATTCTGGTTTTCAGTTATCAAACAGTACATCTGGAGTCATGTACATTTCTGTATGAGATAGGGGAAAAGAAAAAAATAAGGCTATTTCTGCTGAACAGGGACTGGGTTATGTGGGTAGTAGCCCACTGAGGATAGTTTGCTACTGCGGGAGAGAATGAATGAACAAGGTATGAAACATACAGATGTCAAAGACAGTTTGAATTACCAAAGAAAATAAAGGACAAAAAGGAGTTTGAAATGTATTGCTACATGGAAGAGATTCAAGATCCTAAAAGTTAAATGAATGAGGAGTGAGAGATGGTTGGTCCAGAGGGAATGAAGAGGTGTCTGATGCAAAACTACAAAATGAATGGGGTTTATTTACTAGGACAATATTAGTCATTTAGGGGTGATAATCCAACCCAGGCTCAAAAGAAAATGAGTGAAAAAAATCTATTATTCTGGCTTTCATGGTTGTAGGAGGGGAAAGACAATTTTAATTGCTATTTCTCAAAGTCATGTGGAATGCGACAGTAAGAACTTGTAAAGAAAATTCATTTGTCATATTTATTTTAAACTTCATTTTAATTGTTCAAAAGAAGTTTAAAATGATATATATTTTTGTCTTGCAATGTACAGCTTCAAATTTTAATTCAATTATAAAAACAAACAAACAAACAAACAAAAAATCCCACACTTCTAGGAGAAGCAGAAGTCGAGGAAATGTTAGGTCAAGCATCCAGATCAATGTCTGTCCAGGCTTACTGCTGTTAATAGGGAGTATATACGCCAGTTATCTTCTTGAAGAAGGAGGCAGATTCTCGATTCATCTGTCAGTCACAGCAGAGTGTAGACTAGAAACTTCCTGGTCTTTCCAAAGCCAGAAAAAAAAAAAAAAAGTTCATTTGATGGGCACAAGGAAAGCCCTTTAAAAAGAGTAAAAAAGGATGCCATCTGTCTTCTTCTACTATTTAATCTACTCTCCTGAAATATCAGCAGAATGTTGTCATCTCAGTTTTAGAAGGTAATCTCTTCATTTCCGTATTTTCATTCTCTCTGAACATTTTCATTAGCATCGATTTTAGGTCTTAACTATGAAATTATGTATTTATTACAGTGTTCAATGTATGCCTATCTCTCACATCTGCTCTTTGGATTTATGGTTATCACCATTGAGATTTTTACATCCTTTTATACTGGACACATTTTAATAAGGTGTTTTTCCAGTAAAGCTTTTCAAATGGCAACATGTGTTTTGCTCTAGCTGTGAATAAAATACTACTTATGTTCATTAAAATAGGATTTTTCTCTGCAATCATCTAAAATATTTAAAGGGATAAATATTCATCTTGTAGTCAAGAACAGATATTTCTTATAAGGTATAACCTGGGATCTCACTGGTGGAAATGACAGGAGAGTGAGAAAACTCTTCTAAGAATAGTGATATTGTTCTCACGTATGTTACCTTGGAAATTCAACACCTTTTTAGATAGTGATATTTGGAACCATTGTGTCTAACAAATATAGCAAAACAAAATAATATTTCTTAAAATAAAATGCAAGGGACTTGAACCAACTGCTTATATTCCCTGGGCCATGAAAATCTTCATTTTGGAGTAATATTTGAATCATTTTTTCCTATTTTCATGTACTTATATTTGTAGCTCTTATTTACTGAAAATGGCAAATTTACAAATAACAATTAAAATGAACAGGAAATGTAGGAATGTGACATTATTCATGGGTATTTTGTGTGTGTGTGTGTGTGTGTGTATGTGTGTGCTTAAATTTCATATCTCAAGTCATTTACAGAATAGTAGGAATGTTCTAGTTGTGGAAAATCTTCTGGAGATCAGCTATGCATTTTATTTGCATTTTTTCATATCAAAAGAGTGAGGCCAGTGAGCACCCACAGCATAAAATTTTAAGGGAGAATGACCCTCATTGTGTTTCTTGGAGTTATAACTGACTATTGCTCACAGTCTTTCATAAAATCTGGTAATCCTGTTATCCTGTCCTTTGGATACTATTCATTTCTATATAAATCTGTATCTACTTTGAGCAACAGCTGAGATCTTGTTACTTGCCTAAAAACCAACAGAACTCCTCTGAAAATGCTGCCCCCTCATTCACCTTAACTTCACTAGTTTTTATGTAGCTATCAAAATCTGGTGACTTATAAGTTAAAATAACATCTTAATAGTAAGTAGGTTTGTAACAATTAACCTATATTAGTCAGTCTTGAAACACTGTCTATTGTATTTTCACATTCAATTTTCTTAAGAACTCTATGAGTTAAGCACAATTATAAATCACCCCCTTTTCCAAATGAGGCATACAAGGTCAAATGTCCCTCAAGAGCAGAATCAGGATATATAAACCCATGTAGATGTTTTTAACCATTAAGCTACACTGCCTGTCAGAGTACAGCTTTAAGACCATCTGTTGAGGTTTTACACTAAGTTTTCAGGTTTATATTAGTATTTTTAGCTTCATGTTTATTTTATAAATGGACTGTTGTTCTCATCTCCTCCTCCTCCTTCTTTTTCTTCTCTCTCCACTTGAGTGTTTATTCCACTCGTACTTTAGGTCTCATAGCTAAGACTTTAAAAAAAAAAAAAAAGCTGTATTGAAGCAAATCCCAGTTCAGAAATTCAGACTTTGTCCTGGAGAGTTTTTCTTTGGTTCTTATTACTTAAAAAATCTAAAGAAGTCAGAAGTAAACACTTCATAAAAATTGCTCAGACTGGGTAGTTTAAAGGCAGAGTTTGCAAAAGATTTGCACTATGAAATCATTAACTGTATCAAGAATGGTGAAGCATGACAAACCATGCAGTTTCATGGAGATCTTTCTTCAGTTCCATTTATTAGGAAAGTATAAGATAGAATTCCAAGAATTAATGCAGAATCTTTCTGAATTTTCTTAAATGCAAGAAAAAAAATGTTATTATGGCATAATAGCACATGAAATGTGCTCCAATATATTGTCTCATTTTTTTTCAACCAACATTTATTTATATAAAGTGGTAAGAATTTAGATTTTGGCTCATCATTGAAGCTATGTATGTGATCTGGGGCCAAATCGCTTGATGATTTGTTTTATGAAATATCAATACAAATAGTATTGCTTTTAAAAAATCACCTGGGTCACTAAATGAGGAAATGCATTAACAGCATATAGCAGGAAGCTTGACACACAGTAGATTATTAAAATTAATCCTCTAATTTTTTATGGCTTTTTCTTCTAATCTACCCAGTACCCAGCTGCCATATGAATAACTTTATACCATGAAATCCATCCATCATAATATTAGTCATTCATTGCTGCATAGTAGTAATCCCCAAAATATCACCCTAAAAACAGCAAAGCATTTATTATTTACGCAGTGCTGAGGATCAGAAATCTGGGAGGCTTCCCTAGACAGTTATAGTTCAAGGTCTGTCATGCAGTTGCAGTCAAGTTATTGAGTGGGATTGCAATGTTCAGAGACTTCGCTGCAGTTGGAAGATCTGCTTCCAAGCTGGCACATGTGACTGTTGATAGGAAAGTTCATTTTGTCATGTAGGTCACTTCATCATCTTCTCTGGTGCTCATAAATTGATGAGGTAAGCCTTGAGGCTTGCTAATCTCTATATCTCCTTCATGTAGCTCAACATAGGGCTGCTTAAGGCACGGCTTCCCAATGATGAATGGTGGGAGAGGGAAAGAGAGAAAAAGAGAAAGACCTAAATGGAAGCCACAGGATATTTCACAAACTTAGCTTGGAAGTGGCATGTATCACTTCTGCCATATTTGTCAGATGCACTGAAAAACTGTGGTATGACACAAGAAGGTAGTACAAAATATGTGACTCTCAGTAAGATGAAATCATTGTCAGCTATCATTTAAGCTAGTTGACGTAATCAATATTCCCATGTTAACAAACTTTGAAAATCTATAGAGTTTTCATGACTTAAGATGGAGTTCCTTAATCTGAATTTCTGTCATTTTTACAAAGATCCTTAGCACCACTGTCCTTGTCCTCTCATACTTCCACCTGGCCTTGCTTCCCATGGCTCTGATCTGTTGGTTGCTTTTCTAGTTTCTAAGTGAACCATTCACACCGAACAGATCCGTGTTTGATTTTGCTTTATATATATATATATATTTTTTTTTTCCTAAACTTCCCTGTTTCCTTTTCCCCAAGAATTAGAACTCTTCCCATGGATTCAAAGTCCAGTCTATATTCTATTGTCTCCAAAAACCTTTTTCATTCTTACAATATGTGTTTCACTCTTTCTGAATGTCATCACTCTTTCTATAAACTTCTTGTATGGTAATGTTCTTATGCTGCTAAATATTCTAGTGTTTATTTTCTTCTCTGGTGCTCATAAATTTATGAGATAAACCTTGAAGCTTGCTAATCTCCGTATCCCCTTCAGTGCCTAGCACAGCGTGCAGTAGACATCATGCATTCATCAAATATTTGGCCTAATTGAATGGAATCACGTAGTACATGCTGGTTTGGAAAAAGCAATAAAGGAAGGGCAGTGGCATGACTTTCATTGTGACTGAATTCTTCCAGCTGTCGTCAAGTTCCTTTACTTTTTCCAACAGATGGGCAGGTAGTTGTTTCATTAGGATAATTTTAAAGATGAAGATTTGGTTATAATTTTGAATGGACATCAGCACACTTTATTGTAAGTAACTGTGTTGAAGTGTCACTTACTTGTACATACTTAGGCAAGGAAATGTTCATTGAAGGCAGTAAAGGAGCAGATGATAACATTACTTCTCTTCTTGTTATTATCTGCAGGATATTTTCTAAGTATAGATATCAGTAGGACAGTCTGACATATTGAAAAATGTCCCCTGAATTTAAGATGGCTCTATTAGCACAAGAGTCTGGCTCAAGTAAACTGTAAGGAAGATTTCAGTTTCAAAGATTTTTTTTTCTTTTTAAAGACAAACATAAAAGCAGAAATACGTACAACCTTTTGGAGATTTGTGAGATTTAATGAGGCCATAATGTGGTGGGCATACCAGGATTCCAAGCAAGATGAATAGGTATTTCTTCCCCGTTTTCTACTTTTTGATTTCAAGAATTCAAGTAAGCACATAATGTCCTATCAAATGTCATTTTTATTTATTTTTAGAGGAAAATAATAGCAACAGGGAGTATTAGGAAATGCTTATTTCATATACTATTTTAAGTTCACAGAAGTTGATCCTGAATTTTAGACAATATTAAACAAAGCAATTATTGTAGGTAAATGTGGGTTAGATATTTCAGAATATAGTGTGAACTAGATTTCTGAAGCCCATACCCTTATTGAAGTTTAAAAGGAGATAATAACTTTATATCAAAAAGATATTTTCGTTATTGAATGGTGTATTTAAAAGCAGGTCCGTGTGCTGTATTATGACATTAAAAAATCTAGGAAGTTATTATGTCAAGTATATTTTATACATGGCTGTTTCCTACCTTTGATTGCTGAGTCAGTCTAAAATGGATGTTTCAGGTGACCCTTGAACAGGTATTTACCTTAGTGTATTGCCAACATCTGTCTCTATTCTTCCCCTACTAATGAGAGCATCCGCTCTAACCCAGGCATTCTGCATTCCTTATCTTTTTCTTATTTTGTTGTCTTAATATCAAAACAAGCAAGTATTATAACTCCCATATCTAAGATAACAACGTTGAATATCATATCAGATTATGGAAATTAAAACAAATATCCTTTGTGGACAAGGGGACTAACCCATGTTAGTCCTTCATATATTAATGAAAAAGTGAAGGAAAAGCAGCTCCACACCCTTAATTACATTTAATTTAAATTGGCTTTGAAACTTTGGGGTTGAAATTGAATCCTTTATTGGATATTTAAGAAACAAAACAGACATATATTTAACCTTTAGATATTTGTACAGTTCAAGTTGCCACATCAAAAGTTTTATGATAGATGAAAAGACCGGATATAATAAAATAATCAAAAATTAATTTAGTCTTTCATCATAACTCTCTATCTCCAGTCTAATGAACATCTTCCCTCCCAAACTTAATCTCAGAGTCTGCTTTTTGAAATTCAATTAGTCAGAGTGGAGAATGAGCTGAGAATTGTGCAACTGACTGGGCCAGTTCTCAGCAAGTCTTTTACTATTTTTAAAAAAATTATATTCAGTGTGATAAGCAATGTCTAAAACCTCTTACAATGAACTCCACATTCTGGTATTTATACTCTTGTATAACTCCTCAGCTCCTTGATTTGGGGCTAGATGTAGTAACTTTTTTTTTTTTACTATATGGTATAATTTATATAAATTTGAAAAGCATACAAACCAATCTATAGGTTAGAAGTCAAGATAGTTTACTCTTTAGGGGGTGGGACTGAGGCTTTTAGGTAAGTATTTATTGTTCCAGATGCTAGAAATATGAATATATTCAATTTGCTCAAGTTCATTGAGTTGAACATCTGTAATTTATTTTTTATTTATATATGACAGCGGAATGCATTATAATCTTATTACACATATAGAGCACAATTTTTCATATCTCTGGTTGTATACAAAGTATATTCACACCAATTCGTGTCTTCATACTTTGGATAATAATGATCATAACGTTCCACTATCATTTCTAACCTCATGTCCTCTCCCTTCCCCTCCCACCCCTCTGTTCTATCTAGAGTTCCTCTATTCCTCCCATGCTCCCTCTCCCTACTCCACTATGAATCAGCCTCCTTATATTAAAGAAAACATTGGCATTTGGTTATGTGGGATTAGCTAACTTTACTTAGCATTATCTTCTCTAGCTCCATCTATTTGCCTGCAAAATGCTATGATTTTTATTCTCTTTTATTGCTGAGTAATATTCCATTGTATATATATGCCACATTTTTTTTATCCATTCATCTATTTTAAGGGCATCTAGGTTGGTTCTACAATTTAGCTATTGTGAATTGTGCTGCTATAAACATTAATGTGGCTGTGTTCCTGTAGTATGCTGTTTTTAAGTCCTTTCGGCATAGACCTGAGGAGAGGGATAACTGGATCAAATGGTGGTTACATTTGCAGTTTTCCGAGGAATCTCCATACTGCTTTCCATATTGGCTGCACCTTTTTAAGCAAGAGGGCATGACAGGATTGTTGAAATACCACTGTTGTGAGTATGTTAAAACATAGTTGTGACTTTCTTTTGCTGGGAGACTCTTGTTACCTTCTTGACTTGTAGCCAAGCTTCTATTTTTTAAAACCCAGAAAAATAAGGAGTTTAGGGCATCCTGCAGCCAAGAGCCAGGTAGGAACATTCTAACATCTGCAAAGAAATGTGTCCTGCCAATAACCAACTGAGCTTGGATCTGAATTCCTTCTTAGTTTAACTCTAGATCCTTTACAGTGCAACCACTATCTTGATTGAAGTCTATGAGAAACTCTGAAGTATACAACCTATTCAGTATGTTTCTAGATTCCTGATAATGAATAAATATGTAGTACAGCTATAAATTCTGTTGTAATTTTTAAAATAGCATTATATAAGTAAAATGGCTTCCATGTATGTATATGTGACTCTTTGCATATGTTTGTCATGATAGGTATAGTAGAGAAAAAAAAATCTATTGTTATTTATTTTGGCATTTGATCATCAGATGCTATTCATGGATGAAATCTCCAGCTTTTCTTTACCAAAAATCCCACTATGCTTAGATAAACAAGTCTAAAATTCTTATGCTGTGAATTTCGACCATATAAATTGAGAATTTTTTAGCTTTTTCCATTTTCCTTAAAGAGTTTGCAGGAATTGAGAAAAGTGCTTTTTGATTACAGAATGAACTCTGCTACTCTAATCTACAATGATCATGTGAAAATCCTAAGAACAAAGGTAATTTAGTGCAATTGAGTCATTTGGCCAACAGGTAAGACTGTGTGTCTCAAATATTTTTAATGAAATTATTAAGAAGGCACAAAGTGAAAAGAATTATACAAAAGATAAATTACTTTTAAATGTTACAAATATGATACTAAATTTTAATTGTGGACATCTCATCCATTTCACAGTCCTGAATGAAAAAAAGAATGACTGGTCACCACAATTTTTCATGGCGGGAGAGCTTTATGTTGGTGAATGTGGCTGAGCTCCAAAATTTTCTGATTAAAACTGCACAATCTATTTAAGAATACTTGGCTATGTCATTAAAGAGAAAAAATATGCAAAACACTGGTTTGTGGCTTAGTCATGTGAAAGATACTTCAAAGAACAAAGACACCATAGAAAACTACATACCAGAATTTCATGAGGAGTTAGATTAAATGTAACTGCATTTATCAAAAGGAAAAACAACTGGAAAACATCTCAAGATCCTAGAATCTCAATAAACACATATTTTTAAAATTAGTAGTTATGTAATATGAACATAATTCTGCCAGTAGGGCATATTTTCCTTTGTTTCCCATAAATATAATATAGCTAGATCATTATCTATAAA
The DNA here is from genome assembly GCF_052094955.1 of Ictidomys tridecemlineatus. NCBI lineage: Eukaryota > Metazoa > Chordata > Mammalia > Rodentia > Sciuridae > Ictidomys > Ictidomys tridecemlineatus. The sequence continues at coordinate 63,687,903 of NC_135477.1, forward strand.
ACATTCCTTGGAAGAATACCAAAGCAGTCTAAAATATAAAAAAAAAGAATACTATGGGAAAATATCTAAGTAATCTAAGGTAAATTTTTTGAAAAATGAGGAACAATTTCTACTAATGTAATATATGTGTAGATTTTTAATTCAAAAAATCTAAAAATGGAGGAGAAAATACTATATATTATCCTATATACTCAGTGAGTTTTCTATATAAATTTAAGGGTTTTTTTTGCTACAAATCAATTTCTAAGATTCTAACACTTTATATAAGTAGGATTTTTACCATTAAAATATATAGGCAAATTCAAATTATAGTTGCTGAAAGCTAATTTTCAAAATTTCAATTTTAGGAATATGTTGATTGATTTTTTAATAAGAAAATGCATTGCCAAAATATTAATTATTTATTTAGAGATAAAAAATAAATATATAACAGTAACTATTATATGAACATATAATACAGAAATAAGTTTGAAAGTCATAAATTTTCTTTTCAGGTGATAGATTCTCCAGTACCACGTCACTGGCTTGAGGCTATATATTTTTTCATGGAGCTCTGATTTATAAAACGTTTAGCCAATGAATAGAGTTCACATGTCAGCACTGCATCTGTACTACATATTCATTGTTGATAAAATAAATGATGGAACACAATTAGTTCTTTGGGAATACTGTAAACATAAAGTCAGTCTTTGCCAGTCTCATTCCATTTTGCCTAAGTGTATCCCAGTGACAAGTCAATAGACACTAATTTTAAGAGCTGTTTTTTATTCTGGGGGCTGATATATTTTCTTCCAACAGTTGTACTTCTGTACTTATTCTTTAATTTTACAGAATTTGAAATTATATATAAATATTGAAATTTAATGTAATCTCTCCTTTACTCTCAATTTATCTTATCACTTCTTGTGGGAATTTATTGGTTTTCATGTTTATGAACTTAATGAATATATTTTGAACAGTTTTGTTTTCTAGTTTTTAGATAAGAAACTTTCAATGAAAAAAAATCTGAAAAAGTGATTGTAGTGCTTTGGGGGAGGATATCTTGTCTCCTTTGAACATTACCTTCTTAAAAAGAATTAGTTAAATATAAATAGCAAGTACACATGTTCCTGTTTTCTTATTTCCATCTGGTATCACAGTATAATGATAAAAAATTGTTCCATTTCACACTCAAATATATTTGATTTGGAGAATAAACTGCATACTCATCCTAAAACAAATCAATTTCAGAACACTGTCTCCTCTTCATGTAATATTAAGGAGAAAACTGTACTATTACAAATACTTATACACTTATTTATATGTTATTCAATGCAGTTACAATTAAATTATAGATTTAATAATATATCATTATGTCATTATAAGATAAGTACTGTAGAAGTAAGTGGTACACCAAAGGTACACCTTTCTAGAGGAGAAGATAAAATGGTTAGTCTAACTTTTATATCTCACTTGAATACAGAGACACATTTAGAGATGAGAACTAAAACCAAATAGGAAAAAATTAAACAGAGCAAAATGAGAAGATATTCCCACAAGCTCCAAAACACAAATAAAAATTTGAAATACAAAAATCCTCAAAGATCTCATGGAACCTGAACTTGCTCAGGAAAGGTTAGAGGAAACTTCAGGGCATCTGGAGATGTGCAGAAGTGAGGAGCCCCAAGTAACAAATAAAGCAATCCCTATAAGAAAAAAAAATGAAGTGATTGCAGCAAGGAACATGGCAATGCTGAAGACTAGAGCATTCTCCAAACTGGCTTACCAAGGCTCTTTTCCAGCTTAGGTCCAAACTAAAAAACTTTTAGGATGGACTAAAAATTGAGTAAATAGTGGAAAAAGAGGTGATAAATGGAAATTTCAAACCAATGCAGGAGCACAGGACAGAATCAGGGAATAACCAAAGGAAATGTCCATTGTATTTTATATCATAGAAAAACAACAAAGAATCAGCTCTGTTAGGAAAATTAGTCTAACTGGCATCTCCCAAATGTTCACTAAAATTAATTACAAACTCAAATATATAAGAGTAAAATATAATACCAGATTTTTATAGAAAAAAGAATATAGAAAATAACAACAACAACAACAAAATATTCCAGAAAGGCAACACCAAAGTACATTTCAGAACTCAATTTTTAATAACTAATCAAATATTCATTGAACATAAATTTACCATATAAAACTGAAGCATATCCAAATTAGAAGACGCAGAGATTTTAAGTGACCAAGCCACAAATAATTAGAAGTAAAAGAAAATGGTCATCTTATACACAGAGTAAAACAAGCACAACAATGAATGGGTATAATATACCATGCCTTAGGAAGAATAGGAGACAAGAAAGGCTAAAACAAAAATTGAAGAAAGAGATTTTTCAAAAAAGGACATGAAAGGGTTGGAAATGTATCTTAGTGTTTAGACCTGGCCTAGTATGTGCAAGGCCCTGGGTTTGATTTCAAGCATTAATAAAACAGCACAAAAACCAAAAAGAGAAATGTGAGAGAAAGTAATGACAATTAAAGATTTGAAAAAAGTTATCCAATATATGGGAAGTGGAACATTCCAAAGAAATAAAAACAATGCCATAAAACAGAACAAACTAGAACTAAACTAAAACATATAAGCTTTTTAAAAAATATGGAACTATTTTTAGAATGAGCAATCATGCACTTGAAAATATCCACACACTCAAAAAAGTCAATGCTAACCATAATACAAGCTATTAGAATTATATTTGTATACATATAAATATATATAATATATGATTATATTTTTAAATCATAAGCAAGTTCTTTATAAGAGGAAGAAAACCAAATTATCATTAGTTTTTTCAAAAGTAGTGGTTTAGGTGAGAAGAAAATAGAGTGACTAAAACACTCATGGGAAGGAAATGTAATAAAGCCACTCTGAGGTCAAATGGCAGATTTTTCTGAGCAGCAAAACCAGAGTTTCTTTATGACAAGCACTGAACACATATTATATGAATGCAAACATGTATGTACATATGTGCAGGCTCACATGCAGTGCACAGTTAACAGGATGCTTTAATGACTTACATGGAAGTGTCATTTGCACACAGAATCGGTTGGTCATTTTTCAAAAGAACCCTATGCCACTTGTACTCCTCTGTATGTGACCCATGTATCAATTTTCAATAAACAGTTTATGACTTGAAGAAAAATCTGCTGTCAAAAGTGGAACAATTTAATCTTCAAAAAGAATGATCATTAAAATTTGTTGAAACCCATCAAGTAAATTTAAATACATCAACACGTACGGCATTTAAAAAATTTTAAAGTTGATTAAGAATCAATTCTTTATTTAGAATGTTTGTCAATAAAACAAAAGAATAGGACATTTATTTTCCCTTTCCCACATGCACTTGGTACCACTAAGTCATCAAATACTAGGTAAGGAAAATTTATCTCTTCACATTTTTCTAATAAACAGAAGTGTTGCCATAGATTCTCTCTGACCAAACTTCTGTCAGGTTCCTCTAAGCCCTTTTTGACTAGACCTCAACCTTGGCCTAGACAGACTTGAGCAAACACTAACATGTTTTTTTACAGGTCAGGTTCATATTGGGAGGATGATATTAGGCCTTCTTAAAGTGCTTGAGAAAACATAAGATTGCCCAAAATTGTACTGTCTGTTCTAACAAACAACTGAAGAGAAATCTTTTGTCTCCCATTCTCAGGGTGTATATGGGTCAGGGAAACAACAGAAGCCAAACTTCAATGATGGTCAAGGACCTACCTCCCTCCCACTTTTTAAATGTTTTCACTTCCTTGATTCTGCTGAGTCCTCACTCACTTCCGTCTATGCTCTCATTCTCCATTAATGCCTAGTCGCCTCTGTGTAAGCTGAAGTTGAGTCCAGTTCACGCTAGAATCCTTTCCTTACTACAGGAACACATAACACACTAAAATTTTTTCGTACTTCTTTAACTATGTCCAGTTCTGTTTGACACTGAAAATGCCACTCTTTTATAAACCCATATAAAATAATAAATCAAATGATTGTACTTCAACATCTAACATCAAAAAGGGGATGAGCAGAAACTAGCTATCTCCTGATTTTAAAACACAATAATCTGGCCAAGTTTCTGGGTCCAGCTTCTAGTGGGCTTGGAATATAGAGGCTGTGTCTTTGTAACATTGGGTAGATGAAATATCATATGCTTTTTTTTTTACATATAGAATTTAAAAGTTGACAACGGCCAAATGGAGAATGTATAAAATAAAATATAAAAAATATAATGATAAACTTTGAAATAAACACATTGTAATGGTGACATTTGGCTATGACCTGAATACAGCTATTTAATGGGAATTCTATTGACTGGAAGAGTTCTGTCTTTCTCGAGCAATGGTAAAAAGAACGATCACACATTTCAAAACTCATTAAGTGATATAGTTTTTGAAAATTTTTGTATCTCTGTTTCATATTACAATAACATTTTAAAACATTACATATATATGTGTATACCTTAACTCTCTTTAATGTCTATATGTGCCTAGTTAACATTTTATGATAAAGAGAATCCACAACATAACATTAATAATACTAATAATCACTGCCATCTATTAATTATTCTGTGTGCCTGATGCTTGTGTCCAAGCTTGGGGTATTCCTTCAGGCAAAAAGCTTATAACCATAAATCCTATTTATTCTATTACTTTCCAGACAGCCAAGAACCACACACTTTATTCTGTGAAACCTAAAGCTAGAAAGTCTGTTTTTGTTTGCATATCCTACCTACTTCTCTCCACCTCTGTCTTGCCAAGTGTCTCCAGGTATAAAGTTAAAAACCACAAGTATAAACTGGTGCAGTTCCTTCCTTCAGGCTCCAGCCTCCTATAGATTCTATCAGCTCTGTTCCTCTCTAGTTCCTTCAAGTTGTTGCACTCGTTTTGAACAATTCACCTAGATTATATCATTGTTCTCTAAGTGATGTTTGTTTCAATAGGAGCTACTCTTAAGAGAACCCAGAAGGTTTTGTGATGACTAAATGACTAATTTCCTGTTTTTATGTCATTTAGTGTCATTTATGTCATGTATTTTAACGTCCTTTAGATACTAGGTAACATTATCCTTTTGTTAAAAGAATACATATAAGGAATAAACAATACCTTGACTTTGCCAAGAATATTTCTATAGGGAAGAATAATATATATCTAATTTAACTTGATTTAATATTTCTAAACTGTTTTGGCTGCAATTTTTATTGATTAAATTTATTTTAAGCTGATAAATAAAACATAGATTTGGACATATTAATGGGATGCAATGTGATACTCTGATACATGTGTACATTTAGTAACGTTTAGATGTAATGTTTAAATCAGGTTAAAAATTGCTCCTTAAATATTTATTAAGATGTTAATAATTTTGATGAAAGCAGTGATTACATATATATGGATATTCATCCAGAGGGTATGCTTGTTTAGTCATTTCAAACATACAAACATTTCAAAATAATTACTCTGATTCACTAGGGAGATTTATTACTAGAAATAATTAAATGTATTTTGAACCACAAGAAGTTTTCATTTCCCATAATCCCCTCCCCAAGGGAATTTAAAGCACTATAAATCACAGTCTCATAACGCAATTTAAACATTACAAGTGACAATAACTTGCTTTTGGTCTAATTGTTTCTCTTTGTGCTTGCCAAAATCTATTATCTTCATTATACAATAAATGATATTTGATCTCTTTCTTTTATGTCATTCTATGGTCAAAAAATACATGAAATGACATGATATTTTACTAATACAAACTGATGTCAAAGCACATTATGTTGCTATTTTAAAATTTATTTTGTATAATTTACAATGATTTTTTTGGTTTTATATATTTAGTTGTCACCTAATCATTAATATAAGAAACTATTCATATTGTGAAAAATTTAAAAATGAATATTTGGGCTATAATGAGATGTATCAGACACCCAAAAGAAGATATCTGATGTAAAGTGATTGACAAAGTTAAAAAAATTAGAATTTAGCTTTCAGCAGGATTTTTCAAGGCATTGGTAGCTATCCATCTAACTCCATGACCATTTACTTTTTTTTTTAGAGCACAGAAGCTATATTTATGATTATTTTGTCATCAATTTTTAGGTTTTATCAAGATTTTTCATAAAAGATGTGCAATGATTTTTAAGTTCTCTCTTTATATTTTCCATGAAAATGTACAGATACGCTATAGGATGAACATATGGAATAGTTTCTCTACCTCCCCACAGCCCCAGCTTTTACAACATTCAGTCCTTATATTGCTTAGTCATAAAGATGGATATTTAATTTGTTTTCACACTGAAGCCTAATATTTCCTGATTCGCACAGAAAAGGTACCTTGACAATATGCCAAATCTGACATGTCAAATAGTGTGGTCACCAGGAGCAGGATGCCCAAAGTTAATACCGCTGAAGATTAACTTTGTCAATTTTGTTTTTAATGATTGTTACTTTCTTAAAAAATCTTATCTGTCATTAAAAAGGTCACTGTTGAGGGCTATCAATCAACATGCTACCATAGTGGGTTGGATATTTAAATATTAGTCTGTAGGGATACAGCTTGCTCATAACTACCGTTTTGCCTGCCAACTGACCTTACATGCATCCCAAACTCTGAAGGATAAAGTCATTAAGATAGCTAAGCATGCTTCTCCATCTATTTCTTAACTGGCATTCAACATATTAATAATTTTTGAGAAAGGCCAGGCACAATTTGGCTGGCGTTGGCCCACCTTTGTCTACTTAGCCTATAAATCCCTTCCTCCTGCCTTGGGCTGCAAGGTTCAACCTGTCATGTTGCTGTCCAAGCAAGACATGATTCCATGCATAAGTCTTAATAAATTTCACTTTGTGTAATTTGGTAGCTATCTTTTTCTATGGTCTCACAGAGGCACCTTTCACCTTTGGTGACTGGTTCTTTTACATTGCAATCAGATTTTACCAAAACAAGCCCCTTTTCTTTATTTATTTCTTTGTCTTTCTAATATTTTTTTCAGTTGTCAATGGACTTTTATTTATTTATATGTGGTGCTGAGAATCAAACCCAGTGCTTCACACATGCTAGGAAAGCACTCTACCACTGAGCCACAACTCCAGCCACCCAAAAATAGATTTTCATGAAAGTGCTTGTCCAAGCATAAACATAACATGAAACCCATTTCTCTTCTCAATTCCTTGGGTTACTAGTGGAGTTTATTCCAATCTAGTGCTTTTGAATTTTCTGCTCCATTGACTTTAAGCTTTTTAACACAGATTTGTGTTTGATTTTTATTTCTATTAAATAAATTGCACATAACTTGATTATACAAAAACACATTGCACTCTGTTCATGAGCTGGTTGGGCATCTAGAAATGGCACGGCAGAAGTTACTAAAAGAGGAGGAATGTCATGAGGGAACCAATATAGATAAGCTTATTCACATTATGATAGCTTTAGGTTAGGCAAACTTACAAGATGGCACAGGGAGTTTAGTATGAGTACTTCAGCCAACAAGGTAAAAGTTGGATCAACATCTACTACCTAGCTATATATTGTTACTACTCCCATATTCTATTGGTTACAAGTCAATCATGGACCACCTGGATTCAAGGAGGAGACATTGATCCCCAACTCCTAAAGGACTGAAATATGTATGACTGTTTTAAAATCACTGTGATTGAAAATCCCACTGGCTTTGGGGGGCATATGCAACACTTGCAATTATACATAAAATATTTCTATCTGTACATCATTTTGAATGGGTCCAACGTTTTCATCTTAGAACTTGACACCAAAATAATCAGCTCTCATGTATTATTTTTGTGGCTGCATATGAAGGTGTGACATTAGTGATTTAGGAAATTTTGCTCACATTCACTTGGGACATGAAAATTTTAGATAGTGCTCTGAAAAGATCTGCAATCATGTAGGGGCTAAATTGGCTACACATTAAAAAGAAAAAAATACATAATGATGAAAAGGTCTTTAGAGAATATATTCATCAGAAACTCACCCAAAGAAGTTAGACTGTAAGATGTACATCAAATACGTACATTAACTTTTTTTTTTTTCATTTTGTTTCTAGGACTTTAACTTAGAAACAAAATAACCCAGAGAAAAATTTTAACCTTAATCAGAAGCTCATTCTCTCATTTCAACAGATGGACCTAATATTTTTAAAGACTTAGTTATAGCTCTCTTTTTATGTGGTTTTAAAAGCTATAACAAAACCAAATGTTTTATCCATATATATATGGCATATTTCTTTAGCCATGATTGATTTGATTTTTTTTAAAAAAAAACTTTTTGACTAAAACACAGAGCTTTCCTGACAACAGATATTGAATAGTTCCCTGCGGTCATTATGGTCATAATTTAGCAGTAATTTTTATTTCCACCTGATGGGGATGGAGAATGAGATTGTTCAGACAGAAAGAGAACATTGTATGCTTAACAAAATGGACTGAGTCTGTGAAGCAGTTCACCTGCTGCTTACCTCTCACAATCTGGTTTCTCTTTTCCAATCACATTGTCCTGTTTGTGAAGTACAGGTTGATGCCTGTGTTTGGGCTCAGTGTCAAAATTAGAAAATATAGCAGTGACGATGGTCATCGTGAATGCTCATTTCACATACATAATTTTAGATATACAAATATATTCACTTCACAGGGTTAGTACAGCGAGAGTTGGCTTAGAGAAGAATGGCTTTGATCTCATAAGGGCAGGTAGATTGACATGAGTGGATATGAGAGGACAAAGAGTACTCCTGGCAGAGTGAGCAGGTCTGGGCAAGACAAGGAGATGGAGAAGAGGTCTTGGCCTTGGTGTATAAAAAAATCCATAGGAAATTAGTTAGAGACTGGACAGAAAGATTGGGATCGCATTACCAAAATTCTTGTCACGGGAGAAGAGTTGGCTGTAAATAAGGGTTCACTGAGTTCCCTGAGAGAAAAAGGAACTTGACTCAGGACCAGCAGGGTTCTTGGCATACACGTTGGAAAAGAGTTTTGGCAGGTGCCTGTAAAAAGCATAGATGGAGGTTTATTTAGGAAAGTAGATAAATATTCAAGGGTGAATGGGGTGGGTGCTCTCAAAAGCTAGATGACTTTGGGGTAAAGCCAGGAATATGCAACTCTCTTTACAGACACAGACAGCGACCAGTTGGTGTGAGATGTTAATATTTATAGAGGAACTTTGGCAGGGGCTGGACTAGAGGTGGAGCCAGGGCAGAATTACACAATTTAATGCCAGCACTCGCACATTGCCCTCGTGTTACTTTTGCAGACAAGGGCATGAGTCAGGGCCCTTCCTCTGAAACTCAGCGTCTCTCCCTTTATTCCCAAATTTCCATCTCAGAACTGCCATCTATTTTGGTTTGTGTAGCTACACTGTTGAAACTTTGCTCTAAGAATATTAACTTCAAAAGAGGATTTGCATTAAAATGAAATGCAAAGAAGACATGAAGCAAAGCAATGTGTCGACTGTTTTGTTTTGTTTTGTTTCTTCTAGTACATCTTGGTAAGATGCTATTTCTGCAAATAACCAAAATAATAAAATAAATTTATTTCCGAAAATATGCACAGTGATTTCCTCTCTGTTCAATAAAAAGTAAGTGAAAACATTTCTTTTAAAAAAAAGTTGTATCATTGTTTATTATGTATGTGTGTGTGCATATGCATTGACTTTCTTTTTAGCTCCTCAAGTAGACAAAGGAATATTGCAAACTCATCTAACTAATAATATAATCAGCTCCTTATACTGAAGGGCTGCTGGATGGTAGCAAGTCCTTACATATTCAGAAGGGAAAAGAATCAAATGTTAATAGAAAATAAAATAATAGGAACTAGAAGAATGAGAAAACTTGAAAGCCCATGTATTAGGAAGCAAGATACAGATTCACATGGAAATATTAGAATTCAGTAAGAAAAATTTCTTTTTCCAAAATGTCCTAAAAAGCTTTGGAGGAGATAAATAGAATTTGAAGTCATACTTGAACTTAATAAATATGATTTGGGGCTAAATTGAAGCTTATTTGAATGACATTAAGTGAGCTTTTGCTGCTGAGGGCCAGTTTGAAAATTTTAGCCTTTAAGTCACAGTCACACTTGAAAATATCATGCTGTTTTCCACATACTTGTGAAATCAAACTGTATGCATCTGAAGTGTGCATCATGTATTAAGACTAAAAGAATTAAGAGAAGAAATTGTTGATGGAGATCTAATAAACTATATGTGATCAGAAAAGGACAAATGAATTTAGTCTGGGGCTACCATTTCCAGTAAGCAGAATTAAATTGAATTAGATTTAAAAATGAAAGTTACATCTCAACAAGAGCCTTCTGACTAGAAGGACGAGAGGTGGTAAAAAGTTTCTAGACCCAGAAAACAAAAATAAATAATGATAACAATTATGGATTTCTAGCTATATGTGAGACATGGGATCAAACATCCATCTTAATTTGTCTTAATTATGCAGGCAATAACCCTGTAGGTAGGTGCTATTATTAATTATCAACAACTTACAAAAGAATTGAGGCACACATTGGTAAGGAAACATGGACCTGATCTTACAGCTATTATCTGTGGAAGACTGGGAATCTTAACACCATCTCATCATAATTTATTGATATTTTCAGTAATGGCCCTTCAGTGTTTTATCTTAGGAATACTTTCAAAAGTTTGAATCTAACAATTAAAAAATATATTTTAACCATCCAAAGGCAAATATTTTAACAAGTCCCAAGGGAATGAAAAGATGCTAACTTTATACAAGATAACAAATGCCTGAATTGTGGCTGTTTTCCATTTAGTTATTCCTGGAACAAAATTAAACATCATTTTAGAATATTTACATACTTTCTCTCCTTCATCAAATCCTCATTCACAGAACTGTAATCATTTTCCAAATTTGAAGGTAAGAAACATGATGTTAGTTGCTCAAGGTCACACTACTGATTAATGACAAAACCCAAGTCAGCCTCCTTCCAATGATCACATTCTCTAATACAAATACTATTTAACTTCTGCTAACCCTCCCTGAGAGAATATGATGAATAAAGAGTGACCTGGTAAGCATATATATTTGGAACACTCAGAGAAAATACATAAACAAAAGTTGGAGAACAAACGCATAATTTAGTTAATGGTGTGTTGGTTAACTTTGTCTTGTAACTTCAGAGAAAAGAAATAAAACAAAATAGGTATTATCTTTCCCACCATTGTCCAGTGGGAAAGATAATACTTCAATGCAATGCATTACACTATCTGTTGTGTAAGCTATTAAATATTTTGTTATCTTTAATTCTTAGCTAACCATAGTGCTATATTCAATAATTTTCAAAGATTTTGTCCAACTAAAGGCATTGTTAGAAATACATGGGGTTAGGGCTGGGGATATAGCTCAGTTGGTAAAGTGCTTCCCGCACTTGCACAAAGGCCCTGGGTTCAATCCCCAGTACAAAAAAAAAAAAAAAAAAATGGAGTTTTTTTTAATGTCTGTTTTCATTTAGTTATTGATGTTCCAGAAAGAATTTGGAAGATTTTTTTTCTGAATTTATAAAAATAGCTAATGATATTTTCTTTAGTTACATAAAGAAGTGAATTTATATTATATCATCAAAAATATGTTATACAATGATTTAAAACATTTAGAATAACAAATTTACAAAATTATATTTACCTTTTTATAGGAAGATATCATTTATATTTTGAATAATTCCTGCAAAGAGACTTGTGTGTATTTATACTTTTTATACTTATACACATATATACATTTGTGTGTGTGTGTGTGTGTGTGTGTGTGTGTGTGTGTGATTTAATATTTAACCTGCAGCCTGCTCTTTTATTTCACCAGTTTGCAGCACAAATATCTGGGGAAAATCAATTTTTTAAAAAATTTTCAACTCAGTAAGGAGGCATTTTTATACATACCACAGAGCTTTCCTGGGTCTAATTCAAATTCTGTCTCATGGTTTGGTAGGATTAAAGAACAGTCTTTGTCTAAGCCCAAAACTCTAAGGTCAGAGAGTTTACTAAGGAAACTGATCAGTGACTTGGAAAAGAATAAGATCATGTACCAGTCAGGCACACCAAATTAAGCTGGGCAGTTGGCAGAAATGATATCCTTAAGTGGTGAGAGAAAATGCTGACTGAATTGGAGTTATCATTTTGAGCTCTGGGCAGCACGCAATGAATGCTTCATCTTTACCTTTATAGTATTATATATTTTTTTCATCATAAAGAATGTTTAACTATTAGAGAAGGAACTATATTATATAGCATTATTAGATTTACACAGTTATATAATATAGCATATTATATATGTATATGTATTTATATGATTATATTTATAGTTTTATAAACATAAACATGAAAAATTACTGTGATCCTATTGCCCCAATTTTCTCCAGTTTCATGCATGAATATTTCTTAATTACAAATTAAAAAGGAAATTTGGAATGGTGTGTGTGTGTGTGTGTGTGTGTGTGTAGTTGTATGAAGAGAATTATGTTTTTACTTATTCATAAGGAAATTTATGAAAAAGCCCATGGGATATAATAATACTTTCACCAGCTATCTTTTATAAATATGTAATTTTAAAATACTTTTCTTCTGCCTTGTTTTTTTCACTTTATATCATTTTAATTGTTCTACACATATATTCAACTGCTATGGGGAAAATGTATTGATATAGAAAATATTTATTAATTATCTACTATGTAGTGAGCAAGATTCTTGGCTCCAAGAATGCAAGTGTTAGCAAAATGAAAGTTTCTGCCCTTCTAGAGCTTATTTCTTAGAGAAAGATCAAATAAGGTAAATATATAGTACGATATATACTAACAACTATTAAAGAGACATGGAAATTAATATAGCGATCAAAGGTATAAAATATCATTTTGGAAAGCAAAATTTTAACATGGTGACCAGGAAAAACCTAATAGAAAAGTTCTTTTCAAAATAGGTCAGAAGGAATTCAGTATAAACATTTTAGGGAAGTTTATCCTACACAAATGGGAAATTAAGTGCAAATCCACTGAGATGTAAGTGGATTTAGCATGTTTGAGAAACAGCAAAAAAAGACAAATGTAAAGCACTGAGGGAAGATAAAGGTGGATATATTGGAAATTTAATTTGTTTTTTTGTTAAAATGGGATAACATTAAAATGTGTAGAGGAGTAACAAAATGTTCATATGTTGAATTGATTCATTTAGTACCTAATCTGAAAATAGTTTCCAGAGAATAAGCAGGAGTGAGAAGATGAGTTTTCTATCTGTTTCAATTATATAAATCATAGATAATGATGCTTGTAATTAAGCATGCAAAAACACATACATACATAAACACAGAAAATATATACATTGAATATATATTTTAAACTCTATTGAGATATGATTTACATGCAATAAATGCACCCATTTCAAGTCTAGAGATCACTGGATTATATTTAGACAAATGAAGACACCCATGAAATCATCATTCTAATATATAGAGAGCATTTCCATCACCAGAAGAGTTTCCAGAAGCAATCGCTGCTACATTTGTTGTCTATGTATTTGAGTTTGTATGTTTTTGAATTTCATATAAATATACAAATATCATATACAGTATACATTTATGCATGACACTTTCCTCTAATTTAACCATGAGGAAAATATCTGTATATATGTGTGTACATGTGCATGTGTTTTGTGATTTATTACAATCTGTGGTTTGTCTTTATTTTCTTATATGTTTATGCTATTGAAGGGTAGACGTTTTAAATCTGATAATGTCTGATATAACATTATTTTTCTTTCAAAGTTAGTGCATTTTGTATTCTAAGTAACTTCCTAGAGTTAGCTAATGAATGTTTTTCTTTTCCCACTGTTGTGTATGTGAAGTGATGATAATAACATTTCCTGCCATCCTCTAAACAATTCCCTGTGAAAAAATCCAAATTACTTGATATGTGTTGAGCAGATCGATATGAGGAAGTTGATGCTTGCTGACATAAATTGAGTTTCTTCAGTCAGTTGGTTTTCAAAAAGTAACAAAGTATAATGAAGTAAAGTTAACCAAGTTCAAATTCATAAATGTTTAATAACATCTGATATGCTGATGTGAAGTGAAATCTTAAAATGAAGTTAACTAAATGCCTCTATTCTGCTTTTTCTTTTCCTTATTTCCCTATTCCACAACCACAAGTAAATCTCTAAGAAAGGTGAAGAAATCTATGTATGTTGATACAACCAAAAGGAAGGCTTATTCTATCAAAAATAACATTTTTATATTATTCAACAAATAATCATTTAGTGCTACCATGCTACTACCTTATAAAAGTGTCTTCACTAGTGGGGAAAACAGATATAAACTATTTTATTTTATATAAAAACAAACTTATCTTACATAAAGATAAATATGAACTCATCAAGTATAATTTAATCTGAGAAATGCTAGGATGTATGTAGATATCAATACAGTTATGCAACAATTTTGAGCACAGGATATTAAATGTCTGTAATATCTCTGTTAAGGAATATACTTGAATCATGAATCATCTAACCCAACCTTCTGTGATAGTTAGTATTAGTATTCACTTTATTTTCAGATGAGGAAAAGGAGATTGTAATTTGGTCTCATTAATGCCAGATCTGGTCTAAACATTCAGGCTGCTTGGCCCTGTAGTCCAAACACTAAGGTTCATTATTTACATCCCCATTGCTATCTGGAGGATTTGGATCAGGCTTCGCACAGGAGGTGACATTTTAACTATTATAAAATGATCATTGAAAGGATACAGGAAGGGATTTCAGGCCAAAAGAAAGGGTAATACATAGAAATGACATACAAAACTAATGTTTTTCATATTTTATAAATTCAGTGTTGTAATATAGAGGTAGAGATAAAGCTTAAAGGAAGTACAGTCAGGAACTGGTTAATTTTATAGGAAAATATATACTTTCATATATGTTTTTTCAGATGACCTCAAGCTAACCTGAATTAAATTGAGAGAGAAGGAAAAACAGGCAAGAAGTAAAATAAAATGATCTCTTAGAGCCTAAACTATGTCTAAAGGAGATCTTTGGTATAGAATCTTGTATATAGAGATTATTAAAGCAAAATGACCAGAGAAAGCTTACTAAGATTTGGGGAATTTATATTTATAAATAAAACAAATCCTCACACCAAAATGCTATGGTTTCCTAGCTTCTAAATTGAATCACGGGACCCCAAACTTAAGCTAGCAGAAAATCGTCTACACAAATTTTGCAGTCTCCGAAACAGTCCTGTTCTTAAATATTTGTTATCACATGTGTACATGCAGAATAGATAAAAAAGAATTAACTTGCTCAAAAGCTAAAACCAGATTCATAGAACAGGGTAGCTGGATTTAGTAAATCAAACTTCGGGGCACACAGTTTAATTTGAAATTCAAATTCACTCCATATCCTGTATGTTCTCTGCCAATCCACCACAGAATTCACAGGTAAGAAAGGTTGTTCCAGAGAGAAAAATACCAGTAGCCACATGTGTTCACCAAAGTCTATAGTTAATTCATGAATGGCCATATCTAGACCTAATGAAGGAGATCACACATTCTTCAAATATCCTAGGCTTTATGTGAGATACGGTAACTGATGGAATTTATGGTTGTCTCTTTTAAGTTTGGAATGTAACCAAGGAAGGCTTCAGCCCCATTTTTTTTGACTCTGAGCTGATGCTACTTCTATTTGCAAAGTGTAAGAACTCAACAAATGCAAATGAATGCAACCTTTTGTAAAATGAATACTACCAAAAATACATAATACTGATAAGTATGTTAAACAATCAGTTATCCCAATTATACATGGACTCAAGTAAATTAACATTACAAATTTGAAAATAGTTTGTCAAAATAAATCCTGAATTATTTAGAGCAACAAGTATTTTAAGGGACAAATTATTTGAAAAAAATGGGGAAATGACATAAATAGAACCATTCTATAAAACAATATAGTATAAGAGGATAAGAGATTCAAATTAATTTTAAACAGACTAGTAGAAAAAATGAAAATTATATTATTAAACAGCAGAAAAAGAACAAGGCATGGAATAGATGAAATGTAGCAGTGTATGTAACTGAGATAAAATATTTAAAAATAAAACTTTAATATTAATGATGAAGATAAAATACATATGTAATATCAATTAATATTAATGGGGTATATTATAATATATTAGTAACATGTATTGTATCTAATATAATAAAAATGTTATTTATATTTTATTTTAAAACCAAAATGAATTTTATGCTATTTACACATGTATATGTGCATTATATACCTGTATATCTAGGTAAATATGTAATTAAAATAAATGAATTTAGAAAGCATTCAGATAATATATTGGAAATAAAAATTAAATTATCACTCTAAAGAAAGAATTAATAATTTTGAAAATAAAAATTTGTAGAAATACCAAACAAATTCAAGAACTGTTTCTCTGACATGATCATGTAAATAGACAACTTGATAACTAACTTCATCAACAAAAACAAAAGTTGGAGGTGCATAGGAAAAAGGAATAGGCAAAAAATAAGAAAAAAAAGGGTGAAAATAACCACAGATTCAAATGAATTTAAAAGAATCACAATATTTACCTCAAAACTATGTAAAAATTAAAATGACAATAATTTCTAAGCTATGATTTAATAACAATAATCTCAAAAGAGACAGAAAAAATACAGATTGATTGTCATAAGGTAAATTAAAACAATCAAAACAATTCTGAAGGTCTAATTCACTCATATCCCCAATCCAAGCTCTAGTTTACTAGAAAATTAAACACAGTTTTAATAGAAATCATATAAATCCATATTTGAAGTTAAAGCTGTTTAATGAGATGGGAACCAGATTAAACTATTTTCATATTGAAGTTGAATACACCTCTGAGATAGCTATGTAATAAAATTGTTAATAAATTAATTGCTTTTACTTTCTGTTTGCATGTTTCATGATAAAATCTTTGTGGTGATTTGATTAAGGGTCATGGCTTTCAAATGAGAAATGATTAATCTTGTACATGTGGGGTTTTTTTCCCCCTTTTTCCCTAATTACCTCAAGAGTTGCAGGAACAAACATATACTCTTGAATTTTTTTATACTTAATCGTTCTTCACTGAATCATAGTTAAAGGAGAAATTGTTCCTTTATTACAAATACTGTTACAAGATCCCTTGGCAATATAGTCACATCAAGCAAAGAGATTTTGTTAAAGAGCATATTTAACTAACTGGCAATATTTCTATTTATCTACATTGTCTAATATCTAACGATTATTTGTTGAATTTATTGCTATTTTTTCATAATAATCAGTACCAACCAATTTAGACCTGAGAAGGGACTTCAACATTATTTGATATAAACTTCTCCTCAAGGGAAAATTACTTACAAGGCATTTCTAATCAAACACTATTCTATTTTACATATTCAGTAATAAATACAACAACACTCAAAGCAACCATTTCTGTCACTGAATTCCTGTAATCATTTGCTCCACATTGTTTCTGTTCTGCTTTCTAAAGGAAAATATGTTCATGCTCTACTTGGTTCTACCTGTTCAAAAACAATTAAGTTCCCCTTAGGGCTCATTTTCTCAGAGCTTTCTTTTCTTGGTTTCCAGAAAGGCTCTGAGGCCCCATTCTGCTTCCTGACAGTGACACTCACCTTGCTTTGTTCTAGCAAAATATCAGGGAATATGTTTGTAGGCTTGTTTTAAGCAACAAAGTCAAGTCATAAAACCCATCAATTCTAAGCAAAGGAAATTTTTCTGTGATGATTCTAAATAGTAAGATAAGGACACATGAGAATTTATATCAGGGACATGGCTTTCCAATGAGAAATGAACATTGCTCACTCCCGGGCCCCCTAAGGGAATTATCCACATGTGCTCCATGTGCAGATTCTTTGCGAGCACACTGTTTTTCCCTTTTGATCTCTCAAGTGCACAACCAGCATGAAATGGTTTCCAAACCTTTTCCCCAACTTTTCATGTGTTGGAGTTAAAATCAGAATCATCTGATTGTAATTTGTAGCATTGCTCACTGTATGTGGGTAGTTTTCCTCAATACCTTTTGAGCACTAATCTCCAGGATATATAAAGAACTCAAAAAACTTAATACCAATAAAAAAAAACAAATAACCCAATTAATAAATGGGCTAAGGAACTGAACAGACACTTCTAAGAAGAAGATATACAATACATCAACAAATATATGAAAAAATGTTCAACATCTCTAGTAATTAGAGAAATGCAAATCCAAACTACTTAATACCTTTTGGAATGTGACAAATATTATTTAATCTATAACATAATACTTTATATCAACTAGTTAAACATTGTATTAATATATATGAATGTTTTCTTCTGAATATATTTCCTCAAATGTAATTTATATATTTAAAATGAAACTGGATTATTTCACTATTTTGTTATAAGAAATTATATCTCAAATATTATTACCAAAATCAGTATTATTATTGCAAATATTTGCCAACTCATGCAAAATTTATATCTACTAGTCAAATGAAATCCTAGAGACACCTCTTTATTAGTTTTACTACATAGCAAAAGAAAAAAAGATGACCATCGGGGAATATTATTCTCTATAATATTGATTAAGAATACTCACCATTTGGATTAATATGAAGATTAAAGGCAAAGTATATAAAATGCCTAAAATGATTCATAAATGCTCAATATACGATAGTTTTAAGCTTTATACTTAGTAAATCACTTTTGAAATATAAGAACAATATTGAAATTTTCAAAATATACATAACTTTAGGTAAAATCATATATAATAACGTGATAATGAATATCAATATAAATGATTGCCCCTCAAAAATTAGTTACAATTAAGAGTTGTGCAATGTGCAGTGTTTGATTTCTTCATTAATAGCAATAAAGGATTTCGAAACCCTTTATTATCTTGAGAACCTTTAATGGTTGACTGTTCTGGGGACTTTATATATAGCATCATTTTCCTGGGCTCTGTAATCACAGTCACAAAGCAGCCAGATTTAGGAAGAGGGATGTAAACCTATAACTCTCAATAAGAAGGCATATTTTAAAATCACTAAACAGATGATATTGAATTATTGATTATTTATGGAATGAATCCCCTTTTCATATGTTCATCACCATCTGGATTTCCTCTTTGGAAATGCCTTTTTGAAGTTTACATATTTTGTGGGTTGTATGCCATTTTGTTGCTTACTTATTTAGTTTTATTTTAAAATTTTATGTAACACCCTACTATATGTTCATCTTTCAAAATGCATGTATATTTTAATCTGTTTATCTAGACTATTTAGTTATTTTTGTAAGAAGCCTGGTCCATTTAAACTTAGTCATCCATTATTTAAGATGAAACTGTTTTGCTATCTAAAAATATCCAGAATCTTCTTTTTATGCTTGATATCATATAATTTCATGAATATTTTGAGTATGTGTTCATTTCTGTCCTCATCATTTGAGGGACACATTTGTTCCAAAAACTAGAGTACTTTAGATTTAGTAATTTTCAAGTATTTTTTAAAATGTTCTTCTTCTATTTTCTGTTTTATTTTATAGAGGATTTATTGGTATTATATAGGATTTTCTGGATTGATCCATTATATTTCCTTATAATAATATTTTCTGCCATTTGCCAAAATAATTTCCTAAATAACTTCTTTAACATTTCTTTACTTGTTCACGTGTTTATTTATTTATTTATTTTGAGATGGGTTCTCTCTGTGTTGTCCAGGCTACTCTCAAACTACTGGGTTCAAGTGATCCTCCAGACTTAGCCTCCTGAGTATCTAAGACTATTGTCCCTTAGTTATTATTAAAATATTGCTTTATTTGGAACCACCATTTGACCCAGCTATCCCTCTCCTCAGTCTATACCCAAAGGACTTAAAAACAGCATACTACAGGGACACAGCAACATCAATGTTTATAGCCAGCACAATTCACAATAGTTAAACTGTGGAGCCAACCTAGATCAATAGATCAATGGATAAAAAAATGTGTCATATATACACAATGAAATATTACTCAGCAATAAAAGAGAATAAAATCATGGCATTTGCAGGTAAATGGATGTAGTTAGAGAAGATAATGCTAAGTGAAGTTAGCCAATGCTCCCAAAACAAATGCTGAATGTTTTCTCTGATATAAGTATACTGATTTATAGTGGGATAGGGAGGAGGAGCACAGGAGCAATAGATGAATTCTAGATAGGGAAGAGGGGTAGTAGAGGAGAGGAGGGGGCATGGGGTTAGAAATGATGTTGGGATGTGATGAACACAATTATCCAAAGTACATGTGTGAAGACACAAATTGGTGTGAATATACTTTGTATACAACCAGAGATATGAAAAATTTGTACTCTATATGTGAAATATGAATTGTAATGCATTCTGCTGTCATATATGAATAAAAAAAAATAAAAAATATTGCTTTATTGTCGCGACCCCCCTTGCCCGCAAGGAAGACGCGACTCAGGAATCTTCTTTCAGCAGTTTATTCAGGCCCTTGATATTCTTCTAATGATTCTTCTACTACCCGGAATAATAATTGGATGCCCCTCCCAGCCTTAATAAAGCACCTCGAACCCCAATGCAAAGCTGCCACGTGTACCCTTCTCACAGGGTGCTAGAAAATGACACGCCAACTTTCTCTGATAAGGAGCTGGGAACATGCCAACTCTCTTTGATATGGAGTTGTCCTTCACAGACCACAACGGAGCCAGCGCCATCATGTAATGGCGACCACAGTCCGCAGGAACGGCTCACCACACTTTATTGATATTTCTG
Source organism: Ictidomys tridecemlineatus (assembly GCF_052094955.1). Taxonomy (NCBI): domain Eukaryota; kingdom Metazoa; phylum Chordata; class Mammalia; order Rodentia; family Sciuridae; genus Ictidomys; species Ictidomys tridecemlineatus. The sequence continues at coordinate 63,708,729 of NC_135477.1, forward strand.
TTCCATTGTCTTCTTAATTGAAGTTAAGCTATTTAAATATCTTTACTCCAGAGCATGGGATGATTAGATTAATCCTAGATAGGGAAGAGGGGTGGGAGGGAAAGGAAGGGGGAGGGGATTAGCAAGGATGGTGGAATGTGATGGTCATCATTATACAAAGTACATGTATGAAGACTTGAATTGGATGTCAACATACCTTATATACAAGCAGAGATATGAAAAATTGTGGTACATGTGTATTAAGAATTGTAATGCAAAAAAAGTACATGTATAATGGCATAAATTTACATGAATACACTTTATATAGAGAGATATGAAAAAATGTGCTCTATAGTGTAATAAGGATTGTAATTCATTCTACTATTGTGTATTTAAAAAAATAATAAAACCAATTTAAAAAATAAATAAATATCTTTACTCATCTTAGTGGATTCTTGGTAAAGAGGCATAGGCATATATTTGGACTTCCATCTGCAACAGGAACTTCAAGTACCTTTTGAACAAAAGATACACTAGGAGAAATTTGAATATGGACAGTTTTTGTGTACTGACAGAAACTAGACAATGGTGATTAAGTATATGATGAAATCTAGATTTGAGATTAGAAAGTTCTGAAAACAGTACAGGCTGGCTATATTCCGATAGTTTCCTGTCTCATCCTTGGAATTTAAATTACATCTCCTTATAGTTGCAGCTTTAATTTGAAAGTGCCAATCTAATCCTAATCAGTATTCATTGTTGACATAGAATATTAACTTTATAGAAAAATCTACATTTGTGCTTGATATACCTTACCTGAACACATGGGAATTACTCCATTAATAGAATCAATTCAGGCAATAGAAATTAGGCAATGAAGATCTATGAACTCTTTGAGAGCCTACCTGTTAAATATTAAATTAATGCAAAAATAAAGGTCTACATCTGTTCTGGCATTTTCTTATCACCAGAAATTAATGACAAAAGTAATGCATTCTATTCTCTTGATTTGAAACTCAGATAATACAAGATGGCACTGACCTTGAGTAAGTGTGTTGGGAGGAATAATTTGTGTTACTAAGAGGATGTGGTTATAAAAGAAATTTACACAATTAGTATGCAGGAGAGCTAAGATAAAATTGATGGCTTAAAATATTCTGAGATTAGAAAAAAGCTATTAAACATTATGCTCAACAGCAAAATAAATACATGCTTCACCATTTTCTTGGTATGTGGAAAAAATCATTGTGCTGGCAATAGCAAAACATAAGTAACCATATTCTCAACTGCTGGAAGAATATATCTTGATTTATCCAATTCTCTTAGAACTTTTAATAAAGAACATACTTTTTCAAAAATACATACATGAGACAAAATTAATGTAACTTCATATCATTGAGTATTTAAACTATTAAGTTCTAGGATATGACTTGAATCTGAAGTATATGATGGATTACTAATTCTTACTGCTTATACAGTAAGAATTTTGACATGGGCAATAACACTTGCTCAATTTTTTCCCTTAGTTTTCTGTACATTCATAGATTTTTGATAACCATCTCTTCCCTTTGTTCATTCAAGCCTCTGCAGTGGGTATGGGGAGAGCTGAGGAGGTCAGTACAGTTGCATCTTACAGTCATTTTCACTGGTCCACAATATTATTACTTTTGATCTCCTCCATGTAGTCAATTTCCGATTTTCCCACAAAGTAATAGTCTAGTATTGGTAGTTTTCGTAAAATGAAATGTTTTATGAGATAGCCATGGCTTACCAATAACAGATTTTCTTATAGATTTGGTAAAGTATATTGTATCTCACTGACTTTATATTCCATTTTATTGCTCAAGTTAGTCATTTTCCTCTATAAAATCCAGTATCAACTTGGTCCCATAATTTCACCTACTATCCATTGCTCTGTAATGCCTCTTGCAAGGTGAAAAGTTTCTCTTCACCACTGCACACTGTGAAGTCCTGATTCTCAATTGTTCTCTTGTCTACCTGTCTCCCCAGAATTTCAATGTTCCAATTTATTTCTTCTGTAAACCAAGAAAATTTATTACTATGTGAGTGTAAGTTTCTTTAGATACAAATTAAAAATAATAATATTAACCTCACAGACTTGTTTAGAGGATTGAAATGAAGACAGAATGGAACATGCAGTATAAAGAATTTTTCTGGGCATAACAATAAAAGTTTCTTGTCTCCATTCAGTATGAGAACTGACTCTATATAAAATAATACATTTGGATAAAAATGTATAACATAAAAGGAGAAAAAATAATATCAATTGTTATAAAATGATACCTATTAAAATGCATACCTATTAAAATGATATTAGAAAGGCTTCAGTGGATTCATAGAACACAGTCCTTTGTGACATTGTGGCCCCTACAAGAATATGGAATGCAGTTTTTGAGAGGGACAGAACGAAAGGTAACAACCAGAGAAAAGAGATTGCTCAACATTCACAAGGGTTGCAGCTGGTGGGAATGGTGAGTGGGATGCTTTGTAGAGGAATAGGCAGGATATTTTACCTGTGCACAGAGGCTTCAAATAAGTATGTGAAGTATGCAAGGAGGGAAAAACCCACACCTGGTAATTGAGGCCAACAGCTATAGTGGTAGGGAGAAAAAAAAACGTGTGTAAGAACTTGTGTGTATGGAAGTGGAGCTGGATGGGCATTTAACAGAGGGTTTGCAGGCTTGGATCAGGCAATCACATAGGATTCCAAGGGCAACTGGAATCCACTGAAGCTAGGTTTTCACAAACAGGAATGGTATAAACTAAGGCTGAGGAAGAATTGAGTTATCCTGTTTGTTTTATGATATAGGCCTAGTGTGATGCTTCTCAAGTGACCCTAGGCATAAGAGAACCACCCTTCAATTTCTTTGTGATGTCTTGTTTCTATTTTAAAAATTTAGGGAGTTTTGCAGTTAGCAATTGGTTTGCCTCCTCTAAATATTCCTAATACGTATTGCCTTAGCATCTACTATGTGCCTATAGTAGTAATTAGCCTTTTACACACAACATTTAATTCTTAAAACAACCCTAAGATACAAACCCTCTCAACAAACACCCCCATTATTTTACTACCAAGGAAACTGAAACTTATAGAGGTTAAATAACTTTTCTGGGATCACCCCAACAAGTAAATGGTACAACTGGATTTAGAACTGGAGCTAGTCTGATTCCAGAATGTATATTCTTAGGCCTTTCCCTTCCTGTCATAAGAGATGAGAATCTGAACAATCACATCATTTCTGCAGTCATTATCAGCATCCTCATTTTTGTGTTTATTTGTTTTTTAATTTATTCTAATTTGTTAGATATGACAGCAGAAGGCATTACAATTCATATCTCTGGTTGTACTCAAAGTAGAGTCACACAGTTCGTGTCTTCGTACATACATGTACCCTAAGTACTTAGGTAATGATGTCCATAGCAAAGCAAATAATTCAGCACCCTCATTTCACTGAATTATTTACTTTGCTTCCCAACTTTTCAGTTCAACCAGCCTGCTGGATACAGTGTCTCACTCCTGAAATCCGAATAACTCTAGAAGTTGAGGCAAGAAGATTGCAAGTTTGAGGCCATCCTCAGTGACTTAATGATACCATCTCTCAAAATTTTAAACCCAGCATTAGGACAACAAAACAGTACACACCCATCCACCTCTGGACAGGGAGACAGCTCCAAAGAGGGGTACCCGAATAGCCAGAGGAAGGAAACCATTCAGTAAGTTTTATGTCTCAGCTCTTCTTCTTTGAAATTTACATTTTAGACTTAAAAAAATATGATTCTAATTTAATAGAAGTTAGTACAAAGGAGCACATTTTAAGATACTTACAAATTGGGAGGATTTAAAACAAAAATCAGTAACTAATTCAAATCAAAGGTGTGAAGAAATTAGATTTCTCAGATTCTTTGGGTTGGCCTTCAAACTCTGAGGCAAATAACCCTTAAAAAGACTTTTCTGCTTAAAATCCTTAGATCATTCCACTGTGAATTATAAATACTTCCATAATTAGACCAGTAGAGTAGAAGAAGAGGACTAGGGGAGGGATGAGGAAAGGAAAAGAGGAAGCAGTGAGGACTGAAATGGAGCAAATTATGTTCCACACATGTATGATTATATTAAAATGCACCCCTCTATTATGGATAACTATAATGCACTCATAAAAGCATTAAAAATAAATAAAAATGATATTCAAAAACTTCTAAAAATTAAGCATTTAAAAATAATAAAGATTGTAATTTTTCTCTTATGTGGTATATAATGACAGACGCATCACTGTGGAGAGTCCTGTGTCTAGAAAGCATATTAGTGGTGTTTATGTTTTGTTACCAGGAACCACTCATAAGAGCAGATAGAACTCAACTTGTGCCTAGTCTACATGGAATGACACTGTGTTGGCAAGTTGAAATTGTTCATAGAGGAAGTATTTAGCACCCACTGAATTTAGCAAGCTAAAAGTATGGCAATTTTTCTTAGAGAAATATTGGCTGAATATTTATAAAAATATCACCAGGTGATATACAAGCCCTCCCTCAACAAATAAGAAGATAAATTGGATTTCTCAGTTTTCGTATTTTTTTTCACTTTATTGCTAAAGAAAATGATTTCAAATTTTAACAGTAGAATATATCCATATATATATATATGTGAATATATATATACATGAGAATCAAACTCCCTAATATACAAGACAATATTAAGAAAATACATTGTTATTCTTAATTTATCCTGAACAAGAAAAAAAGCTGAGTTGTTTGTAAATGAAGACCAAGAAAATTCTTCCATGGTATTTTAAATATGGCCTTTGTGGGCTAGTTTATATTTCAAGTAATCGACTGTCACTGGAGAGTAAAAGTAGTCATAGATAAATTATACATGGAATGACTATAACTACGTACTAATAAAACTTTATATATGGACCTGAAATCTAAATTGAATACAATGTTAACACATAATGAATAAGTATTATTCTTTTGGCACTTTTTCAATGATTTAAAAAATATAAAATTCATTCTTAGCTTGCTCACTATACTAAATCAGGGAGTAGGCAGATTAGGCCTGAGGATGGCAGTTTTCTTGGTTCTAGAGTAAACAATTCGGGATACTCAGTTTTCAGTTTTTCTTTGGATGTGATGCACTTGTTAATCATCATGTTAAACTGTCAAATAAGTTGTAAGATAAGGCTGGTTGGGGGCTGCACTTTCTCCAGAGACACAGAACTAATGGGATACACACATACAGAAAAATACAGAAATAGATTAATTTTGAGGGATCAGCTCACTAACCTGTGGAGGCTGAGAAGCCCCACAATCTGCCATCTGCAAACTGGAGGCCCAGAAAAGATACTGGTTATTGTTCAATCCAAGCCCAGAATTCCTCAGAACCAGGCATTTCAATGTTGGCTGGGAGGAAAAGATGGGTGTCCCAGCTCAAGGAAAGAGATTGAAATGTTTCTCTTCCAAACTTTTTGTTCAATTTGGGCCCTCAGTGGGTTGGTTGATGCCCACCCAAAACGGGGAAGGTGATCTTTATTTAGTCTACCTAATATCATCTATGCTAACACCTCTGGAAACATCCTCACAGACACACACACCGCCAGTTACTTAATGATAATTACATGGTCATTCCTGAACCTACTCAATCTGGCACATATGGTTAAGCATCACAGGAAACTCTTGAAAAGAGGTCCATATTTTTAAAGAAATATTTAAGAGAAATTCTCTCTTTCTCTCTCTCTCTCTCTCTCTTATTTTCTTTCTTTTCTTGCTTTCTCTCTCTCTCTCTGTTTTCAATTAGATGTCATTTTGCTAACATATTAAAGAATTATTCTACAGTCACACAGCTACAAAGAGGTAAAAAAAAAGGGTAGTTTTCAGTAAAACTATCCTATTTTGGTGTTCATGTTAACTGAGATGAGAAATTTGTTATATTTAACTTACCTTTAGTCAGGTCTTTTATTACTCTCACATACAAACATTTAAAAATAGAATTGGAAGTAGAAAATTTTGTTCCTTTACAAATTAGAAAAGATTGGCTTCCAGATACTTAGGCATGTGAATTTCATGGTTATTTTGGATACATTTTAAAGAGAATTTTTAAAAAATTGTTTAAAAATGTTCTGTGGAAATATAGAATTAATTGTTAAAGATACTGACTTTATCTAGAATGTTATAAAATTATGGCTATAATATGTTATAAAGAATTAAGTGGATTAACTCAAGTGTAAATCCAGAGGTGATGATTGTCACAGCAAAGCATACTTTGACTGAAAATCAGAAAAAAATATTCAAATATTTAGAACTATCTGAAAACAAAAGGGCTGTCTCTGTAGAAAATTGTTTATCACTAAACTCTCCAGATAGACCATCTGTGCAGGTTATAATCAGGAGATTCATGCAATTGAAAATGGTGACAGAGACACATCTGTGGTCAGGCTTTCGGCAGTTCAGATTGAAATAAATATGTCCTAGTGGTGGAGAAGGGACTTGGCCTGAGGCAACAAATGGATAAGAAATATTGGTGCTTAGATTTTACATGTGCACATTTTAAAAGTATTAATTTTTAAAGCATAACTGAATGACGTGCCTTTTATGATAAACTAATTTTAAAGTCAACTTTTTCATTACTTGAAAATTTGTTTCAGATTTTTTTCAACTTCTCCTAATTTAAGCTCCTCATTTCAATTTTGGTTCATATTAAGATGGACAATCTGATCTTTCAGTGCCTAGAAAATATAAATATGTGACTTTTAGTGAATACTATTTTTTAAATAGTTCTGGGAAAAGGCCATGATATCCACATACATGTGTAAAATGAAACATAGACCTAGTAACTGCTGGGGATAAACAGCTTGACTCTTTTAATACAAGAGAGGATATTGAGTTTCTGTTTGAACTAAGTCCCTGGGAGGTCTTGAATATTATCAGCTTGGAAGAGTATTAATATGTCAAAAATATCAAAAAGCCTTATTTGACATAGTTTGTTGATCACTAAGCCCACTGAGGGAAGCTCTCCAAGGCTTTTGCGAAAAATGGACAATTTATTTTCCTCTTACTGGTGGAGAGGAAGAAAGGCTTCTCTTGCTCCCATTCCCAGGAGGACATGGAGCCCCACAAAGCAAGCACTGGGGAGCAACCAGGTGACCCACCCAAATCTGTCCTAATGAACACACTATTTTAAAACTATTTAAAGTAATTCCTAGGTTCGGGTTTCCTCAATGTTTTTCAGTTCAGGTATTTATAAAAATTCTAATTTATTCTCATTTTTTCATTAGTGTTTCAATGTCTCTAGGAATGAGAAATTTCTCTGCTTCTTTCCTAGGGATGCATCGCCAATGCTGACATGAGCACAAAGGCCCTATGTACTGAGTTGTGAAATATTTTGTGTCTTAAGGATAAAATTTTTCATTAGAGTTAGTCAATGCATCAGGAATATTATCCTTCCTGACAAGAGGAACACAGAAGCACAGACACTATGTTGCGCTACAGTTCTCAACGGAAAAATAAAGCTTTTCAAAATGTTAGTCATTGCCATGGTATATGTTTCTTTAAGTCATTTTTACAACCTGTTTTGATGGATTCTAAGAATCTGTGTTACATTATTTTTTTCTATGGCTTACTGTTAAAATCATATTCATAATACTAACTATCATGCATGGAGTATTATGAAACAACATTATGAACCAGAAAGTGATGTATATCAAACTCTCAAAACAGTACTGCAATGTAGAAATTATGAACACACATTGTAGGGGAAAAACGGGCACAAAAAGGATATAAATCGCTTATATTGTAAAATTAGTAAGCGGTGGAGTCAGACTGCAAACAAGACGTGCCTGTTTGCAAAGTCAGTAATGTTTCTTCTTTAACATGTCAGCATTATAAACACATTTGTTTTAGATGAAATGCACTCAACTTTCCATTAAAAATATAGTGATCAATATACCTGCAAAATAAGTGGACATGACTTATGACTGTGATTCTAATCATAAAAGAGTTTGCCTTAGGATCTGTGAAAAGAAGACAGAAAGCAGAGGCACACATGCAGATGGGATGCTAGCCATGCCCCTGGGCACAGTGGGGCTCTCTAACAAGCTCTGGGCAAATGTCCCTGTGTTGCACAGTTTGTTCTTAAACTCCACTTGATGACTTCTAGACCTTCTTCTGATGGTGAAGAATTTCTGGGAATATGTAACCCTTGATACTAGGACATCTTCAGCAAAATTTTGAGTTGCTAGTTAATAAAGTAGCTAATGTTTTATCAGACTACCTAATATTAAACTATATTCCAACCCCTGTTATTTATTTGAATTAGTTTCATTGTCACAGTTCTATGATGTAGATAATGATTATTATCCCTTTTTTATTCAGTGGAAGAAACTAAGACACAGATGAGTCAAATATATTTCTAAGGTTGTACTGGTTGTAGAAGAGTCAGAATTCACCTCAGTCTTTTTGACCTGGAACCTACAATCTCAACCATTATTTTAGGCTATTGTGTGTATAAGCAGCTTTCAGTACTCAGCTGGCTCTTTCTCACTTGGCTTAATACTTCTGAAGACTGTGCCTCTTCTGCTAGGTGTGGTAGCAAATGCCTGAAATCCTAACTTCCCAGGAGGCTGAGGCAGGAGGACCACAAGTTGGAGGTTATCCTCAGCAGCTTGGCAAGACCTTATGTCAAAATAAAAAAAGACTGGGGATATATCCACATACATGTGTAAAATGAAACATAGACTTAATGACTGTTAGGAATAAACAGCTTGATTGTTTTAATTAAAAAAAGAGTATAATTGAATTTGTTTGAATTAAACATAAATGGTAAAATGCCTGCTAAGTTCAATTCTAGTACCAAAACAAAAAGTAAAACAAAACAACAACAACAACAAAATAAGAATACTCCTATTCTTAAATACTTCTCCAGAAATTATCATTCTTTTCCTACTTTTCTCCTCTTCAGACCAAAGGTGATGTTTGCATACTAAGACAGTGGAATGCTTAATTCATAAAATTTTCCACAGTTTAATTTCATAGGTTGAGGGGTCAATTTTTAAAAGAATCAGTACTAAATTTTAATTTAATACATGATAAATGGAATTTGACATATTTCAAATCTATATGAGTAATAACATATCATATTATATTCCATATTCTTATACACTCCAAAAATTAAAATTCTCTACACTTATCCCATATCAGCTACCACTTCTGCCCACACATTGTTTTATATTAAGAGTGAAAACACTAAATAAATAAATAATACTTTTTACTGGAAGGAAATTATGATTAACTTGATTGCCAGCAAATGACTTAGGAATGATCTTTATGATAAAACCTAATATTTATTGGCACAGTTAAATATCACGTTCACTGTTAAGCTGAGCGAGTTTAATTATCTCATTAATTTCTGTTGACAACACTAAGAAGTTGCTACCCACTTTATTGCAGTTTATAAGGGAGAAATCAGGAGCTTAAAGAGGCCAAGGAAATATTTTCTGGACTTGAATCTTGATCTGTCTTTAGAATTTGACTTTTAAACATTACACCACTTTATACCTCAAACTTGCCTTAAAAACCATCAAGCAGAACAAATAGAACAAACAACAACAGTAGCTTATAAGAAAAATCCTTCTCAGTTTTAGCTCAATTGGTACTATAATACTTCAAGAAATGAATGAAAAGTGAAATAAAATTTAATCAACAGCCTTGAAGCCCACTCATTTACCTAAGATTAATAAAGAACAGCAGTTTATACTTTTTGTATTAGTAAAATATGTCTTTGTTTATGTTCCAAATATATTTTAAATGTTTGATATCTGGGAAAATTTGAAGAAGAAAAATTATCTTATAATAACCTTAAATCCTCCAACTGTTGATATTTTGAAAACACTGACTTCCAACAGCTAAAATAAAATTAACATAAACAAAAATAGATTTAACAGTTTTTTTTTCATATCCCGCAAGCAATTTGTTTCTTTCTTTCTGTGGGAATGAATCAATCTATTGGTCACATTGTTTGAAATCCCACAGATATAATTTTACTTGTTATAAATAAAGCTCTTATCCTTTGAAATGATTCACATGGAAGAATATACCAAGTAAGTTTGCTGTTATTTAACATAAGCTAGTTTATCATCTTTTTTTTTTGTCTCATGGAATGAGTCAGGTCAGACTTTTAACGGAATAATAACGTGTGGATTACAGACACCTTGGAGGTTTTTAAAATGATCTTGGCTTTGGCAGGACATGTGTATGGAGAGAGCCAGAAAGACTTCTGAAAAATCTGAGTGCCATCATAGAAGGGCAAGGAAGTGTCAACCTAGCACTAGCAGGACTCAGTCAAACCTAGTCACAAACTCAGTTGTTTTCCAACAGAATGGTGTGTTAACTGGAGTGGCAGAATCTTATGGTTTTGACATCAGGGAAAAAAATTGTTAAAAAAAACACATAGAAATGTCTAATGTATTCAGACACTATCTCAGGTGCAATGAAAGGTACCAAGACCTAAAAAATGCATTTTTAGACATTACAGTCAATTTGAGATTTAATATATTAATGATCTACAGAGAACTAAAGTTTCCTTGAGTACCTAACATGTGTACTGAATTCTAGGAAATGCACAAAGCACTTTTTTGTGTGTGTGTGTGTGTATGAATTCTCTCACATGAAACTCATATTTCTAAGTTTTGTGATTTACTTTTATATTAAACTCATGAGTTACAGATGATAGATTGAGGTGTAAGTATTAATTACCTAGGAAAAACCTAAGTAAACACTGTACATCACTTGGTTTAACAGTCACTAGTTTTGTGACAGATGATGTCTGTGACTGAGGTCACCTAGTGGATTAAAATCTATTCTCTAGTGAATGTTGTTATCTTGCTTGTCCTTCAAGGGAATTTTTTTTTCTTATTTCTTCCTTGTCCACCTGGGAAAACTTATCTTTGGCTATCTTCCCCTGTTGGGAGGGTAGGCATGGGGGAACATCTTTTATATCCTAATAATTAACTGCAGTACTCACCATTCCTAGGAAAAGGTGCTAAAAAGACATGAGTTATAAGGCTTTCTAATCAGTAAATTTCCTTTAGATTTGCAGAACCAGAACATATAGAGACTTACAAATAATAGCAGCCCATGGGTCAGAATAGCAGACCACCTGAAATTTGTAGCTACATTGGTGCCCACCTACCTGATATACCTCCCTATATAAGCCTTGCACCTGCAGCCCCTAAGTCAGATGGCCATTGTTGGAAATAGCCTTCATCCTGTTTGGTTAACTAGCTTTACACATAAATCTTTTTTCCTTGCCCCAACAACTTGTCCTCCAGTCACTGGTGTTTGTGAGCGATGAGCAATGCGCTTGGGTTTATAGTTACACAAGAGATTAAGCAACATGTTCAATAACCCACAGATGCCAAATGGTGCAACCACAATTCAAACCTGGATCAGCGTGAAAGATCTTACTATTACTGGATAAGTAAATATATATGTCCAACTTGGGAATATGTTGTAAATGTTGATCCGATAAGACAATAATGCAAGAAAAATATAGAATTAAATTTTTGACATCATAATATGAAATTTTTTCATGAAACTATAATCCTAATGTTTAAATATTGAACATTTAGGATGAACAAATAGAATCTGATTTAAAATCACATGTTGGTAAACATTGCTTTAATAATGATCATTTATTTTTTGTAAGGAATGCTTCACAGCATGTTATATCAATTAATCCTTTCACATAGTTGATATGATAAGTGTGGATGCACTGAGTCAACTCAGTCTCAGAGTATTTAAGTATCATGTCTATATTTCCATGGCCAGTGAGTAGGAGGGTTGAGTTTTGATCCCAGTTGTCTGACAGCAGTAATCTCATCTGCATGCATGCTTTCAGAGTCATCCGTGGCAGAGAGCAAACACATAATTAGACAATGCACGGTTTCAACAACAAAAGTCTTATCTTACTCTGGAAGTAAATAAAATACATTACGAATACTTGGTAATATTATAATCTGTGAAGCATAAAGAGAATAACTCACAAGGAAAGTATTATGAAGTTTTCCAAAGCGGGTTTCCATTGTGGCTTCAAGATTAATGCGCTTGCACATTTTAAGTAGTGCTTTTCCACAGACAGATTTTCTGTGTAAGCAGAAACGAGCTTAATTTAAGGAGGTACAAAGGGTGGTGGAGCATTTTGTGTTTGCTGCAGAGGTTAGCCACCGTTTGTTATTGTAGTAAAACTTTGTAAGGCTGCTCTGAGTATCTTTGAAATTTATTTATGACAATGAGACTAGATACTTTACCATCTGCTGTGAATGTTTCCTAGGAGATTTAGTTACCCAAGTTCCCTACTTTCTGTAGTTTATTTCCACTCTATGACTGTTTATCTTTTAAAATAATTTCAACAATCCAATCCGTTTAATTTGTCTTGTTCTGAGGGAACATTAGCTAGACAACAAATCTAACAATTTAATCTAACAGGCCTTGGATTGTATATCTTAATGTGCTCCAGTTTTTAGAAATAAAAAGAGGTGTATTTCGATAACTATCTTGGCAATGGAGCAGTATAAGGAAAAGCATCATCTACAAGCTCCAGGGTCAGTCCTTTAGCACACTTAATGGCAAAGGAGGTGAAAATTGAAAACCTCATCCTCCATGTGGTGGGGGAAGGATGGAAGCCTTCTTCTGAGAATGAATGAGTAGATGAATGAATGAATGAACGAAAGAGTGAAAAGTGAATGAGTGATGAAGTCCTATATCTAATTGGAAACCAACGTCAGTCTGCAAACTCCTTGAGGATTTGGTCATAACTTCAGTATCTCAGTGAGACCTAACCCTCAATTCATTTACATTCTGTTTTGTTATTGTACTGTCTGTAGTTCTCTGGTTAAAGACTGAATCTAAAAAAAAAAAAAAATCCACCACTATCTCAAAACACCACAAGGAAATTTTTGGAGATGATGGATTATATTTAGTACTTTTGTTGCAGTGAGTATCTTAAGTGTCTGCAGATGTCCAAACTCATTACCATGTCGATGTTAAATGTGCACAAATTTTATACAACTTATGCTACAATAAAGCCTTTTTAAGAAGGAAAGATATAAAACTAAAAAAAAAATAACAACAAAGCACTTATTAAACAACAGAAGTTGTTCTCTTTGTTGCAAGTGCTAAATTTAAGTATTGAGTCTGAATTTTCTTTTAGAACAAGAACATGATTTCCTTTCACAAAGCGGATTATAACACAGAGCTAGTTAAAAATCAACATGTTTGTCTCCACAAAGGCAAAGGCCTCGTGCAGCCATTACATCTGGAAATAGAAACCCCTATGAGAACACAATACCTGATTTTTCTGATCATTTGTTTTTAGCCTGGGAAACAATCTTGAGCAGGCACTTTGAGAGTGTTTGTATAGGTCAAATAAAAATAACTTAAATATAAGCAAGCCAGTACTTACACAGTGTTTAAAATACACTGTGGCATTGTGTGACTGCTTTGAGAAATATGTGTAATTCAACTAAATATTGTAGCAGTAATTCATGTTCATAGGAAAATCGGTCAAAGGTTTTGACAAGTTGGAGGCAGGAAAGGAAATAAAGGTCATACACTCTATTGCAAGTCAGCTAATTATAAATTGTATTTCTTACAAATCGGCTCCTGAGGTGACATAGGTTTAGCAGGTTTCTTACGCATTCCTTCATTTTCTGGTCTTTCAGTGACATTACAGACACTTACTGCTTTCTCCCCACATTGGGTCTGCTTCCTACCCAGGGCTGAACTTGTGCCTTTTGCATCCTCTTTTTCTGTTTCTGCTTTTAATTCCCTGGTGCAGCAGTGATGGGTGGAGTGATGCTTTTCACTCAGCTCCAAAGCAGTCAGAGCTACACTTGAATTAATGTAGCACTGTTACAGCAAGGTTAAAATTACAGAGAGTGCTCCACTCTATTCCTTTTAGCTGAAGGACAACAGAGGTGGATTTTCATATTTTCAGTGTAGAGAACTGCTTCAGAGAAGGCACACTTTTGTAGCCACTCATCCTGAGGAAAGGGTCTTGGTTCCTTGCGCTGGTTTTTCTATTAGCCAATGCTTTCTCACACACATCCTTTTCTTTACACCCTTATACACTTGTGCTCATCTCACTTCTGTCCACTTGTTGGTAAAATGATAATAAAAAACTTCACAGTTCTAATAGTTGCAGAGTAATAGAAATAAGCAATGACCCCTTTTTTTTTCTTCAAGTTTGTGGTGGTAAAACCACTTAGGATCAAAAGCAAGTTTGGACAATATCTAACAAGTGGCAATTAGTTCAATTAAAAATTTTATGTTAAAGGATACGGTGTTGCACATACATCCTAAAGTCCCGGTGATTATTTAAAATGTAGAAACAAGGAAAAAGTTCCTAAGAACATTTTTACAGTCCTGATGCACATTTTTATCTGAATGACCATGCCAATAATAATTGTGGCCATTCAGCTGAAGAACCATATTTCGTCTGGGTAATATACAGTTGGGAATATGAAATGCATAGTGGCTATACTAATATAAATTCCCACCCAAAATGTAAGTGCCTCCTCCCCTCATCAACCTACCCTGCATCATTTTCAGCCTTTAATGTCATTTGTATTTAATAATTCATGCAAATGAGTGTGAAGTGGAATCTCAATGTAGTTTTGATTTGCATTTCCCTGATGGCTAAATATGTTGAATATTTTTTCATGTAATTATCAGCCATTTATACTTCTTCAGTTTAATGCATTTGCTCTTTTGTTGATTGGGTTATTTATTGTTTTTCATTTGTTTGTTGTTAAGTTGTTTTGTGTACATTATTTTTATATAGTACTGGGTATTGAACCCAGGATTTTGCACATGCTTTACTACTGACCTACATCATCAACTTGAGTTTTTTGAGTTCTTTATGTATTCTGGATATTAATCCTTTTTCAGAGGAGTAGCTGGCAACATTTTCCCCCCATTCTGTAGGCTCTCTCGCCATGGTTAATTGGACCTATTGCTATGCAGAAGATTTTTAATTTAATGCAATACTATTTATCAATTCTTCCTATGATTTGCTCACAAGAAGATGAAAAAACCTCCAGTATTAACGGATTTGCAAAGTTAATATTGTTAAAATGGCCATATTACCAAAAATAGTCTACAGATTCTATGCTCTCCCCATCAAAATACAAATGACATTCTTCACAGAACTAGAAAAAAAACTTCCTAAACTTAATGTGGAAAAAACAAAACATCCAGAATAGCATGGCAATCCTGAGAAAATGTGTAATGATGCACTTCATCACAATATTCAATTTTAAAATATACTACAGAGCCATTGTAACAAAAAAGGAACAGCATATGCTTCAAAGCAGACATATAGACCAATGGAACAGAAGAGGGATGCAGAAATAAACCTACAGCTGCAGTCATCTAATTCCTGCCAAAAGTACCACAAACTTACACTGGAGAAAAGACTGAGTCTTTACCAAATGGAACTGAGAAAAAATTGGATATCCAAGTGTAGAAGAATGATAATCTATCCCTCTTTATCACTATAAAAATCAGTTCAAAACGAATCAAAGAACCATGTTTAAGACTTGAAACTGTAAGGCAGTTAGAAGAAAACTGGAAACACTTCAAGATATAGTTATACACAGTGAAGTCCTGAATATGACTCTCATTGCTCCAATATAGCAAGAATCAGTAAACAGAATTGTATGTTACTTCTAGAGGACTGCTATAATTTGAATTTAGTTACAGTTCTAAAAGGAAAGAAGGGTAAGGTGGTTCCTGAGAAGACATTGCATTGTTTTGCTTGGCATCTGCCTCAGGGAAGGCCATTGTGGTGCCTCCAGACAATGCAGGATCAATGCCCTCTGATTGGGTAAAGATGCAGTTCTCCCTGTGATAGCATAATGGGAAAAGACATTTGAGCTAAATGTGAAAAGAAGGCAGCCATATATCATTAACAATTTTCCAGGTAAATAGCAGTATATGTAAAGGCCTTCTGGTGGAAAAGAGACTGGTACATTTGGGAAATGAAAAAGGTTCAGATATGGTTTTCTAGTGCACATATATGTCTTAGATATGGAGTTCAGAGAAGAGTTTTGTACCTGAGAGAAAAAAAAAACCCTGCTGATAATTTGACAAAATTTATGATTTTAATTTAATAGTAACTTTGATTTCCCCAAATTTTTCGCTACTGTACAACTGTTTGCTTAAAATTTAGGCTGCTAAGTTTCTCATTTAATTCACTGAACCCCCAAACCTATTAGCTTTTGTAGTATTGCCATAACCGCTATCATAAAGATCTTACCTGATAAGCTGTATTATATTCTTTACCAGTTCTGCCCATGTTTACAAATTGCATAGTCTGACTATATGTATTCTTTTTTAGATTTGACATGAAAAGACTGAAAAATAAAACCTAGGAGGAGTAATACATCACAATGATAACTTTTGGCATGACTACTTTAGTTTCTTTTGTGACAATTTGTGAATCTCTATGTGTCTGCACTAGAAGTATTTTTTCCCAAAGATACAACTGACCTTTTACTGTTCAGAGTTTATTCATATGCAGTTTTCCTGATCTTAGGTTTTATTACCCTCTTCCTTCCATTTGAAACACAGCATAATGCTCCTACTCATAAATAGCCTAAATCCATAAATAATATTATTTATTATTTGAAAGAAAGCACATGGAGCTGTGATAGAAAGCTGCTTTATAAAAATCTCAAAAAAAATAACAGGGTGGATGCACATCTTTCTCATTACTCCTTTCCAAATATTTGTTCTTGGTTTAGCTGGCATTTGTCCCCCTCCCCAACACATGCACACACACAGAGACCATAAATGCACACAAACACCCTCTTTTTTTCTTTTTAAATCACATTAATTGTGTGAGTTTGCAGATGACTGTTTATGGCTTTTATGTGTTTGAATTGTATAATATTGATTCCTAAATGTAACTATAAAATTCCATGTTAAAGCCTGGATTAAAAAAAAAAAGCCATCAACTGTATGTACCAAGTCCATAAAAATTAACAATTAAACATAGAAAAGGTAATTTCCAAATTATTTATGGAACCCTCCTGTGTGTGTGTGTGTGTGTGTGTGTGTGTGTGTGTGTGTGCATGTGTGTATGTAAAGCTGCCTGTGTATTTCCAGATAGAACAGGCAGCAAATGAAATAAATCAATCTAATTTAAAAATACAGTTTCTGCATCTCCAGACACTCATCAGTATCCTACCAGGTTGTGTGCAGATAACAGCTACTAACAGAGGTTTGGACTTATTGTTCATTGAAGTGGAGGACAGCTTGTGGATATTAGGACTTAGAAGAAACAATGGTATAAAAATAGTTACATGTGACCAACATTGAGGCTTACATAGATATCACTTTCTGAAATAAAGATTTTAAAATCCAGATCAAGAAAAAGATAATGAAAAAATCAACAGAAACTATTAGTGGTTTCTAAAAAAAAATGTTTTAATACTATGGGTGTAGGATGCCATTCATGGTCTTCTGTCAAAGTAGAATCAGACTTTCAGGGAAAGAAAGGAAAAGTTGACTAGCCAGCTTCTTTGTGATTCTTTTTGAAGGAGCTGTACCTCAAGTCAGAGTGCAGAGACCTGAAAGTGTGAATTGAGAAATCAAAGTCATTTCTCCTATTTAGGAGACTGGAATACTTAAAAGAAAGTACTAAATATAAACAGAGAAGATTTTAAGAGAAAAAAAAAGGCTGACTAAAAGATCTTGTGAAATTCTAGTTTTAGTAGGAAGTAACTATATATTTTTTTTTCAGTTTTATGGAAAACAGCTTTTCTACTTTGAGTTGGCAAGGGAAAAGATCTCTCGAACACATTTATTCTTTCAATCTGTTTTGAAAATCAGAGATGCATGCTATTTTGATTTTTTTCCCAAGGTTTTCTTCCTCATTTAGGAGTAATATCAAATGAGACTTTGTAAAGAAATAGAGTATTTTTGGCTTCCATATTTGTGAGTATTCTAGTCGAAGCATGTTGTATTAGAAGTCAAAAAGAATATGTAGGGGTGGAAAAACTTAACCTCCATCCTCTTATGGTCCCAGTTTGGCTTAAGAATTAGATCTAATGTAATTTTCCTATGTACACATATGAAAATACCTAAGTGAATCCTATCATCATGCCTACCCGTAAGAATGGGGTCCCACTTAGAAAAAGACATATTCTATGCCTCTATAATTTTATAAAAATGGATTTTACTGTCATATAACAGAAGAATCGATAAAAAATAAATATATTTTAAAATATTTTATTTTTTAGTTGTACACTCTACCTTTGTTTTATTTATTTATTTTTATATGGTGCTGAGGATCGAACCCAGGACCTCACATGCGTGAAGTGAGCCCTCTACTGCTGAGTCACAACCCCAGCCCAAATGTTTTTTTTTAAAGAATTTATTGCTATAATATAAATTAACAGGAAAAAAGCATAATTTTTTTTTCAGTGTAATTTTCAATAGTAGAGGGGCCCACAGAGAGAAATGAAGATCTGAAAATGCAGAGTCAGTTACTTATACACTGAATTGAAAAAATAATTATAAAATGAAAACATGATTACATCTTATGTGGAGACTTAAGAGACAAAGTTATTCTAACAAGGTCAGTAGAGAATTTTCTATTGCAGCTTGTCCTTAAGCAAGAGGACATTGGTCTTTTAAGTATGTGTAAGGAGGACATCTTTCACATGGGAATTTCATCTTCAGGTTTTAAGAAAAGCATGAATGTCAAAGTGATCCTCTGTATTTGCTGCTTTTCAAAGTGTATTTAATTTATATAGACAACAAGAAAGAATAGCACATTTTAACCCTTTCAAACCAAATACCTTGATAAAATAAATACCTTTCATGGTAGATATCAAATTTTAGAGTTAAACCTTGGACTTATTGGTATAAAATTGTTATGAAATTACTTTTTTATATTATTATGCATAATTAAGGTGATGATATAATTTCTTGTCCAAACTGGGATTCATTAAAGGTGGGAGAGTGAGGAACCATGGCTTGGGCAATAACTCAACATCAAGCCAATGTGGGAAAATGAAAACCACCATCAAACTAAATATAAGGATGTCCTGTTGCCTGTGAGCTGTTCTGAGTGGCATCTCAATCTGAAATCTATTTATTACTCAGTAGATCCTCCTCTTCCCCTTATCATCCTGCCCCCTATCTTCATGCGAGAGTGACATCACGACTTCATAGCAACCAGTCATGTGTGTCACCTTCATTGCTTTTGACTTCCTCTCCCTGTTTGGTTAGGAAAGCACTCCATTTTCTGTCAGAATAAGCTTCTTTGTTTTCACTCACAGAAAAGAAATACACTGGAAATAGAAATCTGAGAAAAACTTGCCTGCCTATTTTTTTTTATTTATTTAGAAAGGGCCATAAATGGAACCCTTCTAGAATTTCTACAAGAAAATAAAAGCAAATCTTTGTATTTACAAATGTCTGACATCACATCACTTATCCTCCCAGAAGCAAATCTCAAAAATATCCTTTTTTAAAAAACAGTTAATAACATGAAAATGTTGATCTTACCTTCTCTGGAGACAGTGAGAAATGGCTCCTTCAAAAATTTATATTGATCTCTTATACAGATACATCCTGATTGATAAAATCTATTACCTTTTCTCTTGTAAATGTAGTTTTCAGTCAAAAGAGAATTGTTGATATGTTAATAGTGAATTCCAACAGTGTGACTAAATTATGCAAACACAAGTTTGTTAATAAGCAAGTATATTTATTTGTGTATTTCCTTTTGATGAATACTCCACTGCTTTGACTGCAGTTTTAGAGGGCGAATAAATGAGGCTTTGCTGAGTTTCCATGGTGAGAGAAGAATTATACTCATACAGTGTAGCTGTAGTACAGAGTTCACTGTACTAGAACTGAAAGTAGAGTATAATATTCTAACCTCTTTCCATATATTTCCCTTAAAATATATGGAAAAACTAGGGGCCAATGAATATTTATTGACAGCTATTATCAGAAATATGAATGAAAGTTGAAGTTGATAATCTGAACACATGCATCTCATTTTGAATTAGTCATTGATGTTGATTAGCAGGATTCTGTCAATGGATATGTGATGAGTAGCCAGCACCCCAACAGAGCAGGATCCTGCTCAGGAGGTATGAGCTGCCTAGGAAAATAAAAAGTCGAAAATAATCAGTAACAAATAAGACAAAGCCAAAGATTAGATTTAAAAAGTGGGGCTCCTGATGGGTCTTCCATCCCTGATAGGAACTGGAGCTAAATAACTGAAAAAGGTCCCAATTCTTTATGTAATGGGGAGTACTTCAAAGGCAGGGATAAGGTTTCAGTGTGGGAGGAGTCTTGCTTCAGTGCTTGTTTCTAGTTGTGGCAGGGGTTTGGTAGTAAACAGACTGTTTGTCAGGTTATGCCCATCTCAGGGAGGCTGTTTGATCTCAGGCTGTAAGCTAAGACTGGGCACCAGTGTGATCTGGTATTTCTCAAACCAGGAAATTTCACCCAGGAGTTCCCAGAGAAGCAACTTCCCTGCTTTAATGGCTCGAACACACCTAAACTTTATACATGGCCTCCAACAGATATGCATTTATTTTAAAACCCCTCATAGAAATTTACTGATGAATTTGAGTGAGATCAAATAATTGAATAGAAGTGGAAAGGTTTATGCCTTGGAAAATGAGTGGGAAGTTGGACATGATTAACCCCCAAGAAGGAGAAGGAGAAGAAGAAAACACAAACTTTTATCCACTTTACAAGTGGTAAAAAAGAAAAAAGAAATCTCAGAGATGTATACTAACCTTGAGAAAAAAAACCAACTTCTGTCTTTTACACTTGCATGCTGTGAAAGGGAACATGAAGTTTCTGGGTATCTGTAAAGGGACAAATAAACAGAAATCTCCAACTAGCATGATATCCAGAGGCAAACCAAAATCCCTTGGATTCAGAAAAGTCATTTAGAGGCACAACAAGTCTCAAAATTGCTTTTCCTCCCTAGTAGTCCCTGTGCCACCTAAAATGGAGGTGATCCTTGCTGCTACTGAGTCCTGTCCATTTGATGATCATGTCTTCTAACTTGTGCCACCTAAGGGTTGACCTCACACCCTTCTCCGAGTTCTTTCTCTACCAACCAAATCAATTTTTCAGATCAGGATTATTTTTCTAAACCATATGTCTGATCGTGTCACTGTCTTACTTTAAATCATTTAGTGACTTCTGATCAGTTTTGAACTTGCTAGGATGAAATATCAGCATATAGAAACCTGTCATGCCAAGTTCCCTGTAGTTCCCCTAATCCTCACTGACTTTTCTAGTCCTGATCTGACAATCTTGGACACATTTTAAGCACATTCCATAAAGCTACACACATGCCATTTTATTTATGTATTCATTCACTAAGTGTTTCTTAGGCACCATCAGTGCGCACAGGAAGTACTGGGATAGGGAAAAGAACACTAAACAAGTACTTGTACTCTCTGTTCTCCAAGAACTAAGTAGTCAAACACACATTATTTTCCCCCCTGAATAGGTTGAATGCTAAACTTCTGAGTTCCCATTGCTTCCTCTGTATACTTCTATCTTAACACTAATCAAATTATTGTCAATATCCTATTAATTCTCCTATAATCTTGATGTATAATGAACTCTCTTAGGACAGTGCCTAAATTATTTGCATCTTCATTCCCTACATATGAAATATGTTGAATTTAGAAGAGCCTTCTAAAGATATATTATTGTATCATCATATGTAATGATAATTTTCACATGCACAAAACTTTAGGGTTATAAAACAACAACTAATGGCTAGGATTTTCTGTAATAAATTAGATCTAATATAAAATTTGAAAAAACCTTAGAGGAAGATAAAAGTGTATAATATTTCCAAAGAAATCTCTCTCTCTCTCTCTCTTTCTCTCTCTCTCTCTCTCTCTCTCTCTCTCTCTCTCTCTCTCTCTCACACACACACACACACACACACAATGAAACAAGGTAACATGAAATGTAGGCAAATTAAGGAAACAGATTAAATAAGTGGAATGTTAACCACACCAAGAATCCAGCTATTACATGACACAACTCAAAGCACAGAGATGAAGTACTGCAGGATGGATGAGTGCTGATGAGAAATGGTGATATAGCATTAGTCCAGCAGAGAAAAATGGCAATGATTTAGTACGTACGGAACATTAAGGATAAGAAATGATTAAATGAAAATATGGAAACTTGAGTTTGAGGAATAGAAAAGCGAAAGATACCAAAAAAAAAAAAAAGAGTTTTTCTTGCTTAAGTGAATTCTGGACAAACACTAATTCCTCCCTACAAGTCCTTTTGTCACCCAAGATGGGGTGACATAAGAGGAAACAGAATGGTTGGCACTACATGTCCTTTTGTTCTGAAATGATAGAGTATTAAGAATAAGGTGGAAGGTGCTGGTCATAGTGGTGCATAAGGTAACCCCAGTAAGTCTGGAGGCTGAGGCAGGAAGACCACAAATTGGAGGCCAGCTTAGATTATTTAGTGAGACATTCAGCAAAATAAAAAAGTATAAAGGTCTAGAGATATAGCTCAGTGGTAAAGTGTGCCTGGGATGAAAGGGGAACAACACACAAGTAAGTATAAATAAAGATTGCATTTGTGCTCTCAGAGGTGCTGGAGCATCTTGTGGATGAAAGCCCTTCAGTTGGTATAGAGTAGGGAAGTGTTGCATTAAGATGTTCATAGCAGCACAATTCACAATAGCTAGACTGTGGAAGCAACCCAGATGCCCTTCAATAGATGAATGGATTAAATAAATGTGGCATTTATACACCATGGAATATTACGCAGCACTAAAAAATGACAAAATCATGGAATTTGCAGGGAAATGGATGGCACTAGAGCAGATTATGCTTAGTGAAGCTAGCCAATCCCTAAAAAACAAATACCAAATGTCTTCTTTGATATAATGAGGGCAACTATGAACAGAGTAGGGAGGAAGAGCAGGAAGAAAAGATTAACTTTAAACAGAGACATGAGATGGGAGGGAAAGGGAGAGAAAAGGGAAATTGCATGGAAATGAAGGGAGACACTCATTGTTATGCAAAATTACATATAAGAGGTTGTGAGGGGATTGGGAAAATAAACAAGGAGAGAAATGAATTACAGTAGATGGGGTAGAGAGAGAAGTTGTGAGAGAAGGGGAGGGGGGATAGTAGGGGATAGGAAAGGTAGCAGAATACAACAGTTACTAATAGGGCATTATGTAAAATTGTGGATGTGTAACCGACGTGATTCTGCAATCTGCATTGGGGGTAAAATTGGGAGTTCATAACCCACTTCAATCTAATCTATGTAATATGATATGTCAAGAGCTTTGTAATGTTGTGAACAACCAATAAAAAAAAATAAAGATGTTAGGCAGGAGGAAAGAGCCTGAAGCCAGTGAGAGATAAGGAAGGGAGGGGCATACAGGAGGCAGTGAATTCAAGGTCAAGGGGAAATATCGAGAAATAGTAGCTGGGTCAAATGGCTGAAAAAAAAACCCACAAGTGATGTATTGGAAGCAACTCTTCTGTCTGCAGAGCAAAGGAAAACCTGTATCATCTGCCTATTTTATGTGGATGGTGGACTTTTGAGGTTCATAATCACTATTGGACAAAAATAAAAAGGAGGGGCCTCTATGGACAGAAAACTACTTTATAGTTCCAAGGGAAAATACATCTAGACAGATAAGAAAGAAATCTAAAAATAAACTATAATGGGGCTAGAGAAACTACTCATAAAATAGCAATAGGAAATACAAATACAAAGAGCAGAACTTCAGTTAATGGCCAATAATGTATTAGCAGTGGTAGAAATAATATAAAGACTTGCAACTCAGACCTACATCAGAACCCTTAAAAGAATAATTATGTAGAAGAGAGAATAGATCATTGAATCACACTCAAAAAGTAATACAATAAGTGGTCAAATACATCACTACCAATAATAAAAAGTTACTTAAGATTTTAAAAATAGTACAAATATCTTTCATTCCTATACAAAATTAGTTCCCTTTTCAGTTCATTTTTTGTTGCTTTAGCACAATATCTGAATATTGGTAACTTACAAAGAGTTTTATCTGGCTTATGATTCTGGTAGCTGGAGGGTCCCACCAACACAAATCCAAACATTCTAGCTCCTTGCTGAGGCACCACATGTTGAGAAGCACAAAGTGAACCTGCCTCATGAAAAGGGGGCCAAGAATGTGTGGTAGCCTCACTTTAAAACAATCATTTCCTCTAGAACTAATCCAGTTTCTTCAGACCTACTCTACTCCTGCAAAATAAGCATTGAACATTTCAGAAGTTCGTCCCCCAAGACTTAATCATTTTCAACCAGGTCCCACTGCTTAAGATTCTGAGACCTCAATATTGTTGTACTGGGAACCAAGTTTCCAGTACACACAAACCACAGCAGTTCCTTTTGAGAAAAAGCTGCCAAACTAGTATAAAATAGCTTTGACCATCCTTCCCTTACCGTTAGTGTGAAATCTAGGAAGAGAAGGTGGAGGAAAATATCAGTGAAGCTAAGCAGATAAACTATAGAAGAGAGTTTAAGGATACTGATAGCAATATGAAAATAATAGCTAGTGATAATTCAATGTGCAGTTAAATGGCACTAAATACAAAGAGGGGTGGCAAAAAATCTTAAGAGTCACAAACCCACGTGACAATGATGTACACTATAATATACATAACTTGAAATTCTGTATTTCAATAAAAATCAAAATGAATGTATGTAAATCTCAAGGAGAAAAGCAGATATATTTTTCTCAAGATACTAACTAAAAAGTAAATTAATAATGCTTTAATATACTGTCTTTTATACTTCCAATCAATTTTTGAAATGCTCCTAGGAACAGCTACATTTTATGTGTACTTATTTAAAAAAATACATGATATCTTTTTTATACTCAATTTGAGATCATTCTCCTTTGAAAAATAACTCTGCTTTGACAATCAGCTTTTAGGATTTTATTTTATTTCGGGGGAAGTTGCATTATTACATTAAAATCCAAAGGTCAGACATCTGTGAAACATTGTGTTAATAGCTAAGAAGCTGAGGCAGAAAAATTCTTTCTGCTTCATCTCAATACAAATTGCAGATCAAACAGTGATCTGGATTGACAATGGCCATGCAATCTGAAATGAACTGTGCTCCATTTAACATCCTAAATGTCATACAAGGTATTGCATGTGGCTTTAATTTTCAACTGCCCAGCCTTATTCTTGGTATTTGTGCCTTCCAAAAGTGCTTTTTGACCTTCAAATGACAAGATTTTATACCTAGAATAAATGAGTAAAAACTTTGGTACAGTCATTGTAGCCAATGATTGCTTATTTACTTATTCATTTAGTTTTAAAATACAATTCCTTTGTGATTCAATGAGAAATATTAATTTTAACCAGTTTTTCAACCAATGGTCACATGCAAAGAAAAATATTTTGAAATTCTGTGTATTGGGAAAATATGTCAATAAAGTACTTTAAAAACACATTCTCAAAAGAATCAAGAATTCACAGACATAATTAGCAGATAATTCATGTTTACTCTATGACATGTAATGTACATTGAGGGTTGTTAAGTCTTTTCACAAAATAGGTGTTAAAAATGTTATCATTTTTTTTATTCTCTGCAAAAGGTAGGCTATTAAGAAGATAAAATAGAACCATCCCTACAGAAACTCACTGTATACACAATTGACTAAAGGAGAACTTTTTGCCTCCTGCCCTTCACATTAGATTTTTCCCAGACTCTTGCCTAAAACACATTCACCTGAAAGGAATATTGAGGGGGATAAATCTACTTGAAGCTCCTACTAGTGTAAATTAAATGTAACCAAAGAAATAAGCTTCATTATATACAAGTTATAAAGGTGGAAGAGAAACCTCAGGTGACTGACTCAATGTCAATATATGTAAAGTTAAAAATGGTCTTTAAGGCACACTAGTAAGTTAGAATCAAGCACTGCTAATTACTGGTTTTGTTAACTGGGAAACAAAATCACTTTTCTGAACCTCAGTTTCTTCATTTATAAAATGGGTTCTGCAACGCTTATCTCAGAAAAGTGTTCTAAGTAATATATTACCTAATACCTAAAACCAGATGATACAATGTAATTCAATACTGTGTATTTTTTCACGAAGACCATTTTTAACAAATAAGTTACACTTGTTTTCATAAAATCATCAGAATAAATATCTTTCTCCCTATTGTGTCAGTCCGCACACAGCTTTTATGGACATTTTTCTGGCCTGAGTGATATTAAAATATTTAATAACCCATTCAACCTGGGTGCCAACATACACTGTAGTTCTGGAAAATAGTTATGCTGGGCATTAAGTTAGTAGCTTGCTAAATAGTGGTTGAGGTGTCCAGAGTATCTCAGGAATGTTTCTGACATGGCTAGGGTGGTAGAACACTCTTTAACCATTATGGAAGACTTTGTTGTATTTAACCATCAACTCTACTGTAATAGAACATCCAGCTAAATACCCATCCTATTCTTAGAGATTACTAATCATTCTGTTGTTTTGATGATTAAAAAGGCCAAGTTTAGTATTGTAATGCTTCTATTTATTTAACATTCAAGATAGAATGTACTTTTAAACCTGGCATGGAAAAGATGAAGATGGAGGAGCTGCTCAGTTGTAAAATATATCTTTCTATCCTTGCCTTCTTTGCCAGTCCCTGTCTTACCTCTGGCTCCTTCAAGCATAAACCAAAGTGGAAGAAGAAAGATAGGAGTGAGAAGGGCTTCTACTACTGCTGTCTTTGTGTTCCGGCATTGCAGTTTTCAATAAGTTCTACAGGTCTCTATGCAGTGTTCTCTGATACATGTCAAACAAACCCAAGTGGACTGCTTTATGTGTCACTCTTAGCTGCTGTTCCAATATACACTCAAATGGCACTTTTTAATATTTTTTGGAGAAATGAATGATGCTTTGCAGGTTGTTCTCTTAGGTGGGATCACTTTGACCCTCATAGATGCCTCACAACTTTCTTCTGCCCTATTAGAAACTGCATTTCTTCCCTTCTTCCTTGAAAATTCAGAGCTCACCACTGCTTTTTTCCTCTGATTCTTCCATCAGGATCAGCTCCGTTCAGTCTCCAGTATTTTAAATTTTCAAGCCAAGCATCAGTATGTGGGTTCTACAAACTCCAGAGGACCCACGTCAGGCTGTGGAGAGTTCCTTTGAAGCTGCTGACTCTTGGCTGAGGTGTGGGGTATGAAGGAGACTGAAAACTCCCCTCTCTAATCTTGTCCAATCATCTTCCTTGCCTGAGGATTTGATATGGACTGCTTTGCACACCAGGTTTGAATTCCTTTGTGGGTATTACTTGCATAGTCAGACACTTCTCCTTGGACCATGTGAAAATTTGCTTTTAGTTTTTGAGTCCCAATTAAAACTGAAATTCAAAGGAAAAAAAATTCTATGTGCTGCCTCATATTTTTGATTAAGAAAAAGGAATATTGTTTTCTCAGATTTTTTCCTTTGGCAATCAGAAAATGACTCTCCGTTCCTTATCGAATTTCCACTCATATTTTGTTATATCTGACCTAGACATACTAAATTCCTGGAAACAAATTAGGTCCCAACAGCCTTAACTGGGCTTTACCCTGTGGCTTTGGGCTTAAGTAAACCTCTTCTCTACAAAGACACTCATTTGTTTCTGCTGCAACAACAAAAATATAGCCAGTTAGTAGGCTCTGCGGCCAATTGTGCAAATATTTGTGGTACCTTCTGTGTTCTCTACCTTTCCACTCAGGTGAACCAGGCTCCTGCTGTAACTGCTCAATTCTCTATGTTCTTGTTCTCTGGGTGGCCAGCCTTCTCTCATCCTGAGTTTTGGTTTTACCTCTTATGTGATGACACTGCCCAAAAGATTAGAAACAGCAGTGAGTTCAACCTTAGACAACTCCTTTGACTTTTTTTTTTCCAGGTAATTTCTTTTCTTCTCCTTTTTTATTTTGTTATAAATTCATAGTTAAGCAAGTAGTTATTCTGTACTTTATTTACAATAGTAACATTTTTAGAAAATTTTGATATACAATAACAAAAACCTGTGTAATTGCTAAGCAATGTAAGTAATAGACATAAATATAAATATAAAAATTTCTGAATAAATTGTGATGGATTACAAAATGGCATGTTTAATATTAAAAGAAATTAAAATTTCCTGTTGATAATGCGTCTTCTATAAATTCTTAATTTAACAAAATAAGAAAACAGAATATAATGCTATTGACATAAAATAGAAAAAAAGAAAAGGACTCAAAAAATAAGCAAACCCCATAAGTAAAAAATGTTTTTAGACAATTTTATTTTCAAATACTTATGTTTTCATAAGGCAATAAACTGCCACTAAAGGAAACAAAAATAAAAACATTTGTAACATACAAACAAAATAAATATACATAAGTTATAGTCATAATCTATGAATACAAAGCAGAATCACTTTATCTCTTGGTATTACATTATTTCCAATGGATTTTGAAGTGTGGATGGCCAAAGTTCATAGGTATGTGAAATGAATTTATAAACCTACTTGTGAAAATAGGTGAAAAGGGAGAGAAATAACAAAATATGAAGTTGTCACTCTAAATTTGCAAAAAATAAAATGAGTATCAATGTGTAGATCTTTTGTCACTGGCATTAATGAGACTGAACATACAAATACAAGTCTGAGCTTATCACAAAGCAGAGAATAAGTGTTTTTTACAAAGTAAAATAAGGGAATGGAGTTTTGGAGAGGATCAAGAAATTAATAAAGCTAGAAAAAATGAAATATATTGACAGAGACTTAGGGCTGGGTGGGTGTCTATATGATGGGTATTTTCCCTGTTTTACTCTGAGGCTTCATTAAAACCTGCAATTAGAGAACTGACTGCAGCTCCTTCAGAGTTGAATGAACAAGGGAGGAAATCTAAAGTCTCAAAAGGATGTGCATGACTGGTGAATGATTTGGCTGTATTTTGATAATGTAGAATAAGAAAAAATCAAATAGATGAAGCTCCTTGGAGGATGTAGTCTCAACCAAAAAATTAGGATAACCATAACAATTAAAAACTTCGTGGTCAGTTTTCCAGAAGTCAAGAGCAGGAGTAACCAAAGAATGAAGTCCAGGGGCTGGGGTTGTGGCTCAGTGGTGGAGTGCTTGCCTAGCATGTGTGAGGCACCGGGTTTGATTCTCAGCACCATGTAAAAAAATAAATAAAGATATATTGTGTCCATCCACAACTAAAAAAATTAAAAGAATGAAGTCCACAAAGAAATTCATGAAAAAATTTTTCAAGATGACCTTCAAATCATAAAATTGAGAGATTTAATATTTTATTACCATTAATTCAATTCTTGCCATTTAGATTATTTTAATTTTTGTAAGATTGAAAATGGCAAAGAATAAAAATTGAGCTTCCAGTAAGTTGGTTGTATACCACCCAACAAAACAGCTTCAAAATATGAAATATATACAAGTATGCTTGCTGGAGACATTTTAAAAATATTGTTTCCCTTCAATTTTCTTCTTAATGTGTTTTCAAAAACATTGTTTGCACTAGGTTTGATTTGTTTCATATAATCTGGAACTCTATATTTCTGGATGAGTAGGACACAAAGGACTTCATAAAGTCAAACTAGTTTGATTACTTTGTTGATGGTGATAGTATTGACATTATTATATTGAGATAATTGTTTATACAGTTTATACATTTTAGAGAATGTTTTCCATTACTCTAACAAAACACTTGAGATTGGCTAACTTATAAAGAAAATCAGTTCATTCAGCTCATAATTTTGGAGACTTAAAAGTCCAAAAAGCATGGTGTTAGTTCTGGTGAGGGCCCACTAGCTAATCACTTCAAGGTGAATGACATCATGGTAGAGTTGCATGAGAGGGAGATCATATTTCAAGGCAGAAACCAGAGTGCAGGGAGGAGCCAGTAATAGTCCTCTACTAAGACTCACCTCTTTAATGTTCTACCACCTTATAAAATTATCATACCAGGGACCAAACTTCTAACACATGAACTTTTCTGGGACAAACCATACCTAACACAAAATAATGTTACCTTTTTTGGAATATGGGATTTAGTCATAAGATAAAATACAAATATGGATACAAGATTGAAGAAGTGAAAGTAAAAACCTCGTAATCCTAAATTTGAATTGTTAATATCACTGAACTCAAGTTGTATTTTACTATTAAAAAATTAAGATTTTGATAATGTTTGTATTAGGCTAAATGGTAGTTCCCAAAGATCTTGACTCCCTAATCCAAGAATATAAGTGCTAATTTATATGGAAACAGAGACTTGAGGATACAATTAAATTAAGGATCATGATCCTATATTATCCTTGTGAGTCTAATATAATCAAAATGGTCTCTATATGATAGACAATAGAGTTAGAGACACACAAAAGGCAGAGTGAAGATAGAATTTGAGAGAGAGAAGGAAGGAAAAAGAGACAGAGGTTCGAAGATGCTGTGAATTTATAAGCTGGGATGATGAGACAGGGAATGTCTATGGCCTCCGGAAGCTGGAAAACACAAGGTAACAGGTTCTCCCCTATTGCCTCCTAGAGGAATGTAGCCCTAATGACCTATGTAGACTTCTGACCTCAGCACTGAAGGAGGTAGTTCTTGGAGGAGTTAGTGGTAATTTGTTACAGAGGCAATAGGAAATGAATATAAGATCCACTGAAAAAAAAAATTAGAGATAATGAGCAATCTATTTGCCCTGATTCTGCTAATCACTTAGATTGTGGTTATTTGAATACAGTTCTATGCATAAAGGACAGAAGGTCTCTCTGAAGAGATGGTTGATTAAAGTGTATGCAAGCTGGGCTTAGTGGTGCACACCTGTGATCCAAGCAGCTTGGAAGGCTGAGGCTGGAGGATTTTGAGTTCAAAGACAGCCTCTGCAAAAGGGAGGCACTAAGAAACTCAGTGAGACCCTGTCTTTAAATAAAATACAAAATAGGGATGAGGATGTAGCTCAGTGACTGAGTGCCCCTGAGTTCAATTCCTGGTACTCCCCGAAAAAGGTTTTTTTTTTTTTTTTAATGAATAAATAAAGTGTGTTCTGGAAACTGTGGAAGATCATATCAGAACATCTTGTAAAACAAGATAATAAAAATGATACAAGACTACTAGGGTCATGTCAAAAATCCCAGAGACAAACTTGAAAGATTTTATAACTGATACATTTGTGACAAATTGACCAACAATAAGAATGCTAATTTTCTTTTCAATAGATTAGAACTCATCAAATATTTTAAATGCATGAATACATAATAAGAGCAAAAAGCCAAAACCAACAAAATGAACAAACTAAGACAAAATTAAAAAGCTCATTAGTCACTGTTGAAGAATAACAGGCAACCATCTCATTGTATTAATTAAAATATGAATAATCGAAATAACAGGTTTTTTTCTGCTATTAAAACTATACCTCAATGCAATTGAATGCTTGTTAGGAAAAGTAATTTTGATTAAAATTATGCTAATCACATCTTAATGAGGAAATGATAGAAATAGAATCATCACTGACTCCCAATAATATAATGGTTCCCAGGAAAGATCATCAATGACTGCTATCCCTTAAGCAGAGAAAATCAGATGCAATGTTTTCTGATGGTAATACATACCATCCAGTAAATATTCTTGCAAAAAATGGACCTGATCATGAAATATAATTTCTAAATTTGAATTGTTACTATCACTTCTTTTCCCCAGTAATATAGGAGACAATGTAACACAGTAAGCACAGCTCTGTAAGAAAAATCACTTGAAATTAATTAACGTTTCAGATTCCATGAGGATATAATTGCTAGGTCTATTTAAAGCAATTTTATCTTTTAGAGATACATACTTATATCAATATAAATTAAATTATATGATATCAGAGAGATGCTTTAACAACAGAGGTAGGTGAAATGTGATCAGTTCTGAGTTTTAATTCTAAACGAAATGACTTTTTTAGGTTTAACGTTTACCCTGGTGAAAAATTTAAAATATTGTAGTAATTTCCATAAATTCTATGAAAAAAGAGAGGATCTAATAAAATGAATAGAGAAAGGTATATTTTTAAATTATCACATGTCATTTTAAAATTAGGCATTATTACAAACAGTATATGAGAATTTTTGGAGACACCTTAAGGAGAGATAGCTCCAGAACACACACTTACACAGTAATGATCAAACACTGATGATTTTAAAAGTGTACGATTGTTTATTTTTAAATTGACAGTATCTTGCTTTAATCTGTACAAGGGAAGTAAATGCACCATTTTGTTGGGGATTCAATAAGTAGTTTAACTTGCCTGGATAGTTTGATATATATCCTACCCTAATGCTAAAGGGAAACATTACCAATACACAAATAAGGAAGTTATAAATAACAGCCAATCCTTGAAATGGTTTTATTTGCGTGAGAAAAACTGAGGCAGATTCATTTCTTCCAGGAATGATGAATGAGGGTCAGCAATTCTTATTGAAAGGTTTTAGTTCTCACTGAAGCCCTTGAAGATGACACTTGATTTACCTTTAAAGGTAACCTATCTGAAACATTTTACCAATATTATCATTGAAAAATATGGGTTTAATATAGCTCTCCCAATCCTTGTTGTTCTCAGAAACCCATATTGGTTTACCTTCTTCAATTTGTCCTCTGAAGCAGGGAACGATGGTCGGGGTTTAACATTGTTTACCTTTATATTTATTTCCAGCATCTATAGGTGTATGGAACTTAATTTGTGCTTGGTAAGTATTTCTTGAATACTTGATGAATGTTTTCTCACTGCCAATATCAGATTGTGTTCTATGTGATTGGATAAAATTAACAGTTCATAATTCAGGTAGCACAGCTTTATAGGTGACTCTGTATTCAATTCCTATTGCTGCTTGCTATAGTCAGAAGATTTGTGTGTCCTTAAAATTCATTCATTAAAACCTGTCACCATTGTCATTGTATTAGGAGGTGGGGTCTTCCAGAGATAATTTCTTCTGGATGGAGAATCACTTACTCATGCCTTTATAGTGCCCTTTAAAAAGGGGCCCCAAAGACCTGCCCTTCCTTCTCACCATATAATGATGCAGGTGGAAGTCAATATCTAGAAAGGAGAAAGTAAGCCCTCACCAGATACTGAACCTGCTCACACCCTGTTCTTGGAATTCCTAGCCTCCATAATTGTTAGAAATACATTTCCAATATTTACATGTCTGAGTAATACTCCATTGTGTATATATACCACAATTTCTTACCCATTCATCTGTCGAAGAGCACCTAGGTTGACTCCATAGTTTAGTGAATTGAACTGCTATAAACATTGATATGGATGCGTCACTGTAGTATGCTGATTTTAAGTCCTCTAGATACATACCAAGAGGTGGGATAATTTGGTCAAATGGTGGTTCTATTTCAAGTTTTCCTAAGGAATCCCTATCCCGCTTTCCACAGTGGTTGCACCAAATTGCAGTCCCACCAGTGATATATGAATGTATCTTTTCCCCCACATCCTCATTAACATTTATTGTTACTGGTATTCTTGATAATTGCCATTCTAGCTTGAAGTGAGATTAAATCTCAGTGTAGTTTTAATTTACATTTCTCTAATGACTAGAGATGTTGATCATTTTTTCATATATTTGTTGACCATTCATATTTCTTCTTTTAAGAAGTGTCTGTTCAGTTCCTTTGCCCATTTATTGACTGGATTATTTGGTATTTTTGGAGGGGGCGGGGAGTAAGTTTTTTGAGTTCTTTATATATTCTGGGAATTAAGGCTGTATCTGAGATGCAAGTGGCAAAGATTTTCTCCCATCCTCTAGGCTCTCTCTTCATACTCAGGATCTTTAATTTAATTACATCTACAAAAGTCATTTTTTCTATGAAAAGGAAAATATGTGAAAGTCTGAGCATCAGGGCAATGAACATCTTTGGGAAGCCAATATTCTACCACACTTTCCCTTTAATACACATAGGAATTACTTGTAGCATAACTTCAGATTTTGTTGGGAGGACAGTGCTTGAGGAACTGTGTCAGGGTTGTTTCAACAAAGCTTCACTAGGAGTGTTAAGGTAACTGCCCAAAAGATAATCGATGGTGATGACCACTCTCTAAAGTTTGATCAAGTACCTATGGATTATCTAGAATATCAGAAGAAGAAGAACACTATGTAAATTTGTTTTGATTATATACATTGCAAATTTATCCATGTAACTTCACACACACACACATACCCACACACACAGTAATATTCCTTTACTCTCGCTCCTTTTCTAATATGCAGATATTTAAGGGTAAGGGAATAATGGCATATCTTATATCTTAAAATATACTTAAAAAAGATATACTTAATATTTTATATATTTATATATAATTGATATTTTATACTTTATATTTTAATATTTTATATTTTATAACACATCTTAAGATATACCCTGGAGATTTTTTCCAGGGTAATAAAAAATGTGATAAATGCCTCTTATTCATCACATAATCAGTTTTGCATATAGATTCTCAAATCTAGAGTCTACAAAATAAATTTGGCTAATTCCACATAATCAGTTTTGCATATAGATTCTCAAATCTAGAGTCTACAAAATAAATTTGGCTAATTCCACAATAAAGGTCTAGCCCCATAATGATTACACTGAATACTCTCACGAGTATAAAAGTGTTACTCTCACGAGTATAAAAGTGTTACTCTCACGAGTATAAAAGTGTTACATAGTGTTACTGCCATGAACAGGTAACTTATAACACAAAGTATATCTTAATATATATATTATCAAAGATTTAATTTTTAATGTTTTCCTTTCAATGTATTAAAACTCAAGTTGTTTAAAAATAACATTTTATACCTGAACAATAATTAGAATACATTTCACCTAGGAATGTTATTAAATATTAATCTGGAAAGGCAACCTTAGTTGTAATCACAAATTAATTGCTTCAGAGACATAAAACAAAGGCAGTTTTATTTTTCTTGCACTTATTCCTTTAGGCAAGTTAACTTCTGGCAGAACAAAATAAGATGAATAAAAACTACGATGTAGCTGAGAGAATGACATAAGTAATTCAGGGAGATGATATTTTACTGAAATGTCTTAATTTCTGGAGCTGAAACATCATTTTTGAAATTGTGCTGCAGGCATTTCTACAAATTAGTGAAGAACAAATTAATAGAGTTCAAAAAATATTAGAGAAAAGCAAACTTTATTTCAATTTTGAACTCTCACTTATGTAATTAATAATTCAAAGAATATCTGCCTTTGAATTGTGTTATTAAGTAGGTAAGCAAAGAAACATTTTAACCAAATTGTTACAGAAATTTCATCTTACTTTCAAGGAATATGAGTAACCTCATTGGCTAAGTCTTCCACCTATGACTTAACAGAAGGACTTGGCATCATGGCATGTAGGGTACATTCTGCTTGTCATTTATTAAAGACAGTGAATATGAAACAGGTTGTAACTTCTATGAGCCACAGTTTCCTCTAAGAAAGCAAATGAACTCTGGAACACCCACCCACTATATTGGAAATGATGAGAAATTAAGGCAGAAAGTTATAGTAAATAGTAAAATTCTGCTGAATAAATTGGAGAAAAACACTGGAAAGACCAAATACTTAAAAAAAGTGATGATTAGCTATTAAAACCACACTGCTTACCATGTAGATTTAATAATCTGATAGATGTAACTGTATTTGAAAAAAACTTCAATATGTCTATGGCATTTTGAAGTTGAAAATACTTTCTCATGCATTTCCAAATTGATCCCCACATAAACTGATTTAACAGAAAAAGAAAAATATAATTTTCTCTTTTAAACATAAGAAAACTAAAGCTCAAAGATTAATTAGTCCAATATTGAAAAAATATATTTTTAAAAATCAATTATTTTTTATTTATATATGACAATAGAATGTATTACAATTCTTATTACATATATAGAACACAATTTTTCATATCTCTGGTTGTATACATAGTATATTCGCACCAATTCATGTCTCCATACCTGTACTTAGGATAATAATGATCATCACATTCCACCATCATTAATTATCCCATGCCCCCTCCTTTCCCCTCCAACCCCTCTGCCCTATCTAGAGTTTGTCTCTTCCTCCCATGCTCCCTCTCCCTAATTTTTTAATTAACACAAATTTATTTATTACCTTTACATTCCAAGCAGTGTGCTAGATGTTAGTTACACAGTAGTGAGCAAAGACAAGCAATTTGCCTTCACAAGATTTATTTTATATTATAGAGATATGCTAACAATGTAAACAGATGAATAAATATATAATTATGATTTTCAGAAAGTATTGTATAAAGAAATATTGTTATTACTCAAGGTTCTCCAGGAAAACAGAACCAATGGGAGACCATATAAATGGAAAAAGAGAGGAGTTATAAGGAAATGGTTCATGCAATTATGTAGGCTGAGTCTGCCCACAAACTATAGACCCAGGATGGCTAGTGAAGCAATTCCTGTAAATGCAGGGAAGGACAATGTCCTAGCCCTAAAATTTCCAGGCAGAAGAAGTGAATATTCCCCTACATGGCCTTTTGTTCTATTCAGGACTCACTGGATTTGATCAATAAGGACCATCTACCTTAGGAAGGACAATCTGGTTTACTCAAGTCTATTGATCCAAATATTTTTCTTGTATAGAAACACCCTCACAGCCACATCCAAAATGTTTAACCAAACTCTGGTCACCACCACATGGCTCAGTCAAGCTGACATATAAAGTCAGCCATCTGTGGGCCGGGATGTGGCTCAAGCGGTAGCGTGCTCGCCTGGCATGCATGTGGCCCGGGTTCGATCCTCAGCACCACATACCAACAAAGATGTTGTGTCTGCCGAGAACTAAAAAATAATAAATATTTAAAAATTCTCTCACTCTCTCTTTAAAAAAAAAAAAATCAGCCATCTCATAAGTGATACAAAAATAGCTTAGAGAGGGCTTTTTGAAGTTCTTCCATTGAGACCAGAAAGAAAGGAATGTATCAAGTGAGAAATAAGGGGAAGAGTGGTCAGGCAGGGAGCACATCATGTTTGAAGGCCTTGCACCTCCCATTTGCACTTTTTAATGACATTGCATGTGCTAGTTATTTATCCATTAATAAATATTATTTTTTTATAAATAAATAGTTTATAAAGTATGAAATTCGTTCCTAAAGGAACTTCTAAATCTCAAATCACTGGTCTTACTTCATCAGAGCATGCCCTTCTTGCTATGTTTAGTAAGGGCATTTACATACAACCATAAAGAAAGATTGAAAGAAAGGAGAAACTGTCATATTTAATACTTTTAAGTACATGATCAGGAAAGCTACATTATTAGAAAATTCCACTCTAGTCTGCAGACTCATACACATAAATTTTCAGGACCAAAGTGCCTCAGGTAAAGAGATGGAGACCACATCAATAAGATTTTTCACATATGGTGGCTCAGTTCTATGTTGCAAAGTGTGACTCTCAGTTCTTTTACATCATAGCAAGAAGAAAACGCTTCTGTAGGATTTCCTGGTATGCAAATTTTTCTCTTTTAATTTACTTACTTATTTTTTATTTTTAAAAAAGTATACTCTGGATTACAGAAACTTGTTAGACTTTTCATAAAATCACTAAAAACATGTATAAGTACTTTGAAGTTTCAAAGCCTGTGTTATTCACTATATAACAGTTTTCCCCAGAGGAAAGATTAAAGTATTTTGTGTGAAAATCAGAGAAATAGAAAAATGAAAGGAACCACTCAAAAAATGCCTCATTTTTATGCCAATCAAATAATCAACATTTCTATAAGTGTTTGATTTCAAAGGAAGCTATATATCTAGGGAAGTGAAGAGAAATTTACTAAAATGATTATGTACTTCCAGTGGGCCTTCTCCAATTGCAACTTAATGAAAGTTGATGAAATTATGAGCACAGGCGAATTTTGTATGTTACTGAGGTTAATTTGGGAATCTGAAACTCCAGTGTGGCAAATCTGGGGAGATTTTTTTCCAGAGTAATAAAAGATGTGATAAGTACCTCTTATTTATCACATAATCAGTTTTGCATATAGACCCTCAAATCTAGGATCTACAAAATAAATTTGGCTAATTCCACAATAAAGGTCTAGCCCCTCAATGATTACACTGAATACTCCAAGTATAGAAGTGTTAAGTAGTGTTACTGCCATGAAAAGCTAACTTATAACACAAAGTGAGCAACTGGAATAATTCATGCTTGTTCCCCTGCCTCAAAATTTCTGTCTCTCAGTTTAGGTGCTTTCCAGTCCCATGTGTGTAAACGTATTTTGTCTAGATTTCTAGCAAATATTTGCTTATCTTTAAGGGATTCATTTTAGCATTTACCCATATTTTGGTGCTTCACTCCTTACAGATAGTTGGGAAAAGGATCCCAGATGTTTAATTTTAAGCTTGAATTTAAGGGGTGTTTTGAATGATATTAGCAATAAAACTGATGTTCTTTAAGTAAGCAGATTACCCTCCACCCCCATAATTTGGGTAGGTCCCTATCCAATCAATTGAAGGCTGGACTAGAACACAAAGACCAGTCTGTCAGACTGGTTGGTTTCAGGATTCATCCATATAGTTGCTCTTCTGGGTTTCTAGCCTGCTGACTCAAACTTCAGATTTTGGACTTAGCCTCCAAAATCATGTATGTCGATTAGGGAGACAAACTTGCTTGTAATTAATTCATTCTCCACATAGTAACCAGGAAGCTTATTTTAACTTAAAGAAACTTAAAAGGAAATGTACAGTTCATGATTAAAATCTTTCATTGTTGTACAATTACCTATGGGGGAAGAATGTCTTTCAGTTGACCTATTAGCTATGTATGATCCAGCTCCTACTTTTAGCCATCTTCTCCTGTGTCCATACTGTGACCACATCATAACTTTTTTAGTCTTAGTGTTTTTAAAATTATTCCTATCTTGGAGTTTCTCACATGCGATTCTCTGGTCCTCTGACAGCTTCCCTTCTCAATATTTACCTGCCAGCCTTATACTAGACTGGGCTTAAATGTTACCATGTGAATCCTGGCTCTCAAAACTACCTGGAGCCTCAAAAGAGTAGCTACAATTTGTTGCCCTAAGTCTAGTAAAGAATCAAGATTCCCATTTTTTGAATACCTAGAGATACAAAATGAGTCAGATATAAGAACACAGCTAATAAGTCATCATTTGAGATCCTGAATACTTGGTTCCCTTTTCCATTTTATTACTTATTAACTGAAATTCTTTCCTACTCTCCTATTTATATTCAGATGTGTTAAATCTATTTGGGAGCTTTGTAGAATAGTTATGTACTGAATTAACACTAATACAAGGTGTATTAATTTAATCTTTTTGAAGTGATGCTTCATCCTTCTTAAAAGGAATAAAGGTTAATTAGGAAAAAGTTGCCAAAATGCAAAACATTTTAACTTTTTCCCAAACACATTATTATTTCCACTTGATAAGGTTTATAGCTATAGTTTCTCTAGAGATGAGCCAACAGCCCAACATGTGGGAAAATTATAATGGTAAGTTTAAAAATACAGCTCATTAATCTTTATTGTATCTATGAGGAAGGTACCTACTGGCATAAATTGCATTTAGGGTAGGATCTTGAGAAAACTAGAGGTCAAATTAGGATTCAAAAAGCTTTTCACCTTTGACCCCACTCTTCCTCTCAGGAAAGGTTAAAAAAAAAAAAAACAGAAAGGCCAGCAAAAGAGGAGACAGAAAAATTACATCATCAGTGTTTATACTTTTGAAAATATCTAAAATATATTTATGTCCTATCCAGCATAGTTAATTTATTATCCATGATCCTTTGTGTTAATGACTTTAGTTTTAACATATGATGGATGATTGCAGTGTTAATTGAAAGGCCCATCACAGGTTTTCCTGAGCTTTGGATTGATATAAATAGGAGTAATTTCTTTTAGGCACATGTAACAAAATTTCTTTTGCACAAAGATGAAAATAAGAGTCACTAAAAAATTTATTTTATATCCCTTGGCTAAAAGACAAACTTCAGCAGATAATTTTATATTATGTAGTTCAAGATCTGCAACAACTCCAGAGAGTTTCAGAATGTGTTTCTCGTTGCACTCAGTTCCACTCTGGTATTTTAAAGAGAAAATGCGATCATGATAGGAAATAAAGAAGTGTAGTAACATTATCAGTTATCATAGAGTTTAAGGTGCTCTAAAGTCATTGAGCATGTTTCCTTCATTTTACACAAGGCACTTGAGCCTGTAGAGGTGAATCAGCTCATACAAAATCACATGTCTGGATGAAGGTGAACCCAAGACTAGGTATCTTGATTATGGATTCAGTTCTTTTTCTATACTTGATAGTACCTTGTTATAATGTTAAAGCTAAAATTAATTTCACTTAATAAAGAACTGAGATCATCAAAATTTCACTAGAATCTGTTTGCCCCACTTCCCTTTCTTTACAAGTAAAGTTTCCCTAGTCCAGAGGCAGAAGATTTTCTCCTTTTCTGTTCTTTGAATTCCAGTAATTTTGCCCTTCTTTTTCTTCATTTTCAGGTTTTATTTTCATTGTTTCCAATAATCTTGAAACCTACACATTCAGCATATAAGAATGTGACTAGCTACCCAAGCCCCAGATACAATGTAAATACAGCAGGCATAAAATTCCATTAGTGGAAAGTGGATAATTACACATTGAATTTCAATTTAATTTTTTTTCAGTAACAGAAATACTCACATACATTCCTTCTTGCATTTTGTTATTCATTTAAAATTATTACATTCATTTTGTATACACAGATTTTTTTCATAAGAAACAGTGCAGTTTCAAAAGTATTTATGTATGATTATATATTGTTACATTTAAGTTAAAATGTTCTAGTTTTTAAAATTTTTGTTCTTTTAAGTAAATATTCCATATGCAGAAACATATCAAATTGCCTTTCCTTCTTTTCTATTAACTGGTTCTATGTACACATTGTTTTATTATATAAAGAAGCACTGATTAAGTAAAGGGAAGTTGTTAATGCAATATATGGTCCTCAGTCTTAAATATAAATTATTTTTTGCCTATATTATTAGTTAATTTTAATATTCTTCAATGATTAATTCTTCTGGACACAAGCAATGAGATAAAGCATTCCAGTTATCCAAATAACAGGAAATGTTATTTCAATCCCTAAGACCAAATAAAACATGATACCAAAATGAGTTTAGGAAATGCAAAAATAATAATAAATAAGTCCAAAACCAGGGATCTGACAATGTTAGTTTCTGGAGAGACCTCTCTCCTTAACTTCCAATCTACCTCCTTTTTGCTTTATTCTTACTTGGTCTTGTGACTTCATTCAACCTTAATTACCTCCTTAAAGATCTTATCTCCAAATACAGCCACTTTGGAGAGTAGGGCTTCAACATATGAATTTGGGTGGGATGCAATACATTGTCTTGAACTGACCAAAAATTTTTATACCCATTTCTTTAGGTTTGCTTTGATTCCTTTATCTTTTTTTTCTTTAGTTTTCTTTGTTATATTTATGCATCAGAAAAACAGATGAAGACTAGATTTTGTTGTTTATGTTGTTTTACCATCATATATTAAAATTATATCAAGATTATATGTCATTTAAAAATAAATTTGGTATTCTAAACCTTCACTGGGATTATTTTTGTCAGATTTTATGGATATTTGTTGAGCATCTACTGTTTATTAGGCTTTGTACTAAGAAAACTATGCCACTCAAAATGATTAAGGTCTAAGGGTGATGTCAGCAAGATATCAAAATAATAACATAAAGCCCTGGTTCTCACCACCTAAGCACCATCTAAAAATACATTTTCCAAAGATAATTCATAATTCCTGAAATAAGATGGTGCTGAAAGTTAAGAATCTCCTAATAATGAATAAGAAAATTCATTGCATTTAAATTGCATCGGTTCTTCAAGTCTTGCACAGATAATGTTTGGAAAGAAACACCCAAATTATGGCTTCTTCCTTGGGAAACAAAAAGGAGTGGAACAAGCATCCAAAATTCTGACTTTTCAAGGGGCTACCAGAGGATCGCCTTAAGAACTGAAGAGAATTCTATCACACTATAATGTAACTGAATCTTTATGACATTATGTTTGATAAAATAATCCAGCCAGGGAATGATGAATATTTCATCATTCCATTTATATAAGGTATCTTAAAAGTCTCAAACTTTTAGAAGCTTAAAGTAGAATTGTAGCTGACAGGAGCTGGAAAAAGGGGTAAATGGAAAATTGTTGTTTGATGTGTAGGAACTTCAGTTAAGAAGATGAAAAGGTTCTAGACATCTGCTGTACAACTATGAATATGTAGCTGACAATAATGTATTTCTCTCAAACATTTGCTAAGAATGTAAATTTCATGATTTTTGCTTTTACCACAATTTAAAGATTTTTTAAAAAAGATGTTGTAAATCTCTCCAGGCTAGAAGCCATTAAATATGTAGTTCTGTCCATATAACATTGTCCATAACTATATAATAAGAAATAGTCTAAGATGGTGCATAGAGAATGATATGGGAGAAAAGTAGAGGAGCATTTTTCTAGCCTTCCATGGCTACCAGGTCACCAGAAAAGACCTTCCAGAAGAACTGATGTCAAAGATAGAGAAAAGACTAAATGAAAATTTGTACCCCAGTGTCAAGTTTCAGAAGATGAGGTAGTAAGTATT
Source organism: Ictidomys tridecemlineatus (assembly GCF_052094955.1). Lineage (NCBI taxonomy): Eukaryota > Metazoa > Chordata > Mammalia > Rodentia > Sciuridae > Ictidomys > Ictidomys tridecemlineatus. Next base: position 63,751,476 of record NC_135477.1, read on the forward strand.
TCAGTAAAAGGAGAGAGGATGTGAGAAATGTTAAGGGTAATAGAAAGCAGATTTTACTTTGGGGTAGGAAGTATGGGATAGTGAAAACTGAGAAGTAAAGTGGATAAAGAGAAAAAAGGTACCAGCAGAGTCAGCATCATATTGGAACTAGTAAAATATGTAGAGATTTGCTCTTTCAAGTTTTTACCAAATAGATGAACTTCCACATTTATTTTATTTATACACTATATGATGCAGTCCACAATGTATATGATGTGGCATACATTAGGTCTTCAAAATATGTATTAAAAGAGTTAGTAAAGTTCTGGGGCTCAAATCTCAGCGTGGAGTGAGTACTCAACACAAAGTCCTGAGTTTTCCTACTTGTATCTGAAAACAGGCACCACATGCCCTGTGCATGTGTGTGTACAAAGGGAGATAGAGAAAACACATACATACACACACACACACACACACACACACACACACACTCAGGTAGAACAATATATATCTGTTAAGGGCAATGTAAAATTTATACCTATACAGAAATATGTGTGTTTCCATGTGTTTGTGGAACCTATTCATGATATTGTCTTCAATAGCATTTTAATGATAGTTATATATATATTTTTGATAATTTTAATCTCAATTCCAAGAAGTTTGTTTAATACTCTTTATATATAGTCACTAGTGAGTTTGGGCCAAGAGACTAAAAATATACACCCTTAGCATAATCAGAAAGTTTAGGACTGGGGTTTTTTGGCTCAGTGGTAGAGCACTTGCCTAGCATGTGTGAGGCACTGGCTTCGATCCTCAGCACTACATAAAAATAAATAAATAAATAAAGGTCCATTGACAACTAAAAAATATTTTTTTAAAAAAGTTTAGATGATAATGGTTGCAAACCTACATACTTTCTTGATCATCAAGGCAGAGTATATTAATTCAATGAAATATCCTTTAGACTGGGGACAGAAGTTCCAATAAAGGAACAGACTGCATTAACAGTTGGATGGGCATTAGCTATGACATGTTTGTCCTTGATATTCAAATATAATAGCCACTGGGTGAGATTCTCTCAACATGTGAACGTATTTGGAAAACCAAAGGTGTGTGACCAGCTGCTCACAGGTGTAAACTCTGTTGAGCCTTTCATATTTGGAAGCTCAACCTCTTTGACACATGCCCCACATATGCCATTTCTTAGGAAAATATACAAAATCCCCTATTGTTTTACACCAATTCAATTGACTTGCTGCTGTTTCCCTCTACTGCACAGCTGTGTCAAAGGGCCTGCATGCTGCCTTGGGAGATGCAACTATAAGCTTAATAGTAAACCATTTTTAATAGAGTACTAACTATGACTTCTAGAGAAATTGTTTAAGAACCAGAACATTTATAACTACAAGAAATCACAAATTATAAGCAAACTCTTTAATTACATAAACAAAAAATGTAAGTTTATAGAATTTAAATCAGTTACCAAAAATTCTGCATTGGTTAGTAACATGAGTGTTGTAATTTCCAGTGTATAATACTGTTATTAAAATAGTACACTGACAACAGGATGTTGTATTTGCTCTTCTTCTTCCCTCCTCCTTCTTTCCTTTCTTTCTGCCTTCCTTCCTCCCTTTCTTCCTTTATGTATATAACTACTTACACACTAATTTTCTTATTCACAATTTTGTTTTCCCAGTACCTAACATGTTCTGGTATAATTGCTAATTTTTATAATATGAAAATATAAACATAGTTATAAAATTAATAGCTAAGGATTTAGAAAAAAGATAGTATAGATCCATTTTTCTTTGTACCTCCTTTTTAAGAGTAATTATATATTCTGAAACTTATTTAACAGACAACAATAAGAGGATTCTAATATCTCAAAGGAAGGAGGAAGACAAGCTAGAGAGTGTAGGACTTCATAAATAATGATGTGGTGAGTTCCCTGGGTTTTATTTTTACTTCTCATATACCCAGGTAGTAGAGAAGCTTGACACAAGAATAACCAATAGAGAAGAAAATAAGAAGAAAAATAAAAAAGGAGAAACACATTCAATCCTAGCAGAAGTCCTGAGAAAACAGAAATTCAACACACCTAGTGTGGAGATCTAAGCACTTCTCCGCCCCCTCCCCTCAAAAAAGGGTCTCCTTTTGGTCCTGTTCATTAACAGTAATGGCAGTAGTAAATTCTTATTCATACCAGCTATCCATTCCTTATCCTGAACCAGAGCTTAAAGAGTGATCCCCTCTGAACAAAACCACAGCAGTAGCAAAGCCCTGTGTCTCCCTGACTTTAACCCAGGGAAAGGAGAGACTTAAGTCCAATGGCTTCTTCCTTACCCTAAAAGAATGCCCTGAGGTCCCTTAGTTGGAACCAGTTGGCATTACGCAGGAACTCCAGCAGCACTGTAAAACAAAGCAGACAAAATTAGCATTGCAACGGTTCAGAAACTAAACTCTGAGAATTAAATCTCATGTAAGTATATTAAAATTTATATATTAAACTTAAAAGAGTGACTATCTACGAAAAAAGAAGACTTAGAGATAGAATCTCCTAACAAAATTGTCAAAATGTCTGGGATACATGAAAAAAATGACTTGTTATACCAAGAACCAGGAAAACCTCAGGAAGTCCTATAATTAGATAGATATTTTAATTGTCTCTTAGAAAAAACACGAACCATTAACAGAACTAAGGAAAGATGCTTAATCTCATGAGAAAACCAGAATAATGCAATTAAAATAATGCTATAACTTGAAAGAATTTTAATTAGTGGAGGATTTTTGATGTCAATTTATTTGATTTAAAATTTTAATATGGAAAGTAAGTATCTTTATATCTCTTAATAAAAATTCACATCTATATATTCTAAATTGCAAGATCTGGGTGCAGGTGGTGTTTGCCTTTAGTCTTAGCACTGAGGGGGCTGAGGCAGGAGGATCACTTGAACCATAACTTTAAGATGAATCTGAGAAATAGGAGACTGTTTGAGAAGATAATAATAGTACTAAAATGTAAAAAATAAACTAAGCAAAGAACTACCATAAAACCTCTTTAAATATCATCATTTTTACAATAGTACTGTACATCTTGACAATGAAACAATGAAAGCAAATGCTGTAATCACCATGTTTTCAAAAAGTTACTCACTGGGAAAACTAAAATAACTGTCCAAATCATATTGGTTTCAAACATAGGTACTTAGAGATAAAAGGGTTAATAAATAACTTGTTTTTAATGCGCATTATATAATAGAAATACAAACTCACTTGAGGATTTAGGACTTTCTTTTTTTCATAATCATCTTTAAACATTTCAAAGGGTGATCTCTATAGTAATACTGCAGTATTATACACCAGAGGGATATAAATAGTATGGGGCAAAATCAGCATATTACATCCTCATTCTTTTTCTTTCTGAGTCAATCATTTTATGTATGTATGAAATGCTTGCTCTCTCTGGGTACATATTGATGACTATTGAATGGGAAATCCAAAACAACTTATTGCTTACCTTGAACCACGAAGAGTAACATATTACTCTTCTTGAAAAGGGAAGATTTGTACTGGTAAGGCAAAATTATATTCCTTAAGAATTAGACTGAAGCAATGGGAACAACCTAAACATGATTACAAGTAGAAGATACATAAAAATAAGTTTAAGACTTAAAAATAATCCCTACGGTGTCTAAGTTTTCATCATAGTGTTTTGGTTCATTACTGTCAGAAAACAAAGAGTAAGAAACTGGAGGTTTTGGCTGTGATTAGAAAAGATTCAATAGGCTTTCATGGGCATTTTCTCCTAGTGAGACATCCTTTCTCATGAGGGCTTTGCAATTTAGTTCAGATGGTCCGTGTCCAAATTGCATGGATGCTGAGCATTGTTAGAGGGATGACAGACTAAATAGGGAATTGAACAGTGTGTAAGTCAGAATCTATCCATCTGGAACTAGCAAGCCAAGGCAAGAATTGCCTTATGATCTGCAATTTAGATGCTAAACATGAAGATTCTTCCTGAAATGAAATACAATATCTGGATCTGAAAATTCCAGCAAAGCACAGCTGTAGCTAACATCCTACTAACACCGACTCTCTGCATCATAGCTCATGCAAGAGCAGTTATGGCTTTCTGTGCTAAATGTTAAGCATCTGGAATGGAATTTCTTAATTGTTCTTTTAGTAAAGCCCCAAATTAGAGTCATAAGTCTACTGCAAGTTGACACTGAAAAATGAATGATCAGAAACTGTAAAAGGTATAGATTATAAAATATACTAAACATTAATGTAAATGGAAGAGATAAGCTTATTGGAATTAGTCTGATGCATGTTTTATACATTAAGCATTTCCTTAATTCTTATATAACAGATTATTCCCAAATCGCTTCTGAAGTTATTCATATTCTGGCTTTTATTTAAATATGACTCGAAAGGGGCTCTTGGAAACATAAATTAAAATGTCTAACATTCACTTTGTGTCAAGCAAAGGTTGAGAATTTTTCAATATTATTTTTTATGGTTTTCCTCAAGAAATATTATCACATCATTACTATTCTTACATAATAAATTATAAGATTAAATTCTTGATAAAAAATCACAAAGGGACCAGGTAGTTAAACTAAGACTAAATTTAAATCTTATTCCAAAATCATGATATTTACATTTCCATGAACTGTGCTGTAAGAAATTTGACTAGAAGCATCTTTAGGGGCAACTCCTTTTCTCTGATGAAATATGCTTTTCATAGCTAAGATTGGGTTTTCATCACCTTAAATGCATTCCTCAAATCTCTCATCTTCCATATAAAACATACATAGAAAATATAATTGTAGGGCTGGGGATGTGGCTCAAGCGGTGGCATGCGGCTCGGGTTCGATCCTCAGCACCACATACAAACGAAGGTGTTGTGTCTGCCAAGAACTAAGAAAAAATAAATGTTAAAATTCTCTCTCTCTGTCGCCCTCTCTCTGTCACTCTCTCTTTAAAAAAAAAAAGAAAAAAAGAAAATATAATTGTAGATGTAAAATTCTAAAACTGTTGGTGACTGGGGTGACTGAAAAGTATTTAAAAAAAATGTTTACACTGAGATATGCCCTCTCTCAACTGCTCTAATGTGTGAAAATTTCAATAAAGTATTTAAGATTTTATAAACAAAATATAAGACATTTTTGGGTAAAACACTATATTGCATGTAGGTAGGACAGTAACAAAAAGGAACATTAAGCCACTTCAAATCAATTCTAAAAACATATATTGAGTACCAGGTCAAGAGTAAGTTGTTCATTATTCAAGAAAAAACAGGCCTTGAACAAAGGCTGAGTTTTATTATTAAAAACAACAACCACCACCACCACCTCAGATTTCACTCTAGTTGGAACATTCAGTAATGCAGCCTTTGGTGTCAGACATATTTGTTTTAGATTTAGCTTTGCAACTTACTAGCTTTTGCTCCATTTTATTTTCCAAAGTGTTAAAATCACATTACTGTTATTTTTATTTGTACAGTCCATTATCTATTTTTTATTTGTCCCAATTAGTTCAGACATGACAGTAGAATACATTTTTGTGGGGGGAGGTACCAGGGATTGAAATCAGAAGCACTCAACCACTGAGCCACATCCCCAGCCCTATTTTGCGTTTTAGAAACAGGATCTCAGAGTTACTTAGCACCTTGCTTTTGTTGAGGCTGGCTTTGATCCTCCTGTCTCAGCCTCCCCAGCTGCTGTGATTACAGTCATTCACTCAACTGATTCTACTTTTTGACCCTTGTGAATAAAGCTACCATGGATATTTATGTACAAGCTTTTGTGTGCATGTGTTTTCATTTGTTTTGAATACGCATCTAGTAGTGCAATTATGACTCCTATGGTAATTCCACATGTAACACTTGGAGGATCTGCTAGATTGTTTTCCAAAGCAGATGTACCCATTTTTCATTCCCCCAACCTCCATGAAACTTCCTCTATCTCTGAATTGTTATCGTCACTTGTTACTTTTAAGTATAGCTCTGCTTATCTTTTTGAACATATAGTATATAGTTATAATAATCATTTTATTGTCTTTGTTGATTCTACTATTTCAATAGTGATCAACAACTAACTTTGCTCCTCAATGTGAGCTTTCTTTTAAGTAAGCTTGGTAATTTTAATTGAATGCCAAAGCACATTGTATTTATTGGTTGGTGGAGCTTTTTGTTTATTTATGAATATTTAATGGGTTTTGCTTTTAAGTTAAGAGGCACTAAGGCAACGATCAGTCCAGGCTTAATTATTGCCACTACTAGAGTAAGACTCCTCTGTGTATTCTATCCAATGCCCCAAACACTGTGTGGTTTTCCAGCCCGATTACGATTACTTAAAACAACTACTATTTCTGACCTTGTGTAAGCTCCAGTATCTTAAAAAAAAAAAAAAAAAAAACTTTCAGTAAGTTTCCTTAGACATTCTGCTCATCAGTTGAATATTCAAGAAAACTGCAGAATTCAATTTCTCTCTCTGAGCAGTTCCATCTTCTGTATTCTGCACGCAACACTACCTTCCGGAATTTCAGCTTTATCTTGTCAACAGATGATCCTCTGGGCTCTGCTTGCACTGCATCTTTCAAAAGGCTTTGAAGGCAGTAAGCTCTCTGAGTCTATATCACTTGCTCCCTGATCAAGTCTTCCGTGTCTTGGAACACAGCCCCATTGTTTTCTTTCTACTGAAATCGTACATTTTTAAAATAAAGCGTGAATTTTATTTTTCCTGAAACCGAAAGTGAAGACAAGGCTTTTCCGCTTTCCTGCTAAAATAAGAAAAGCCCGACCTGCCAAACAAACTCACCCGCACTTGGTCCTCCACCGCCCACGACCTCTTGCGCAGGCGCATAAACCCTGCGCGCTCTCCGCGGCCTGGCCACAACTGCGCCTGCGTCAACCGCGCGGCGCGAATTCGCACCAGCCAATTAGAGCGCGCTGTGTTCTTAATTTCCGCCCACGGATTCAGCCTTCAATCGCCTGCTCTGGCGCGCAGTCCGCGGTGAATCCAAAACCAAAGAAAACTAGGCGCAGCGTGGTGCGGCGCGGCCCCGTCATGGAGGCGGTAGAGACGCAGGCGGAAGCTCGAGTTTTAGAGTAAGTATTCGCTAGCATTTCGCCTCTGGGAGCCGGGTGGAGGAGAACCTGTAGGTCCCCATCTACATGTTTGGTTCTTTGGATTCCGAACAGCTGTTGGAGTTCGACTCCTCTACGAATTGGTCCTGATCCCAGTTCTCAGTTTCAGTTTCCTGAAGTGCCTCTTGGCAGGCTCCAGGAGTGCGGCTTCTGAGGGACTAAAACCATCCATCATCACCCTGCCTCGCCCTCTCCCCAGAGGTGTGCCTTAGAAGGAGGACAGTTCCATCCCCGTCCTCCAAATCCCCTCACTCCTATTAGCCATTCTAACTGAATTTCCACTCTCTTGAGACAGCCTAGTCAGTCTACTCTCCCTAAATAACCATTTTCCCATGTGGTATTTTCCCCGTCTCTGCTCCCTGGTGGCCTCCTTCAGTCCCTAGCCAGGAAAAACCTGAGACCCAAGACCAAGATGCCCTGCCCTATGTCTTTAGACCTTCCTCAGGTATTCTCATACCCTCTTCTAAGACTAGTGCTCCCTGCAAGGAGGGCTTCCAAGGGCCATCAGAGCTCTGCCCATATTCTTAACTTTCCCTGCCTTTCTCCCTGGCTGCTTTCACATCTTGACTCAATTTCTTTTTCCTTTTTTTTTTAAAAATATTTATTTTTTAGCTTTAGGTGGACACGAGCGCCCTGCGCATGGCAGGTGGGCGCGCTACCGCTTGAGCCACATCCCCAGCTCTTGACTCAGTTTCTTAGTGAGACTTTTCATTAAAGTTTCAGCCCTCTTCCCATATTCCTTTATCCCCTTTGCTCTGTAGATTTGCTTCACGCACTTAATTACCACCCTATGTTCTACACACACACACACACCCCAGGAGCGGTCTTAGGCTATAGACTCTTCAGGCCTTTGTGTAGATGTTGGTCAGGGTGAGACTCAGCATTGATAGCTCCTCTACCTGTGTATGTGAACTGTAGAGCTGGCAGCCCAGAAAACTGCAAACACCCATTTCCTGGCCTCCTTGCCTTCAGGGTCCTGGCTGAAGTGGCAGACATTGTGGAACCTATAGGCTTACAGGAAGAGGCGGAGCTGCCAGCTCGGATCCTGGCTGAGTTTTTGAGCGTATGTACACTGATGGGAGCCAACTTTTCAGAAGGCAGGGTCTGGTTCTAGAGCTTTCTCTTGAGATGCTGGGCAGCATTGATGAAGACTGAAGTGGAAGGCAGTTTTGTTGGCCTATGTTGCAAGTAGGTATGACTGTTCCCTGCCTCTACCCTTCTTCTGAACAGAATTCCCGAAAGAAAGACAAGCTGCTCTGCAGCCAACTTCAGGTAGTATACTTCCTACAGAATTTCCTGGCTCAGGAGGACATTGCCCAGGACCTGGGCCCCTTGGCTTCTGAAGACTTGAGCCGTGAGTAGCCAAGGGATTCAGGATTCGGGTAGGGGCTGGCCTGAGGGGCAAGGAGAGAAGAAGTGGATTGGGTCAGCTAACTGACTATAGAGAAGACTGAGGCCCACTATTTCAGGGAGGGAGGCTGCAGGCCAACTTCGCTCATACCTTCATTCTTGGTGGCTCATCTCAGGACAGAAGGCAACTGAAGCCAAAGAACAATGGAAAGAGCTGAAGGCTACCTATCAAGAGCATGTAGACGCCATAACAAGCATCACGACCCAGGCCCTGCCCCAGATGGAGGAGGTCCAAAGGAAGCGTGTTCAGCTCCAGGAGGCCTTTGAGCAGCTCCAAGCCAAGGTGCTATGAGGAAACTCGAGGGAGGGAAGGGAAGGAAGAGATGAAGAGGAAAAGAATGAGTAAACTAAACCTGATTGCTATCTCCAAAAACCCTATCTGAAAAAATATTTTCTTTACATCTCTCTTGCTTATCTGCAGAAGCAAGCAGTAATGGAGAAATTCAAAGCCGCCCAGAAGCAGCGGAAACTACAACAGGTGAGTCCTTCCTTTTCTCTAGGTTCCTGTTTCTAATTGGAAGTGACTAGGTCTCTGTTTTCATCAGTGAACTAGTTCTAGGCTGGTGGGATTGGAGAGATGGCACCAAGACTTCCACATTGGATGAGCTTTGTCTACACCTTCATTCCCAATAGGAGAAACATCTGCAGAGTCTGGCAGAAGTCTCTGCAGGGCTGAAGGAACGTCAGAAGGGAATTCAGCAGAAGCTTGAGCAGCTACATCAGGAACTTGGAACCTTGAAAAAGCAGGCAGAATGGGAACAGGATAAACTGCAGAGGTGAGATGGGAACATTGGCTGAAAATCGATGTAATCCAGCTGAGATTCTCTCCCCTTACACATACTTCCTTCCAGGCACCAGACCTTCCTTCAGCTCCTGTATACCCTGCAGGGTAAGCAGCTGGTCCCTGAGGCAGAGGCTGAGAGCAGAGCTACTACAGGAGCTACCCTTCCACATGTAACTGCTTAAGGGTAAGCCCCAGCAGTTGTCCCAACCCCTGGACAGAGGGTAAACACTGGGGACATCATGGAAGAGATTGGTATGTCCTCCAAAGTGAATGAGAATTGTAACAAATGGGAAGGCAGTAGAGGAGCTGCTAACTTGACATACCATACCTCACTTTCCATACCATACTTCTCCAAGGCCAGTAGCCCTCTATCTGCTGTAGACATGAACTTGCTCTGCCTGCCTGGCTGAAAGCAGTCTGGGCAAGATCCTAGAACAGGTCAACAGCTCATCTCAGACTTTGGTGTCCCTGAACTGCAGGTGTGGAAGAAAGGTGAACCCCTGGTGTGCCTTTTACTGCATTTGAGCTCTGCTACCCATTGATGGGATTGGAAGTGGGAAGAAGGAAAGAGATGTTATGGTGAAGCTTGGTACATCATCCCTATGCCAGACCCATCTGGTCTAACCCTCTCTCCATCTTCCCCAGCAGATTGGATTATGAATGCTTGAGTACAGCCTGATTTCTGACCGTGACCTAGGTTGAAGTCTGTCAATTAAAAGTCCTGGCTATCTCAGTTACCTGTTTGTTCATCTTCACAGCTGATAGAAAGAACTACAGATTTTCAAAGGCTAATAACATGATAGGTGCTGGGACAGGTGTGAACTAGATCGTGTAGATGGCCAGGGCCTTGAGTTTTTTGCCAAAATCCACATGAAGCAAACATGCTGAGCTTAATTCAAGGGGAAGACTATTTACACAGGTGGATAAATTTGGGAAGATATTGTTTTTCATTAACCCAAATGTTTGTTGAGTTCCTGTGTTGTGCTAAGGACCCATGATGTGAACTGGAGGAGCTACAGTGATGAGCTCATTTAACTTTTTTAAGAATGGCCTAATTTTACATTCCTGATACCCCTTTGTGTGTTATCTAATACTTTCCTTGGTTACTCTTCAGATGCTTGTTCATTTTATTACGTTGAAAGATTGGTTTTTATAGTCCGGCATTGAATGTTATGTTTCATTGACTTGTGGTTTCTGGATCATTTCCTCGCTTGTAACTTTGGGTGGAGAATACTACTTTTGTAAATTCTCATTTTTATCAGATAATAACTCTCAGTATTTGTTTTCCCAAATAAACACTTAATATTATAATTTCTTCCTCTAAGTTTTCACAATCATCCAATTCATGCCATTTTAAATTTTCTCTTTTTTTCTTCTTCCTGAATTTCTTTGAATAATAATTTTGAAGTTTTCTGCTATATCTTTGTGGGAAGATAATCTTCATAAATTCTGATTTGGCTAGAGAATGTTACCCGCATAATTAAATTTGAAAACAGAAGCCTCGATTTTTATTTTATTTTTTTAATGTCTGATATGAGAAAAGAATGTTTCTCTTAGAATTGTTAGATTATGTTTGTGTATGTGTTTGTTTGGTTATAATTTTCTATATACTTAGATTTTTGTGGTCTGAGTATTATCTTCTGTGAGAGGTGTGTTCAAGTCTCCAGCTATGATAGTGGCTTTGTTTATTTCTTTTAGTAGATAAGTTTGCTTATTGTGATTTATAGCTGCTTTGTTAAGGTACATAAATGTTGACATTTATATCTTTCTTCAGAACTGAACCTTAATTGTGCCAGAACTTTACCTTTATTGTGCCATTGCTCTCTAATCTTTAAGCCAATGGTTTTAGACTTGAAATTAAATACTTTTAATATCAATATAACTTTGCTGATTCTCTTTTGGTTATTCTTTGTCTGGCATATCTTTTCCTACTTTTCAAGTAGAACATTTTTGTTTCAATCTTTCTTCATCCTTAAATTTACCATTTCATGCAGCATTTAAAAGACTATTTTATAAAAAAATAAGGTTCTATAATATTTGTCTTTTCGATTTTATATTTGTGTCATTTTTTCATGTGCTTTTATTTATATCTTGGTTTTTATATTTGTGTCATTTTTTCATGTGCTTTTATTTATATCTTGGTTTTTTTGTATCCTATTATTCTTACCCTTATTCTTATTTAGAAGCTTTTCTCCACTAGTTTAGTTTTCATACTTAACAAAATCTTAAGTGTAAAGAATATTGATCTTCTTCACTGATAAATGGAGTCTAGAAGGCCATTACTATTGACGGATCATCCCATTATTAACTGCTGTTTTTGCCTAGTGTATTATTTGTAGCCTGTTTTCACAAATTAGACTTGTTTTATTTAGTCACTGCTTAATTTATTCATTTATTTACCATTCTTGTCTGTTTTATTTTTGCATTTTTGAACTTTTCATATGAAATAATATCACCTTGTGGAGATTTTCCTTTAGTGTTTGTAGCCTATATAACACTTTAGTTTTTAATATGAAAATATTTTCGCTGCTAGTGGTGGCACACTCCTGTAATCCCAGCATTGTGGGAGGCTGAAGAGGCATGACTGTTAAGTTCAAGACCAGTCTTGGCAACTTAATGGAATGCTGTCTCAAACTAAAAAATGAAAAGGGTTGAGAGTGTAGCTCAGTGGTAGAATGTCCCTAAATTCAATTCCCAGTACCTAAAAATAAGTGATTTCACCCTAATTCTTGAAAATACTTTCATTATATAAAAAATGATTGGAGTCAGGCACTTTCACTTAACATGAAATATATGTTCCCATGTTGATCTGACTTTCATTTTTGCTGATGACAAATTAGCTATCAGTTTTAATGTTCTGTGATATTTTTTTTATCCACTGGCTACTTAAACAACTCTTCTATTTTTGGTGCTTTACTGGAGTTGTACTAAGAGTATAGTATTGTGTTTATGAATAGTTTGAGGTGTGCTTTTTCATTTTTCTCTTTTGGCATTAACTGGAATTTCTAAGTCTGCAATTGTCAGTCTTTTAAGAAATAAAATGTATTTTCAGATTGGCTTTAAAATGTGCTCTTATCACCCTTTCATATTACCTTCCTCTAAGACCTCAATGAGATTTTCTTTTTTTTTTTTCATATTAACTGTCTTTTGTGTTTATCGTTATTCTTTTTCTCTAGGTTGCATTCTAGTTTCCTTAAATTCGTTATGTTAATTGCCTGTAATTAATCTAATTGTTGAATCATTAACTTAAGTTTTAATTTCTTTTTTTTTTTTAATTTCAAGAAGTTAGACCTGAGTCTTTTTTTTGAGCAGGGGTGGGGGTTATATTTTTAGTTGTGGCTCAAGGATCATATTTTGAGCCAGCATTTTATTACCTTAGACCGAATATATGTAAACACTTTGTTCTACTTGGTGGAAGAGTTTATAATTTAGAATTTTGTGGGCCAATATCACGTACTTTTTGTATTTGTATGTTGTAGTCTTACAATGAACTGTTCATTGTTTTCTAAACTTTATAAGTATATATTGAACTCTCATATAAAACAGGAGGAATTTGTTCACTTCTATCTACTCATTGATACTATTTAGAAACATTTAGAAAAATTATAAAATATGTAGTTTTATTGTTCTTTATATCTGTATGTTTTCCCACTTTTTATTTCTATTGAGGACTTTTGCCTTTTTTACTACTTCATTTAAAAAGCACAAAATGGCTTTAATACTGCTTTCACTGTGTTCTTTAATTATTTTCCTATTGTCTTGTTTTCTTATGCTTTCTTTGGTTTCTTTTTCAATATTTGTATAATTAAAAAATAATAGAAATAATATTTGATTAATGCCCCTTTCTTCTGATAAATACATTTTAGCATGCCCATTTTTATTTGAGTACCATGCTAAGAGTATCTCATATTTTAATACATGATCTATACATTATTACTAAATAGATTGTAATTTTAGTGTTAACTCAAGGAAGTTTCTTATATTGCTTTTACTTTTCAAGTGTCTTTAGAATACTGTTTAGTTTCTAAATGAATTTGAGAGAATTATTTATCATTTTTCTTCCACTAATTTTTGTGATTTTTACTGTTAATTTTTATTTCATTTGTATTAAATGATGAAACCTATAACCCGTTTATTATATATTTATTAGTTTTATATATATATATATACACACACACACACACACCTATGTATGCATTTTGTATGTGCATATGTAATTATAGTGCTTGAAGAGGAAAGATACACAAATATTTGTTGAAAATATAAATAGTTTAAAAAAAATGAAAAAGGAACATAACACATACATGAGGTTTTAAGAATTTGTATGGGGCTGGGGATGTGGCTCAAGCAGTAACCACGCGCTTGCCTTGCATGCACGGGGCACTGGGTTCGATCCTCAGCACCACATAAAAATAAAATAAAGATGTTGTGTCCGCCGAAAACTAAAAAATAAATATTAAAAAATTCTCTCTCTTTAAAAAAAAAAAAAGAATTTGTACGATGTTTCACAGAAGTTACACCAGAAAAGGCATTTTACTTACATGTTTCAACTTCTGTTCCATCCACCTTTTCTAAACTATTCCTTTTTTCTGACAGAGGTCTAAATATTAAAATATTCTCTTAACACATCATTTTCATACTGACCTCGTCCATCCCACCAGTCAGGAGTATTAATTCCCAAAGGAACCGTACAAAAAAGATAAAACTTTTTTAAGGTACTATTTTTCAAGTTGTTTTTTTTTTTAATATTAAAAAGATAATAAACATTTTTTTAAAATTCCAGGTGATGTCACAATGTCAATAAACTGTTCTGTAGGCCTGCCTGGGCCTGGTGCAAGAAATGGAACAGTTTATTAAATATTCTTTATTTGTGTGATTTTTGTCAGGTAAATATTCTTGATATTCTGGATATTTCTGGCAAAGGTAATCCCTCTCCTTCTATCTTTACAACTTAAAAATTTATAAAACCAAGCCACTTCTAATATTTTACCTTGTTTATAATTTAATAAAAAAGGCTGTTTTCTGCTTCTCTTTTTTACATTACTAAAATTTTGTGTTTTATGGAAATGGCAATCAGTGAATGTGTTGACCGTCCCCTAAAAACAAATGCCTTTTTTCCCCCCTTTGTCATGAATTCATATTTATATGAAAATGGTCTGTGTATTTTATCATTTTCATGAGCATATTCTTCCAAAGAGGATTAAAACAAATATCTATAAAGTATATGGAATTACCAGTCATAATATCTGAGAAATTTCTGTTAAGTTTGAAAATGATTCACACGTTAAATTTTCTCCTATTTTAGAGTATTTCTGAGGTTGACACATCTTAATCCTATGTTATAGAATCAACACAACTTGTAAAATATTTCTCTCCCTTTTGAACCTCTTTATGCCTTTTTTGTGCAAAAAAAATTAATACTGAGTGTGAAATTAAATAAATTCACTTTATTATTATTTGTAGTTCAGTCTTTAAATAACCCTTTGATACTTAGAATTATCAGGCACTGAGAAACTTAGTGTTTGGATTTGTAACCCATTAATTAATGTGCTTCTCTGAAATACCTTGCTCTTGAAACCTTGAATGACCTGGTTCTAGAATTAACATATTTTATATTTGTGTTGAGGACTTTTTAAACTATTGTTTTTAAGCAGTATAAATTCTTCAGCTTATGTTGTTAAGTTAAACATAAATCTTTTAACAAAGTTTTAAAAATAATCTTCAATGGCTGGTGCTGTGACTAAGCAGTAGAGCACTTGCCTCACATGTGTGAGTCACTGGGTTCGATCCTCAGCACCACATTTTAAAAAAAAGGCATTTAAAAAATAATAAGAATCTTCAAGACACTCTACAGTATATAAACATTAGATTTTTAGATGCTTATTTAATATGCATTTCTAAATATTAAATTGCCAGGGGGACTTGAACTAGTTAAAAAATAGTTATGTTGGTGCTAGGACTATAGCTCAGAGGTAAAGCACCTGCCTAGCATGTGTGATGCCCTGGGTTCCATTCCCAGCATCACAAAATGTTGTTTTTTTTTTTTTAAGTAATTATATTGAAATTCAATATATTATAACTAATCATTAAATAATTTATGCTTTATGTGTATATTTGAGGGAAAATATACTTTCCATATCTCCATATATGTAAGGCCTGGGTTGCCCTGCCCAGATAGTCAGAAATGAAGGACTAATTTGAAATATCTGTTTACTGAAATATGGCATTATTTCTGATTTGTTCATTTGGTTACTCAAATGAAGATAATCGTTTGCTGAGGTAAAATGTACTGTTTCTAGCTTGAAAACTCTGTTAGTAATGATTACAGTGCCTTTCTTCCAGTATGTCATTTTCAACATGAGAAAAAAGGAGGAAAAGGAAAGAAATGGTAAATTCACTATAGAAATTCAACCAAAAAATACGTAATACATGTACATGTTTGTGGTATGTATCTAGACACACACACACACACACAAAAAAAAAAAACTGGTAGGGAGAATGGAAATAAGATGGGGAAAGAAAACGGATGAGTGGGGATTCCAAGAAAATAGAAGAAGGACCAGTGGAGTAGAGGAAGGGGATTGTTAGGAACATGGAGAAAAGTGGAATGAATCTGACCGAACTTTCCTATATACATGTATGAATATGTCACAATGAATTTCTCATTTTATATATATATATATATACACACGTGCACTATTGAAAATAGAAGGAACATCAGGAAAAGGAAGGAAAGAAGTACTATGGACTGAATTGGAACGTATTATATTCCATGGTTATTAACCTGGTGAACCCCTCCCTATATTAGATATAACAATAATGACCTAATGAAAATAGTGACTGCTTGATATGTATTAATGACTTTTTATTTTATCATATATAGATCCTGTCATCAAACATTTGCTTTGTAAATTCCTCAGTACAGGAACATACTTACCATTGCATCCACTAATGAGTGTATACTAGTTCCTTCATACTTGAAAATTGTTTACTAAACATTTGTTGGATAATACTAATGGAAGGCTTTCCCAAAAGCTGCCTTTTGAATGTCATTTTAAATATATGCAATTATCCAGAGACAGAGTTCATCAAATATTTATTGAATGTCAGCTATATGCTAAACATAAGACCTAAGAATCATAAATAAATAAATAAAAAGACAGTAGCCCTGCCCTTTCTAAGTGGAGAAATTAAGGAAAATAAAATGTGAAAGGCTATTTGTAACAAAAATATTTTGCTATTTCTAAAGACTAAGAGAATATTATGTCAGCAGCAAAGATGATCATGTTTACTAGTCAAAAGAAGCATCCTGGGTGAAGTATAGGAAATGAGAGACTCCTGAAATCAAGAGTACAAGTAGCCAAAGCAGAGCTTGTTACAGAAGATACAAAAGTGCTGAGTTCACAAGGGCTTTTTACCTTTACCCTGATAGCTATTGAGAGTCAATGCCTTCACCTGGAAGCCATGGAAAACGATTGATGTTTTCTTTCTTTCTTTGGGAAAAAAAAAATCTCCAAGTGCACTTCAATACATTGAAATAAAACTACCAGGGAAATCATGCCATTTGTGAGCACATCCTGAGTTCTCAGCAGAAAACATCTTTAGAAGGTAGTACAAATTCTTCCTTACTGTGTATTATTGGAACTTGCTATAAGTGACAACTAAAGAGCTGAAATCCATTAAAGCCATTATGTATCTTATTAAAGCAATGGTGGTGTGGCACCAAGATGGAACTCTTGGAATGTTCCATAAAAATAGGTAAAATGCAGTCATTGTAATTATGAACTACTGCATATTACACCCACAGAAATAAACACCAAAGGAATTCATTGGCATTCGTATCCCTAAATGGTGACAGTTACCAATCAAAACAAGAGCAAACTTACTGGAAAATAATGAATCATCTATCCTACAGTTTACTACTTTTTGTTAACAGTCACCAAGGGCTCATGACTTTCAGAGAACATTGGAAAGCATTTCTGCAATGAAAAATCATTATGCCTGAATAATATTTAACTTATCAAGGTTTTAGGGACAAACTATTGAAAACAAGAATGAAAAATCACTTGTAATATAAAATGTTTATATTAATAAAAATAGTGATATATTTTACATTAATTGACAAAATGAGTGGTTTGTCAACAACACCCTATTACTATCAAAAACTAACAATTATGTGCAACAATATTTATAGATGCCTGGAATTTAAAGGCAAGAGGAACTATATATTAGGTACTTATATCATCCTTGGCACTAGCACTGGGCTCTTCTAAATTTAATAATAGTAAATAGTAAAAAACTTAATTTGATTTATAAAAGGTTTGGTTGAAATCAAACAGTTTTCTCTTTTGCCCCTTCCACTGTTATCACTCTTCTTACCTCAGGAGTTTTTAACTCTTAGTGTGGTGGTGGTATGGTAGTGGTGATCTGAAAAATTGATAAAAAATGTTATAACAGAAAGTGATAGTAAATATTAAGATCATTCTAATAATCATTATATATTTATCTTTTGTGTAGGAGAAAAACTAAAGCCATAGAGATTCATATACCTGAAAGTGTAAGTTTTATATCTAATTAAATTACTTGGCCTTTTTCATTACATTTATATATCCCTGGAAGCTTAATTCTCAATAAGTGGGATGTCATTTAAGAGAAATACGGGCGATAAATAAGTTTTCCATGAAATAATTTTTTTCGTTTAAAACTGTGAGACTAGTTTTTAAATTTAACTTATTGAACTGTTTGATGTTTTTTGGTTTTATCTAGCTACGTATCTAGGTGTCAAATATACATGTGCATTTACATATATATTGTATGGTGAAGTTAGGCATCTACTCATACTTTAATTTGTTTTGCTTTATTTCTTAAGGAGTCATTTATTTCAATCACGAAGACACCTGGAAGCTACAGGAATCTCATCTAACTTTGTTGCAGTACTGATTGCTATCAACAGTTTGCTATATTTTTACCTGCATTTCCTGTTTATTTATAAAAAGGCTAAGTGATAGCCTCATTCATTTTAGAATTTTATTATCAGGAACAGTTTTTGCATTTAATGCTGTCTTAGAATTAAAGAAATGTTTGCTTATTGGATATGTGTATTAGTTTAATAATAAGAGTATTATAAGTTTGCAAGGAGAAGATGTACTTGTTTTCTTCAGGCACATTGAAGTCTCTAATATTTCCTATATAGTTTATGAATTTATATATGTGATTCATAATATATAAATTATTAGAAAATTAAACATTTGATTTTTTTCTCTAGGCATCACTGTCTTCACAGAAAAAATATATTCTTCATTTGAAATTTCTTTAACCCTTTGAGCCATTTTATGTTACATATTTATCCCTCTTGGATTGGCCAGATACCTCACTGATTTTATCTTTCTTGTGCTATTTAATAGGAAGCTCTTAATATTTCTCATATGATGCTGGGCACTGGTTACTTTTATGATTGTTTTGTTAAACAACCTATACCTTGGAGAATAAAGTGAAAGCTGAACTTGCTAATTTTTTCTAATTATTTAACCTATATTATCCTAAATATAGCAGACATGAGAATAATCCTTTGGAGGTGATCAGAGACTCTTTGAGCATCATATTTCCCTTCATGAAATGGCCCTTCAAATATACACTTGGCATTCATGGACTAGTCCAATGAAGATCTGAGAGAAGCAAGTTAACCACTTGTGGTATAATCAAACAATTCATGTGTCCTTTGATCACAAACATCTTTGAATACCTATGGCAGGGTTTTGTAATTTAAGTTTAGATGAAAGGTTGCAGTATCATATTGTGCCAAATTCTGATTGGCTTTGATCCCATTCATCTAAATTGTTCCATATTAAAAGTCCATTCTCATCTCCCATTCCCATAGCAGACATCACTACTCAATCCTGTCCATCTTTTCTAAGGATATTAAGTGAAAGATTGCTTCATCTCACTGCACTACCCCATTCAGCCACTACTATATATTACATATTTTTCATATAAAAAATCTTTGTGAAACCTATTGAAATAGGTTAGAATCAACAAATTATATGGAAATTTGAGGGAGTGGCTTTAAATTCATATAAGATAGAGTAGATTCAGAAAATAGAAACAAAGGTATTGAAATAAACCTTGGTAGAGACTATGTTTCTTCAGGGAATTATTAAAGTATATTCTAAAAAAGTTAAACTGAGAAAAATCCCTAATTTAAGAGAGAGAATGTCAGTGTTCCCAGCAACAGTAAATAGTGATGTGAGTGAAAACAAGGCTATACTGTATGTGGTTGTGTGGCTGGGAGAGAATTGTGGATTGACTGTAAGGCACTTAGTTGGAAAGTTACGGCAAATGATTCCCTAAGTAAGAAGTTTGGAGAAAGCAGCAAAAGCAAATACTTTTTGAAACTTAAGATTTTACCTGTTTATCTTAATATTGATTTGTTGCTTATTTCATTGTCTTCTCAGTGTGAAAGTAACAAATTTTTGTCAGCTCACAATTTTTGAACAAATTAATAGCTCATAAGTATTGAACATTTTTTGTGCTCTCAGGCATTAAGTAATTAAATTTTTTTTGCATTTACAGAATAACAGGATCAGATGCTTTTTCTAAGGAAAATAAAATTTTATCAGTTGCTGTGATATTCAGATTCAAGGACATTATGTTCAAAGTTTCCTTTATATGCCATGATTACCACAATTTAAATTTATATTTTTTTCTATAAAGTCACTATAGTAATCAAAACGTGTTATCTAAAAAGACTAAGCCTTTAGATCTCAAAATTTAATGTGCAGTAGCTGGTGATTTTTAAAGTGGAGATTTCTTCCTCTTGGAGATTCCAGGTTTAGATTTTGAAAACTTATCAAATGTCTTGGGATTCTGATGCAGTGGATTTAGTGACCATTTTGTGACGAGCACTACACTATTTCCCATTAAGACTTTAGATTTTCAACTAACTCACTGGAATAGTTTTTAAGACTGGAATGACAGATGTGCATCTTGAAAAGAATGAAGAGAAATATTGGTTGAATTTGAAAAACTGCTTCTTGAAGGATCTTCATCACCAGTAAAATAAATAATTGTAGGCTTAGTGGAATTTTGGTTAAAGGCACAGAATCTAGTTACATTAAGTTCTCTTATTTCTTATACCAAAGATGTAAATATGCTTCCACATAGTGCTCCACCACTATTCCTTCAACCAGTTTTATTCTCGACTTCAGCCCCAAGATATATCAGATTTGAAGAAACAATTGCTGAGATGCTTATAGCTTAAAATGTATGATAAGTCATAAAATATCCCCATGTTCCTAGGTACACTGAAAAGTTTGAATCCTTTTTGCCTCATGTTTGGAAAGATATCCAAAGTTAATAAATCCTCAACAATTTTAGAGTGACTAATGAATTCTTCCTTACCCCTGACCAGACCAAAATTTTGGTTGGTGGTTTTATAACACATCCAATTTCAAGCAGTGAAATCAGGGACACTTCTTAATGTTATTTCTCAGTCTGAAATAATTTTTCTAGATTTTTTTTTAGAAATTTTTTTTTCTATTGCT